>NC_140514.1:21272871-21890014 GCF_964339955.1 Pipistrellus hanaki
GCATTTTCATTCAAAATTTACAGATGGGAAAATTGAGGATAGAGGTTGTCCCCTGGTAGGACAACTTCCTTTGTCCCTAATAACACCGAGCAGCATTTGGGTTTCTTAGCCGAACAGTCAGCCCCCTGCTTGCCCCCCACTACCTCCCTTTATGTTGCTGAGGCTGAAGGTTTAAAATTGATCTTCTGGCTTTGTTTCTAGGAAACTGGAGTCTTAGAAGCCCACCCCCGTGTGCAAGAGAACACGTCACTCTCTGCTTCCTGATCCTTTCTTGGCTCTTAAATTTTTTTTCTGTATCACTGCTTATCATGTGACTGTGCACAGGCAACCGTAAGGCCAACTATTTTCGGGGGAAAAGGGAGGAAGACAGATAAGACAGTGATTCAGAAACAAGCAGGAAAATGGAGTCATGTGGGATGCACAGTAGTTTCATAGGCCCAGACGGCCTCCTGAGCGCCTGAGAGTGAGAGTGTGTTAAAGCCTGTTTCTGTGCTGAGAGCCATGCAGGGCCCAGACCCAGCACCCTTCTGGAGGCTCACATGAGGCTCTCCCTCTGGCTGTGGCCCTGCTCCAGGCTTGGGGCTGTGTGTGCTAGGGGCATTGGGGCTCTGAGGGGAGGCCTTGGTGTCTGCCCCCAGGGGTATCGAAAGGAGAAATGCCCACATGAAGAGATGGATCTCATGAGTTTCAGTGGAAAAGTATAAATGAGTGAAGCCTTTTTTTGGAAAACAACTTGGCAGGGAGTATCTATAAAAACCAAAATATATACTTTCAACAATAAATATAAACATTAATAAAGATGGATGCCCACATACCATGTGCCTTCTATAATAGGCTTTGGATTTTAGGCAAGAGAGCCTACTTTGACCCTTTCCAAATTTAAAATGGGTTAAGAACTTTTAGAATTGTTCTCTTCTTGGCCAGTGTGGCTCAGTTGGTTGGAGTGTCGACCTGTACATCAAAAGGTAGCTGATTCGATTCCTGGTCAGGGCACATACCCAGGTTGTGGGTTCGATATCCAGTTAGGGCATGTGCAAGAGCCAACTGATTGATCTCTCTCTCTCTCTCTCTCTCTCTCTCTCAAAAAAAACAAAACAAAACCAAACAAAACAAAAAAATTGTTCTCTACTTTTTATAGATGACCTTGAATTTCTTACTGTTTTTCTATTTGAGCGGGATAGACATGAGAAGAGAGAATGAGAGCACATCTTGACTAGTTTTTCAAACTATAGGTCAAGATCCATCAATTGAGGTGATAAAATCAATTAATTGGATCTCAAACAGCAACTCAAAATAGGGGTAAATACAAGTTATGGCAAAAGCGGGTTTACAATTGTGAGTATGCAAATCAGAGGTTATTCTTTTATTATTATTTGTTAATTATTGTATTATTTTCCATATGAACAACTGTATACCTCCTTTTGGCCCACACTGCATTGCTCCATACAGCTTCCGCTTCAGTTTTGTTTAATATGAGTATTATTTATATGATCATCTTTATTCTTCCTGTGGGTTTCAGTGAAAATAAAACAGTTTGAGAACACGGTTTCTAGTTGAATAGACTTTTATTGAGTACCAGTGACATGAAGTTAAGACAGTAGAGAAGATATTGGGTTCTCTGCACTTAGCAAGCTTCCCAGTTGCTCACCCAGACGGTTCCATACAGGCAGCTGTGTTACGATTGCCCAGGGCAAGGCTGTTAAAGGCTTCGGGGAGGAGGTGACTTTTGAAGGATGGATAGCATAGACTGGTTTTGAAATGCTCCATGGCTCCTCAGTGAACAAGTCCAGAACAAATCAGGATGCAGAAGTGACTGGATGAACTTGAAATGCCTTATGTTCTCCAAGTGCCCTCATGTCCAGAAACCCCTGCAAATGGCATTCAGTATCAGATAGTGGTGCATCAGGGTTCTCGGGCTGAACTGCCAGAAGTTCAAGGTTAGAAGCCTCTGATGCATGGTGGCTGTCTCTAGCACTGGCTACATTTCAGTCAGCTCCGGACAGTTTTGGACTTTTTGATCTGGAATGCCGGGGCTTTAGAAAAGAATGTGTTTTGCCCTCACCCTTTGGACTGCACAATGTTAACACATTTGTTAAAAAATCTGTAGCTTTTCTCTTGATTCTATCATCAATACATATTTTACCTCTTAATTTGACATCTGAGTACAAGACTCAGAGACTGTTAAATGGTAAATTGCAAGCTGAGGCAAATGAATGCATGCCTCTGGGTCTCTTGATTTTTTTAAAAAAATATATTTTTTTGATTTTTATAGAGAGGAAGGGAGAGAGCTAGAGAGCTAGAAATGTCGATGAGAGAGAAACATCAACCAGCTGCCTCCTGCACACCCCCCACCGGGGATGTGCCCGCAACCAAGGTACATGCCCTTGACCCGGAATCGAACCCGGGACCCTTCAGTCCGCAGGCCGACGCTCTACCACTGAGCTAAACCGGTTTCGGCACTGAGCCAAACCGGTTTTGGCTGGGTCTCTTGATTTTTAGGGCTGGGCTAGTTCCTCTAGGATGGGAATTGAGTGAATAGTGTTCCCAAACACATTTGATCATGCGAGACTGACTTAGGGACTTACATCTCTTGAACACATTTGGGAAGTACTGTCTTGAGAATCTAGTCCCTACTATTTGATGCAGATACTGCATGTTTAGGGTTTTTGACCAAGGGAGACAAGTATGTGTGCAGGAAAGGCTCATTATTAATTTTCATTAATCTTGTAATCAGTAAGACCAAACCTTGTTTTTAAAAGTAGGATCCCAAGTGTTTACAGGCATCTGACTATAAAGAAAAAGAGAAGCTGATTCAGGCAAATGTTTTTATAAGAAGCTAGGAGTGCACATAGGGCCCTCATTAGCAGGATTCCCTAAACGAGATTCTAGTGGTTCATCCACGTTCTGTGTTTAGCCAGCTCCATACAGCAGTAGCAGTGCGAACGTTACGGTTCATATAGAACCCATGGGCCGAGGCCAGAGGCTCATGGTGCCTCCTCCTTCCTGAGCTAGGTCAGGCTGAATATTGTCCAAGTGCAAGTTAACTCTTGCTCCTTCTCTTTCTGAAATCCTGTGTTCCTTGGTTGTTGGTACCAATCAACTCTATTGTGAAGGCATACTTCAATAGTGCGTTCCCCTTGTGTTTATCAGAAAAGATTGTGAAAAAGCTCCTTGCAAAGATGTGACCATTGGGGCTGATTTGCAGCAACCTCTCCTCCCCAAAGCAACAATACCCCCGTCTCCCCCGCCCCCCCCCCAAAAAAAAAAAAAAAAAAAAGTCAAGGAGGTAAAGATTGATTTCAGGTTTTTGCACCCCTGAGAACCCCTCTGAGCCTGGGGCCCAGTTAGGGTTCCTGGGTCCCTTTTGGCTGAGAAACTTATTTACCATAAGGTGTAGAGGGGTGGGCAAAAGTAGGTTGACAGTTGTTTGTATTAAAAAAAAAATGCCGATTATGATAATTACGATAGCTTTATTAACTCAAAAGGAGGTCACAATGCAACTGTAAACCTGCTTTAGTCCACCCCTGAATATCCATAATGAGTCCCACAGCCTGGCATTTTAGAACAGTGATATAGATGAAGTAATCCTTCCCTCAGAGGGTGACATCTCTAACTCAAGGATTTTCAGATGTCAGTGACAGGTTCAGCAGATGCGTTTTTGGTCAAGAGGAATCTTTCCAGTCGGGTACTCACCTGTGACCAGGCTGCTCCTGAGACCCCCATGCTCTTTTTGCCAAGGGCTAGGGTCTTCGTGTAAGCCTCCCTCAGGAGGTCAGGTTGAAGGTTCCACTCACCTCTGCTGGATGGACATAGTTCTTGATTCCTTCACGTTGGAAAGACTTGTCTCCCTGCTCTGCGAGGGATTAGTGCTTTTCCACTTTAAAGGAAAAACAGGCCATAAATTACTGAGGAATTTTATGGCACTGTCCAAAGCACAGATTGGAAGCCAAGGAAAAATAAAACTCCAGCTTCTTTCTGGAAAGTCAAATGGAAAAGAGAGATTGCTTCCTGCAAGGGGAGTTGGGGGGAGGGAGGAGGTGGGACTGCCTGCGAGAGTGGTGGGAGGGCTGTAGAGGCTCATCTTGTGGTGCCCCAGAGGATTCTGGGCTCATCTGGATGAACTTGACAGCAAATGGTGTGTCTGGGCAGTGGTGGAGAGAAGTGATTATTTTTGGTAGCAAGATTTATGTGTTTGAATTATGCCTTGATTTACATTTGCTCCAGCAGGGCTGCGAATTCCTCATGTCATATACCTGATGCCAATTCCGATGCTGGTGAGATGTTGAGGGAAAGGAAAGGGTGAGGTGGGGTTTTCTGTGACTGGTTGACCAGGTTCAAATCCTGGGGACTGGACTTCATCGTAAATTACAAACAGAACAGTTCAGAATGTCGTATGTTGCAAAACAAAATAGGGCCGGCATGAGAAAACACATTGTGGACTCACGTTAAGCAGACTCCTGCCCCGGAATATGTTGACTGAGACACGGAGGACCAGGGAGCCCCATGTCACCTTAACTGAAGCCTTCAGCTCATCTCCACTCCCTTTTTCCCACAGTGGGTCAACAAGATGCTGTTTTGAAGTCTTTGCTTTTATCCAATCTTTTAATCAGGAGCAATGGGGTTATTGTGTTCAGTTTGGGGTAAATACAGTCGTTTCGCTGTGTTATCATTTTGGAACTGGAGCGAATCTAAATGAATCATAACAGTTGCATTTAATAAATTCTCCTGGGTATTGGCTAATTTTAAACCGGTCTGACAAGTTTTAAGGTCCATGTGGTTTGGGGGAAATTCAGCGGTGCGTTTCCTAGTTTCATTGCTCCTTATTTCCCTCCAACCTTGCTCCTTGTCAGCTTGCTGGTCTGCTTGGCATGGTTATCTTCCATCATCTGACGTTGGGAGGAGGGATGGGTGGGGAGGGACTGGGCCGAAGGTCACTCAAGAAGCATTCAGGCCTCTCTGCTTGTTGGCCAGTACCCTTTGGAATTCCCAGGCATCTTGGGAAGTTGGCCTTGAACTTAGGGAGGGCCCAGGTGGGAGGCTGCCATCTACCGGGAAACCTCCAGCTGGCAGGATGGGGGAGCGGCACCTGTAGCCATGGGAACGAGAGCATCAAGGCATTTTGTTTCTTTCCCTCAAAGTCTCTGCCGCCACTGCAGGCTCTGTCATGGAAGCGTGAGCTCTCCACGTTGATCGCCTGCCTTGGCTCTATAATCATGGTGGCTCCTGGATGCCAGTTGTTGGTTTGTTTTTGAGAGATTATTTCCTATCAGAGTTGGGAGATCTTCTGGGCCACAGGAAGTTCAGGGAGCCCCAAGATGGGGCTTCACTGGAGGTGGATCAATCCCAGAATCATTCCTAATCTGAGGACTGAACTCCCCCCCCGCCCCTGCACCCCCCCCCCCCCAACTGCTTCTCTGATGGGTGCTCAGTTCTATTGACATTTCATGGCTCACCTGTGCCGGTTCTCCCAGCAACCTGCTTTCTGGCCATTGTTTGCCTCACAAGGCAAGTATTAGAGCGATTAAAGTGTCGCTCATGAAAAGAGATTTTTTTCAAAAACCAAAACATGTGCAATATAACCATTGAAATGTGTTTTGAAACATTTTATTTTTAAAATTTCTTTATTGATTAAGGTATTACATATTTTTCCTCATCCCCCACTCCCATTCCAAACCCTTCCCCACGCATGACCCCACCTCCCTGTTGTCTGTGACCACTAGTTAGGCTCATAGGCATGCACACAAGTCCTTTGGCTGATATCCCCCCCTTATCCCCACCCTCCCCTACCTTCCCTCTGAGGTTTGAGAGCCTGATCTATGCTTCCTTGTCTCCGGGTCTGTTCTTGTTCATCAGTCTATGTGAAACATGTTAATAATCTCTTAGAATATACAGAGCCTTTTTCTCACTAACACATGCAGTTTAGAATGACGCCAGTAAGGATTTTATTTTCACATCAAGGGGGCAAGACTAAGTTCCAGACTGGAGTGTGGATAGAGAGAAGGATGTTTCTGCTTGAAATACATTTTGACCCACGCCCCAGAGGGAGTCAGGAAGCGGCACAGTGGGTGAGGATGTCTTGCTTGCCTTTGGCATTCTCCACGGGACACCCACATCGTTCCCTTGTTGCACAAGGTGCTAACGGAGAGGCCAGTGGAAAGCTCAGTCAGGTTCTCAGGGGGCGTGGGTAAAGGCAATACCCACCCACCCTTCTGTTGTCAGGCAGGCAGGCGGTAGCAGGTATCTCCATCCTTTCTTTTTTTCTTTTTAATTTTTAGATCATTCATGTGTTCATTCAACAAAACCTTTGGGAGCCCCTGCCATGTGCCAGGCATCAAGCTAGGACTTGGGGCTATAAGAAGGAACATGATAGATACATACCCTGACACCAGAGGGCTTGTGCTCAAGTTGGGGCACAGAAAAACACATGGGTAATTCTCACGTAGTAGGAAAAGCCTGTGATGTATGTCATGGGAGTTCTTAAAAAGGGCCCCGACCTGGACGTGTGGGGTTGGGGGAGGCTTTTGGGAGAAGGTGACATTAAAGTAGAGATCTGAAAGGAGAAACTGAAAATAGTGCAATGTGACTACATTGTGAAGTGGGGTGGTGGGGGGAGTGGTTGGAGGCATGGGGAAGAGTAGGATTTATTTTGTCAACTGATGTTTCCTTCCTTCCTTCCTTCCTTCCTTCCTTCCTTCCTTCCTTCCTTCCTTCCTTCCTTCCTTCCTTCCTTCCTTCCTCCCTCCCTCCCTCCCTCCCTCCTTCCCTCCCTCCCTCCCTCTTCCTTCCTTTCATCCTTAAATGTAATCACAGAATGTAAGAGGCCACTTTAGGTGCATGGAAGTTGGTGAGTTAGGGCTCTGTTCCAAGGCTAACAGGAGAGCCAGGGAAAGATTTTAAGCTGAGAAATGGCCTGTTGTGGTTCCCAGGATAGAGATGCTGTGGGTCTCAGCGGGGAATTGGCAGGGCTGGTGGTGCCTGGAGAGGCGGAGCTGGCTGTGGATGGAATGTGAGGCGAGGATGGCTGGAGCCTGAGATCAGTGCCAGCTTGCTGGCTTGGGCCTCGGGGTGCTGTGTACTGAGATGGGCAGTTCAGGGGAACAGGCGCATTTGTGGGTGCTGAGGGTCCTTGGTGATCTCTTTAGATCTGCCTTGGGGAGTTGTTTCCCGATAGAAAGGGCTGTTTAAGTGGGGGAACAGTGAGGATGACTGAAAGGTGAATTGTGTGATGGGAGGTATGAAGCCATAGTGGCAACTGGAATGAACACATCAATAGCTTTTCCCGCCTTTTCTCTGTCTCTGCAATGTGAATATTAACCTCGTTTTACCTGTGTCTGAGGAATCTTGGTGTCAAGTTGGTGGCTCATTCACTAATCCAGGGGTAAAGCTTTGTTTCTTCATTCTAACAAGGCAATTTCTATCTACCTGTGTTTTCTGCCTTCCTCATCTATCTCCTTATGGTTTTCTTGGGTTGTATGTGCATGTAAATACTTCATATTGAAATTTTGGATTTTTTAAAATATATTTTATTGATTTTGTACAGAGAGGAAGGGAGAGAGATACACAGGTAGAAACATCGATGAGAGAGAGCCACCAACCAGCTGCCTCCTGCACACCCCCCACTGGGGATATGCCCACAACCAAGGTACATGCCCTTGACCAGAATCGAACCCGGGACCCCTCAGTCCCCAAGCTGACGCTCTATCCATTGAGCCAAACCGGCCTCGGCTGGATTTTCTTTTTTCTTAACCTTTAATTATCTATGTTCAAATGTGTTTAGAATATACAATATAAAATTGACTCTTGAATAACAAGAGGGCTAGGGCACCATGCATATCATATTATCCATATGCCATAACAACTGATTCCCCCAAAACTTAACTGCTAATAGCCTATCGTTGACCAGAGCCTACTGATAACAGTTGATTAACACATTTTTGTATGTTATATGCATTATATACTATATTCTTACAATATAGTATGCTACAGAAAAGAAAATGTTATTCAGAAAATCATTAGAAGGAGAAAATACATTTATGGTACTGTGCCTATCTGTTGAAAAAAATCTGTGTTATAAATGGGCTCATGCAGTTCAACCTGTGTTGTTCAAAGGTCAATTGTAGTTCTTTGAATTATAATGTTATTAAAGTGTCTTTCTTTTAAATTATAATAAGAAACCAGAGTTAAGATTTTAAATTTTATTTGACATTTATTACTAGTATAATTTTGGTAATATTAGTGAGGGATCAGGATCAGGTGTTTTTAAAAAAAATATATTTTATTGATTTTTTACAGAGAGGAAGAGAGAGGGCTAGAGAGTTAGAAACATTGATGAGAGAGAAACATTGATCAGTTACCTCCTGTACACCCCCTATTGGGGATGTGCCCACAACCAAGGTACATGCCCTTGACCGTAATCGAACCCAGGATCCTTCAGTTTGCAGGCTGACGCTCTATCCACTGAGCCAAACCGGTTTTGGCAGGGATCAGGTTTTAACATTTCTCCAGTATTACATTTTGCAGATTGCAAATGTTTATAACAGTCATTATCAAATTAAAAAAAAAAAACCAATGTGCTAGTTAAGGTGACCAGTTGATTCTAATTTTAAGGGCACAGAATGAACTTGGGTAAGTCAGAGTGTTAAAACAAGGTGAGGAAATTTTATAGATGAAAATTTACAAGGCAAAAGTGTCTATATTAATGGAAATTTGGAAGGAACTCTTCTTTCAAGATAACTAAATTATTTACTGCCCAGAAACTTATCCTGGAATTTTCTGGAAACTTTTTTTCATTTCTCTGGACTTAAGCTCAATCTCAGCAGACTCTGAGATTTCACAAATACAATATATTTTTTAAATTTCAGAAGCCATGGAAAGATGACTTTATCTGTAGGTCTTTGTGAAAGGCAATGGAGGTAAAATGAAAGACATACACATTTTAATTGTTTTTGTTCTATTCTCATTCCATTATCTCATTATCAACAGGGTTCATCCTTGATGAGGCCTGGACAAGTGGAAAGTTTCTCATTTTGAAATTTAGTTGTTTTCTGATTGGTCACTCAAAAGAAAGGCTTACATTCATTTTGAAAGACAAAAAATGTCATTGTTCTTTTTACGAATGCCTAACTTCTACATGGCTGACTGGATATTGTCCAAATTTCCCAAAAGAGAGAGAGAGGGAGAAAGAGAGAGAGAGAGAGAAAGAGAGAGAGAGAGAGAGAGAGAGAGAGAGAGAGAGAGAGAGAGAGAGAGAGAGAGAGAGATACACCCTTATTTTGTATTAGAAACCAGTCATGGAAAATTTCATCCTGGAAGGATAATTTTTCATAAATATGCAAGCAGTAACTGGCAGTGTGGCTACAATAGAATCTACCCTTGAACTACCATAGGAAATCTCTCACTGTAAACACTGAACTACAGGCACAAAGCATAAATGGAAGCCTGATTACACATTTCCACTGGGATTGAGACTTTTCTTTAAGACCCACATAGACATAGGCTCTTACTTCATCTTATTCCACTATATGAAAGGTGGTGTTGCTAGAGAAAAATTCTGTCCTTAGCATTTGCAATCCAATCAGGAAAATAAAGTGCACATCTATTAAAATCTAAGTCTGTTTGTAATAAGTGCCAAGCATGTGATGGAGATAGGAAGTATTGTAGATTTAAGTTAAGTCAAGCTCATGGGTATACGGGTTGTAGTAGTCACGAAGTCCTCTTGGGAGAAATGGAACATGAGGGATTGGTTGCAAGATGTGGGATATTTACACAAATGAGGGGAGTGGTGAGCTGGTGACTGACTACCAAGAACAGGGTGTCTGGAGCCTGTGGGTGAATGTTGGTCCCTCCTTTGGGTTTATTGATTGACTTCTGTGGGCACTCTGACCTTCCTCCATCTGGCTTCCCATCCGTTAAGACAGAGAGGGCTGGCTCAGCTCAGCTTTCCCAACATGAAGGTCAAGTCTTCTTCAAGCGAAAGGCATAAGAGGTCTATTTTCCAAATCTAGACTTTACCTGTTTCCCATGCTTTTGCTCCATGCTGTTAGACCCAAGAAGAGATTTAGCATCTCTCTGAGTTAAAGGAGCATTTTGAGAGTGATTGTAATAGCTATTAAGAGAGAGGCAAAGAGAAAGAACCTGAGATGAACAGGATAAAGGATGAAGGTGCAGGTTTAAAGCTAGCATTCATACACTCAGCCTTGGCTGTTCTGGAAACATTAAGTCATTAGACAAATCATGAAGGGATGGTTTGGTATTGGGCTGTGAACCTCCCGAACTTGCTAACTTTTTGAGTTTGAATGGTGAGCACTAACAATCTTAGGAGGCCTGGTAGCAAGATTTGTTCTTTCAATTTAGGGGGTCCGGGTGTGTCCAGGCTGATGGAATGGGCTCTGTATATCCCCTACCTCCTCCATCAGGAGGGAGAATGGAAAAAGGACATGCTGGCGACATCGACATCCCAAATAGGAGCTAATACTCTGTTTCCCCGAAAATAAGACAGTGTCTTATATTAATTTTTGCTCCCAAAGATGCACTAGGTCTTATTTTCAGGGGATGTCTTATTTTCCATGAAGAAGAATACGGTACACATTTATTGTTAAATGAAAATAAAGGAACTTTATTACCTGTATACGGTACGGTAATACGGTAGTTTTCAACACAAACCAGACAAACTGTGAATCCTACAGTATCAAGAATTTACTCATTTATTCAATGACAATCATCATAACAATCCAATTCCTGAATTTCCTGGTGAATTTCTTGTGACTCCATTTCTTTCAGAATCAGTGGACCGAATCATGTTTAGCCTAGGGGGGCCTTATTTTCAGGGGGATGCCTTATATTTCACTCAGAAGGAAACCTGTAAGTAGGTCTTATTTTTGGAGGATGTCTTATTTTCGGCGAAACACGGTATACGGTGATGCTCGCCCGGCCCTTTCAGCTCAAACTAGCTCCTTTGAATAGTTGTATGGTGCCCAGGGTTAAACATGAAAGTTGTGCTGTTCACATACTCAGGACATGGAGAACCAAACTGGGAAAGTGAGATAAAGATGGGCTGATAAAGCTTGGCCCATTCCTGCCATTAGAACAGCACTTACACACTCTCAAGTATATATGTACCCACATACCCCAGGCATGTAGTATTGAATGATAGGGAAAAAAACCTTTATAAAAATGTCCAAATATAGAGACTTTCCAGCAGCCTTATGCAGTAGAACTTCATTTCTTTTCCATCTTGAACAATTCGCTTCTCAACCTGACAACCCTTTCATGCTGATACCACTATGAGAAGTCCCGCATCTCTCAGGTGACAAACCAAGGAGAGAATATGTGAATGTGAGTCAGGTTACCACTGTGAAAATCTCAGAATATTGTGCTGTGAATAATTTTGTGAGTTGTTGTTGTTGTTGTTATTTTTTTTTTTGCTTGCTCTTGTTGCTGCTTATAATGAAGACCAGACTAATACACATAAAAAAAATTAGAGTGTTGTCTTAGAGACTTTAAAGCTCTTATGTGTTCTTCATTCCACAGTCCTACCTGCTGTGTGCCAGGTAGTGTGTTAGAGATTTAAAAACTCTAGGAGCTTAGGTATTACAACCTATAAATGTCATTTAAAGACATAGTGTTTTCTTTCTGTATTCACTTTAGCCACTCGTCATTTGTCTCAGAATAGGAAGCAATTGTGTTTAAGTATCTAGAGCAGTGTTTCCCAACCTTCTCTCATGATGAGAATCACCTGGTGGAGTTGTTAAAACACAGATTCCTGAATCCCAACTAAGAAGTGCTAAACTAGAATTTTTGGGAACATATAGGTAAAATTGTATACTTAACTAGTGCTCTAACACAGATGTTATATACAGAGCACTAAGTTAGGTATGCAATTTTACCTATATGTTCTCAAAAATTCTAGTTTAGCACTTCTTAGTTGGGATTCAGGAATCTGTGTTTTAACAACTCCACCAGGTGATTCTCATCATGAGAGAAGGTTGGGAAACACTGATCTAGAGTAATGTAGTTATCCTAAACTTTTAGCCAGATGCTCTTTCAGTTGCCCTTTGGAAATTGGTTCTATCATATTTATCTGTGAGCCAAGTCAGGAAGTTTTCAGAGTGAGTGCCAGGTAGGAATGGATGCAGTTACATAGAAGGTAATCAGCTCTGTTTGGCTTTTAGTGTTTATGTTGGGGATTAATGGCCCATTTGACTCCTTGAGCAGTTTCATCTGTGTTATTATACTTTCCATTTATCTCCATCTGTTGTTTATCTCTTCCTTGGCTTGAGGATGAGATCAGGGCCACCAGAACCTGAAGTCATTTTCTAGTGACACATCTGCAATGTGCACCTGGGCGGACATGGATGGGTGATGCCCATGGGAATGCAAACACTGAGGACCAGGAGAGGAATGCCTGCCCTGTATTTAAAACAGCGAAATGGCTTGGTTCCCCCAAGTGCATGCAGTCAGCAGTCACTACTCCTATGACACCTACTGTGTCGGAGTCACTCACTGGTACTTATTACATCCTGTCAGGTTATTAGTAACCTTTGTGTGCATTTCCCCCTCCCAGCTACACGGTCCAGCAGTGTGGATACACCAGTCCCACCCTATTCAAATTCTTTACCAGTGCTCTCTATGGGAAGCAAACTTGATTTATGTTTCAATTATGAAATGGGGGTGTTAGATTTATTAAAATCTAAGTATTGTTTATTCAGACGGTTATAAGTTGACAAATTGAACTTTTAAAAAACGAATTTATTGAGGCATCATTGACATTCAGTACACTACAGCACATGTATTTAAGGTGTGCAATTTGATAAGTTTGGACTTGATAACTTGTTTTCTTATTCTTCTTTTTTCCTTCAAAAAAACATCCAGTGCACTGATTTTGTGTGAGGTTGCCTATCTAAGAGAGGGAGGTGGGGATTTTGAAATGACACTGTGTGAAAGTAAGGGGATGGCTCCCGGATGGCTTTCAGATTGTAGTTTTCCACGATGGTGTTGTGATAAATCCTGCTCACTGAAGTGCATGTGTTTGTAGTTGTAAAGTCGTTATTTCTGTGCCCTTTACAAAAGGAATATTTTGTGTCTTTGGTTCGTTTGTTTTTAGCAGAATATATCTTCTTAAATTTCTTTTTCCCAGCATTGTTGAGGTATAATGCACAAATAAAATGTATACAGTTAAGGTATACAACATGATGATCTGATACACGTAAACATTGTGAAATGATTACAATTGAGTTAATGCATCTGTGACTCAACGTAGTTACCACTTTTTAAAAATTTTATTTATGGAGGATAGTTTACTATAGCCTCAGCAATTTAGGATATTTATCTTCATGATAAATCCAGCAGTGATTTTACTTCCCTGAGTGAAGGGATGCAGGCTGGCCAAGGCTTGGGACGATTCAGTGAGGAAAATAAGTTGATATGCCTGTGGCTGAGGAATCTCCTCCCTGGATCCCTCTTTGATTTTCAGGAGGGCTGAGCAAGTGCGGTCAATCAGTGCCAGGGCAGGCCAGCTGAATTTCAATTGACTCTAATTAGCACCTCCATAAGCTGTGACAAAGTCCCTCCCAGTCAGGCAGCCAAGGAGCTTTAGGAAAGGTGAGACATCTTTCTTTGGAATCATTAAAGAGGCAAAACTATTTTCAGATTCAGACTCTCCAAGTCCTGCCTTCTTCAGGAATGGGGAGGATGTGAGATAAGAAAATCAGTCCCTGGGGGTCAAGGTGCCAGAAGTGTGCACTCTGCATCCAGCTGTGGGCTCGGTGCAGCAGGAAGGAGGTGCTCAGGGTCTTGCTCTCAAGTACCTTGGACTCTAGTTGGGAAGAATGAAAGATGGGATGCAATCAAGCCACAATATCGCATGGGAGCTGGAGAAATATTCTCAGGAGCAATATATATATATTTCTAAATATATTTTTTATTGATTTTTTACCGAGAGGAAGGGAGAGAGAGATAGAGAGCTAGAACACCGATGAGAGAGAAACATTGACCAGCTGCTTCTTGCACACCCCCTACAGGGGATGTGCCCTCAACCAAGGTATATGTCCCTGACTGGAATCGAACCTGGGACCCTTCAGTCCGCAGACCGACGCTCTACCACTGAGCCAAACCGGCTTCGGCTCGGGAGCAATATTGATGGCCATTCCAGAGGCGGCGTCTTACCTGGAACAAGGCATCAGAAAAAATAAAGTTCAAGACAATAAACAGTTCACAGACAACCTGCGTGCTCCTCCCCCTCCGGCCACTCTCCCTGGGATCCAGTGTCTGCTTACCATCCCTTGGCTAGACATATGTTTCCCATTGATGGGCAGCTAGCTACATTTGCAGCCAATGATCAATCATTCATGGTGTCAGGGAGTCAGAAATAATGTGGGAAACTATTATACATTCGCAAATCAACCCAAGGCCTTACTAGTCAGAAGTTTCAATCTTCCTTGCCATCGCAGACCATAAACAATTTCAGAGTACACCTGGTTTGGTGTGTGTGTGTGTGTGTGTGGGGGGGGGGTGTGTGTGGAAGGGGTAAGGGGGGTGTTGGGGGTGGAGGGAGGCAGAAGTTAGGCCAGAGCTGGACAAAACTGTGCAGTTAATTGGAGCGATCCTCATTCCCTGCCTCTCCACTCAGCATTGCAATGGGCTTTTTCTAGCTCATTGAAGCTTGCTCTCTGTAATCAGCCATTTAGACCTCAACATGACCATAGGTCAGTGAGTTTGACCCAGATACAAAAGGAAATTTGCCTTTTGTATCTGGGTCTCCTTGGTGAACTGAAAGGCTTTGGATTCTGGTGAAGGAATCACAAGGAGATGAGGAACAGGCAGGCATGATTCTGAGATGACATTAGGATAACGCTTGCCTCATGTGTCCTCAAAAAAGCACCCCAGGCACACCTCTGCCTGGGTTTTCAAAGATCTGAGCTGGACCCACAGCAGGAAGTACATTCCGATTTGCGACACAGGGTGCAGTCATGAGGAATAATGGAGCAATAATGACCCTAACTACATGAGGAGCACCTGATATGTTTTTATTTTTTATTTTTATTTTTTTTTATTAATTTCTTTATTGATTAAGGTATCACATATTTGTCCTCAACCCCTCATTCTAATCCCCCCCACTCATGACCCCACCCTCCTATTGTCCTTGACCACTGGTTAGGCTCATATGTGTGCACATAAGTCCTTTGGTTGATCTCTCCCTTTTATCCCTACCCTCCTTTGAGGTCCAACAGTCTGACCCATGGCTCCTTATCTCTGGGTCTGTTCTTGTTCATCAGTCTATGTTGTTCACCATTTCCCCTAGATGAGTGAGATCATGTCCTACTGGAAATATACATATAAGAATAAAAAATGAGACAAGCAATAATCGTTATGCTGAAAGGCATATGAATCAGTCTATAGTGAGCTTCTTTCTGGGCCACCAGTTCTTTTGAGACCCAATTTCAATGTCAAACAGTTCCTTATGTGTACATGCCAGCAATAATATTTCAGTCCTGGATGGTGGACAAATGGTGGTAATGCAGGTCCAACCCTCTCTGGTTTGGTCCTGGGCAACCTGCAGTGATACACAGTTGCTGACTGGTATGATGGCAAGGAGTCATCAGTGACTTCCATCTCTGGACTGCTTCTCTTCTGTCTTCATGGTTGGAGTAGTCCTGTCAATTCCTCTCTGTTGCCAGAATCCACATGGTCTCGGAGTTGTTTTCTGAAAATATACAAACATTCTCCACCAAAAGTTAATGAAGGAATATTTTCTATAAATTTGACTTGGGATCCTTTTTCATTTTTCCCCCAAATGATTTCCCTCTGGCTTGTTTTGACACCATGTGTGTTTTTCATGATCCGTTTTAACAGCCTGGTGTTTAATCTTAAAAAGTGTTGATTGGTCCTGCTAAATTGATTTCCCAACCCACCTGTGGCACGTGAGCTGCGGGGCCAGGTGAGCTGCTGCTTTGTGTTCCTGACCCCGAGCGCCTAGTGGGGACTGAACCTTGACTTCATTCTCTCACCAGGTGGGTACCCAGACTTGGTGAAGGAAGGGGGGGTGCCTTTTATAACATGCACACAGGTGGTCCATGTGTCCAAGGCATGTATTCGTGGGGCATGTGTGCCCCTACCCGGCACCATTTTGTAATTTATAAATAGGATCTGTGTGGCTGCTCGTGTCCTGGCAATAGGCGCCGACCGTGCAGGTAGCAAGTCACAGGTGAGGAGAGGCTAGATCCAGGGGAAGAAAGGATGCCCTCCATGGCTTTGGCACTGGTTACAGTTTCTGTCCCCGGATTTTTTCTCACGTTCCCTACACTTTGTCATGGAAAGATGAGGAAGGTGCTGAATGGAGATAAGGAGGAAAGGGTCCTTGTAACCTAAACGC
This sequence comes from Pipistrellus hanaki, assembly GCF_964339955.1. NCBI lineage: Eukaryota > Metazoa > Chordata > Mammalia > Chiroptera > Vespertilionidae > Pipistrellus > Pipistrellus hanaki. The sequence goes on from NC_140514.1 coordinate 21,289,241, forward strand.
TCTTAGCAACATTTGTCTGAAGGAAAGAGTTGAGTCTCTGTCTGAGTAGAAAAGTGAGGAAAGAGCACTAAGGAGAAAAACAAATGTGATAAAAAAATAATAAGCAGCCGAAAACGGTTTGGCTCAGTGGTAGAGCGTCGGTCTGTGGACTGAAAGGTCCCAGGTTCGATTCCGGTCAGGGGCATGTACCTTGGTTGCGGGCACATCCCCGGTAGGGGGTGTGCAAGAGGCAGCTGGTCGATGTTTCTCTCATCGACATTTCTAGCTCTCTATCTCTCTTCCTTCCTCTCTGTAAAAAATCAATAAAAACATATTAAAAAAAATAATAAGCAGATGTTTGTTGAAAACTTCTCTGTACCTGAGATGGAATCAGATACCTTATCGTTTAAATTGCTTCTTATAGTCACCGTGGGTCACAGTAATTTATTGTTTTACAAAAGAAGAGATTTACCCATCTGCATGAATGTCCTCATTTGAATCCCGTAATTTTTTTTTTCATCACCTGTGGTTAGTCACTGAGGCTACATCTCCTTGAAGGAGAAGAGATTTAAGTACTGTTATTCAAATAATGCCCATTGTGCCGAGAGGGAGTGTCAGGGAGTTCATTAAAGTTAAAACAATTGGCAGAAGCTGGTTTGGCTCAGTGGTAGAGTGTCGGGCTGTGGACTGAAAGGTCCTGGGTTCGATTCCAGTCAAGGGCATGTACCTTGGTTGTGGGCACATCCTTGGTAGGGGGTGTGCAAGAGGCAGCTGGTCAATGTTTCTCTCTCAGCGATGTTTCTAGCTCTCTATCTCTCTCCCTTTCTCTCTCTTAAAAATCAATAATATATATATATATATATATATATATATATATATATATATATATGTATATATTTTCTAAATATATTTTATTGATTTTTAACAGAGGAAGAGAGAGGGGTAGAGAGTTAGAAACACCGACGAGAGAGAATCATCGATCAGCTGCCTCTTGCACACCCCCCTCTGGGGATGGGCCCTCAACCAAGGCACATGCCCCTGACCGGAATCGAACCTGAGACCTTTCAGTCGGCAGGCTGACGCTCCATCCACTGAGCCAAACTGGCTTCGGCAAAAATCAATAAAATATATTTAAAAAAAAAAAAAAAGTTAAAACAATTGCCTGGTTTCCTCAGGTAAGAAAAAGTCCTCCCTCCCACCCCCCACATGCTCCTGATAACAGAGTGTAAAACACAGAAGTCTATCTGTCATTTTTCTTGTCACTCAAAATTCCTCATTCAGCAAGTATTCATTGACTGTCCTATGTGTCCCCAATGCTGACTGAGGAGGCAGGAGGCATTAGTAGGCCTGCCAAGTCTTTGCCCTCAGGGGACAGTGTTGAGGGGAAGGGAAGGCTCACGAATGTGCAAGCACCGGAAGGGGCCCTGATTCCTTCATGGTGATCAGTGTGGATTCTAGTCTGTATGAAACAATTAGGATTAAGTGTGTCTGCGTGTGACAAAAACCCAAAGTTAACAGTGGCTTTCTTTTCTCAAGGGTAAGATGTCTTGATCAGGGCTGATAGGCTGTTCCATGAAGCTGTCAGGCACCCAGCTTTCCACTTCATCAGCCTTAGAACTCACCCTCACTCATAGGGTCCCGGATGGCTGCCAGGCTTCCGGCTATCATATACGCATTCCTGGGGACAGGGGGGAAGAAGGGCATACTTTCTTCCTTTTAAGGAAGCTTGGGAAATAGCCTTATTCTAGACAGTTGTGTGCACAGCTAAAATTCAGGAGGCTTGCCGAAACTGGTTTCGCTCAGTGGATAGAGCATTGGTCTGCGGACTGAAAGGTCCCAGGTTTGATTCCGGTCAAGGGCATGTACATTGATTGCAGGCACATCCCCGGTAGGAGGTGTGCAGGAGGCAGCTGGTTGATGATTCTCTCTCATCGATGTTTCTAGTTCTCTATCCCTCTCCCTTCCTCTCTGTAAAAAAAATCAATAAAATAGATTAAAAAAAAATAAAATTCAGGAGGCTTATATTATTGAGGAATAAGGGGAGAATGGACATTGAGGTAGTAGACAACTAGCAGTGTCTCACTAAGGATAGGGTGCAGTGTGGGAAGTTTTGTCAAGGTGGTGGATGTAACTCAGACTTTCATGGACGTGGTAGTGTTTGGATGAGACCGGCTGATATCGCGAATACGGGAGACTAGACCCCTCTGCTATGGCAGATGTGCCTGTAATAGAGTTTGTGAAGGTCCACCGTAGCAGCTTAGTTGCTGCCTATCCATTGATAGAATCCAGATCACCTAGTAGTTCAAGGCAGAGTATAGATGAGCAGGTTTTGGTTATTATTGCTAAAACTTAAGTAGGGGAGATTTTGCAGGAATAATATAGGGAATCACATATAGGAGTTCTTAGTCCCTTGTTTTTTATTTGTCACCCTTAAAACACACACCTATAGAGTGTGGCAAGTCAAGGGGAGGAGAAGGCAAGCAGAACCCGGAGAGTACTAGCAGGGGATTGCAGTTGGAGGGCTCCAGAGAAAAGCTTTTTCTGCTTCATATTTTCCCTGCTTCTGTTTCACCTAGGTCCCCTGGAAATTGGCAGTTTGATTTTGTTCCTTTTCCTCTTCCGCTCAGGGTTCTCAGAATACAGAGCTAGCAGAATTACATGGGTTGTTAGGGGTCGTGCTGTCAACAAAATAAGGCTGTCTCCCACCACTGCCTTTATTAAACATTGTTTGGAAGGTACGAGCTGATGCACTGGGACAAGAGAAATACCGAAAGCTAAAGTACACATGTGGAAAGCAAGAGGTAGAGTTATCATTATTGGCATTTGATATGCTTATATCCTAAATTGTATGCTTTTTATTACAAACAACAAGAGAATACACTAAGGTGCCTTGGAATGAAATAATATATAAATGTAGTTTTAGAGAAAAACAACCTGGTAGAAAATAGAATGGAAGCAAAGGAATGCTTTATGGTAAGAATAAGTGAGAATAGCTAAGATGAACTAGCACTGTCAGGTATTACATAATTACATAGTATTGTGTTGAGGCTTAAATAGACAGAATGATCAATATTACAGAATAGAATCCAGAACTAGACATCAATATGTACAGAAATGTCTTTAGGTGAAGATGCCATTTTGTGTCAGTAAGGAAATGAAAGATTATTCAAAAATAGTTTGGGACAACTGGGTTGCCATCTGGAAAAACAAAAATTGGATTCTTACCTTGCTTCTTATGCCAACAGAAATGCCAGATGGATAAAAAATTTAAATATTAAAAGTAGTTGATGAAAGTTTTAAGTCTTGTTTTAGCACAGTCTTCCTAGGTATAACACAAAACCTGGATATCATAAATAAAAAGATTGATATATTAAGTTTCATAAAAGTAAAGAAATCCAGGTCTCACGGAGCCTAGGTCCCTGACAATTTTATGGACCCTTAAAAAAAAAATTAAAAACACACAAAAATTGAATTGAAATTCACAATAAAAACTAAAGAACTTATATCCTTAATTTATAAAGAGCTCTAATCCTCCTATATAATAAAAGGCTAATATGCAAATCAACTGAATGGCTGAATGACCAGTTGCTATGATGCACACTGACCACCAGGGGGCAGATGCTCAATGTAGGAGCTGCCCCCCTGGGGTTCAGTGTGCTCCCATAGTGGGAGTGCCGCTCAGCCAGAAGCCAGGCTTTCAGTTGGCAAGCTCAGTGGTGGTGGTGCAAGCTTCTCCCGCCTCTGCAGTCCGACATCCCCGAAGGGCTCCTGGACTGTGAGAGGGCTCAGGCCAGGGTGAGAGAGATTCTCCCACCCCCCATGAGTTTATGAATTTTGTGCATCGGACCTCTAGTAAACTAATAAAAGGTCAACAATGTAATGGAAAAATGGGGAAAGACAAGATTATTGACTAAAAAAAGAAATAAAAAATGATTCTTGAACATATAAAAAGATATTCAACCTATAATAAGCTATTTTAAAAAATGATCAGAATAATAAGTATAAAAATTTTGTCATTAAGAGTAGAGGAAACTAGGCATTCATGCATAATGGGAGCCTAAATTGCAATGACTTCCATAATGGGTGTTCTGATAATCTTTTTCCAAATGAAAAATGCATATACCATTAACTCAATAATTCCATTTTCAGAAATGTTGTCCTTCAGAAATGTGTAAAGATACATATGAGAGTATTCATTGCAGCCTCTCAATGTCTTCATTACTCTGTTTTCTTTTGCTCAACTGTGAGGTGGAAATAATGATTCTAGTTTCCTGACACTTGAAATGGCTGGTATAAGAGTATCTTAGAAACCAGCTAGGCTGTCTGAAAGAACAAGGAAGGTAATCTCTAAATTTAGGACGTTATTTTAGAGCTTTAGAAAAAGGAAGAGTCCTAATTATAAAACAATTGTCCTGTGCTTTGAAACGCCCGGGGAAAGTCAGCCCAGTTGTGCTGGGTTTCTGTCTGCTTCTCTACTCTGGTACCAAGTTGGAATCACTTTGGAGGCCAGTGTGATGGGGATGGCTGGTGGCCTTTTTTGACACTGGCCCCTACAGATGGCACACCTGGTTGATGCTCCCCTCTGAGGGCAACCAGCCTAGTATACTGGCATGCCTCAAGGGCAAAGCTCCCATAGGACCATCTTCTTGGATCCCAGCAGGTGGGACCCATCAGATTTGACATTTCTTTTGCACCAACATTATTTTGACTCAGATAATGATGCAACCTGTTACACAGCCCATCCGTGTAATTATATGTGAGAAAATTGCTAAGGGGAGTCCCTGAGCAGTTGGAGGCTAGCAGGAAATATTTTCAAGTAATTAATGAGTGGCCAGGTAAAGAAAAATTAATATAAAAAAATAGGAAAGCATTAGAATAAGATGTCTGAGGCTAATATCTGTCCAGAAAAGGGGATATACTAGAAGAAGCTAAGCTGAGATTCATAGATGTTTAAACTTAGGTTTTAAGCCTTAAAAAAAAAAAAAAAAAAAAAAGCATTACAAATACCATGTTAGATTTCCTTGTCTCTCTCCCCTCATCTCCTTTACCCAAAATAAGACCTAAGAAAATAACCAGTCTGGGAGTTTATAAACAGCAGAGGCTAGAATTTAGCAAAACGAAGAGAATTTAACTTGGATGAATACATCATGCCTAAGAAATAGAGGGTTGGTCTGGACTTTGCTAATGGCAAATGCCTAAACCACCAAATGATTGTGGTGATTTTATTGGTTTCTTCAAAATGACCAAGCATTCAGAATCTCCCTACTTATAAAACACTTCAGGTATTGCATTGGTTAAGGAGAAAAAAAATAAAAATAAAAGGAGACACGGGAAACAGGATTTCAAATAAAGCTTCCTATCAGAGTTGGAAGAATATATTCTAATGACTTGTTCTGACAATTTTGTAAATTGTATCTATAGCAAATGTGTCTTGGGCCTTGGGTCAAAGGAAGCAGCTGAAGAGACTGTCATTTCAGAAGGCTTTCTGAAATGCCCGTAGGAGCCACAATTAATTGGTTGAGCATCAGCAACATAAGAGGGTCAGTGCTGACCTTTTGGGAGCTCATGTTTCAAAGCAGATAGCGCTGATGTGACCAGAACGGAAGAGCACAAGGAAAAATGATCAAAATGTTGCAGGCACGAATGAGCCCCAAGCGTGCTCTATTTAAAGTAAACCTCATCAAAGAAAGGCAGGGTTAAAGAAACCTAATAAGTTGGGGTCATTTCTTTGCTTTTCATGTAAGCACAACTCTTGTGGCACATTGGAAATAGAATTTGACTTACAAAAAAAAAAAAAAAAAATACCCAGATCACGAAGTCCTTGTTTTAAGTGTGTCATATAAGTGAAATAAAGAATAGTGATGCCTCGCCAAAACCGGTTTGGCTCAGTGGATAGAGTGTTGGCCTGCGGACTGAAAGGTCCCGGGTTTGAGGGTATGTACCATGGTTGTGGGCACAACCCCAGTTGGGCGTGTGCAGGAGGCAGCTGATCGATAATTCTTTCTCATCTATGTTTCTAACTCTCTATCCCTCTCTCTTTCTCTCTGTAAAAAGTCAATAAAATATATTATATATATATATATATATATATAAAAAAGAATAGTGATGCCTCGTGTAATGGGGGAGTAGATTTCAGGTAACCTTGGGCCACCAGAACCTGACCATGAATAAGGAAATGCTATGGAAGAGCAGAAGGAACTGAACTAAGAGGCCAGAGGTCTTTCAGAAGAAGAAAGTAGATCAATATGAGCCAGGCTTGGACCATTCTCCAGACCCCGGTTTCCTCATTGGTGAAATGAAAGTGTTAGGCAGTTGTAAGGTATCTCTCCTTGGTAAAAAATGGAACATGTAATCTATTCTTTATTTGTTTGTGTATATTTATGCATAATGCTGAAAAAAGATTCAATAAGTATACATTGTAAGGAATTCAAACAGTGAAAAGGTAGACGGCGAAAAGCCAGCCTGCTTATTATCTCAGGCTCCCAGCTCCCTCTCCAGAGGCAACCACTAGTCTCATTCCTGGTCTATCCTTCCAGAAATATTCTATAGGCATCTTATAAGTATATCTTACAAAAATGAGTGGGGTGTGTCAGACTCACTGTCATACTTCTTGCTGTCATGGTCACTTTTGGAAATTGGCTCATATTGATCTGCTTTCTTCTTCTGAAAGACTCTACTGCATAGTAATTTGTGTCCAGTAATTAATTTAACTGTCAATGGGTGGTTTATTTTCATAGATCATCACTTCAGTCCTCTACAGCTGTACATTTCTCTGACGTTCACATCTTGGTTAAAAAGATGTCTGAGTTAAAAAAAAAAATAGTCGTTACAAATCACATTTGCTGATCCTCCTGGGAGAGAAAAGCTCACCGGTGCTGAGCCCTTGAGACCACAGTCATATATGAAGTAAGCGAGGGATGGAAGGCACGCCCTGTGGCCGCAGCGGCAGGAGCTGGAGGAAGCACATTTCCTGGCACTGGGTTAGGCCCCTCGCAATGTCCATTTTGCCCATGTGACAACTGCTATTCCTGTTGATGGCTGGGTTCCTGGTCAAAGGTGAAATCAGATTTGAAATTCACTACCCTTTAAAACAGTTTATATACTAGTATGTTAGAGGTTCTCCCCCCCTCCCCCCCACTTTAAAGCATTAAACTATAACTTGGGTTGCAGAAGAACCCTTCATGAGCACATTGGGTAGGAGCTGGAAATAAGAGCGTTAATAGAATGAGGGAGGTGGAAGGTATAAGTGCTTTTCCCTTGGTGCCTAATGATCAAGCCTCGAGACTAATTCACTCCAAGGTTGGAGTGAGGACGATGGAAAGTGAGGACCGCCTGGCTCCTCCTGGGTGGAGGGACCATTTAGAATAGCAGCCAGAGCCCAAGGCTCAGTTAGGAGGCACGTACCTTAAGGTGCCAGCTAAGTAGGAACCCTGCACATTCATTTTGGAAAGAATTTTATGTTAAATATTTACCAAAAAGCTTCATAGTAGTCATCGTGGGAAAAGCCTAAACTTGGTTGCACTTCTTCTATGAAAGCAGGTATTAGTTTTCCGCAAAACCACCTGTCTGGGGAGCATCTGGGTCTCAGGGCTGAGGATCTAAAGGCTGTAACCAGCCCCGGGTGGGGCCTCCGGAGACCAGTGAGCCATGCTTGTCAGTAGCTGGACTGGGCAGTTCTCCTTTCCCACTTGCCCAGGGAAGGATGGGCCATTTGCGTTTTTGTGGCAGGAATGGTACTTTTGCCACCCCCGGACCCTCAATTTGATTTCCTCACAGGAACAGGGGTTGGTGCACCTGCTGCTGCAGACACAGCAGACACAGCGGACTGTGTCTCTAGAGAGATTGTGCATTTTCTTTGTGACTCATGAGTGTTATTTATGGCCACCACGCTGATGCAGACAGACAAACAGAGGAACATGGGTTCAGAGTGGTTCTCCCCTCTTTCCATTCAGAGGTTTTTCTCAGAAGGCCCCCAACATGCTGGTTTGCAGCGGTTGTTCAATAAAAAGAAATGAGAAAAACTTGCTGTCTGGCTGATTCAACTTCCTTCTGCCCAGCCCGTTCATTCCCGAAAGGCGTTCGGTTCAAGTGTCCACTTGATTGAGTTGGAAGCATTCCGGGGTCAGCATTGACATGCTGATAATTTGCCCTACCTCACTTTGGGTGCGAGGAGAGACACTGTCTTTATCAGCCTTCTCTCTGCACACTCCTCTAAATGAATCTCCTTTCAGTTGGCTGGTATTGGAGATCATTAGCTTAGTAATGAGGACAAGGTTACAGCTTTGCACCAGGAAAGCCTCGCTGTCCTGGAGAGCACACCGCAGCCCAGCCAGCGGCTTTGCCCACAGTTCCTGAGGGATCGGGAGGCCAGGTGAGGAGGGTACAGGTGGCTTAAACTCAGCCCATCTCTTTCTCTTTCTGAAGACAAAATACAGATCTGAGGTTCTAGTGAATGCGGGTCAGTCTGTCTTGGGAAATGATGGTTTTAAGTATGACTATCATTCAAGTCTAAGGGATGATTTTTAAAAAATATATATATTTTATTGATTTTTTTACAGAGAGGAAGGGAGAGGGATAGAGAGTTAGAAACATCGATGAGAGAGAAACATCGATCAGCTGCCTCCTGCACACCCCCCACCGGGGATGTGCCCGCAACCAATGTACATGCCCTTGACCGGAATAGAACGTGGGACCTTTCAGTCCGCAGACCGACGCTCTATCCATTGAGCCAAACCGGTTTCGGCTAAGAGATGATTTTTTTTTTTTTTTTTTTTAAATCTGCACTCATGGCAAAAGTTCCTTGGTGTGCGTTGTTCATTTTTCTTCATGGCTTCATCATGAAGTTCATGAGTTCCAAGGCCTCTGAGATTCCATAAAGAGGGATTAAGACAGTATCCACCTCTCAGTTTTTGGCTGCCAACAAAATACCACAAATGGGTGGCTTACAACAACAGAAATTTATTCTCTCACAGTTCTGAAAGCTATCAGTCTGAAATCAAGGTGTTGGCTAGGCCATGCTCCCTCTGAAAATCTTAGGAGAATCCTTCTTTGTCTCTTCCAGCTCCTGGTAGTCCCAGGAATTCCTTGGCTTGTGTCAGCAGAACTTCAGGCTCTGGCTCTGTCCTTACATGGCTGCATTCCCTCCCTCTCTCTATCTTGTCCTCGTCTTATAAGGACAAACAGTCACTGGATAGAGGCCCTGCCCTAATGATCTCATCTTCACTTCATTAAATCTGCAAAGACCCTCTTTCCAAATAAGTTCACATTCACTGGTGTGGGGGAGGGGGTTAGGACTTCAACATATCTTTTTGGAGGACACAGTTAAACTTATAATACTACCTGTCCTCAGGAAGCTTCCAATTCAGTGGAGAAACTAATGAAAATGATGGCAAAACCAGTACTGAAGAGGTCCAAGGAGGGACATACACATCCATATATGTACACACAAACACACACAGATACACACCCCAGTGTACCAAACACGCATCTGTAATGTGATGCAGAATTGATGTTTATAAACACTCTGTGGAGGAGTTTGTCTTGGCATGTAGCCTTGAAGTATGGGTGGGTTTTAGGTACCAAGAAATGGGCAGGGAGGGGATTTTAAGCTGAGTGTGAGTTAAACTGTGAAAAACACACTTGGTCAGACCTGGGAAGAAAGATGATTCTGGTAGAAATATGAGGGAAAGATTGAAATCTTGAGACTAGAGGTCACTTGAGCGATTCTGCAGGAGGCCAGGGCAGCTCAGGAGAGTCTGAATTTGGTGATGGTGGTGGGATGAGAAGTCAGGGACAGATTATGAGGAGTGGGGCAGGGGTAGGGGGAGATGATGAAAGGTGGCAATAGATGATGGGGAAGTGGTCAGAGGAGAGATGACCCTCGGATTTCTGGTGGAGTTGACAGGGAAGGCTGGTGATCCCTTTAGACAGGATGGGGAGCTTGGGAGGAAAGCAAATTTGACAGAGAAGAATTATTTTTTTATTTTTATTTTTATTTTTTTGGTAAATATGTTGAGTTTGAGATAATTATGCTCCAGGCATAGGTGCTTAACAAAAAGTTAGAAACCTGAGATTGGCAATCTGGAGGAGAGGTCTGGGTTGGAGGCAGGAATGCCAGCATAATAGTTGAAATTATAGGAGGGGATGAAGTGGCCTGGAGAGAGAGTGGACAGAGGTGGAAGAGAAGCAGGGCAAGGGCCAGACCTTGAGGAATGCCCAGGATAGGGATAGGGGGTAGAAGATAGCTCAGGTCGGAAATGCAAGGGATAGATAGTAAATCAGTGGGGCTGCATCCTGCCTTGAGTTAGGGAGAGAAAATGAAAAATAAGGAGACTGACAGATATGACAGTTGATGATCTGTCTCAGAGGCTGATTGTATGAAGACTCTCACTGAAGTGTTTGAGGGCAGAATCCAAATTGCAAGAGGTTAAGATGAGCTGGTGATGGAAGTATGAGAGTGAGGGCAGACTCTTGCTCTAGAAGAGTATGGGAAGGAGGAGAGAGAGGAATGGTAACCTGAGGGAGTAGTCAAGAATGAATTTTTAGTTAGGAAAACAGAGAAGAGAGGAAGATTATTTAATGAACTGATTTCTAGAAATGATAACAGGCAGTGAGAGTGGGAACAGGGACGCAGGGACAAGATTAAGAGACTCAAGGGAATCTTGAGACTAATACAAGGGAGACATTGTGTGAATGAGGTCTGAATCACGTGGAGATTTCGAATCTTAGTGTCTCTCTTGAGGTGGGCTCCACATCCCTTCCTGAAGACTGGAGATCAACTAGTTGAATTGTGAGGACACAGAGTTTTGTGATTATTGACCTCTGCTGTACCTTACTGACATGGGGACTGAAGGCTCACACCGAAGCACCAATAGCTTCCCCACAGATTGCCTGGCTTTTTAATTTTATGGTGTTTCCAAAACTGAGGGATAGCTCTAACATCCCAGATAGGTTTTGTCTAGCCCCCAAACTAAAGCCAAAGAAATGTCTCATCCGGGAAACAAAAGTGTTATAGGAGCCTGACCTGGAAATAACTATTTTCCATCTGTTACCATCCAAGAGGAACAACTATGCTTTCCCCCTTAGCTCTCTCTGGATCTGAATTTCTAGATTGGAATCTGGATCTAGGCGATGGGACAGGAGAGTAAGGAGGGGTCAGGAAGCCTGGCATGTGTAACCTCAACCCCTTGTCATGCTTATTGGGTACCAAAGACAACAGCATGTCCACCCTCAGACTAAGTGATAACATGTAAGAGTGTTGGGTTTCCTGCCTTCATGGAACTTACATGGGACTTGGAGGATGTGCTACACAGGTGGGGGAGACAAGAGTTCCAGGGCAAATGCAGACGTGCTAGTTTTGTAGTTCAGAAAGGAGAGGCAAGTTCAATGATGGCTAGAGTGGTTGAGAAAGGCTTCATGGAAGACAAAAGTGGGACTTTGAATGATGGGTAGTTGGTTGATGGCCAACCCAACATGCTGAAAACAACATGGCGAGTCTGAGACAGTGAGAAGATTGGCCAGGCTGGAGAGGATTGTATTGGGGAGTGAATGGTGATCAGTTAGGGTGAAGGGCTTGTGGAGGATTTTGAAGACAAGGCTGAAGAGTATGGACTTCTTCCTGAGAGGGACTGGGAGCTTCTGAAAGTAATAGTAAAGAGGTCACAGGAGGAAGTTGGTGTTTTGGAAAGAGAATTGTCCTCCTTTTACTTGAGTTTGGCTGTGAAGAGCTAACGACCTCATGCAAGATACCTTGGCTGTGTTCCCTGCCTTGTGGAACTCACAAGAAGGCTGTTCTTCCTTCCTGTTTATCCTCGGAAACTTCCCTCAGGCACTTGGATTTATTTTTCCAAATCACGCAGAATGCAGGCTACTCTAGAGCTTGAGGGGAAAAACCTGTTTTTCAGATTTCCTCTTCTTTTCCCCTCACATTGGTCTCTTGTCCTTAGCCCCTAAGGATCTTGATAAAATTCCTCTTTGCATTTTTCCGAATCCCATGGTGATTTTAATGAAATCATCACCACCCACGGAAGAGAACCCAGCCCCAGACTGAAGGTTGCGAGGTCACTCATTCCAGTCTTTCTCTCCCTTCCTTCAGGGAAATAGCGTTTGTGTTAGATAAATGTGCTGCCACTTGACAAGATAACTGCCCATCACAGAGCTCCTTGAAGAAAGCCTAAAATAACAATAAGAGAACATGTGCCATGCTCGTGGGATGCAAGGGCTGGTAGAGCAGAGAAAATAAACAGATTTTAATGTCAGCCTGACAAGAGTTTATTATACACATCAGTGATTAAAATAATGACTTTTTTAAATGATGAAAAAGGCATTTTGGGGCCTTGTCAAATAGCAGCTGTGTTTCCTTGCCATTGCTTTTCTGGGGCCACAAAAGTGACACCTTGCTTTTTCAGTTCCCTGTGGGAAGTTTGGCAGGAGGCAGTGAACGCACGACACCCATTCTCCCCTTGCCCTCGGATGTTGCATTTTGGATGAAGTGCTTTGTGGGCCTTTGCTCTCCTGTTGGCTCCTCCAATTTCTCCATTTCAGGTCTTGGGTTTGCTATTGTCTCTCCCTCCTCTAGTCCCCCCTCAACCCACATCTCATCTTCTCACAGCCTATTAAGAGAGGATCCACAGGGATACATGGTGGGAAAAGGTGCCACGTCGCATCATCTTTTCATTTTCTTTGAAAAAACTAGGCCCTTCTGAAATAAGTAAGAAGTATGACAGGGAGCTGCTGAGATAGTGGGGGTAAGTGGAGACCTGGGAACCTGGATCCCAGTATTCCCATTGAGCTGGAGTTTTCTCACAGGAAACTGAAAATCTGGCTGCCTGTTGGCCCCTTTAACCAGCATCAGGCTTGTCGTTAGAGTTCTGACTCATCATAGAGAAAGAAGCTTTAATACACTTGACTATGCAGGTGAGGACCAGGAAGTTATTGTTTAGGACACTGTTTGACCACATGCCTGATCATGTGACCATAACTTCCCCAACCCCAATCACGGATCTTCTGTTCCTCTCCCCAAAAACTCTGAATCCACTTTATTTCTATTCTAGAACATCTTTCTTCATTGGCTTCTGTACCTACCAAAAAAGGACCATGTTTGATCTGGAGCTAAAGGCAAATCCTCATCCGATGGCCTCCTATTGATGTCCAAGGTGGTAGGGAGGATTATCCTTCAAGATTAAAGTGGATTTTGCTCTAATACTCAGGAAGTGGCCTCCATTTGAAATGAAATGCTCCGCTATGGCTGACCAGTGATTAGTTTCTCATTTGGAAGCCTGTGGTCTGCTGGGGATGGCCTGGGAGGTGGAGAGGGTGTGTACCCCTCTGCTGGTCTTGCCCTGTTCTCTGGCCACCTAGCATTCTGCTTGGCTCTAGTCCTGAGAGTTTTTAATTTTTTAATTTTGAACTCCAGAGAACTGTGGTCTGGCTGACACTTAAATTACCCTTTCTGCCTACTAATGATGCTCTGATCCTCTATTGGTCTTGGCCAAAATTTGGGTGAAAATCCATTTTCTTCTTCATCTAGATAAAGATGTTTGCTCTCAAAAGCCAAACCAAACTAGAGGGGAATTAACAAATAGAATTCCCCATCCCCCTACAAAAGCAAAGAAGTTAGAGGGAGCCCAGCCAGAGTGGCTCAGTGGTTGAGATGGACTGATGAAACAGGAGGTCATGGTTTGATTCCTGGTCAGGGCATATGCCTGGGTTGCAGGCTTGATCCTCAGTGTGGTGGCATGCAGGAGGCAGCTGACCAATGAGTCTCTCTCATTATTGATGTTTCTCTCTCTCACTCCCTCTCCCGTCCTCTCTGAAATAAATAAATAAATAATATATATATATATTAAAAAGAAGTTGAAGGGACAGAAAACAGGCTTCTGCTCTTTGCCCAGTGTGGGCTGTGTGGTGCCATGTAGGTGGCATCTCCAACCCCTTTTTCCACACCTGCCCTGGCTACCTCCCATGGTAGGTGTCTTCCAAGCAGTGCCATCTTCAGCTCAATGCCCTTGATCCTTATCTGCCTCCATTCCTAAGAGCTGAATAGAAGGAGCTTCCTATTTTAGAGCTCCACCGTTCCATTGAAGGTCTCATTTCTGTGCTGAATGGTCAGGCCAGCTCAGCCCATCACCCTAATTCTTGACGAGCTTTTTAAAAAATGAATCAGCACCCATATATTTCTGCAAATGTTTAGAAACTGTCCCCAGGTTCTCTCATTATGTGGGTATTTAATTTGTCAGTGAAAGAAATCCAGAACATTGAAACTCTTGAGCACTGCGTTTGCAGCCATAATGAATGAAGCACAGCCTTTTGACAAAACAAAGAGGCCCGTTTCCAATGAGCTTTCCAGCGTGTCATCTCCCTGTAGATTTATTTCCAGTTTCTAGGCAGCTACAATTGAAGTGGACCTCAGTCTGTACTGGATTATTTTCCACAAATGCTCCATCAGGTGCCACAGGCAAATGTAATGTTTGGCTGGGTGTCAGGCAGCCCACACTCATTCTGTGGGCAAGCTTCTGGACAAGTGGTTAAAATAGGATTTTGTGTGTGATTGTTTTCTTTATGGATTGTCATGAAAGTGCCCAGATTACTGGTAGGTGAATTTGGTGGAATCTTTTTCCTACCAGAATCCAAAGTTGTATCTAGAATCGTATTTTAGTCAAATATAGCTTGATATGAAACATAACTCTGCAGTGGAGGGTGTGAGTGAAGGGAAGAGGCTGTGTGGAGGGAGTGCCCACCCCCTCGCTGAAGGCCTATGGCTTCCTGGGGGCCAGGGTGGGGGTGGGGAATGAGAAGATTGATTTTGTCCAACATCTCTGCTAATGGTGTGGAGCTCAAGTAAACAGCGAGTTAATGGACTTCCCAGATATGTGCCATTGAGCAGCTGTTGCAGACTACAGTGAACGCAGAAAAAATATTATAAAGGAAAAGAGAAAGGAAGAAGAAAGAGAGGGAGAGATGGGGAGGGAGGTCTGCAACTGTAAGCAGAAAACAGCAAGGAAGAGGTTCAGTTTTTCAAACCCAGGTTCTCGTATCAGGGCATGATGGCAAATGCATGTGTCCAAGGCACTCATCTGGAAAAAATAACCCATCTGAGAAAGCCCCGAGGGAGACCCAGGGCAGGCATGTGGTGGAGACCTGCCATTTCTTAGGGTCTGTTTTTGTGTGCAGAGGTGAACAGAACAGGCAGTATATTGAGATGTATGTGTGCTCACACCCCTTTTGAGAGAAGGAGCACCCACTGTTAGTATTAGGTTAAAATTTATGTATTGTCCAGGAAGTAGAAACACATTACACTTTGTCAGCTAATTCCAAGACCCATTATAAACTGGCTCCTGGCTTTATCTTTTTTAGCTTCATCTATTTCTGCTTTTACTGGACACCCTACACCGCAGGAAAGTGGTGTGGTTTGCTCTTCCCATAACATATTTTTCTTACCCTCCGATTGCAAGTCCTGCCTCACACCTCCCTGTCCTCTCTCCTCCTCCTCCCGGTGTTACTGTCCTTCACAGGCAGAAGAGGGCTTCCTTCTGTCCCCAGAGATGTAACTGCCCCATGTAGCCATTGCGCATACCTGTGTTGGGGCATTTACCCCACGCCTTCTCATTATTTGATTCCCTATTTGTATCTCTCCAGAGTTTAGGTGCTGGGATATAGGAACAAGATGGGCTTTTCCCCCTTCTGTCCACTCCAGCTTCTCAAATTGTCCCACTGAAACCATAAGAACTCAATAACCATTGGCTGAGGGAGGGGGTGAATGAGTTATAAGATTTGGTAAAGTGAAGGGGTGGAGGAATGGCCAGATGGAAGTACCACACACAGCCCCATGGTTGAGGGGCTGGTAATGGGGGTGAGGGGCCCTGAGTCACGGTAGATGTGACTCAGCTGTCCTTATCTCTCTCTTTAAAAAAAAAAAAAAAAAAAAAAAAAAAAAAAATATATATATATATATATATATATATATATATATATATATATATATATTTTATTGATTTTTTTTACAGAGAGGAAAAGAGAGGGATAGAGAGTTAGAAACATCGATGAGAGAGAAACATCGATCAGCTGCCCCTTGCACACCCCTCACTGGGGATGTGCCCGCAACCAGGGTACATGCCCTTGACCGGAATTGAACCTGGGACCTTTCAGTCCACAAGCCGATGCTCTATCCACTGAGCCAAACCAGTTTTGGCTGTCCTTATCTCTATACAGACTGAGGAAGTGTGACTGTTTCAAGTTGATCCGAAGGAAATCTGCCATGCTTTTGATGGGCTTGGAGGATTTCAGAAGCGGTAGTATTTGTGGTTACAGGGTTGAGTACGGTGTTAAAGGTACAAAATTGACTCTTCAGAAGGTAGTGGCTTTGAGAAGAATGTGTATTGTTGCCATTTGATGAGGAAGGTGGGAAGTGGAAACCTCTCTGTGGGCCCTGGGAAGCTCTAGTGCGGATGTCACCTCTTGTGTCTGGTGGGAATGAAGACACTGGTTCCCCACACTGATGCGGGCTGGATGCTGTGGGGCTGGGGCTGTGGAGTTGAGGGAGCAGCACAGGGTGATTCTCTGGTTCTCAGTGATTGCCAGGCACAGGCTGGCCTGCACAGGGGATGCAGCAGCTGGGCCCAGCCTGCGGAAGGCACGGGTCACAAGGTTAATGACCGTACTTAACTAACGAGGCTGCTGGGGGTTGAGGATGAAATGGTTACCTGAGTTTTTCTTCTAAGTATCAGAGGACCAACCTCTGAATCAGGGGCTGTGTTAAGAGGTGGGGATCCAGCTGGAGCAAAGTGAAGGGGTCCTTGCCTTCCAGAGGTTTGCAGTCTGATGGCAAACAATCCTCAAACAAATGGAAAATTGCAAAGGTGATGAGGGTAATGGGGGAGAGATCCTGTGGTGGGAGTCTGTAGTAGGGAGTTTTGACCTGGTCTGGGAGGTCAGGGAAGGTTCCTTGGGTCAGGATTCTTGAG
Source organism: Pipistrellus hanaki (assembly GCF_964339955.1). Lineage (NCBI taxonomy): Eukaryota > Metazoa > Chordata > Mammalia > Chiroptera > Vespertilionidae > Pipistrellus > Pipistrellus hanaki. The sequence goes on from NC_140514.1 coordinate 21,306,181, forward strand.
CTGAGATGTAAAGGAGGGAGAGAAGAGATCTGAAGCGGAGGGAACTATAGGAAGAAGCCTAGTACTGTTATTTGTTGATGGGATGGATTTTTTCAAGATATTCAGGTCCCTGCTTCTGCTTGCCTGAGGGTAATCAAGGAAATGAAATTGAACTTGGCTTAGATTAGGACCCTGTAGAACCTGAGGTCATCACTGTCTCTCATAGGTAGGTGTTATGAGTTGAATTGTGTCCCCCCAAAAGATATGTTCAAGTCCTAACCCACAATGCCTCAGGATATGACCTTACAGTATTTAGAATAGGGACTTTGCAGATGCAGTTAGCTTATGATGAGGTCATTGGGGGTGGGCTCTAATCCAATATGGCATCAATATGCCATATGAGGATGGAGGCAGGGATTGGAGTTCTGCAGCTAGAAGACAAAGAATGCCTGGGGCTGCCAGGAGCCGCAAGAGGCAAGGTGCCATCTGAGAGGCTTTGGAGGGAACCTGTCCCTGCCAACACCTTGGGTTCAGACTGCTGGCCTCTAGAGCTGCAAGAGAATAAATTTCTGTTATTATGAGCCACCCAACTTGTAGTTCTTTGTTATGGAAGCCTAGGAAAGTTAAACAGTGAGCAAAGAAGAAAATGAAGGGTTGCCTTGAAGATTAAAGATACTAGTGATATATTTATACCCAGAACAAGGCCTGGAACATACTAGATGCCCAGTGAACTGTTACTAATCTGATCTTACTGGATAGAAAACACGGATAGGTTTCCTTTTGTTTGTTTGTTGTTTTTTGGGTTGTGTGTATGTTTCATTGTTTCTGTTTTTGAAAAAAAACAACAAAGTACTCAAAGGTCAAATTGGGTTGTTTTATATGTAGTCTGTAATACTGATAGCCACTCATCTCCATGTTAAAAGAAAATGTCTCTCTCAGTCCACTCATGGTCATGTCTTTAGCCCTTTATCAGAGGACAGAGCTTTAAAATGCTGGTGCCCTGAAACATGGGTCACAGTGACCCACAGACACACTAATGACTGATCCTTTTCGGGGGGCAGTTTTAGGCAGAGCTTACTGGGGCAGTCAAGGACTGATGTACAGAAAAGGCATTCCAGAAGGGATAACAGTGAAGAAAGCAAGTTTTGCCCACTTCACACGTTAACCCAGGCATGGCCTCTGATGAAAGCAGAAGTTGTCTCGTTGGTCCAGCTGCTTCCCATTCCTATTTAAATTCTAGGCTGATAGAGGCCTGTCTTTTACATTGGTGTTTTAGAAAACATCTGGATTCTTAGAAATATTGATGGGTCTAGGTTATTTTCTTCCTTCCTCCCTTGGCATCTAAAATTTAGGAATAGTCAGTACCAAGATGAGTAAACCTGAAGTGGGGAGTCACCCCCTGAAGATGGATGCAGAGATCAAGCTGGTTTCATAGTTGGTGAGGAGGCTTTGGTGTCAGGTGGCCTGGCGTTCCAGTCCCCGCTCCTGGACATATGATGTGTATTTTCTCACTGTCAGTTACCTGGTCTGTAAGATAGGGTTGGTAATACCTGCCATTACAAGCAATTCTTGTAGGGATCAACGGATGAGATAGCAGCTGTAAGGTGCTTAGTTGCTTGTTGATCCTGAGCTGTGGGCTTTACACCTGAGCTGAAGGCTGATCTTTAGGATCTAGTTCTTCTTTTTCCTCTATTTTTTTTCCCCCTGGCTTTGTTGAGATATTCTTTAAGAAGAGGAAGAAGAAAAGATAAAAAAATGAGTAATAAAATGGCATTAAATACATATCTATCAACAATTGAATCTAAAAATCAAAATAAATGAAAAAGAAACCTAATGAACAAAATAAACTGATGAATCAAATAGAATCAAAGGCATTGAAACATGGAACAGACTGACGAATCTCAGAGGGAAAGGGGGTGGGGGATTAGAAGAGATTAACCAAAGATTTTGTATGCATATATGCATTACCTATGGACACAGACAATAAGGTGGTGAAGGCCTGGGTGGGGCAGGAACTGGGTGGAAGGGCGTAATGGCGGGGGGCGGGGGAGGGGGGGGTCAGAGTCATCTTTAATACTCTCAACAATAAAGATTAAAAAAAATCAAAAAAGAAAAAAAAAATCCATTTATCTGTGGATGGACATTTAGGTTGTTTCCATATCTCAGTTGTTTAAAGCACCTAGTTCTGCTCTTGGTCCTATAAATACTGTATTTGTTGAATAGCTATTGAATGAGATTTAGCCCATGTTCTGCAACAGTAGCATCCAAATTATGATTTTTTTTAGTAATAGGGATTCCCCTCCTCTTTTCTTTTTCAAAATAAAGCTCTAGGGGAAGCCCAGCACATATAGTAAATTTTAGAGGAACTTCTCTTGTTGAAAGCAGGGCAAAGACTGCCTCTCTTTGTCCCCATTTCTTTCCTTTATCAGACAATATTTTAGAAGGAGCATTTGAAAACCTTACACTGAGTAGAGACTAAAAACTCCACTAGAACTGGAAGGAATTTCTGCTTTTATGGTGTTTTTATTTTTCTTTTTTTCCAGGAAGTCAGTTCTTATTCTTTTTTTTTTTTTTTTCCAGTTCTTATTCTTAATTAAAAATCTTAGTTTATCCCAGCTGGTGTGGCTCAGCAGTTGAGCATTGAACTAGGAATAAAAAGGTGCCTGGTTTGATTCCTGGTCAGGGCACATGCCTGGGTTGTGGGCTTGACCTCCAGTAGGGGGCGTGCAGGAGGCAGCTGATGGATGATGTTTCTCAGCGATGTTTCTATCTCTCTATCCCTCTCCCTTCCTCTTTCTCTAAAAATCGATGAAAATCATATTTAAAAAAACCTTACAGTTTAGCTGTCTTAGTAAAGGGGAAACATGTGTGGCCTCAGCTTCTGTGTAATTCATTGTTGTGTCCCTGGTGATTGTTATGTGTTCCCCACCTAAGTTAGAGTTCACATTGCCTTTTCCTTTCCTTCTCATTTCCTTTTATTCCGTGGCCCACAAACTGCTTGGTTAGAAGCTCCTGGAGGGTAGAGGCACCTCACGCAGCACCTCCAGATCACCTCCCATTGGAAGGACAAAAGCCTTCTGATTATGGAACGGACTCGTCTTTGGATTTGCTTTAGTGCTGTCTCCTAAGTAGAAAGCTTCAGTTGTTCCTGTAAAGATTCTTTCCTAGAACATTTATTTTATTTTGTTTTTTTAAAAAGACAGTCATCGGGCTTCTGTCTTATTCTTGGGAAAGCTATCTTCAACCATGCAGCCTGTTCACTCGCAGCAACACATTCATATTCTTTCATCCATATGCTCACGGGAGATAAAGCTAAAGTAGCTGATTTATAGTACAAGTATTAACATGACAGATAGATCTCCAAATGTCCAATGATAGGAATAGTGCAGATCTAAATTCCACCAAAATTAGGAAGCATTATTACTGACAGCATTATTATTCTATCCACCCATCCATTTATCCATCCATCCATCCATCCATTCATTTATCCATCCATTCATCCTTCCAACATTTATTTAGCACTTACTTGGTACAGGTCCAGAGACATATCTGTATAGAAAATGGCCAATGAAGTCATAGCAGGGAGCAGCATATAGTATTTGAAATTATTAGGATTTTACCTCCATTTCATTTCATTCATTCTTTTTAGGGTTAAATACAGAAAACAAGAACCCACTGTGTGCTTTTGTTAGCAAAAATCCTACAGTGACTTTTCAGTATGAAATGTGACCTGGGTCTGAGTTTCCTCAGCCTAGCATTCTGGTGTGGTGACATGGCCTTTGCCAGGATAGCAGCTTGATTCCCAATACTAACCCACCCAATAACTATCCAGGTTCCTCATCTCCTGTCTCTCAAAAATGGGCATCATGATGCCAATCTTGTAGAAGTTTTGTGAGGATGTAATGCCTGCTATGGCATCAGGCATGGGTGGATACTCAGCAAATGCCAGTCTTCCTCTTCCCTCTAATTTGTCAAGATTATAAACAAGATACTGTAACAACAGAATATTAAAAAACGTTGATAATACAGGGTGGGACAAAAGTAGGGTATCAGATGTGAGTAGATGAAACACAGTTTATTCATGTATTATTATCTATTAATTATTTTATTACTAGTATCCTGGTGCATGGATTCATGCATGTAGAAAGGAAATTTATTGGGTGAAATATTTTAATACTGCTACTCACATCTTGCTAAAAAGAAAATAGGATTCTACCAAGTGTTCTACATACCTACTTCATGACTTCTGTGAGAATCAAATGAGATGAAGCACAGGAAAATGCTTCACAAACATTTGGTTAAATTGTAAAATGTTTGCACCTGGCTATAAAGCAAGCCGGGTTCCTGGGCTGAAGAAACTCCAAGGAGGCTAGTCGCTAGGGAGAGGAAGCTGGGCATTGCTATGTGACATCATTACCCGGTGCCCACAGCCACTGTTTCTGGGCTTGGCTGAAGGCTGCATTTTATGCCATGGCGTCTTTGCAATGTTGACTATGATTTTTTTTTTTTTTTTTTTGGTGGTGGGGGGGTGTTGCTCTGGGTGATGGCAGGGCCTGTGTTCCACTTGGGGGAAGCCAAGTGTTGGTTTGTGGGTGCCAGGTCCACGGTGCTGTTTATTTTTAAATGACCAGTGTGCATCATGACAATTCCTGCATTGAGTGTCTGCACCCTGGTGGTCAGTGCATGTCATAGCTACCTGCTGGATGGACAGACACACTCTTACCCTTACATATATATATAGATTTTCCATACAAACAACTATAAACCTAATTTTCCCCAATCCTTTTAGTACCACATTTTTAGCTCCCATTTTACCACTGTAGGATGGGAGCATAGAAGTCCCCTCTTATCCCCAAGGCAGCTGTGTGGCACTGATGAGCCAGTGGAATGCAGTCTTTGGGAAGTATAAAGCTCACAAGTGCCCGGGACTCGCTGTCATCATTATTGGGATACATTCAATTTCAGTTCCTTGCTCAGTGTTTTTCTGGGAGGTGTATCTTTGTATTCCACGCTTATTGCAGACTTTGTCTCTGGATCTGTGGAGGCTGGCTCCATGTAACTCCAGGGGCCTGAACTATTGTTGCACTCTGGGGACATAATTTTATGTGGGGAGAAGCATCAACCTTTATTTCACCTGCTTATAATTCTAGTGGCAGAAAAATTTGGCTCAGACTTTCCAAAATAAACTCACCTTTGGGTTGAGTCCAGGAGTGGAAAATTTTAGCTGGAAACAACGGCTTGTCAGAAAACATAGGAGTGACGGCAAACTGGGGCACATGTGCCCATCATAGAAGGCTCCATGCAACTCCTCCCCCTCCCCCCCAAGCACCATCCCCTGCCCTCCCGGAGTATGTGTTACAGGCTCAATGAAAGGAAGGAGGCAGGAAAATTCTTAGGAATTGTCTGTTTTTTTCCACTGTCAGACCAACCTCAAGGCTTTGGCTTCTGGAATGATGGGTGGCCTTGCTTTCATTTTGCAGGTTTGATAGCGTTTCACTGTGTAATTATTCCTCTCAGCTGAATGTCCTTTGCCATGATGGCGGTCTAGGTAGCTTTACCAGACATAATTCCTATAATCCATGAATGTTGAAAGAAGGTATTATTTTCAGATCAAATGCTGCTTATCTGATGAAGCCCAGTCTTGCCTTGGAGTCGAGGCTGAAGAGTTTGTCCAGGGCAGTGGCTGGTGGAATCCAGGGCCTTTTGAAAAAAATGGTTCTGAGCTGGGGTGCTGAGCTTTCCTAACTGTCAGACACATCAAGTGAGATGCATCTGGCTTTTCGTCCCCTGTCACACAGCTCATTCTAGCAGACAAAGGGATCTCTAGGCTTCTTTGAATTTTCCATTGTTCTGAGGATTAGACCCCATTTCTACCAGGGATTTTTCCTGAATAGAAGCATGTCCAGGTGAAAGCATGGGGGTGGGGTAGATGGGAAGGAATGGATGCTTTGGGGGAAAAAGATTCTGAGTTGATGTTGGGCTCCTGGCAAGGACAGTGCTTCACAGCCGCTATCTTCCTTGGCAAGAGAAGGAGACTGAAGTGAAATATTACACAGAATAACCCTAGATTCTCACTTGACGGCCTCCCCTCCCCCCCCCCCCCCCTTGCTTCTAACAGAACAAGTCAAGGCACAGTGATGGCAGTGAGAAAAGGAGGCTGTGGACTTGCCCTGTCTTTCTTTATTCTCATCTTCCCCTGCTTGGTCCTGAGTTCTTTATGCTTGGGGTTTAGGCCTCGCCTGGTGGTTCAACTGGCTCAGGGGGACTTGAAGCAGGATGTCAATCAGTCTGTGGCGTTAGGCACCTGGGAACCTGGACGTAGTCCTTGCAGGAGTTGGATCGAATGCAGATGATTTTTGCTCTTGTTTCTGCGTTGAATTAAGTTTGCAGGTGTTCCTGTCTCTGCTGTCTCATCCCAGCCGGGTCTTCTCTCCTGTTCATCCTGGGGTAGAATTCTGTGTTGGCTGCAGGACAGGCTGGCCCCACCCCAGTGAATTCAGTTCCAGCAGAAAGAAAATGGGGAGCCCTGTCTCCTGTGAGAGACTCTGAGAACACTGCAGGGGATTCATAGGTTGGAAATGTGATCATCGATAGCAAGAAATACCCTTTATTTGAACTGTGTGAGGGGGGAGCTAGGGTCCATGGTGGTTAAGTGATTTGCTGAAGATCCCAGACAGAAGAAGTGATGACAGAAATAAACCTGTTTTGCCTTTATCAGGTCAGTTTTTTGACTTTTACTTGGGAACTAGCTGATTTGACCCCTAGGATTGGGGTCCTGGCCAACTATATAGTTCTGTGATTTTTGGACTTTGTATCCCTCACAATCCAACAAATATCACATCTGAGTCTAGGAGACCCGGCCTCTGATGAACGTAGCAGGAGTCCCTCGTGGATTACAGCTCGTTATTTTGCTTGTTATTCCTTGATTAGAGCATGTGTCCCAGAACGTACGGGGCTGCGCCTGGCACAGGCCGGTGCCCAGTGCCCACCTCTTCAATGTGGAGGCTGCTGCTTTTCTTCTGCTCTTCAAGATGGAGCCTGAGCTAAGATTGTAGTTGTTATCAGACCTCTGAATCTGCTGGAGAGGCAGGAAGGGTGAGTGGATAATGACACCTCATGTTCCCCGAACAAAGCATTATGCTTTCTAGAACCGTTTAAACGTTGATTCTCTCATCCTCACGTCATTTATTATCTCCATTTGACAAATGGGGAGAAAATGGAGACCCAGAGAATGTGTCACTTGCTCAAGGTCACAGAGCAGGCTAATAGCTGTCTTTGCTGCTTGTTCTTTCCACCGTGCTGGCCCCTCTTGGGGGATCCTTTCTCTGTCCCCTGAAGGCAAGGTGTTTGTTCCCTTCCAGCGTTTTCCCTGGGCCCCCTGTTTTTAAAACGCTACAGTGGGGAAGGGAGAATGTTTTCTTTTGAGGTTTCCCCTATCTGTGGGACAAAGAACATGAAGAATCCTATATAATAAGAGGGTAATATGCAAATTGACCAAACGGCGGAATGTCCGGTCACTATGATGCGCACTGACCACCAAGGGGCGGATGCTCAACTCAGGATGCTCAGTGGGCTCATGGCTGGCAAGCGCAGCAGCGATGGCAGGAGGGAAGATGGCTCTGCCTGTCCCCTTCTTGGTTCCTCCTGCAAAGCTGAGGAGTGACTTGGGAACCCCAGCTGCAAAGCTCCAGTTAGTCAAGCCACGGCATCCCTGCCATAGGCCTCCTGCAGGTCCCATTCATCCCCTCTCTCTATTCAGCAACCGTGTATGTGGGGAGGGCTACTCTGTGCAGGCCATGCGCCAGGAATGCTGGGGATGCCCCAGGGAGACACGGCCCAGTTCTTGTCCTCAGTGAGTTCTGTCCCTGGCACTCCTCCCTGCATGTCACAGCTTGGACAGCGAGGGCCATCAGATTCCCTTTTAAGTCTGCCTGCAGAGCAAGCCTGCCAGAGCTTGGCGGCAGGAGCTGGCCACAGCAGGTGAGCTGGGGCAAGCGCACTAGGAGGCCCTACCAGCTCAGCATGGTGGCTGCTTCAACCAGGCTGGTACCTGGGCTCTAGGCCTTCCTGGGGCGAGAGCAGAAGCCTGTGCGGTGTAAGATGGCCCAGCTCCAGTGGCTCTGGTTTTTACTCCATTCCCTATAGCAGCCTGCGATGTGGACCTTGGACAAGGCCTTTCTCTGTTACTTCAGTGCAATTCTTTTCCTGTTCTGTGGGCTGGAGTGGGCTAGATGATCTCAGACATGTCTGAGTGTGAATGTTGAAAACTTGAGTGTAGACTATCTCCTGCCACTCTATACCGTGAAGGCTGTAGTTCTGCTTTGTATAGTTGTGTGTTGAACAGGGTGTTGGTGAATAGCACTCTTTTACCGTGACACTAAATCAGTGACTTTAAAAAATTCTAAACTCTTTCAAAAGAAATAGAAACATCTCCTCCCACCCGCCTACCTTCATGAACTTAGCCTCCACCATCAGACATAAGATGTCTCCTGTTTTCCCCCAATCCATTTTTCTTATTTAATAAACACATATATAGCACTGCCTAGGTGTCCGGCATTGCCCTCAGAGCTCTTTGTATATTAACTCATGTAATCCCCATAACAGCCTGATGGATGACAAGTGGGGAAACTGAGGCCTAGAGAGATGAAGGAGCATGCGGAGGCTCCCGGCTAGTAAGTGGGCAGGCTGAACTTCGAACCCAGGAAGTCTGGCTTTAAAGTCCACGCCCTGGACGATTGTGATACGCGCAGCCTCTTGTAAGTGCTCCTTCCAGGTTCCTGCATCCCCCAGAGCCTCTCGCATGCCCTCATGGGGTTTGGCTGTCCTGAGCCAGAATCACTGCCCTGGATGGTCTGGTCTCAGGTGAACCTTGGTGAATGTATTTCTTAGCTCTCTTTTCTCCTGTAAAGCTTCCTGCATGCTTTCCTCCTTATGAAGTCTGTCCATAGATGAATGGTTCCATGATCAGACACCAGGCCAGGGCTCTCAGTTGTGAGATGTGGCAGAAGAAGGTTCTGGACACTTGTGGCTCCAGTGTGGCCCAGAGTGTGCCCCGGGCCTGGGAGCTGCTGTCACAGGGATTTACGGCTGTTCCTCGCTGACATCTTGTTTTTTGCCAGGACTGATCACGAGGCCTGGGCCTGACTAAGATACCCTTGTTCTCCACCCCTGTTCTCGGGGCTGAGGCCTGTAAACCATCACGCCCAAGGATTCGGGGTGTTTTACTGCTTGGCCAACAGGGCCTGATTTGTCTGCCGGACTGAGCCAGGGGTCCTGGGGAAGAGGGGAACTTGCCTTCTCTCTTCTCTGCTTACGATTGGGTGGGAAGATCTCAGCAGGCAAGACTTGTTCCCCTGATTGTCTGCGGCTCTTAGTGCTCAGCCTTCCTTCCAGGTTGCTGCTCCCTTCTGGGCCCTGCCTCTATTTTTCATAGTTTTAGAATGCAGGGCGTGGGGAGGCCAGTGAAGAGCACAAACTTTGCTGCCATCTAGACCAGGGATATATGTACAACTCTGCTGCTTATTAGATGTGTAACCTTGGGCAAAGGATCTGTCTTCTCTGTGTCTGTTTCCTTATCTACAAACAGGCATAAAAACAGTGCACAGCTCATAAAACTAGTGTGAGGACCAAAGTAGTATACACAGGCTGCAGGGCACTTACCACAGCGCTGGGATGTAACAAGCAAGAGTCGGTGGACATTATGACCAAGAATAGGCATTGGGGCCAGACTGTCTGGATGCAAATTACAGCTCCATTACTTACCACCCATGTGCCCTGCTGTGGGTGACTTAACCTCTCTGTGCCTCAGTTTCTTCCTCTGTAAAATGGGGATAATAAAAGTCTTTATTTCACAGGATTGTTATAAGGATTAAATGGATTAGTATCTGTAAAGCACTTAGAACAATGCCTGCCGCCTAGCAGATGCTATCCAAGTATTTGCTTAAAAGAAATACGTAAGAACTCAATATATGTTGGCCCTTATTTTCATTATTTTCTCATTATTATTGATAAGTTTATCATAATCCTCATGAAGAAGGCAGGACAAATGCTACTATTTACTCTGCAGGTAAAAGGTTAAGGGATGGGACCAGATTCCCATTCAGCCCCTCCTGCCGTTTGCCTGAGGAATTACATCTTCTTCTCACTGGCCTCTGTGCCTCCAGGTGCTCCTGTTAACCTCTCACCAGCCAACCCACTGCCTGACCCGGTCCTCCTGACACCTAAATCTGGTCACGCCATTCCGTCTAATGCCCCTGATAGAAGGGTATCTGTTGTTGGCCTCCAGGGAAGTTTCTCTTCCCGAGCAAGGCCTATGGGGCTCTTTGGCCAATTGCTGATCCCACGGACTTTAAAGTTCCTTTATGATCTATCCCACCTCCGGGGTCTGCGCATGCTGCTCCTTTGGCCTAGAATGGCCCTTCACTTTTTCTCCATCCAGTGAAGCCCTCCTTCAAGTTTCAGCCCAAATGCCCCCTTTTCCTTCCTCTTTCAGAATGGGGCCAGGCTGTCCTCCACCGGACTCCCAGCCACGTGGCTCTGGAATCCCATTGTGTGGTACAGGTTTGGCTAAGGGACAATCAAGTCCCCCAGTACATTTCCCTTTCCTCGATGGGCGTCACTTGTCTTTGTATTCATCCCGGATGCCTACTTCCTAGAGCTCAGACGTACATCTGGCACCTGGCAAATGCTGGATGACTTTGGAAGGATGGGCAATGATGGGATGACACCACCACCTCCTTGCATCTCCGGTGCATGCCATGATTGGTCTCAGAGCTCTCAGACCTTGGCACTTTCCCAGTCCTGGTTTGTGCTGGCGTTCAGTGCTGTCTTCAGTAATGAGCTCGTCTCCCAGGCCTCAGTCTCTCTACCTATAAATGATCTGCAGTCACTCTCATCCCAAAGGTTTTATAAAAGTGAAGTGGATACTCGTTGAAGAATGTGTTTGGAATGACGCGCTAGGCATACAGAGGGCATCATTGTTCTGCACATCTCGTCCTTGGACTGCACAGCTGATTACCTTGCCAGGTAGGAGCAGCCACAGGAGAGCACAGGCCTGGGGTGGCTGATCATGTGTATTTGTCGTGCTCCACATAATTGTGCAACACCTGGTGGAAATGGAGAGCTGCAAAAACACATGATGGCCAGTGTAACTGCTAGGATATGTGTCCTCCTCCTGTGTTACAGGTCAGGAAGCCAGGCCATGGGGAGCCATCCAGTGCACAGGCAAGTCCTGTTGTAAGGAATCTCAGTATATGGACATTCAAACCAAGTCAGCACTAAGGGGTCATTAATTCAATAAAAAGCAGTTCTTCATTTGAAGAAAGGACCCATGGGCATTTCTTGTTATAGGAACCCATATATATATATTTATGGATTGAAAAATTAAAATCTACATAATAAAGAGCTTGACAAGGAACGGGAAAGACAGAAGGCCCTAAAGCTGTGATGTTAGTATCCACTGTTGGTAAATGAGAAATGAATATAAAACACCTCTGAAAAAGCAGGTCTCTGAACATAGATCTGGATTTGCAGACATTCCACTTGTAGGCATCTGATTCAGAAGCAGGTCTGTGGTTTTAACAGAAGGACCTCATACAATGGACTTTTATTCCATAAAGCATTGGTTTGCAGATTTTTTGCATCTCTTAAAACAAATACATCTATTCCCTCTACTTTCCTTCCGCCCCCAAAAGGGGAGAGCAACAACCTAAGATTAATCCTTTATTAATTTTACCAAGTAAGAATTAAAAAAATAAATTTACTATCCTATTTTTTTTTCATGAATGAACAGAGCAGTTTAATTCAATGATTGAATGGGCATTTCTTGAGAGCCAGCATGCTCCAAACACTGCTAAACAGCGGCCATTTAATGGCAGACAAGACAGGCATGGCCTCCACTCTAAGGAGACTTAGATTTGGTGTGGGATCGACACGAAACAGACCACAAATAAGTGCATGTTGTAAGAAGGGCTCTGAGAAAAAGCAAAGGAGATGAGATCAAGGTGAGGAGAGGTGGCTTGCCTTTCAGGGGCAGGGCCTCTTTATGGAAGGTACAGTTAAACTGAGACACAGAGGGCCTGGCCAGTGTTGCTCAGTGGTTGAGTGTTGACCTATAAACCAGGTCATGGTTCAATTTCCCGGTCAGGGCACATGCTCGGGTTGCAGGCTCCATCCCCAGTGCGGGATGTGTAGGAGACAGCCACCTCTGCCAGCACTCTCTCTTAATCATTGATGTTTCTCTCTCTTGCTCCCTCTTCCCTCCTCTCTGAAATCAGTAAAAATACATTAAAAAGAAGAAGAAGAAGCAGCAGCAGCTGATATGGAAAAGGCAATAAGTGTTGCAGGCAATGGGAACTGCATGTGCAAAGGCCCTGAGGTAGAAAAGGACTTGGTGTGCTCAGGATGGAAAAGAAAAAGTCCTGACAGGCCTATCTCAGGGTAAAGGATGGCTCTTTAAGTTAAATACAATCAGCTTTATGCAAAACTCACAACAATGTCTGTCTTTATGTCTTCCTTCCTCTCTCCCTGCCTCTTCCTACTGTGGCCTAGTAAAAGGTTTTCTTGGCCCAGCACTGTTAAGCCTGATAGAGGTCATGTCCTTTCCATGTGAGGAGCAGAGATCATGCGGAGCGAGCATGGGGAGGGGTCAAGGTTAGATTTCACAGATGTCTTCACTGACTAGGCGGGGGAGGGTGGGTGGACCTGGAGCCTGCTGAGCCTGTCCTGGCATCTCTTGGTGTTCTTGGAGTCTAATTTCTATGTCCCTCAGAACCGAGGCAGACCCAAGGCCTTGGCCACTGGCCTGAGAGAATGAATAATGGTCATGTAGGTGAGTACTCAGGCACAGTCTGGGCATTGGGGCTGAGTGGACAGCCACAGGCCCGCTCACCTCTTGGCCTCCGGGCTTCCAGCATTTGCAGGTTCCTCCCAGGCTTTGTTGTTTTCCCTGAAACAGGCTGGAATGGTTCCCTGGCAGAGAAGGAGACTGGCTTTTCCTCAGGCAAATGACCCAAAGCTTTGAATGGAATGAATAACTCATTCACTCGCTTAACAAATATTTTTTAGTGCCAACGGTATGCAGCTGTGTTTGGTACCATCCGATGACCCTGGTCTGCACCTTGTCATCATTTTTCATGGACTGTCCCCAGGGTATTGGTCATGTCCCCACTGCCAGGTTCAAGCTCCTGGTGGCAGAAGTTTCTCTTCTGTTCTGATCCCCTTGATACGCCCTGTAGGTGCTAGTGAACCTCAAATGATGTCCTTTGGAGCCTCAGGGAAATCAGTTGGTTTTTCTCTCTGACCAGTTCTGGCCCTGCCTCTCAGAGGAAATCTTTTCCCTCCTCTTTTCATCCCCATGGCCCCTCATTGTCATGGAGCCTCTGAGGAATAAGGGACTCCTGCCTTCTCTTCCAAAGTCTTGATTTCTTCTGGAGTTTTCTATGAGGGTTCGAGGGTTCGTCTACGCAGGGGTCTTCAAACTATGGCCCACGGGCCACATGCGGCCCGCAGAGGAGTCTGATCCGGCCCGCCAGGTTTTTTGGCAGTGAGCGCAGCCGAGGTGTTACAGTAGGAATTAGTAGTTCATATAGTCTGGCCCTCCAGCTCTCTGAGGGACCGTGATCTGGCCCCCACTTTAAAAAGTTTGAGGACCTCTGGTCTACTGTCTCCATACAAACAGCCTATTGTATTCTAAGGTGTCCAATGGTGAAGGGATGAAGAAGGGGTGGGTGAGGAGGGGAGGACTACATATGGGTGGCTTCTGAGAGCCTCCTGCCTTCCCTGCACCAGCTCAGGCCTCACAGGCCTGGGAGGAAGGTGGTGTTGTCACCGTCTTGCAGAGCATGGGATGTTGCCCAGGGCCACTCACTGCTCGGTAGCGGAGCCAGTTGGGCCTTGGTCCCGGTCTCTGAGCCGTGTGTACAGGGTGGAGCTCACCTCATGCATTGATTTCTGGGACACAATGGCATGGGATGGGGGTTGCTCATTGTTTCTCAATATGGCCCAGGTCACCTTGTGTCTCTCTGCTTCTATCTCTTGGCTGCTAGTTTGATTTTTCTCCCTTCTTGCCATCTCTCCTCACCACATAAACCACTTTTCCCTGGCGACTCCTATTTTGGGGGCAGGATGGGGTCTAATGGTTTGGGTCGGGTTGGGCAGTGGTAGTTGATGGCAAACTGAAGCCCACAAAGACTGTCTTCATTGCCAGTCCTCTCTTTTTTCACCTCGCCCCATGGGTCTCTGACCTCAAAACACCCCGGAGCCCTTCCCTCCAGGGTTGAGGCCCAAAGATCTCTCCTCCCAGTACGTTGCCCCACATTCTCAGCCGAGTCTTGCCTGTTGAGATCCTGGTTTAGTTTTTAACCAAGAAAGTGCCTTTTGAAGCCCGAAAACCCTTTCCCTCCCTTGTCTCTCTGTACTCGTCTCTTATTCACCTTTGGTTGTCATGCAAGGGCCCAGGCAGAACTAGCATCCTTGGTAAGAGTTCTTTCTTCAGCTTTCAGAGGTCAAGGCTAATGCCTTGGTGAGAGTCTGGCTGCCCCAACCTGCTCACGGTCCTCGAGTGATGCATGGGGCTCCCACTGTGACTGCGGCCAAGCATAGTCTGGGCCCAGCTGAGGATGATGTAACTGCTGGGAGGAAGGAGGAGCATAATTCTCTCATTTGCCTCCCATAGTGCAGCTTCTCTGGCTCACAGGGTGTTGTGTGTCTGTCTCATTGAGTAGGAAGCAGAGCTGGGGACCTCTGAGTTAAGGAGCAGCATTCAGATTGCAGCCACTTTGGAATGGCTGTCGCTCAATCAGTTAATCAGCCCTCTACCTACCTACTCAGCATCCATCTTTTTCTGTTTTTCTACATGTGGGCACACACAGATACATACACATTTTGGAGCGTTTGCTTGCACAAGGAAACCTACTCTCTATTTATACGTTTGTGCTCTCCCTAAGGCAGTGTTTTTCAACCTTTTTTGGGCAAAGGCACACTTGTTTCATGAAAAAAATCACGAGGCACACCACCATTAGAAAATGTTAAAAAATTTAACTCTGTGCCTATATTGACTATATATAAAGTAATTCTCTTGAATAGGAATCAAATAAACACAAAGTATTTTATAATTACTTTATTATGAAATATTAAGTAAACAAAATAGTGAAAAATTATAAAATTCTTGTCTTGTCTGCACCTACGGCACACCAGGCACCTACGGCACACCAGGGAATAGCGGTTGAAAAATGCTTCCCTAAGGCATAACTCACACTTCGAGCATATCTGCGGGTCCCATGGCACATAATGTGTCCCCTCTCCAACCCCTCCCCACAGGTCCAAATGCATGTGTGAGAGAGGCTCCAGCCTTTTGGGGAGAGTGAACAGTACCCAAGTGGTTGCAATTAATTTATGAAGTCAGCGTGCCAGTTCCTCAGGTTACACAAGGAGACTGGGTGTTATGCCAACTGGGATTCTAGGGTCAGTTCACCATCCTGTTCTAGATCTGGAGGCAGGCTCTGCAGGAGGCCCACTTTAATGCTGGCATCAGAGATGGGAAAACGAGTTCAGCGGTTCGGTGGTTTAATCGGGTTCTGAGGAGCACTCGTTCTGAGGGCTATAAATGGTTGTTTCACAAGGAAAGGGTTCTATTCTAGCCTAGCCGATGTTGATCAGTGGATTGAGCATGGTCCCATGCATCAAGAGGTCACCAGTTCGATTCATTCCTGGTCAAGGTCATGTATCTGGGTTGCAGGCATGGTCCCCAGTAGGGGGTGTGCAGGAGGCAGCCAATTGATGTTTCTTTTTCCCTCTTCCTTCCTCTCTTTCTAAAATCAATAAAAACATACATTGCTATGTTCAAATGAGTTTGGGAAACATTGGGTTAAAAGTTAAAAAGTTTTCTTTATTTTTAGAGCTTATCAGAGCCTTTAATATGTGAATGTGGGCTATAACTCTTCTAGAGTTGCCCAAATGTTTTAAACTTGTGGGGTATCTCTTGAGTCTATACCTCACAGTCTAAAGTTTGGGAAAAAATGGTTTATTAGCAGTAGATGGAGAAGGCCTGAGGCATCCATCCTCACCATAGGATACTCACCTGTGGGCACACTGGGCTGGACACTGTCATTGTATGTTGGTCCTTCTCTCCTCCTTGGGTCTCTTTGCTGGTTCTTCTCTCCCCCAACCCACTTCAGCCCCACCTCAGCCTCTAACTTTTTTGAGATTATGTTAATGTGTTTAATCCAATTGAGATCTAAACTAAGTGCTTAGCTTTGCTTATATTTGCACTGATTCATGATATGTGTTGATCTTAGTTTTATTGACAGATGGCAAACTATATTTCTAATTTTAAAGTTTTTTTTCCCTTACCTTAAGGAGGATACCAGTGGAGACCTGAGGGCTGGCATCCCTTTGGCTTCTATCCCCAGGGTATCTTGTGCCCCATGGAAAGGACTGGGCATCGGCCTGTCATTATTCCATCCGGCTCATTCTGACTCTTGGGAAAGCAGTGGTGGGCAATGGGAACATGGGAAATGCATACTGAATGGATGGATGGATGGATGAATGGATGGTGGGTCACATTAGAAAGATAGGATCAGGGTTTTGCTTAATAAATATTTCAAGGTGTGGCACACCTGAAACATATGTGCAGGAGACCTAATATGTGGCTGTTAAACACACATAGCATGTGGGTATGTCTGGGAAGAAATTTTTCTTCTTCCTCCTTTGCAGTCTTGATCAAACAAACCCCAACTCCCCAGGAAACAGTGAAGACACCCAGATTGCCTGTCCTGAGTTCATACGGGGCTTGGCTGCTGGAGTCCCTTTCCAGAGATCATAGATAGTCCAAGGCAGTGGAATCCCAATTCACACAAAAATTTCATTCCTTGGCTGCTTCCTATCTCTCTCTGACAGATCAGTAGGCTGCCTGCCATAGAGAGAAAGTGAGAGAGAGGGGCCGAGGGGCAGGCGAAGTGTAGGAAGGTGCTCTTGATGAAGGAGACAAGCCCCCAAAGCTAGGAGCAGCCACTTTCCCACCCCTCTGGGAGTTGAGATAAAGTGAAGTGGAGGCACTGTCATTTCAACCTATTGGTTGGTAAGAGAACTAACTACCAACTACCTGGAGGTTGGAGGAACTGGTATTTATTCCTCTTAGGGATCTGAGGAGACCCTGGTCACCTCCCTAGAAATGGCTAGGGGAGAAACCTTGGGGATCCTCTGATAGGAGTGAGTTAGAGCTTATGAGCCTAAGTGGTATGAGGTACCAAGATACTGAGATGATACAATTCATATCTGAGATAGAAATGTGTGGCATGTGAGTAAATGGAGTTTTAGGTATGTCCCTGCCCACTCAATGCCAGAAATTCCTGTGTACCAAAAGCTGGTAGTCCTCTTTGCCCACACTCATTTTGAAATGAACCCTTAAGAGGGCATATTTCTCCTGGTGAGACCCAAACTTCATGTATTGGTTCTTACATCGTTCATTCATTCATTCATTCATTCATTCATTCAGTAAGTGCAGGTTGACAATTAAGGTCATCGCTGCCTGTCATGGCGACATAGCTATCTCCTGCAAGCCAGCACTATGCTTGGTGCCCGAGATTATTAGAGCAGTTTGTGCTCGGAAAAATACTGAGCTAGGTTGTGTTGGAAGAGCAGATTTCTGCCTACTCTGCGTTTCAGAAACAAGGAAACAGATGCTCTGTGTGTAAATTGCCCCAGATTAGCAGGCTAGTGAAGAGCCAGAGCAGGGATTCATTTGTACAGTTCCACGTTGGATTGGGGGGAAGCAAGACACACCCACAGGGAAAGTTAAATAACAACAGAAGTTACATAACCCAGGACAGGGGATGTCACAGGGCTGTGCATGATGCAATGCTAGGTGGCATAGAACAACTAGGTGTTAGGGGAGCTCGGAGGATCCAGTTCTCAGAGCGCTGGGTTGTCAGGAAGGTTTGGTGGAGGAGGCGGGGCTTGAACTAGATCCAGAAGGGAAGGTCTGAGGGGCAGAAAGCAGCAGGATTGTTCAGATTTCGTTTCTTAAGAAACAGAGAGGATGCCAACATCTTTCGTTTTATGAACTGTTAGTTTCCAAACTTCTGGCTCTCCAGACCAAAATTTAATTTGTTTAAATTTAAATACTTAAAAATTATGGAAGGCTCCAGAAAGCTTTTGTTCATGTGTGCCATATCAGTCAACATTGACCCAATTGGAATGAAAACCGGTGCATTATACAATGAACAAGTAATAAACAATTACATGTTAACATAAGAGCATATTTCTGAGGAATGTGATTGCATTTTCCAAAACAAAGATCTTAGAAGCACGGCTTTGCTTTGCAGTGTTGCAAATCTCTTTAATGTCTGGCTTAATAGAAGTCAGCTGGATTGTTCTATCTGCTTCTGCATTCAGTCTGTTGCTGTATCACAGGTCATATAGCCCCTGGAAACTTCACGGTACACTCCTGAGAGAATGAGAGTGAAAGAGACCAAAAAAAATGTGTTTGAGTTACTATGAAAATAATTTGACCTTGCAGACAAACTGAAAAGGTCACAGAGACCCGCAGGGGTCCCTGGACCACACTTTGGGAACCACTGCTGTGCCCAAGAGAACAGAAACATAGGCAGAAGAGGGTGCTGAACTTGGGATGATGGGCTTGGTTAGTCTCGCCTGGGAAATGGGAAATGGCAAGGCGGCAAGACACCATCCTTCGACCCTGAGGTCCCTCTCTTGAGTTGAGTGGACTAACCAGGTGTGTTTCAGAGGTGGTGACAGCATTGGCCTGTTTCCATATTGAGATCTAATCTCACCTTGTGTGGGAAACAAAAGGCACCTCATGGTTCCTTCCTAAGCCAGGAATGCATTGTTGAAGGTGAGAAGATAAGTTATCAGCATTCACCCTCCACCTTCCCACGGTGGGAGCCAGTGGAGGGTGAGAGGCCATCTTTGACCTCTCGGAGCTTTCAGACCACATGGTCACACATGTGGTTCTTCAGCCCTGGGGATTCTTAGAAGGAAAGCTGTGAATCCTCCTGTTTGGGCGAAGGGAGGCCCCGTGGGCCCAGAATCCAGCTCACATGTGTTTCCAAGGCGGTAATTAGAGGGGACCTGGCCCGAGCCCCAAGAAGCTCCCAAAGCCTGAGGTTAAGTGTTAATTTCCCACACAGAGGCGCCCTGGGCTTCTGGGCTCTAGGTTAAGCATGTGCCGCTTGTTGCTGTTCGTTGGCAAGGCTCTGTCCTTTCTCCTGACCAGTTTGCCCCGCCGATGGTCACCACACACCATTCACTCTGCTCCTCCTCAGGACAGTTCCCTGGCTCGGAGTTTGACATTCCAGCATACGTTCCTTTAATTTCTGTACGCTATGACCACAGGGCCTGTTCTGATGCTGTTTGGGAGATGCTGCTTTTAGTGCTTGAAAGGTTTCGATTGTCCAGTGAGCAAAGCCTGGCTTCAGATTCTGGACAGGGTGCTGGGGTCTTCACTGCATGGTTTTAATAGGATTTATAGGGTATCCCCTCAAATTATACGCACACATTGAACAATTATAAAGTCAGTGTTTATTAAAACACATTTCATTTTCAAAATTGAGCTATATCAGCTGTGAGAGTGTGTATTCTCTCTCTTTTTTTTTTTTTTTTTTTTTTTTTTAATGGGGGGAGGCACCCTGTATTTTGCTGGCTTCAGGAATCAGATATGTCCTGGGAGTTTTTGGCCTCTGACACTACTGCTTCCTGCTTCCAGCCTTCCTGTTTAGCCAGGTGACACAGAGGACTTGGTAGGGAGGCTGCAGGTGGTGCAAGGGGAATGAAACTGGATGCCATTATCCAGGAGAAGGGGGGGCGGTGAGGAACAGAGCTTGAACTCTGCCTTAAAGGATTAGAGGATTTGGACTGGGAGGCAGGACATTCCCAGGAGTAGCTTAGAGGACACGACCAGCTTTTGTGTGGCAGCTGTCATTCTGCTTGGATGTGCTGGCTGTCATTTGAGCCTGGATGACCCTGGTTTCTTGCCACTGATGCGGTTTTTGGCGCTTGGCTCCATGCGTTTTCACACTGTACCGGAACTCGGGGGAGCCAGGCAGGACAGTGTGGAGGCTCATCCCTTGCTTGGTTTAAACGAGGCCGCAGGCAGTGGTCTTGTGTAAACACCATACCTCACTCTGTGTGTAAGGGTGTTTTTTAAAGTGTGTCTTCAGTCCTTTTTTGGAAGCCTGCTGTAGCCCATCCAGGGAGTAAGATAACAGGCAAGAAACTATTTTATATAAATTAAAGGTACTGTTGGTTTTGACCTCAAAGGGCAAAGAATCAAGGTTACAGCAAAGAGAAATCTCTCTACCTCCTGATTTTAGGGGAAACTTAAAAAAGAAAAAAGAAAAAGAAAAAAAAAAGACCCTATTTGCCTGCCTGGTACCTAGATGGCCAGAAACATCACCGGAGTCTTGTGAAGCAAACCAAAGAGTAGCAGTATGAGCAATGCCAGTTGTGGTTAACCACCTCTTTCCCCACCAGCACCCTCCCCCTACACTCTCACACCCCACCCACTCTGCACGCGGTTCTGTGGAGCAGGGAGCCTCCTTTGATGGCGGTGACTGTGCTACTGGGGCTCATTTTCTATCACAGTTATAATGCCCCCATGGTATTGTAGCCTTTACCTCTGAGTCACAGACTTCTAGAACACCAGAGCTGGAAGGAATCTTAATGAGAAGCCCCTTGTTTTATGAATGAAGAACTTAAAAACCCAGGTTTAGTCTGACTCAAGTCCAAGTCTTTCTTCACCAAGTTCATGTTTGGTGTGTTTTTTTTGTTGTTTGTTTTTTTTTAAGTATCTGAAAAAATAATAACAACCACAACCATTTAGAGAGGCCCCATACTAAGTGCTTTTCATGCATCATGTCATGTATTTCTTGTAACAACTGCATGAGGGGGTATTATTGTCATCTCTCTGTAAAGTTAGAGAGGTTGAGGAACGGGGTTAGAGTCAGGTGTTAGTAGGTAACGGCGTGGACATTTGAACTCAGAATGCAGCAACTCCAAAGCACTGTGCTTCATCGTTAGGCTGGGCTGCCCTGTACGTCCCAAGTTAGGTTTCTCTCTGCTCTCATTTTTCTCTTTACTCTCACCTGTTTTTCCTTTCCCCCTCTTCCCCTAGGGTCCTCACTCTTCTGCTATGGTACAAGGGTAGGAGTCTGACCTTGGCCACCACTGACTCAGAAGCCTGGGCTCCTTCCCTTGGAGCCTTTGCAGAGGTTCAGAATCCTCATCTTGGGGACAAAAAGGGGCTCAGACCTCATCACTGATTTTAGGAATCCTTGGCTGGTTAATTCAGGCAGGCAGGGAGGTGGAGAACATCATACAGTCCCTTCTTGCATCGGCTTATGGGAGACTGTACAAGAGATGGGAGATTCCACAAAACCCAGCCACAACTCAAGCACATGTCCTCTTAGGAGGGGTCAGTTGCATCATCTTTATTGTCAAAGAGTATGTCCCCAACACAGATAGTTGTGTTTGTGTGGTTTGTGGTAACAAGCTCGCTGAGGGCGCCTGTCTGCAGCCTTCACCATATGCACCTGTGTCTCTTTCATTCTCTTCTCTCTTTTCCTATCCTCTTCCTGGATTGGTGGCCTGAAGAATATAACTCAGACCCTGTGAGGCTGTGATCTCTGACCCTCGGCTTAGGTGAAGTCTTACACAGCAGCGAAGGGACTGCATACTTGGAAATGCAGCTGCTTTTCAATCTGTAATAGAGTCAACCTCCATGGAGGCTCATTTTTTTCAAGTTTGAGCAGAAAATATTTCAAGGGATGTTGGTGGTCTAATGAAACAGCCTGCAAGCTGACGCTGCTGTAGGCCAGAGCGGAGTTGAGGAGTGTTCTGGGGCTCCTTTGCAGGGGAAAGACTAGTACCTTCATCTTGCCCCAAGGGGAGTGGACTTGGCAATGGCTTATGAACCCACCAAACTGGAGGCAGGGTTCTAGACCCATCTGGGGGTCTTAGGAGAAAGACAGATACTCGTGGACCAGATTTTAGGGCCCTGGGCATGTTTTGCATTCTTTAAAAGGATAGAAGGTTATAATTCAACAAGAATGGATGCTTTTGAGCGCCTTTGCTAACCTCGGGTTAGGAAAGAGGAAGAAAAGTGAAAACCACACAAGAGAAGAGCAGCCCCGGTAACAGTCATGCTGCCGAGGACACTGAGCCCCAAGAGCCGTTGGGGGCTTAACAGAGCACAACATGTTTAACCGTCAAGGGCTTTCATCGCTACCCGTTTTCTGTCTCTTAAGAGACACTTCTCTCAAAGGAATAGTTTCTATGAGAAAAAAAGATATTAACTTTGTGCGTCTGCCCGACGGATCATGGCAGACAGAGAGCTATTATTTGAAAAATGTTTTAAACATAAATTCTTACATTCATGGAACATGGAAATGATATTCACCAGATTTACCTAAAGAAAAAAAAAAGAAAAAAAAAAAGAAAAAAAAAAAGAACCGAGTCCCACGGATTTGAAACAACACGTGGAGGCTGTTAATGAAAACGTTGAGGTGAAGGAAATGTGGGAAATAGTGGAAGTTTGGGTGCTTTCAAACTTAGGAGAATTCTCAGGCAGAAGGCAGCTGTGAGGCAGGCAGGACCCTCTCCCAGGAGGCAAGGACAAGAGATGCTACTGTAAAGCCAGGGCTTGGATTTTGGAGTTAGGGTTGAAGGGGGTCAGTTGCTGATAGAGAAATCAATCTGTTAGGCAAATAAGACAGAGAAGCTGCCTCCTCCAGGGAGCCTCCCCCGAGTGCCCTGCCTTGGCGTCTGCCCCTTGCTCTGACTTCTCTGACTCTGCCTGCAACTCCATTGGCTCTAAGGCTCCTCTCACTTTCTGACAGGGGTGTGTCTACCTGTGGGCCATTCTCACTCCTGCTGCACAGTCCAGTTTCTAGAGAACAGAAGAGGCCAAGCCTCCTTCGTTCCACTGCCCTGCACATTGCCTTTCCCCAGGTATCCTCCAGTAGGGGAGCAGGAAGTTTCATGGAAAGAACTAAGGAGTAGGAACACGAGACTGTGGTGATAAGTGACTAGGTCCTGCAGCCACGGGTGTTTTAGGAATCTGGTGGCGATAATCATTTTGGGGAAGGGTGGCCAGGGGAGACTTCACTGAGGAGGTGAGGCCCAAACCCAGACCTTGGAGAATGGGAGCCATTGCGGGTGGGGGGTGGGGGGTGGGGAAGGGTCAGGTCAGGAGAGGGAAGAGGGTTATCGTCATTTTGAAGGAGAGCTGCCTTCTTTGAGGGGTGGGAGGGAGGACAGTTGTCAGTCACGTGCCTCTCCTCCTGTGTGCTGTCAGGGCCAAACTTGGTGAAGCACAGGGGGCTGGTGGTTTCTAAGGGAGTATGACTATGCCAGCCTTGCCAACGTGAGGCTAAATGCTTCTCCTGTGCAGCTGTCTTCCGAATGAAATCGTGATGGGAGGTGGGTGAGCAAGGGAGCATGAATTACCCCTGGCCCACGTCTTGGCTCACTTATAGGCGTGATGGGAGGTGGGTGAGCAAGGGAGCATGAATTACCCCTGGCCCACGTCTTGGCTCACTTGCTTGAGCTTTCTCTCATCTTTGAGATAAGTCAGGAACTTTCAAACATTCCTCATGGAATTGTCCCCCTCCCTGCCCTGCCTTGAGCCTGGCAGAACCAAAGCCTGCCAGTCCCGGAACATTCCATGCCCTTCCTCAGAACGCTCACACGTAGTGTAACCTGTCCAGCCTTCACGCGTGTGGGCCAGGAGGCAGGGCAGGAAGCAGGTTGCGCATCCACACGCTGGAGACTGAGGCCCAAAGTGGAGGCTGATGTGCCCACATTCCTGTGGCTCCTCATAGCTGCCTGGCAGATTCCTCCCGTTCCTCTCTGACCTCTTGGCTTCTTTTCTGCCTCTTTCACGTCTGTTTCTTCTTTCGTCCATGGCATGTACAGACTCCCCAGCATCTGCCATTACTGGATCTCTGTGTCCCCTGGAGCCATCATATACATAGAAAGTCAGGGTTGGAAGAATCAAGTCCAACCAGGAGCCCTTTGCTGATTTTTCCCACCATCCTCTCTGGGAGGTTTCTCCAGGCTCTGCTTGAAGACCCCATGGCCCCTTCTGCCCCATGTTCTCCTCTCCTTGCTCTGGGTCCTAAGACTTACCCTATTGGCTAAGTTGTTTGCCGTCTTGGTTCAGGTACCTGCAAATTTTTGCCTGGACTCCTGTGGTTTCCTCCTACCTGCTCCCCTGCTGCCAATCTTGCTCACCTTCGGCTTCAGCCTACACACCATTATGAGATTAGAGCTTTCATTATGTTCATTAAAATCATTAATGAACACAGTTTTAATTATGTCATTTTCCTGCTCAAATCTTTGAGGGTTTTCTCTTTGCTTTGGAATTAAATAATGACCTCTTGCCTAGCAACTAAACTCTTCTATCATATTTACTCAGTCTCTATGACTCAATTTCTTCATGCCTGTAGATGAACTGGGCTTCTTTGCTGTTTTCTGAATGAGTATTCCTTCCTCGGTGCCTTCCTTTGCTTCTGCGTTGCCTTCCTCTAAATGCCCTTTCTCCTCCACTGTTGGAAGGCCCGTCTGTTCTCAAATAATGTCTTCCGGGATTTCTGATGTTCCCAACCTGATGTGCTTTCTCTTTCCTTTGCATTGCTTTTATGTTGGAGACTATATTTTATGTGCCCTTACACAGTCACAGACCCTGGCCTTGCACCTCGTTCTCAGTAAGTGCTGGCTGAACTGTACTGAATCTGAGCATCTTGGAAAAAACCAGCATGAGTCTAACCGATGTTGAGAAACCTTAGATGTTGGTTGTCATATGTGGCAGCGTAACAAATGCTTTGACTCTGGCCTTCAGGTTATTGGAAATTAAGATGGGATAGTTCTTAAAGGTGCAGGGTTGGGAGTCATGCTTCTGGCCTAAAATAGATGAATTTTCACATCATGCATCTATGTAATTTACATGGTCTTGTCATAGTTATTATTTCATGAACCTTCTAACACTTATGAGCATCAAGGTTGCCTATGTATTATTTTTATTAAGCAAATAAAGGGACTGTATTGGTTTGTGTATCTAGGGGATAGATGGAAACAAAGTTGGATCAGGGTGCTTGTAGGATATCATCTTATTGCTGTGTTTGTCCCTTCAGGCTGCTGTCTTATGGTTGTATTCACAGACGAGTTCTTCCCAGGTGGTGGCAGAAATGGCCAGTAGCAGCTCCAGGCTTAACTTCAACTGTAAATATTTTAGGAACCCACAGAATGACAAGAGGTGTCTTTCCTAATAGGCTCAGCAGAAGTCACTGCAAGGGTCTGTCTATCTTTGAGTTCATCATTGCGGCCAAGAGATGTGGTGCTCTGATTGGCTGGGTCGAGACCTCAGTGGACAGCGAAGGAAATTATAAGCTTCAGAAAGGCGAAGTGACTTACTCAAGATCACACAACAGACAAGAATGTGTCTTCTGACCAAAGCTCACGTTCTTTGAATGACCCTAAGTTGTTTCTGGACATCCAAGATCTCCTTATATCTGTGTGTTGGGCCTTTTTTGTTTAGGAACTCCCCTGGGCCCAGTGACAAAGGTGGCAGGTTGGATCTTTCGGCTCCCAGTTTTCTTTTTTCTGGAACCTTTAGGGCCTGAGAACTTGGTTTAATTCCCAGTTCTGTTTTCTTCTTGTCCTCCTAAAAACAACAACTTGATAATCGAGCTTGAAGTATTATGCTAAGTTAAAGAAGCCAGACTCAAAAGACTACATATACTGCATGAGCCCTTATACCAGTATATGTCATTCTTGAAAAGTTAGGTTTGGGAAACGTGCTAGGAGTGGGGTGGACTAGGGGACTGACTGCAAAGGGGATTGGAGTAGGTTTTTGAGTTAACGGACTGTTTTATAACTTGATTGTGATGGTGTTTATATGATTGTATATATTTGTCTGGATTCACAGAACTGTACACTAAGAAGGGTGAATTTTATGGCATGTAAATTAATAAATTAAAAATTAATAAAAATAGCCGAAACCGGTTTGGCTCAGTGGATAGAGCGTTGGCCTGCAGACTGAAGGGTCCTGGGTTCGATTCTGGCCAAGGGCATGTACCTTGGTTGCGGGCACATTCCCAGTGGGGGGTGTGCAAGAGGCAGCTGATCGATGTTTCTCTCTCATCGATGTTCCTAACTCTCTATCCCTCTCTCTTCCTCTCTGTAAAAAATCAATAAAATATATTTCATTAAAAAGTTAATAAAAATAAATAAGAGGACAAAAACAACAGCAAAGCCCCCAGATCTTAGAGCCTGATCAGGCCTGGGTGATAGTGGGATTTGCATCTTAACGAGCCTCAGAACTTTAGGTTGTGATGAACTGAGTAGCTTTGTGATACCACCATCATCTAATGTCAAGAATGACAAACCACAAAGAATTAGTCATTCAAAACTAATTACTCTCATTCCCTGGGCAGTGGGCAGGCTCTCCCTGAGCTGAATGAATCTTCTGCTGAGTCAGCAGCTTATGCTGCTGCTGCCCTCTGACCTGGAGCATGAACCTGTGCCTGCTCCCCTCCCTTTGGCACAGTCAGGGGTGAGGGCTTTTTAGCGAATGTGGGGCTGGGATTGGTGCATCGGGCTTAGGACACAGCATGAGGGGACAGGCTGATAGGTTGAGAGGAGAGTAGGAAAGTATGACCATTCACAGTATTTAGCATTCACCTCCTTATCCCCCCACTCACCTTCCCCACACCTGCTCCATTGCAGCTTTTCTGGCCTTGGCCCCAGGATTCTCTCAGAACACTGAAAGGTTGCAGGTTTGATTTCTGTTCAGGGCACATAGTCAGATTGTAGGTTTGATTCTGTTTGGGGTGCTGATGGATGTTTCACTCTCACATCCATGTTTCTCTCTCTCCCTATCCCTTCCTTTCTCTCTAAAATCAATAAAAATCCAGGTGAGCATATAAAAATAACATTTTTATTTTTTTCCAAAATAACTCTTGAAAAATAAAATGTTGCTCACCAATCACTAGAACTAAAATTGGGGGAGCTTTGGTGGTAGCATTGAGGAGTGAGGAAGCTGATTTCCACACTTCCAGTGGGCTTGCTTCTCTCTGTGCCTGTAGAGGAGCCACTGATGGTGGAAGCAGGCTCATCCTAAGCTGCGGATAAGACCTGGGTTCAGGTAGACCATGTGTGTATGGTGTGTAGAGGATATTTTCAATGAGTTGGGAAATCAGACTGAACAATAATAACAGTTCCTGGCAGTGGTTTATAGTTTGCTTTTAGCATATACAGGTCTGATGCTTTCTGGCTTTAAGTTGCACAAAAACACCTAATCATGTGTAGGGAGTGAGACAGGGGGTGACTATCAGGGCCTGGTTGGGGCAGACAACGCCAGGAGAACAGGGCCTGGCTTAGACGGAGAGAGAGGAAGGAGTCCTCTGGGGAGGCCAGCAGCCGCTCTGCCCTGGCTGAAGGAGGCCTGTTCTGCTCTGACCTGGTCCCAGTCAGGGTCCACCAATCAGGTCATAGCTTGTGCCAGTGTAGCTCAGCCCAGCCCAGCCCAGCCCAGCCCAGCAGATGGGCATGTGCATGGTTTGGACCCATGCCTGGACTGGATGGCATTGCTGACATGCTCCGGGCTGTGGTCCCGAAAGACAGGCTCAGGAGGGAGCTCAGTGCTAATACAGTCTGTGCTGGATTACCCGGGAAGGCTGCCAGTGCGACAGCCACTGCTGCCAGAGAAGTACTACGGGCTCCGCTCCTGCACGCTCCGCTCCTGCACGGTCCCCTCCTGCAGGGGACCTCAGGGAAAGGCCGTGGGATGAAGGGTCTCCCAGTGAATCCCCTGGAATGCTTTTATCCGCTAGGCCTCTAATGGCATGGCTACGTGTGCTGGGCTGTAGCGATGGTGGAAAGACAGGCTGTGGTCAGAGGCGGAGGACTTGTGTGTTCCTGCTTCCAGGTGCTCTCTGCCTCCTCCAGGGATGGAAAGAGCCCTTGTCCTTACCAGGCATGCGCTAAGGCTGTGATAGTGGTAGGCTAGCCTCCTCGACCTGCTTCCTTAAAAGAGGTGCAGGCTCAGGTGCTGCAAGGGAGTCTGAGGCAGGGAGGAGACTGCCAGCTGGCATCTGGGGACATAGCCAAGGCTCTCCTGGTCTAAAAAGGCAGCTTTAGAGTTACCCATGACAGGGAGCAGAGGACAATCCCCCCTCTCCCCCCTTTTTCCCACGCCTGCAGGTTAAACCTCCAAGAGGCAGAATGAACAGTTGGCCAAGGACAAGTTCAGGGAAGCCTTTCTCCTCTCCTGCTTGTCCCACCCTCACAGACCGAGGTCCAGGAGCCTTCCCGGCTGGTCTGATGCTTTTCTGCCTTTGAAGTTGCTCCCGAGAAAGGAACCAGGAGAGACTGATGTCGGAAGTTAGCTCATCCCTTCCCACTGAGCCAGCTCTGGTTTATCTTTCAGATCCTGCCCGGCCTGACTACATGGACTTACGCCTCACATCCTATTGTGGGCGTGGGTATTCCCCCACCTCCTCCAGGGCTGCTTTTCAAAACCCCGCCCGAAGCATGAGGTTTCTTCGGTTCTGTTTAGTCCAAAGAGTTTGAGCCAACACACCCACATTAGCTGACTCCACAGAGAGCTTGATTCCGGCCCCCGGTCCCTACAGATGTTCTCTCCGCTTCTGAGCCATCAAAATAGGAAGCTGGCTTGGTCAGAGGCGGCCCGAGTGCCAGAATGACCTCATTGCCGGGCCCTGGTGAAGGGTGCGGAGACCTGAGTGTACAGGAAGGAGCCTGGCTCCTGGGAGCTCAGCTGATTGTGGACTTGGCTGTTGTTGTTTTTTAGATAGTGCATCTAATGGATGACGTATGGGAAAGAGGCAGATAGCCCTGGGTTCAAATCCTGACCCGTCCCAAGCTGGGTCACCGTGGGTAACTTAATTTTTCTGAGTGTATTGGGTCGGCAACTAAGTAATTGCGGATTTTTAAAAGAAAATCAAAGACAATTTTTTCATGGAACTAAATAACTTTATTCTGTAATGTATTGCCCATTTTGATCAATGACCTTTTGCCATCTTTCAGGCAGCATCATAATCCCACGTTCAAAAAACTTCTGGTTTTTATTAGCAAAAAACTGAATCAGGTACGATTTGACATCATCATCATTATTGAAATTTTTACCATTCAAGGAGTTTTGTAAAGATCGAAACAAAAAGTAATCAGATGGTGCAAGGTCAGGACTATATGGTGGATGTGGCAAAACATCCCAACCAAGCTCCATTAATTTTTGCCGAGTGACCAAAGATGTGTGTGGCCTTGCATTGTCATGATGGAATACAACACCTTTTCGATTTGTCAATTCGGGCCGCTTTTCTTCAACTGCATTGTTTAATTTCGTTAGTTGTTCAATGTAGACATCAGAATTGATCGTTCGGTTGGGTGGTAAGAGTTCAAAGTAGACAATTCCTTTGTAATCCCACCAAACTGATAACAAAACCTTCTTTTGATGAATATCAGCTTTTGATGTTGTTTGAGTTGGTTCACCTGGCCTGCTCCACGATCTTTTCCGCTTGATATTGTTGTAAACAACCCATTTTTCATCGCCAGTTATCAGTCGTTTTAAAAATGGATCATTTTCATTACGTTTCTTTAGCAAATCGCAGCTGCTAATGAGTTGCGTTAACTGTGATTCTTTCAGTTCGTGAGGAACCCATGTATCGAGTTTTTGAACATAGCCAAGTTGTTTTAAGTGATTTTCAATGCATGTATGTGATACATGAAGCTTCTCTGCAATCTCACGTGTTGTACTGTGACAGTCCGAATTGATTATTGCTTTGATTAGGGCGTCATCAACTTCAACTGGACGACCAGAGCGTTTTTCATCTTTGAGTGAAAAATCACCAGAACGAAATTTGGCAAACCAATTTTGACACTGCCGTTCTTTTAAGGCTTCGTCACCATAAACAGCACATAACTTTTTATGAGCTTGCGATGCGTTTTTCCCTTTGCGGAAATAAAAAAGCAAAATATGACAAAATGTTCCTTTTGATTTTCCATTTTTCAACGAACGCCAAACGAAAACTACAAAACAGATCAAAAAACTTTTTTTACTGATTAACAGCTGAATAGCCAACTATCAAATAACAAAATGTGTTTTACATTTGTACTACGTCTGCAAACCTAAAAATTCAACTGAAGCCATATATGTGTGAAACCCGCAATTACTTAGCTGCCGACCCAATAGTTTCCTCATCTGGAAGATGGGAATAATAACACCAACTG
Organism: Pipistrellus hanaki; assembly: GCF_964339955.1. Classification (NCBI taxonomy): domain Eukaryota; kingdom Metazoa; phylum Chordata; class Mammalia; order Chiroptera; family Vespertilionidae; genus Pipistrellus; species Pipistrellus hanaki. Next base: position 21,336,424 of record NC_140514.1, read on the forward strand.
CATTGTTCGATGTGAGAGATAATAGAGACAATGTGCTTAAGTCCAGAGATTAGGATGGGGAACGTGAGAGGCTCTCCGTCCAGGGTAGTGATTGTTATTACTAGGACTGTCCATCAAGAGGAGAGCCTGCAGGTTTGCTTTCCAAAAAAAATTTCCTAGACTAGACAGTGTTTTTCTCTCAATTCTGGCCACACGTTGGAATCCTGTGAAATAGTTTTACAAAATGCACTTGCCTGATTTTTTGATTCCGGCGATTCCGATTTGGGAGTCTCATGTGGTGTCCTAGAATCTGTATTTTTCAAACTTCTCCACGTTCAGACTCACGTGGTGCCTTCTGGTTGAACCCAAAGGAATGGATTGCCCTGAGTAGGATTTTAGACATACTTTGGGGGTGCACTATGTGTGTGTGTGTGTGTGTGTGTGTGTGTGTGTATGTGTCAGAGGTATAAAAGCGAGGTCTGTAGGGTAAGGAGAGCCACTTTCTGGGAATTCTGAGATCAATCACATCTTCCAATTGTCCCTGTCTGCTATTGGGGGTCCTGGGAAGCACTGCATTCTGCGTATCTGCCCCTTCCTGCAGCGAGGGAGGTGGATGGTGGCGGGGAGTGTGGAGCTGGAACACAGCCCTGGTACCCAGCTGTCGCATGTCTCATTGCACTCTGACCAACCTGCTGCGCCTCTCCCTGCAGAGGCCCTGGAACCCGTGCCCAGAATCACAGCCTCAAAGGCTCCCTTTGCCATCTGCCCTGGTGGGTTTAGCTTTCTCATCGCTGCTCTCAACAGCGTCTCTTTCCTTCTGCCCCCTCCACATCCACTCACTGCCCCGTGGGTATCTGACCTCCGGACTTGGCTATAATTCCAAGAAGCTTTCTAATTGAAATGGAAAGACATAGAGGTTTTACTTTTCTATGTTTATGGTCTGTATAGATCACTACCCCCAGATGGAAGTGGATATGGCATTAACATTTTTAAAATCTCACTGATAATGCCAGTCCATTTTGTTTCTGGTGGTTGATGGGATGCATGGGAAGGGAGAGATGGTTCTGACCAGCCTTCTCAGTTTGTCTCTTAAGGGAGACCATGGGTGAAGACCAGCCCCGAGGTGTCCCTAAAATGTGAACAGCGGTGAGATGTGGGAACCAGAACAATATTAGTGTTCTTTCTGAGAATCAGAGTTTCAGTTTCTGTATTCCAGTTTGTCTCCATTCTCCCTAGCCCTGCAGCACTGTGCTAATGTAAATGGATGGTCCAAGAGGTCATTATAGACAAGTCACAAGCCTGTGGGCTTTTACTATACTAATATGTCAATCATGTAATAATTAAAAGAAATCAGGCCATGGAACGAAAGGAAATTAGGCAGCAATCCTAAGTATGCCTGTCTCTCCTTTTTGAGAATTTCTCTTTCCCTTGCCCTCTTTCTCTTTCAGCTTTTATTTGTATTTATAGGGAAAACTAGCAGCTATATCCAGTTTCATGCCTTCCTATATACTGATGGTTCTTAAATTTTTACTTCTGTCCAAACCTCTCCTATATCCACCTGCCTGTGTACCTAATGGCTTCTCACACTTCATATGCCCAAGCCTGAGCTCCTGGTTTTCCTCCCCACATCTGCTCCTTCTGCGTGCAGTCTCCCTCAAACTCAGTGTCAAGTGTGAGTGAATGTCTGGCACATAGTGTCAATAAATATTTGTAAAATGAAGAATAAGAAAATGAAGAGTTCAGACTTTTATGCTTGGAGTCAGGAGCTGCTCAGCTCTCTGCCTCAGTTTCTACCACTCTAAAACGTGGACGGTACGAGGACACACTGAGAGAATTGTGCCATTTGAATATGTGACATCACCACGTTTCCAGAGTATTCAGGGCCCCCTCTTCCTGCAGCATCCCATGTATATATTACCCAGCTTTTATTTAAGTCTGCTCTGCACATCTCTACCCTGTCTCCAGAAGTGATTCTCAACCTGCTCTTTCTCTCTAAGGAGACAGACTGCCCCGTGGTCTCAGGAACATGTCATCACATTCCTGCTCTAAGTCCCCTCTCCCAGGCCCAGGCCTGGAATGTCCCCCCTCCCTCCCCTTTTATCTCCCAAGCTCTTCTAGATTCTTCCTACCTTTCAAGACCTCAGCTCCCACGGCCTCCCTTTACTCCCCTCCCCACGCCCCTCGCCCCTGACTCTGCAGCTGCACCCATTACTCGCTTCTCTGGTTTCTCCAGCCCTGACCCACACTGGATTGGACCCTGCCTGGTTATGAATGTGTCCATCTCAGTTCCTCAGAGATTGTAACCTTTTGAGGCCAGGACGTTTGTTTCTCATTTCACCGCTATAGTGCATAGTATTAAATGCTTTTTAATGTAAAAATATTAAATTGTGGTAAAATACACATTATAAAATTTGTCATTCACCATTTTTTTGGTACATATATATATATTTTTCAAGTATAGTTTACATTCAATACTACTTTATATTAGTTTCAGGTGTATGGCATAGTAGCTAGGCCAGTGGTTGGCAAACTCATTAGTCAACAGAGCCAAATATTAACAGTACAATGATTGAAATTTCTTTTGAGAGCAAATTTTTTAAAACTTAAACTTCTTCTAAAGCCACTTCTTCAAAATAGACTTGCTCAGACCTTGGTATTTTGTGGAAGAGCCACATTCAAGGGGCCAAAGAGCTGCAGTTTGCCAACCACTGAGCTAGTCAATCATATACTTTACAAAGTGTTCCCTTGATACTTCTAGTACCCACCTGGCACCATACAGAGTTATAATCATACTAGAAGCCCAGTGTGGTGGGGTCCCTCAGCCTGGCCTGCAGAGATCAGGCCAAAACTGGCTCTCCGATATCCCCCCAGGGATCCAGGATTGTGAGAGGGTGGTTCCCTGGTGACACACTCCCCAGAATTAGGCTCTTCACCTGAGAATGGAGAACTGCAGCTTCCAAGTTACCACAGCTTGGCAGCTCCTGCATTGAGTGTCTGCCCCCTGGTGGTCAGTGTGCATCATAGCTACCAGTTGTATGGTCAAATGGTTGGCTGGTCACTTAGGCTTTTATGTATATAGATTGACTATAGTTTCTATGCTGTACATTACATTCTCATGACTATTAATCCATACTTCTCAATCCCTTCACCTTTCCATCTTCCCATGTTTAAGTGCACATTTCAGTGGTGGTAAGTACATTCACATCGTTGTGCAAGCATCACCACCATTCATTTCCATAAATTTTCATCTTATAAAACTGAAACTCTGTGCCCATTAAACACTGACTCTTCATTCCCTGTACTCCCAGCCCCTGGCGACCACCATTCTATCTTTTGTTTCTGTGATTTTTGACTTCCTGAGTACCTCATGTAAGTGGAATCATACAGTATTTGTCTTTATGTCTGGCTTATTTCTCTTAGCATGATAAGGTTCAACCGTCAAGGTTCAACCATGTTGTAGCAAGTGTCAGAATTCCCTTCCTTTTTAAGGCAGAATATATTACATTTAGTTTCTCCATTCATCCACCAAAGGAGACCCGGGATGCTTCTACCTTTTGGCTATTGTGAATAATACTGCTTTGAACAGACCCTGCTTTCAGTTATTCTGTGTGTAAACCCGGAAGCAGATTTGCTGGAACCTATAGTAATCTATCTTTAACTTTTGAGGAATGACCATACTGTTTTCCATAGAGCAGCACCATTTTCCTACCAGCGGTGCACCAGTGTTCAGTTTCTCCACATCCTTGCTTAAACTTGTTTTGTTTGTTTGTTTATTTATTTATTTACACAGTAGCCATCATTTGCATTTTCCAAATGATTGTTGGGAGATGGAGCATCTTTTCATGTCCTCATCGGCCATTTGTATATCTTCTTTGGAGAAGTGTCCAAGTCCTTCGCCCATTTTTAAATAAGGTGTTTTTGCTGTTGAGCAGTAAGAGTCTCTATATTCTGGATGTTAACCCCTTACCAGATATCTGATTTGTAACAACTGATACTTTTGGTAGGTTATCCATTGCTAACTGTTATAGGCGCCTGCTTTTGAAGGGCCTGAAAGGCCAGCTGGCAGGTATTTTTAAAGGGTTGTTTTTGACTTGGCGCTACAGGCCAGGCATTTTCAATGCTCGATCTCAGGCAACACTCACAGCAGTTCAAAATGCAGTATCACTTCCTTTTCACAGATGGAGAAACTGAGGCTCGGATAAGACAAACCATTTACTCAGGGTCCTCCAGCCTTGTCAGTGACAGAGCAAGGGTGTGATGTGACTTTCCAACCCCCCAAGTCCCCTTGCCTCCTGGGCCTTCATCTGTGTATGAGAGCGCCAGCAAGCCTCACACATATGTTGCTCATCGCTTTCACTCTCTGGATTTCATTAAAGAAACCCCTGTGCCTGGCAAGCAGGCCGCTGCCAGCACCCCTGACTCTGCAAAATGTGAAGCGACTCCACGTTTGCATCTGTGCAGCGTGACTCAAACACCTGGTGCTTCTTTCCCCAGCCTTCATGGGGAGGGCACGCACTCTGGCTTTTCAAATCTGTCATCTCCATTGTCCTGTTTCTAGCTTAGGGCTTCTCGGAGCTGCGCACAGGCATCAATCAATGTGATTCCACAGGAAGTTCAGCTGGGCAGGCCTGGCCTTGTGCTGGGATTGGGGAAGGGAGGACGGTCCTGTCCTGAAGGCGTAGATACTCCAGGTCGCACACAAACTGGAGAGCCATGAGAGACACCGGGCCTTCGAAAGCTGAGTGACTGGTGCAGTGCAGAGTGTCTGGGCTCCGAAGCAGGGAGGGAACAGGATTTTAAAGTGTTCTTAAACTAACCTCCCTAACCCACTGTGGGTGTGTGCTCAGAAAAGTCGACGTGTCCACTGTCAGGCTGAACAAAACACACTCCGGAAGGAAGTATGCTACAAACAAATGGTTCAGTGTGGTCCAGAGCGAAGAGATGCCATTGGTGGAGTGTGCATTTCTCCCCACCCCCTCCCATCTCACTAGGCCTTGTATAGTTGGGATAAATGTCTGGGTGTCATTGCCACGTGGCTTGCAGCTCATGGACGCAGTTCTGCCAACCGTTCAGCAGCACTCCCAGCATAAACTAAGGGAAGTCATCGGGAGAGGGCCTAGCCAGCCTCAAAGCGGGACCCCACAGTTCCAGATATGGAATGGCATCTATGTGATGTTAGTTGCATGTCATAGCACTTATGAAAAAACAATAACCCACATAATGAGCATTTAACAGATAAGTACTACAAACACGATTTCATTTCATTTTTATAACAATCCTGTATAGGTACATGGACTTTCCATAGTCTCACAAGTGGTAGAAATGGAACCCAGACTTGACCATGATTCTGCTTTGTTTTTAGCATCTTTGCTTTCCAACGCTGCACTAAACTCCCTCTTTATCACCCGGGTTACCGGAAGTGAGGACATCTGTTGGAAGAAGGAAGTTATTATAAATGCCTTGTACCTTTGAGCACACCTAGCATTCTTCCAGAGTCATTTGTAGGGACCAAGGGCCACGTGACAGGGCGAGGGCTGTTTTGAGGAGAACATCTATTCTGTAGTGAAGGAGACCTTACTTGTCTGTGGCCCCGGTTCTTTCAGTATGGCTGATTTTTCTAGGCTCTTAAGTCCAAGTAGTGAGTAACATATCAACTTCAGTAATCCCCTTGTCCTCGCGCCCAGAGGGTTGTTCTTTCTTCTTAGGGTTTTAAAAAATTGTGGTAAAATACACACAACATAAAAAAATACCATTAGTGACATTTAGGACATTCATAGTTTTGTGTGACCATCACCACTATCTAGTTTCAGAATAGTTCACCCTGAAAAGAAGCCCTGTACCCATTAAACAATCATTCCCTATTCCTCATCCTCCAGCTCCTGGAAAATGTGAACTGTTTTCTGATTCTATATAGATCTGCCTACTCTGGATAGTTCATGAAGATGGAAACATACAACATGTGGCCTCATGTGTGTTCTGTTAATTTTACCACACATGGTTCCTCCTTTCTATACCAACAGTTATAGGCCCATAGCCCTTGTGGGGAGCTGTGTCCCAAGGTGGGTATGGCTTTGGGATCACAGAGACCAAGCTGGGCAAGTTATGTGACTTCTCTGAGTTAGTCAAGGCTCTTGGAGGATTAAGTGAAATGGTGTACAGCTTCTTGTTCTTGACCTTGGGCAAGTTATTTAACACTTTGTTGCTTTGGTTTTCTTTCCCTACATCATGGGGCTGCTCTGGGGACTCAACCAGGTAATACATGGAAGTCTGTGGAACCGTGCTTTTGCCTATGGGAATTGCTCAGGATTAGTGTCACCCGCTTGGTTTGGTGGCATGAGTTACCAGACCCTACCTCATTCACTGAAACAATCATGGAGGCCCCTCAGCAGCCCCTCTGCCCTCAGAGCCAGCCTGAACATTGTCACCAGAGCAGCGCTGACCCCCACTCTTTATCTCAGGTCACTTCTGTAACTCTCTGCTACCTAGAGAGTTCACATTTCCCCCCCTCCCCCACATATTTTATTGACTTTTTTACAGAGAGGAAGGGAGAGGGATAGAGAGCTAGAAACATTGATGAGAGAGAGACATCATCAGTTGCCTTCTGCACACCCCCTACCGGGGATGTGCCTGCAACCAAGGTACATGCCCTTGACTGGAATCGAACCCAGGACCTTTCAGTCTGCAGATGGACGCTCTATCCACTGAGCCAAACCAGTTTCAGCGAGTGTTCAAACTTCTTAACTCTGCATTGACTGCCCTCTTCATTTTGCTTTTTAAAAATTTCTGGTTTCTCTTCCCATCCTAATCCCCCTGAACCCATTCCGGCCACCACTTTGAACCATTCAAAGGCTCCCTTGGCTTTCCAGCCTCCGTGCCTTTGCTCCTGCTCTTCCTCTGTGGGGATGACATTCCATTCATTGTCATCCGACACAGCTGTACTCAGTTCTTTCCCTCAGTTTTGTCATCCATCATAATAGTAAATACATCACGGGTTGTTCTGAGGATTATCTGACATAGCACATGACTGAGGTGAAGCATAGTACATAATCATATTAATTGAGATAAAAGCACACCTGTGTGGGAGACATCTGGTAATTGTTCAGGATGCATCAGTTATCTCCCTATCATATTGTTATATCTTTCTGTACACACTTGCTTTCCCAACTACACTGCAAATTTCTCAAGAATAGGGCCCTAACTCGTAGGATGTACATCCCCACTTGTGCCTCGATGGGACCCTGCAGATAAAGTTTCCACAATTATTTATTAAGTTGAATTAAAATGAGAGCTCTCTTTGGTTATTCCCATCCCCTGTTTCCATAAGGGGGAGAAATCGGTTGTTAAAGAAGCCCGTGTCAATTGGGGAAATATGCCCAGTTTGTTTGTCTTGACCTGTCAGGGTTCCAAACCAATCCATTTGAGTCCAGTGTCCCCATATTGCCAATCCTCCTCCCAGCCACCCTCTCAGAGGGCTGCCCTAGCCAGACCCCTTGTGCTTTAGGCCTTTCTCTCCTGCCTCTCACACTTCAAAACTCCCTCATCCTGTCCTATCATTTGTCCAGGTCGGTGTAGGTAAATGGTGAACTAGGCTGACATTGATCGATGCCAACTTGGTGCAGAGGGGCCAGCAGTGCTGCAAAGTAGTCGTGTGACCCTTAGCAAATTTCTTCATCCTTCTCACCCCAAACTGCTTTCAGAGGCCGACCCTGGGCCTTCAGGCCATCTCCAAACTCTCCCTGCACTCCTGTGTGTGCTGAATTCTGTGCTAAGCTGCCTTCCCTCCTTCCCACACCCACTGAGACTGCCCCCCTCCTCCCTTCCCCATGTGCAATGGAACAAGTCAGCACTGAGGCTCAGGAAGCCGGGTTCTTCTTCCCCTTTGGCACTCGCTGGTTGTGAGATGTTAGGACAGGACCACCACCACTGAGCCCCAGTTTCCTCACCCATAAATCCGGGAACGGGTCTTGGGGATCTCTGATTTTCAGCTAGAATGTTCTGTGATCCTATGAATTAAACATGGAAGCAGAGACTTGTTTTCCTGCTGTGTCCTCTGCATCTGCAGGCATATTATCTTCTGTCCATGCAGGCAGACAGCAGGTCGCCCTGACCCAGGTCCCTCCCTCCACCTCGGTGTGCCTGGAGAAGCCCCCAGCCAGCCAGCCGATGCTGTCAGTGGGGTTTGCCGGGTTGTTGGGATTTGGTGGGTTATGTAATCCATTTACCATCCATTTTAATAGAGTGTGCATCCTTTGAACTACAGATGGGATGCCTGCTGTTTATGGGCTTTCTGGAGAATGGCCGTAGGGGGAGGGACTCAGGGTTTATGGGGCTTTCCAGGGCCCACAAATTCAGTGGGACAGCCAAAACCAGTTTGGCTCAGTGGATAGAGCGTCAGTCTGCGGACTCATGGGTCCCAGGTTAGATTCCGGTCAAGGGCATGTACATTGGTTGCCGGCACATCCCCGGTGGGGGTGTGTGCAGGAGGCAGCTGGTAGATGTATCTCTCTCATCGATGTTTCTAGCTCTCTATCCCTCTCCCTTCCTCTCTGTGAAAAATCAATAAAACTTGATTTTTATTGATTTTTTAAATATATTTTTTTAAACATTATATTTTAAAAAAATATATATTTTTAAAAATTATATTTTAAAAAAATATATTTTTAAAAAAATTCAGTGGGACTATGTCATTTTGTCCCCCCTTCTTCTTCCTCTCTTTCCCCACTCCCTGGCCGGCTTTCTGGTGAGAGCTGTGGATGTAGGACCGAGTTTGCCAGAGCACAGTGTGTGCATGCTTACACCTCTGCTGTGTATACAACAGGCTCAGGCGATGTCTGGATCAGGTTAATGAGCATCAGACTGACTTGAACGCTTGTGAAAGCATAGGTGACTGGGCCCTACCTCAGAGCTTCTGATGGAAATAGGTGTGGAGCGGAGTCTGACATTTTGCATTTCCAACAAGCTACCATGTGCTATGGCAGCCCCTGGCTCAGGGATCACACTTTGAGAAACAACTGCATCAAACAATTAAGACTTTGCATCCTTTTAATTACTAAGCTAAAGTGAAACTAAAACATTTCTGGCCAAGTTTTTAGGTAAAAATTTATTCTCTTGTATCATGTCTACTGGGGAAAAAAATCGAATATCTTCTTTTAAAAAAATAATTTTTTTTATTGGTTTCAGAGACAAAGGGAGAGAGAGACACATCCTGCATGCCCCACACTGGGGATCCAGCCTACATTTGCCCCAACTGGGAATGGAACTGGGACCTCCTGGTTCATAGTTCGATGTTCAGCCACTGAGTCATATACCAGCTGGGCTGAATATCTTCTTGATAGCCATAATCATAACCATGACTGTTGATTAATTGTGGTTGGCTGTCATTTGAGATCTCCGAGGTCCCCTTGAGGTTGGCCCAAGCTGTTTGAGTGTTTGGTTTGCTTTCTACATTTTCTGACTTTTCCGGTGAGGTCAGGCAGTCAGCCTCAGGCTGGCTGGTGTGCCTGTAGCATATTTCCCTGCCTGGAACTTTAAATTTTTATTTCTTATTAAAATGTTCACATCTATAAAAGTAGAGCAAATAGAACATGTAGATTTTTCACATTTTTGCTTCATTTTGCAGAAGTATTCTAAAGCCCATCCCAGACCTCATAACATTCCCCTCCCAAATATTTCTGACTGCATCTCTAAAAAATAAAGACACTTCTTGCATAACCACCAGGCCTTTGTCACAACGAACAAATCCAATGGTAATTCCTCAGTATCATGAGACTCAAACCATATTCAGATGCCCCCAGTCGTTCAAAATGTCTTTCCAGTTGCAGCAGTATGCAAAAAAAAGGTCTGTGTCTGCCTGCCCTTTGACTGCGAGGTCCCTTTCCCTTTGAATTCGCTGTGTTGTGGGTTTGATCTGGATCTATGAGCAGAGTGCAGATCTGGTGCAAGGGCTTAGTGACATCTCGGTTGTCTGCACAGGCACTGTTCCTTGCTTCTATTTTCTTTGATCTGCAGAGGCAAGAAGACTAGGCGTGTGGCTTCTAGATCAGCGAGTGGCTTTCATGTGGGCGTACGTATATGCTGAAGTATGTTTATGAAGCAGCTAAGCTGCCCAGGGTTAGAAAAGGAGTTGGTGGCTCAGAGGACTCTTGTCTGTGCGTGTTCCAGACAAGATGCGTTTCATGCTGCACAGGCTTTCCTGTCTCCCTCTGTCAGTAATCCAGCCTCCATCCAGGCTTTGCAGAGGGAAAGGATTCCTTCTAGCTCCAGGCTCTGAGAACACACACACACACACACACACACACACACACACACACACACCTAGTCCCCCGGCTGGCCTGCTTTCCTGCCTGAAGTATGAGAAATAAATATTGATGTGCTGTCCCTGGCCCCCTCACAGCCCTGCCTCCGTGCTCATTCTTCACGTAGGTGTTTCAAATATGTTGCAGACATCTAATTTAACTTTCCCATCCCAATCAGAGGCCCCTGACTGCCATTTAAATGCCACGGTGTACCTGTGGCTGGGGCTGACGTGGATGGGAAAGCAAAGCTGTCCCGCGTCACGCAGCGTCGGCTGCATGGCCATATGGCCCTCGAGGCGGTGCTCAGTGGGGCTGCCAGCTTTAGGCTGGGCTGAGGATGCAGTCACGAGGTGACAGGAGGGGGGTGGGGGGGTGGGGACCTGATTGTCAGAGGCTTCCGCGGCACTTCAGCCACTAGTTCAAGGTGGGGGTGTAGCAGTAATACCTATTGGAGATGCCCGAATGACTCCGCAAAGAGGCCCCAGAGGAGAGGCAGTGTGCTGGGCTGACTGCCAGATTTCAGCCCAGCGCAGCCCCCTGTGCTGCCTCCCTGACCCTTATGGGCCCTTTGTGCATCTATTGTGGTCCCCAGTGTGCTCCATCAGGGCGCCGACCATGGGTTATGAAGGGCCATCACCTTGCCCTCATCCTCCTCTGGACTGGAAGACTCTCATTGTGTTTGGCACACAATGGCACTTCATCAAGATGCAGCAAATCCAGAGTAGGGCAAACGTAGGTTTATAGTTGTGGAACACAGTTTATTCTTGTATTATTATTTATTAATTATTCTATTGTTTTCCATACAAACAACTGTGAGCCTACTTTTGCCCCAACCTACATACTAATTACTACAGCTCAGGAAAGGGAGGTGTCTTTGTGGTGAATTAGGTTAAGCACGTAGTGCAGAAGCAAACCCTCGGTGGCCCTGAATGTCATCGTCCACCTTAACCAACCCAAGATATGGGGCTTAATTCTGCTAAGGGCTGCTGTTTTGCTGAGAAACCCTTCTCCATGTCCTGCTCCTCACCTTTTCCTGCCTGGCTATCCCCCCCGCTATATTTAGCTGAGACTTCTAATGGCAATTGCCACGCCATTTAGAAACATTTTAGTTTTTTTTTAAAAAAAAATATTTTATTGAATTTTTACAGAGAGGAGGAGAGAGGGATAGAGAGCTAGAAACGTCGATGAGAGAGAATCATCGACCAGCTGCCTCTTGCACACCTCCCACTGGGGATGTGCCCGCAACCAAGGTACATGCCCTTGACCGAAATCGAATCCAGGACCTTTCAGTCCACAGGCTGATGCTCTATCCATTGAACCAAACCGGTTTTGGCTAGAAACATTTTAGTTTTAACCATGTCTTACCCTTGCTCTCTAGACTTCATGGTGTATGAGGGCAGGATTTACCTGTGGTTCCTCTTTGCCTCCATTTTAGCCCCGGTTTACACATACTGCTGTGTTGTGTGAGGGCTAAAGAAATGGCTCAGACAGTTATCAGGAGGACTCTCCTAAAGGAGGTTGAAATTGATGGGCACGTGGAGAAATGAGGAAGGGGGAGAGGAAAGAGAGAGAGGGAGGAGGAGGAAGGGGAGCAGTTTTGGTGTTGGGAAGATCAGAGGAGAGTTTATTATATTGCTGGGTATAATAAGAAGGTGTGGCTAATTAGTTTATAACCACTGGCTTCTGGGTGTTTACTAGACACCAGCCTGGAACTATATAGACTGACCACAGGGAGGGTGGCTACCAAATTCTTAAGACATGATGCTCACTCCAGTTCCTGCTGAGAATGTTGGGGATGAGTCTGGTTAAGACAGGGATAAACATTTGCTTATCAGATGGAAATCCACCCTATTTTTTAAGATCTTGGACTTCAAAAGAACATGTCCCCCAACATTAGCTAATGGAGGAGGGAGGAAGAACAGGATTATGGGGTTCCCTCCAGCAGGCTCCGGCGGCTTAGCTGGAAAAGAAATACTGTGGTGGGTTGGAGGAGATGGAAAAGTACAAAGTTTCAGAATTTGAAAAGAGACTATACAATTGCTTTGGAAAATAGTTTGGCAATTCCTTAAAAAAAAATTAAACATACATCTGTCGTGGTCCAGCCATTCTACTCGTAGGTATTTACCCACAATAAAGGAAAGCTTATGTCCATGCTTTCTTATAGGTGAATGTTCATAGCAGCTTTATTTGTAATAGCCTCAAACTGGAAAGAACTCAAATGTTCATCAAGAGATGAATGTGTAAACATATTGTGGTATATCCATACAATGAAAAACTATTTAGCAATAAAGAATGAATAGATGAATCTCAAAAAATTATGCTGAGTGACAGAAAGTAAAACAGTGGTTTCCCTGGGATGGAGATTGTGCAGAAAGGATAGGAAGGGGAAGAATTCAAAGATCTTTGAGGATAGTTTTGGGACTGAAGGCTATGTTCATTATCTTGATTATAGTGCTGATTTTACAGGTGTATATGTATGTCAAAACTTATCAAAGTTTACCCTTTAAACGTGCTCAGTTTGTTGTCTGTTAATTATACCCCAATTAAGGTATTAAAACAAATAAAAGTGGTGATTGAGTGATTCAGTGCAGTTCAATTAAACAAGCCATTATCACTTATTACATTTCTGTCCCTGAATGAGAATTAATACGTGTCAAAAGATATGAGAGAAGAAAAATGGACTATTTCAAGGAGCTTAGGATGGCAAGGAAGAGCCACTATTAAACTGAACACAATTAAGGCCCACCTTGATGAAAAGAACTGCCTTTGAGTACTTACTGGTCGGGGAAAACTCCAGGTAGGACTGGAATTCACTGAGTGGAGAGAATGTTAAGTGCAGGGAGGTGCCAAATGAGCAAGGCCTTAAAGATAGAATCAGCAAGCAGTTTGTTGAATAAAAGGGGGAGGCAGGTGCAGGGAAGGCTGAGGGTGCAATGTGAGATGGACTAACATCAAGAATTAAGGCTGGATGGGCTGGTGGTCAAGGACATGGGGGATGGATCTAAAGTGCCTGGCTGTGTGTCTTGGCTGTCCCACTTAGAGATTGGGTAGTTTTTGGACAGATTATCTCACTTTTCTGTGCTACACTTTTCTCATCGATAAAATAGGAATAGGAATAGTCCGTATCTCATAGGGTTGCAGTGAACATCAAATGAGTTAATACAAGGTGAGGCAAGAGTAGATTTACAGTTGTGAGTATGCGAAACACTGGATTTATTCTTGTATTGTTATTATTTTTTAAGAAACATATTTTTATTGATTTCAGAGAGGAAGATAGAGGGAGAGAGAATAGAAACAACAGTGAAAGAGAATCATTAATGGATGCCTCCTGCATGCCCCCTACTGGGGATAGAGCCTTCAACCCGGGCATGTGCCCTTGACCAGAATGGAACCTGGGATCCTTTAGTCTGCAGGCTGACACTATCCATTGAGCCAAACTGGTCTTTTGTATTATTATTGATTAATTATTGTATTACTAGAGGCCCGGTGCATGAAAATTAGTGCATTGGAGGGGGGGGGTCCCTCAGCCTGGCCTGCCCCCTCTCACAGTCCCAGAGCTCTCAGGGGTGGGAGGCAACCTAGCAATCACACCTCTGCTGCTGCCACTGCCAACAGCGAAATCCTCGGCCAGCCCTGGTTATCTGAGCCTTGGGCAGCCCTAGGCGGCTGGGCAGCTGCCATCCAAGGCTTGCCTGCACCTCAGGCTGCCCTTGGGTGGCTGGGGGAGGGGGCGCTAAGGGGACTGGGAGGACTCCGAAGGCAGGTGCATGGAGCAGCCAGAGCCACTTAGGGGCAGGATCAGCCATGCCGCACTCTTGTTGCCCCTGCTGGGCTGAGGGTACTAGGCACTGCCATCTTTGAGGGTGTGACAGTCAATTAGCATATTCCCTCCTTATTGGCTGTGGGCGCTGCCATATATGTGAGGGCGTGATGGTCAATTAGCATATTCCTGCTTTAATAGTTAGGATTTTCCATATGAGCAACTGTAAACATACTTTTGCCCCACCCTGTGTATGAAAAGTATTTAGAACAATGGCTGGCATAAATTAAGTGCTCAATAAATGTTATTGCCAATGCCATTATTATCACAATTATTTATCTACTATTGTGTAGGCCCTGGAATGCCAGGGTCATCAGATATAGGCCATGATACAGTAGTGAGAGTCCCTTGTTAGGACAACTTTTCCTGGAAAGTTGTCTCTCCTTGAGATGTTCTCGGGTACGTTTTAATACCTCCCACAAAATCTAACCACAGTCACACAGGATGGAAATATCAGGTGCTTGGTAGCTCCTCATGTCCCTCACATACTAGTATATCAGGTCTCTGCTCAAATGTCATCCCATCAGAGAGGCCTCAGTTTAAAAAAATAGCATAAATCTTTATCTATTTATTTGCTTAATTTCCTTCCACTCTATTAGAATGTAAACTCCATAGAGACTGCGTTTTGTCTACCGCTGTATCCTCTGAGCCTGAGCTCTTGTGCAATATAGTAGATGCTCAATGAATGTTTGTTGACTAGAAGACTTATCAATCTGTGTCCTGGGATGAGCCGCTGAGGACCATCAGGCCTCAGTCTCCTCACCTGTGAATTGTGGCATTTGCGAACCTGATGAGCCTTTCAGCCTGCTGTGGTGTCTTGAACAAGGGAGTGATGAGATGGGGGACTGTGGGAGCGAGTTAGAGCTACAAGATAGGAGGAGTAGGGCGAGAGAGCTTCCAGGGAAAAGCGGGGAAGGGAGGACAGTGGCCATGGCAGCAGGGCCACACTGACGTGCAGAAACGTAAATCACCTCTTTCTGCTTATGAGGGAGTACCCTGCTGGGTAAGGATTTGACGCCTGCTTGCACGGGTGCCTGTGCGCAGTATTATGAATTCTAAGAGGGGACTCCCCTTCCTGCCCACAGGGCACTTCTGGTCTAGGCCAGTGTTGTTTTACCATCTTCACACCTTTTTATAACAGCCTTTTTATTTTTTATTTTTTATTTTTAGATATAATCTACCCACTGTATAATTCACTCACTTAAAATGTGCAGTTCCGTTGTTCTTAGTATTTTTGCAGAGTTGTGCAAACACCTCAGTCAATTTTTAGAACATTTTTTTTATCACCCCAAAAACAACCCCTCTGCCTGTTAGCAATAGTGCCCCACTTTCCTCTCTTCCATCCCCGGGCAACCACTGATCTGCTTTCTGTTTCTTTGGATTTGCCTATTCTGGACATTTCGTATAAATGGAATCATACGATACGTGGCCTTTCCCACCTGGCTTCTTTCACTCAGACTATGGTTTTTGAGGTGTATGCATATTGTAACATGTATGGTTTGGACGATCTGCCATTGTTTGGATATCACACATTCTCTTATCAGTTCCCCAGCTGATGGACATTTGGGTTGTCTCCATCTTCGGGCTCCTATGAATAATGCTGCTATAAGCATTTATATACAATTTTTTATTCCCCTCTTTTTTTTTTTTTTTTTTTTTTAAGCTCATGCTCTTTGAGGTGTAAGCATGTGCTGCCCCCTTCCTCTCCCCCATATGCTCTTTGAAATTTCAAAGTGAATTCTGTTGTGTGAAGGTAATTTGAATATGATGTTCCAAATCCTCCCCTCTCTCTAGGGGGCACTATGCTCTCTCCTGCCCACGCTCTGCGTTTGAGAATCCCTGCCCTGGACACATGCAGGAAACGAATATGCCAGAGCAAGGCAGTGCTGGTAGATGCCAGATGAGTGGTTTGTGTGGGGGTCATCGTTTTAATATGTGTGTGTGGTTCTGTTTTGAAAGGGAGCTGACTCCGGGTCCCATGCATGAGGATTGCATTAGGCCTAGGGTGTGTGGAGGTCGGGAGAGGAGCTGACATGTGCCAGAAGAGGAGCCAGGCTGATGGCTCTGATGTATCCCTGTTCATGCAGGGCCGGAAGGGAGCCCGAGTCAGCCGGGCACTGCCAGGAGGCTTCCGTGCTGCTCGGCCCCTGGGAGGCTGGGCCTCTGGCCTCACTCACACCTGAGCTCCTCGGGGAAGCAGGGGTGGCAGCGGCTGGGGGACGCCTGTCGTTCCTCAAGTTCCACAATTAGCACCACCTCTTTAAGGGCAAGCCTCCTCTTCGCTCTAATCTGAAATGTCAGTTATTACACTCATTTAAGTATAGAAGCGCCTCGCGTATGCTCTCAGGTGTAGGACAGAAATAGCTAGTCTGTGTGGGTGAGTAATCTAAAAGCACTCCCAGGATCATCCTTGCGTGGCGTGATGCACTGGTTGAGCGAAGGCTGGAGTCCGGCATTTAGAGTTGGGGGGAGGGCAGGCGGAAGGAAGGTCTGGGGGAAATCTGGGTTAAGTTGCTCCGTTTCTGTACTGGGTGATCTGCTCAGCACCCGATGTTCTATGAGTCCAGAATGTGTGATTGTGGTCAGGTTTGATGGGGTTGGGAATATGAAAAAGCACAGGACGCAGCCCTGGAGTCTTAGCTTAGGTGCCAGTGAGGAGGAGCAACACCTATGCACACGGAGGAGGATGCATTTGGAAGTGCTGCATGGGAGGGGGATAGGGATCACGGTGGGTGGGGTGGGAAGGAAAGGTTTCCTGGCCGAGGCAGCGTGTGAAATGGTGAAGATATCAGGGATAGAATGTTTTGCTTTTACTCCATTTGTCAACCTCCCTTTGTTATCTCAGGATGGAAGCATCTTATACAAGAAGGTAACACACGTAAGTAGAAAATTGAGGCCACAAATGGAAAGAAATTGGCTAATCTAGTGGCTCTGACTGAGCACTGCAGTTTGGTTTTGAATTTCTTGGCATCCAGGACACGAAAACCAGGTTAATTACATAGCTCTCTAGATCAGAAGGGGAAAAAATCTACCAGCTCTTGAGGGGAAGTACAATTCTTCCTGGCACATTTTTCTCAAATCATTTTCTCATGAAGGAGTTTACACAAAGGACGCAGGGGCATAATGGACATTGATTCATCGGCAACAAAAGCCTTTTTAAACATGGAGGATTGAACAGCGAGGTGCAACATGTTGAAGGTAATTGGGCCAGTGGCTAAACTGGCAAGACCCAGTTATGTGGCTTTTGGGGATTCGGGCTTGATGCAAAATGAACTTGGAATCATTCACTGGAAGAGTAGATGGAGGAAAAATCCCCGAGGGAGCCCTTCTGGTAGAAATCCAGGGGCCAAACCTTGGCCCCAATGAGACTATACCCAGAAGTTCATGCTCCTGCTCTGGGCTTCCACTGTACAGCCTGTAATTACGCTGTCTGGGTATCAGATTGGGTGCTGAGTATTAGGGCGGCCAATGGTCTAAAACACATGTGTCAAACACAAGGCCCGCGGGCCAAATCCAGCCCGCCAGGCCTTGCAATGTGGCCCGCACCGCGCTGTCATCACTGCACTCCGCTGTCAGTTTATGACATTGTCAGTTTATGACTGTTCAGTAAACCATTCGGCCCGCGATTTAGGCTGGATTTTAGATTTTAGCCCCTTCTCTGATTGAGTTCGACACTCCTAGTCTAAAAGGAAACACTTCTGGACCCAGAGTCCAGAGCTGGTCTTGTCTCTATCACCAATACTCCTTAGGACACTATTCCTTGTTCTATGTTCATTGAGGCCTTAAACACCTGCTCTTCTCCCCGAAAGAGTCTCAGTTTGAAGTCCAGAAAGGATAATGTCACTTAAAAAATAAATCTAAGATCAAGAAAGATTACATGTTCAATATGTGGCTTTGCAATTCGTCATGCTATCAATACCTGCCATTTGTTGACTATTCTTGTCCAAGCATGTTACCTACATTATATTTATGTCATCTTCACAATGTCTAGAAGTATGTGCTGTTACAAACTCCATTTTGTGGGAGAGACTGGGGCTTGTGTAGATAGAGAACCACTCTCAAGCCTCCAGTCTGAGGAAGGTTCCAGCTTGGCCTGACTCTGAGTCTGGTGGACTGAGTCTTGGCTCCCCATTGAATCCATGGCCATGGATCTCCCTCTCCCCTCTCATGCCCCTCCTTCTGTTCCATCCTTGTTTCGGTAAGTCCTTGACCTTTTGTATGACATCACTTCCCTATCTAATCTCAAAGGCTTTCTCCTGGGCCTCACGCTGCCTTAATCTGTCCCAAGAGTCTCACCCTTTGTCACTATTTCTGCTTGAACTAGTGCCTCTACATCCCATCAGTCCTTCCCAAGAGCCATAAAAGCTGAGTCCAGGCCTCTCTGATTTGAAAGGTTCCTTCAGGACCTCCCAGCACGTTCCTGATACCCATCAGGAGCTACTGCTGATCAGGGATAGATGATGAAGGGTTGAGCCTGGCTCATGTTTCCATTCCACTCTCTCAATTGGGTCCCTCGTTGGCACCCCATTCAGCCACTCTCCAGGGGAATGGCTGCTGTGTGCTGTTGTCATTTCATCATATAAAAATATTTTAAAAGTCCATTAAGATTTTCACTCGCATCAATGTAGGAAGAGGAAAGCGTTTTGTAAGCTCTCTTACTTCTGAAGGGTTTGGGATACCTTTGCTCAGTGTCTCTTTGCTCCCATATAACCTTTGTCACTGGGAATGGGGTGAGATTATCTGGGTGGCCTCCAACACAGGCTTGCAGAGGCCCCGAAGGAAGCTCATTTCAAAACATTAGGGCTCTTATATATTCTTAGAAGCTTTTGAAGGACAGTTATTTTCAGTGGGATCAACTTGATCTCTTAGGTTTGGCTCTCTCTGGGAGCACTAGCCTGGGAAGACAGAGAAGACAGATGTCTAGAAGACACATTGTGAGGTCTCCCTGGGCCCGCATACCTGAAATTGTGCTGATACATTCTTCATCAACATAATAGCTACCCTTTATATGAGTGCTCACTAATTGCTTTAAGTGCATGGCCTATTTAATCTACAGCAACCTAGCTACCTTTAGCCCATTTTACAAATAAGAAAGTGACAGGACCAGGATAGGAACCCCTCTGTGCTGTATCAGGCCCTCAAGCTGTAAGTCCCAGGGTGGTCAAAGCGTGTTCCTGCGAGAAAGCCCTGCCTCCCTGAGGTGCTCCTCCTTTGGCCCCTGTGGATTTCAATGTGCTTTGGCTTGGGCCTGTGGATGGGAGAGGTGTTTCCTTTTCAGGCAAGGAACCCTCGCAGTACAAAACAGCAGAAACCTGTTTGGTAGGAGAGTAGCCCAAGCTTATGCCAAATGGCAGGGCTGAAATGATTTTATAACATTCCTCATCCCCATCATCTGAACCTAGACCTAGTGCTTCACAGACAAGTACAGGAACTGTCAAGGTTTGGTCACGTCCCAACCTTCTCTCCTGGTGTCCTCTCGAGACAACCTTAGTCCTCCTTGATTTTCTTCTCGGAAAGTCTCAGCATTTGGGTTCTGCAGTGTCCAATCTAGGGATGATTCTCCAGTCTCCCTTGATAGCACCTCCTTTTTCTACTTCAGGTGTCAGGGTCCCCTGGTCTCTTGCTACCCACCTTCCCAGGCTCAGGCGCAGTGAGCCACACAGTTAGGAAAGACACAAGGTCACGTAGTTTGATCTACTCATTTTATTGAGGAAGAGAAAGGCCAGCATAGGGTCTCTTTCCTGGTGCAAAGGAAAGTCACACAACCTTGTTGAAAGAATCCCACACTACAGTGAACAGATTGAGAGCTCTGCGTATTGTTTACGTATTTTGATGAATGCTTTGCCGCCTGCTTGGGATTTCTCCATTTACATCTGAAATCCTCTTATGTAATCAACTACATTCTCCTCCTATACTCCCATCTTGCTCATGTTTTAGGCTATTTCTGACTTTTAGTATCAAATCATAGAGCCTAAGAAAACGTGATCATGAAGTGCGATCTCTTAAGAGCAAATGCGTTAGATTATTTAAATCATTCTCAAGAAATGTCTCTGGGCACCCACAATTGGGCCGAGGCCAGTGCTTCATTGACAACACCCCAAGAGTTCTTGTTACTGGTGAATATTTGGAGGAACCAAGAGTCCATTCACACCAAGAATAGTCATCTTTAATTTATCTGTGTTTTTTTTTTTTTTAAATACTGATTTTCTTATTTTGAATTGTTTAAGGCAAAACCCACTTCTATGAAAAGAGATCAAGCATCTTTGCTGAAATAGATAACACTATTGACCCACTTATGCTATGATTGTGTAATATAAGGCGGGTGAAATTCTAATCTACTGGAGGAAATTCAAGCCCATGTTTTACTAAGAGCCTATACGTGAAGGCAGACGATTTTAGTTCAAAGAAAGAAATGATTATGGTTGACAATACAAACTGAAACAGGACCTATTTAAGGAATAATTAAATAATTTATTTGCTAACTGGTTTCTGTGGCAACATAGGTTTCGTCTTCAGGCATGACTGTGTGTGTACATGTGCATGGCAGTTAATATTTGTAGCTCAGATGTGTGTAGTGTGGCGGTCATGGCCAGGGAAATTCAGATCTTAGGTGAGTAAGAGGTGGGTGACAGCAGATTTCTAGTCTCCAAATTTCCATTTATCCATTTCTTGTTTACTGTAAATGCTGAGAAAAATGCAGCCATTCATTTAGTAAACTCACCTAGAAATAAATTTAAATTATTACTTTCATGCCTGAGGCTAGAGCTAGGAGCTACTATTATCTTTGGAGTGGAAAGAAATTGCCGTCTGTTTTGTTGGAGATGAATTAGACTATGTTAAAAAAAATAAACATTAAAATAATATATCAGAAATGTATATAATTCTCCATTTATTCTTTATGCTTTTGCTCTTATATCTTGAATGCCTTAAAAACAGAGCGACCTTTGGCATCTCTGGAAGCAATTGTACTGGAGAACCTAGACCCCGTTTGAGCTACAATCCTTCCTCCCTGTGGCCTCGGGCTGGTCTATGTGCCAGACCCTCAGAACCCACCTATGGACATAGACCTTGTTCTCTGCAAATCTTCAAGCCCAGATGAAAGAAATGCCTTACCCTTAATATGTTCTTAAGCTAAGTATAACTTTAAGAGAAATTTAGCCATGTGCTTCTAATTAATTTTTACTTAATTCATATTTTTTCCTTGTTTGTTAAAGAAGAAGTCACATGATGAGTAAGCCTGGATTATTAAGCTTTCTGAGGAGGTTTTATCGACAATAAAAACAGTGTTTAATAAAAGGTGCAACTAATGGCCAAGCC
Source organism: Pipistrellus hanaki (assembly GCF_964339955.1). NCBI lineage: Eukaryota > Metazoa > Chordata > Mammalia > Chiroptera > Vespertilionidae > Pipistrellus > Pipistrellus hanaki. The sequence continues at coordinate 21,357,835 of NC_140514.1, forward strand.
ATAGCCAGGTTGGGTTCTCAGGTGTGACTTGTGGATGGAATTCCAAGGAGATGCTTCATGTGAACTCCTGGTGCATCAAAGCTACAGAGTAATCAGCTCCAAAGTGACCTCATTCTCAAAGTCTATTTCTTCCCTCCAGAGCCACTGTGCTAAAACAGTACCTTCAGTGGTTTGCTTCCAAGGGTCTTCATTCAATACCAAGTATTGAATATTTCTCTGCGTGCTGTAGTCATCCCTTCTATTTTTTTTCCTTATTCTTCCCCTTCTCCCTTTCATTTGGGGAAAAGGTCTTATGAAAAGAGGTCAAGTATCTTGGCTGAAGCATTAAATGGTGCTGGAAATAGAATTCTGGACCCTTGACCCCCCACACCCCAGGCACAAAGATGAGACCACCCATGAGTATCCTGGCTATCCCCAGAGCGGCTTCCCAGAACTGTGTGTGCTCTTGGCAGATTTTGTCTTTTAGAACATAGAGCATTACTGCACGGAAGGGGATTTCCCCTTTTTTTTCCTGCCCACCCCCCTCTCCCACTTCCAGCCAGAAGAGTTAATCTTGACCAAGTTTAGGAAAGTGGAATTACATTGGGTAAATGTGGGTAGCTGAAAAAACTAAGGACGTTATTGCAATAAACTTGCAAGCCCAGAAGTTGGTTCCATCCTGACCCGCCCCCTCCCTGCCTCCAGGCAGCAGCTAGGAAACTTAGGTACTGGATGTGGAGAGACGCTTTCAAGGCTCTGGCACACAAAGCGGTTCTCTTGTGTTGCTGGCAGGTACCCAAGTTTATCTGTGTTAATGGGGATTTGCAGCATTGCGTTGTGGTGGATGGAAGTGTGTAGGTCTGTGGACTTCATAGTCAGTTAAGTTTCCTACTTATCTAAAAACTGCAGGCCGAGATAATCAACTGGGGGAAGAAAAGAGGAAGTTGGTTTTTGATATGAAGGACTCACACCAATGTCCTGTTAACTTTTGGTCCAGGGTGCTAGGTGGGTTCTGAAGGAAGAATTGAGTGAGAGGCCAATGGAGCACTTGTTCACTTAGAAAGCCCTGTAGCCACTAGCAGATTGGTTCTACTGTCTTCTTTTTCTCCAGCCTATAGACCTTCTATTTTACTTTGCATGTGATCAGAGAAATTTCTAGAGAATTAATGGAGAAACAGAGAAAGGCAGAGAAGAGGTAGTGAAAAAAGTTTGATAAACAAATTACAGGAGGGCAAAAAAGAGCCTTAAGTATAATTGTTAACCTCTCAACAATAAATCTTAATGGTGGAATTTCAGACCCTCAGATGAACTAATAATGATGGGGAGGTGGTTTTTGGTTAAGGCTAGTAGCTTTTCCTGAGCCTCTTGAATCAGATTTACTTCTTAGGTGCCTCTTCCACTTACATTTGAGTTCCTAATGATGGGACAAAAGAAAAGTCTGACTTCCTGTGTGTAAATTTGGGAAAATGGCATGTCCCTGTCCCTGGCACACATTGGTTTTTGTGTTTGCCTCCCATAGAGATCCATCTTTTACTTTGAGGGGCTCTGCAAAATTAAGATGGAAGCAACAGTTTTCTCATATATTTTCCTTGTGGAAGGAGGGTAGAGAGGGGTTAACCCAACCTTCTAACTCAGTATGATGCTCTTTGCGATTTTTTAAGGAGTAAGTGAAAAGTCTGCACATCAATATCACTTTTAATCAACCCCTAACAAGCATTTGAAATTGAGCACTTTCAGAATGTGGGAGAGTGTTGATGTCAGAAATACATATGGTCTCAGCATCCTTGTTATGCTTATCTGAAAGTCTTGATCTTTTGCCTCTTCTTGTTCTGAGGGCATTTAAGTAGAACAAAAGTATGTTATCTATCAAGTTCATATTGCAGAGAGAGTTTATGTAGGAAGACTTTGGCATAGTCTTTGTAATACCGAAGGTTTTAGTACAGAAGAATTTTATAATCCAGCACACGCACATGCATAGTATGCATACTTTTTTTATCTGATCATTGCTCTTGGGTTCTTTTCAGGATCAAAGAAATAGCCTGACAAAGAATATGCCTTCACTCTCAGCAGAACTTCTATTGACTTGAAGTCCATCTGGCATGGGTGTCCACTGGGAAGGATCCGTGAATTATAATCCTTACTGGATGGTTTTCTGGAGAAAAACTGAGAGTTTCGTTTTAGGAGATAAGGACATCTCTGGTCCATCTCATGAAGGTGTCTGTCTCTCAGAGCAGGGTGAACTAGAAACAGCAAGGGCTAGAATACATTTGTGGGAATAGTGCATTTATGTGAAAATACCCCACAGGGCACAATTTAGCTCTTTGTGATTTTTTTCAGAGGAAGGTTTAGTACCTGGTCAGAGGCCAAAACACTGACCGGGTCTTGTGGATGGTCACCTAAACCCAGATGTCCAAGATCATGGAGAAGCAATTCTGAGACAGCCAAGCTTTTCACACTTTTTCCATCCAGATGTTTTCTGGTTAGTAGACAGGACCTCGGAGGAAATTTGACAATTTTGTTAATGGGAAAAGTCAACGTAATAAAGAGACTAAGAAAGCAGGTCCATTGCTAGGTGTGAATTGTGGGAGTGCTTTCTCCCCGTGGTTCTGTCCTGGCCTGGCTTCAGTTATCCACAGAGGCATCTGATTAACTCCACATGACCTGGTCTAGGTGTTAGTCCCAGGAGGACGGGTCGGAGAAGGAACAGTTCAGAACCATATCTCATTCGATTCTTTGGATCCCTTTCCTGGTACTTTCTAATAAGGTTGAGAAACAAAAGACATTTTGTGTTTCCTCCCACAAATGCTTAAGTAATGGTTTCTTTGAACTAAAATGGCTAGAGGGATAGGAGGATAGGAGAGAGTCAGAAGGGCCCAATTGGAAATGGGAGGTAATATAACTAGATAGTTTTTTTTCCTTCTTACCCGGATCCCCACTGGGCAGGACCAAAGAAATGGGCAAGAGAATGGATGTTGAGCAATTATGCTGTCTTCCCGCTCTGTTTATTCAAATCCTCCGTGCCCTTCACATAGCAGATGAAGGAAAACCCACCTCTACCTCTAGTGATTTGTCCCTTTTTGGAATACGAACAGCAATTATGGCCTTTACCACACAGCTTAACTCACATTTTCCCTCTTTTTATTACTCCTCTTTCTTTATGTCCAGATGTTGTAAGACCTCTGAGCAGTAGGTTCCTGGGTGGCCTGGAGCTGAAGGGACATCTTTCTGTGTTCCCTTTGCCTGCATAGGACAGATGATCAATAAGTAGCCACAGATACGTATTGATCATCTGATTGTTCTGTTGTTGACATGTCCATCTCATCTGAACCCTGGTTTCAGTGTTTGACAGATTCTGGGCCATCTTGGCAGCAGAGCTGGAGGGCAAGATTTAAGCGATTTGTTCCCATTTATGGGTGAACTGAGCAATCCATCCAAATCTAAAGCTCTGTAATCAGATTAGCTCATTTTTAATCATCTGGAGTCTGGCTGGGTTTGTTCTGTGTGGGAGCCAGCGAGGCTCGACTGTTGCGCTGACTTCCTTTGTACGCTCCTGACGAAGGCCCTTTGATCTTCGCCCACCTCGCACCTGAAAAGCTGCGCCAAACTGCATTGCAAGGAGCCCTTTTCTCCTTCCTCCTCACGGGTGCTTTTTAGTTGCCATTTTCTCTTCCACCTCTTTTGTGAGGTTTTACGGCTTCACAGTCAGGCTGCCTCCCCTTGGCAGGACTGGGAGGAGTGTGTGCTTATATGTGTATGTCTTCATTTGTGTGTGTATTTATGCACTTGTACATATGGACACCTGTGTGGGTGTCTGTGTGCTTATCCAAGCGTCGCACACACACTCATGCACAATTGCTGGTGAGTAACCCCTGAGTGAGTGACATGGCATCTCAGTAGGATCTCGGGCACCAACAAAAAAATATAACTTTCTTTCTTTTTTTTTTTTTTTCATCCAGAGACTAGTTTATTTCTCACTGACATTAAGTTTGTTTAGCCTGTGATACAGAATTGTGGCAGGATTCTGTCTCCCGAGTTTGTAAGTTATTTCCTCTTTTATGGGCTTTAGCCAGTTTGCTTTTAGGATGAAATTTGTACTCTGTGCATATGCATTCTGGTATGCTTTGCTATGTGGGGGTGGGGTGAGGTGGTGGTGGTGGTAGGGGAGCTGGGATCAATCCAATATAGATTCTCCTGTGGATGTTTAGCCTTTGCTAAAAGTGTACTTGTCTCCAGATCCTCACATTCTAGCAAAGGGGATAAAACTGGAGGGGGAGAGGGAGGGATAGATAGAGCATGGACAGTCCCCATCTCCACAGTTCCTTGTCCCGGCCAGGCGACAGCAGGCATACACACATCAGGCTCAGTCACTCAGTCACGCACATCCACGTTCCTGGATGCCCAGGTGAACATTCACGCATGACCACCTCAAAGGATTTGCTATTCCCCAAGAGGTAGGGTTCTGAAATGCTCTCCTTCCTAGGTGGTTCTGGCACAGAGGATGCCAGGCTTTGGCTCCGGGTGGCTTCTCAGGGCCTCTGTCCCAGTGGCAGGCTATGCCTCTGCTGCCCCCCCTCTGAGGAACTGCGTCTCCTCCCTGGGGTCAAGCACTGTGCTGTCAGGCGCGAGCTGGAATGACCCTCCAGATGCATCAGGAAGGTGGAAATCCTGCTTCCTCTGTCTGGAAAACACAGCACTGGCTGTGGCTTTTTTTTATTTTAGGGACATGATGTCGCTCTTCTGTTTTCAAAGCCTGAGTATCACCCAAGTGTTTCACCTTCGCAGAGATGGTAGTGGCTGAGTGACAGCCACATTTTGTAGGTTGCGGCATTGGGGATATGCTCTGAGACGTCACATGTAGGCTGTCCCTTCTGGAGTGCTGCTGGGGCTGGCCACGGTAGGCGTTCCTGTTTTCCCAGTTGAAGATTGCTTTAGCTTCATACCTTCACAGGAGGACCAGGCTGGCACGGCCATGGTCCCGCCCACAAACCCACAAAAACACCCTGTGATTTAGGCAGGCTGTAGTTAGGGTTATCTTTACTGCATAGGTGGATGATGAAATTGAGACAGCAAGAAGCTCGGGGGACAAGATGCCAGCTCTCCAACCGCACCCTCTCGCCTGACCCTGTAGGTCAGCAGGACTGGCCCCATCTGCAGAAAATTATTTCTTCCTTCCTAAAAATCCAGGCTGCTCCTTGCCGAGTGGAGACAATGAAATCCTTCACCAAGGGTGAACAAGACCAACCAAATCAAAACAAACAAGGGCTTTTCTTTTTTTTTTTTTTTTTACACTTTTCTTAGGAAGTCATTAAGGAATTATTGAGCTGATTAATGTGGGTGGAAAAATGTAAGTTTGGTCATTGTTCAGGCTGGCCGGGTTGAGTGCATTAGGGGTGGACTCTTAGAAAGCTCTGTGCTGTTCTCTTCAGGGGGGTCCTCTGAGCTCTGCAGTGCTCCAGGGGCCTGGATCAGCGGACCCCCAGATTCAGTGAAGAGGAGGGCACAGTGTTTGGGCGGCCTGTTGGCGAGTAGGGAGCAGGGCGTGGGAGAGGTGGGTCATTTCAGACTTCCCCAGGCTGACGTTCTCTTTTTGCTCTGTGTTGGCCAAGTTGGAGGTGACCTCGGGGATCTGGAAGCTGAAGGGAATTCGCAGGGAAGGACTCAGGAAGAAGGCGAAGTGAAAAGGCACCGCAGACTCTGGTCATATGGGGCTTGCATTACGAGGATCCTTTTTCCAGCAGAGGCTGCTAGCCGTGGGCTGGGAAGAGCTGCTCAGACAGCTAATGAGAGGTTCCTTCTTCCTGGTGCTGCCACCTCCCTCCCCAGAGAGATGGGGAACCTGGTGGCCCCAGGTTGACCTCTCCCCACAGTGGCCAGCTCCTCGGAGGTGCGGGCACAGGGCACATGTGCTCCAGGGCCCGGGTTCTTCCTCCCCCTGAGAGCTGCCCTGAGTGACATGCACTGAATCCTGGCCATCTTCCCCTTCCTCCGCCTTTGTCTTTTCTCAGAAGTTCTGTTCCAGTTTCACTCTTGCCTAAGACACAAGGGAAGTGGAGTGGCTCTATTGGGGTGAATCTGTGTGTTGTGGGGAGCTGCCCAGGACCAGGGGCAGGCAGGTTGTGCCCCTTCCTCTCCTGATGCCCCCCTCCTCTACTTCTGCCCCCTGAAACCTTTCCCTGGGGTCCTAAGTCTTGCACAGGCTGCTCAGGCAGAGAGGAGGAGAGTGGAGCTAGACCTTGTATGTAACTCCAGCTTCCTGGCTGGCATCTGAGTTGTTGCCATGAGGACCAAACCACAGGCCCCTGCCCTCTGAATACACATGGTAGATGGTGTAGATAGGCGGAGGGATTGGAAGGGAAGGGCAACCTCTACTCATATGATTTCATTCTCTCAGTGGCTCTTGGAAATGTGATTGTTCCCATTAGACAGAAGGAGAAACTGAGGCCTAGAGAGATTGAGTGGTTTGTTCAAGGCAGGTGGGACAGGTAGTTTGGGTAATAGAGTCAGAGTTAGCGCCCAAACATGCTGGTGCCTCCTTTAGTGCTTTTCATAAAGCCAGAGAGAAAGGAAAAGAAAGGGGAGCCAAAGGAACTGAAGGAGAGAGGGAATCGGAATTAGGGGAAAGAAAAAAGGGATGCAGCAGAACCTGGAGAGTTTTAGGAACTGGTGAAAGGTATTCTCCTCTGCCTCCCAGGGTCACCGTAAGAAGGAAAGGCAGTCAATGTATCTACCAATCAAAGCACGTTTTGTTAACTTGTCCTGTTATTTCTCCACCAGTTTCACTAGACACTTAAAAAAAAAAAAAAAAAAAAAAGCTTGTTGATCATCTTCTGGGCACTCTGCCTGCCCCTGGGCACTATGGGAACTTGAGATGGAGGAGAGACAGGCTTGTCCCTCAGTGAGCCTGCAGCCTACGCGGACCAGCGTGCTGGGAAGGGTTAAGTCTGTAGCAGAAGGTTGCTGACGGGAGAAACATGAGATGAGCATCTGCCGCGTGCTCAGCACCATTTGGAATCAAGTCATGGGTTCTGAGGAACAGACTGAGTGGGGAAGGCGATGACCAGGGAAGAGGAGCGGGAGCTGCAGAAGGTGGCTCCTCCATCCTTAGTGTGGGAAGGAGTAGGAAGTGAAAAGTGGGCCGGGCTAGGCATGACCTGAGACTGTCCTTTGCACCCATGACCCCCTGTGGAGTGCCCTGGGTGCAAGGAATGTGTCCAATCAAGCTCACATGACTGGAGTGGCGCAGGCAGGAGGCTGGGTGAGGTATCTGGGCTGGGATAACCTGGGAAGGCTTTCTGGAAGAGGAGAGCATTGTGGCTCCCAGGAAGGAAAGAGCCCTGCCCACGAGTCTCCCCCTGGCTCTTGTCCCTTTCCCTGCGTAGACCCTGTGAAGGGATTTCTGAGCAGGAACCCTTTAGGGTGGCTTTCAAGACTATGACTCCAAGATCTGTGTTGGCTCCTACCATCCTCAAACCTCTGCTTCTTGCCCTTTCACGGATGGGCCAGCCATAGAGGCCTTGTCATTGCCACCAGCAGTTGCCCCCTGGAGATGTGTGCCCGGGCTGCAGGAGGGTGGGCAATGACAGCTGGATTGGGCTTGCTCCTGGCCAGCTGTGTGCCGTGGGTGAAGGTGGTGTTGTAGGTCACAACAGTTACCACTCATTGGGCCTGATCTTGTGCTAAACACGTGACAGGCCTTGGCCTCTGGGACCATCTGTCCTCCATTCCTGCCTCCTGACAGGTGAATCAAGCCAGGGCATTCAGTCACCCTGACTCTGCCTCCCCTCTGGAGCGGCCTGCTCAGGCTGGGGGCCCTTGGAGCCAATGGACTCTTTCCATGTGCCCATGAGCTCTAGCCCTGCTCCTCTGTTCCCGAGGCTGTCCCTGAGTCCCGCGTATCTCGCTGACACAGGCACAGCGGCACGGCCCTAGCAGGGTGTGGTGAAGGAAGTTGTTTTTTATGAATGGTAAACAGGATAGTCAGGCAACAATAACAGTGCGGCCACTTCTCAGTTATTTACAAGTGGATCCATCTGGATTCTGGATGGTCCACAGCTTTCTCCTCCCCAGGTGGGCTCAGTTACCCAGGGGGCTAGCAGCAAGAAAGGAGCTAAGATTTATTGCGACTGTGCTGTGTGCCAGACATAAGGATGACAGGTACTTTACTCGTATTCGTTCGTGTCATTGTCCCCCAAACCTCATCTGCACATGTTTCCATCCTGTTTGCTCACGAGGAACTAAGCCTCATGGGCTTTAAATAAGTTGTGCCTGGTCACATGGTTAAAAAGTGTCCTGGCCAACCTCCTGACAGATCTGTCTCCCTCCAGGGATTGCTGTCTTCCTATTCTGTATGTGCCCGTATGGGCATGTGTGTGCACATGCGTGTGGGTAAGGGCAGACATGTGGAAAGGTGTCTCCATGGGGACCAACCACCCTCTCCTTTATGCAGTGTATGTGGCTCCTGAAGTTCCCTTGCCAGCACATTTCTTCATACTGCTAGGAGTTTCAGGGGCATTTTAAATGGAAATGGTCCCAATCATTTCCATATAGTTGTTGTTTTCCACTTCTTTTCATACCTGCCTGGACTATGGAAAGGGGGTGCTGAAACTTTAACCGATGAGGAAATTTGGGGTCAAAGAAAAAAATAGATCCAGAATCTGACCCCTTCTCTGCATTTGCACCACCCCAGTCTCAACCTCCCCAGTCCCGTCGCCTGCCAGGTGATTGTAGCGGCCTCCTGATTGGTCTCTCTGCTTCCATCCTCACTCTGTCCCCGCTGTCCCAGCCAGTATGATAGTCAGATGATGTTATTTTTTTACTTGGAATCCCATGATGGTTTCTCCTCATGGGTGAAAATCAAAATCCTTACAGCAGCTTGCAGGGCTCTGCATGGTCTGCACCCAATCCTCACCTCCCTGATTTCATTTTGTATTTTTCTCCCCCAACTCACTCCGCTGGTCTTCCTGCTGCTCCTGGAACAGACTAGGCACTTCCTTGACTTTCCACTGGCCATTCTCAATGCCTGGATGACGTCTGATATCTGATGCTCTCCCTTTAAGTCTTTGCTCCAGTGACCCCACAATGAGGCATATCTTGAATATCACCTCTACCACCCTGATCCTTCTTACCCTGATCAATTTATTCTTTTGTCTAGAGTACTTATCACATTCTAAAATATCATATAATTTACAGCTCACATGTAGGCTCTACAAGGACAGTGATTTTCCCCCTTCTTCTGTTCCCTATATATCCCAAGTACCTTTATTATTATGAAATAATAAGCTGCATGAGGATATATAAAAAAATACACATAGTAGGCACTTCAATAAACATTAATGAATGAATTAAATCACATATCACATCAGTGAGGGACACATGACTAGAACTGGTGTTTTACTCCCAAAATAAGAATCTTTCCCCTTCCCCAAGTGTTTTATGTTATAAGAAAGCAATTTTATTTCTGGAGATAAACTCAAAACTTAACATGAGTACAGAAAGCAGAAGATGACTACAACATGTATAGAGCATGACATATGTGCCAGGTACTATGCATCTATTATCTCATGCTGTCTGCATCTTTCCCAGGAGGAAAGTGAGACTCAAAGAAGATAAATGATGTGCCCATGGCCCCAGCTACTCAAATGGAGCTGGTTTAACCTCACTTCTGTGTGGCTGCAAAGCCTCTTTCCTATCCATCCTTCAAGGAAATAGCACTGATCACCTAGCTGTTTGCCTCTCATGTTCCAGCCAGCTGTGTGGAGAACCAGACTTGATGTTGAGCTCACCTCATCTGAGTTCTGTTCCCCTCCCCAAATATGTGGCTGGCCCTGACACCTTTCCTGTGAGGTCTTGGGTCGCATGACCACATCCATATGAGCACTCGTTACTCAGGTTCTGGTGCTTGTCCATGTTCTAGCCAAAGTAAGCCAGGAGGTTACAAAAAAGCAACTGCCGGGTTTTGTTGCTCATGAAAGGGCACCTCTGTGGCCCTCTCCAGTCAGGCTGAGGTGTTGGTTCCCTGAGGGGACCCTGCAGGGGACATGATGATCAAAACCAACTTGCTCTTCTTAGCCTCCTGCAGACTCCTCCCCACTGCATCCTTGGAGCTGTTGAGAACAAACATGAAATTGGTCGGAAAATCTCCCTGAGTGAGCATGCACCCTTACATTTTAGAAGGACTCGCTGTTCAGATCATATTGGGGGCCAAGGAAGAGTCAGTGAAAGGTGAATTCATTCTTCTCACTCAAGGAGTTTCTGTTCTACTCATGGAGAGTAGATACACTATATAGAATTATTAATATTACAAATCTGCACAGCAGGAACAAAAATATAACCCATGAGCTATGCGCTATGGTTGTTTCCTCACCTAGTATTTTGGAAATGAAAAGACTATGTACATATGCATAAGGTGGTTTTTAAACTTCACAGAGAGAAGTGTGGACATCAGGGCAAACTGATGGTCTGTCCTCATATAGGGCGAGGGGCAACACCAGACTATAGGTTTTGTGACAGCAGTAGCATCATCTTTGAATATGAAGGACTAGGATAAATCAAGCTAGGCCCTGGGTCATGGTGGCTCACATCATTGGCAGTAGATAACTGTTTTGCTCTTATCGGCCATGAAAAACCCTCCTGTTGGCTACAAAGAGGGGAATAATTAGGAACATTGAGTATACCTTTCAGAACATTCGGTTCCAATGAAGAGAAGGCTTTGGAAGTTTCCATGGAGACAGGAAGGCTTCACTTAGGCTTTGTGTGGTAATTTAAGGGCATTTCTCATCCCTGCCTGCTCTCAGGTACGGAGGGCCCCAAGCTGCTTTCTTTCCCTCAGCCTCGGTCCTCAGGAGCGGTGGGGAAAGTCAGCGGGGTTATAACAGCCCAGTAGGACTGATCTAGCTCCTCTTGCAGCTCTTGGATTCCATGTACCCCTGGAGCGTTACAGTTAGACTTCTGTCTTCCAACATATTAATTAGACAATGAATGCAGCACCTGATACACGACTGAATGGAGCTTCTGAGAAGAGGCCCCGCCCCCTCCTTAAGGCCTACTTCCAACCTCCCCACCCAGGCCCTTCTAGAAGACATTCTTCTTGACCACCAGGCCCACTGCACTCCTGTTTCCTGAGCTATTCTTTGGCATTTTCCTGGAGGTCAGGGATCAGACGTCATCATTTGAATCCCCTCCACGCTTTGGCACTTGTTCTTACACATGCTCAGTTGGTTTTGAGAGGAATGGAAACTGCCACTGCCCACTGAGGACAAGTCATAACCAAGAACTTGCAGATGAAAGGCCCAAGGATGGTTTTTCCCAGGACATCCTAATATACTGACCAAGCCTAGAGTCTTATCCAAAGAATCTTGCCGGCTTTTTTTCAGGAGGCTTGATTCTTAACTCCAGCACCAAGCTCAGTATTTTCCAGTAGGTGGTCCGTTTGCAAATGTATCTGTTTCTATTCCAGACCTGCCTGTGAGAACTATTAATTCAGATGATCTAATCAAAACCACACATGAGGCTTTAATGATGCGACTCTGCCTGCTGCTCTCCCCCACTGCCCTCAGATTCTGTTTAAAGAAGCCCGACTGTTTTTCCAGGGCCTTGGAGACAATGGCTGGAGGCCAGCCTCCCTGGCTGGACAGCCTCCTGGCCTCTTTTCATAGGTGATGTTCTTTGACAAGAACTCTCCAAGCAAATCCCGTCGTCTCCCCCCCCCCACCCCCCCAGCCCAGAATGACAACCCTTTCTTCTGATTGAGGATCTCATGTATGTGAAAGATCCCAGCCTTAATATAAACATTTTCATTTATTAGAACATTTTCATTTTATTAGACAGAACTCAGACCAATGAGAAGAAGGCAGGATCTTGACACTGGGGCTTCTGGGCTTCTGGGTGCTGTGCATTTACTTGATCTGGGCGTGGTCACACAGGTGCCATCACTTTGTGCACTTTTCTGTAAACATATCTCACTGCCATTCAAACTTAAGCAGAAGAGAAAATAAGCCAGAGAATAATAAAAGCAAATTCAGGATAGCGCCTGGTCAGGGACAGAGGAAGGCACAGGGATGGCATCAGAGAGAGGAGCCCTGGCAGCTTCAAGGCTCCACTCTACTATTTAGGTCAGGTATTAGGTTCATTAGAATTCTTCTTGTTATCACTACAGTTTCATAATCACATAACTTGCATGTTTTATAAGTATCAAATATGAAATAATAGCCTGCATGAGGATATAGAGAGAAAAAAGTGGTCCTGCAGGTTGGTCAAATAGACCAGGATTTGAATCTTTTCTGCCACTAACTGCCTGAATGGGCCTTGGATGAGTAACATAAGCTCCCCAAAACCTCAGTTTGCTCATCTGCAAAATGGGGGTTGCAATCCACAATAAATAATTCAGTTGACATTTGGGGTATTATTCAAAGCAAAGCATAGTGTGTTATGAAGAGGTGGGGCCAAACCTATTTGAAGAGGGATGGGGTGGGAATGGAGTTGTCAGGAAAAACCTTGAGAAGGTAGTGTTTGAGCTGTGTGTGGGCAGAAGGCTAGTTTTCAGTATGCAAAGGCAGTATCTGGATTCATGTCCCCTCATACTCTCATTCTAGGTCCTGGGGGGGGGGGGGGGATGTGAGAGAAGCAATCCAGAGAGGCATGGGATTTCATAGCCATGGAGTACTTCAGAGCACATTATATAATCCGCCTGCTTCTAGCTACAGCCTTGCTAGATTTTACCAATGAAAGAAATGAAGGCCAAGAGATCATGTGACTTGCTCAGGCCCCTTAGCAGATGAGCAACAGCACTGGGACTAGAAGACAAAGCCTGATTTGCTCCTATTATGATAAGGCACCTAGAGCTTTACATACTTGATAGTCATTCAGCCTTCACTAACAACCCTATGCCACAGTACTATTGTTATTTTTTATTTACCGACAAGGAAACCTATGCCCAGCTTGGTTAAGTAACTCCCCTCAAGGTCATACAACTTGGGGTAGAGTCAGGATTTAAACCCAGTCTGACTGCAGAGTCTCACACGCCTAATTACAACCCTGTACTTCCTCCTCCTAGAACCTTGGTGTGCAGTGTTTCTGCTGAACCGTGACAGTTTCCCCACTCATGGAGCTGTGGTCTTTTTTGGAAAGAAAAGATAGGAACAAAACACAATACAACACAGATGAGGGTCAGCTTTGGGAGTTAGTTCATCTCTTGAGTTTCATTTTCTTTGCTGTCCACATTGAGGGAGAGTGAGGGTGGGTAATATAATGTTCTCTGAAGTCCATCAGGTGGTAGGTGGAGTTCCCACCAGTTGCTGATGACTCTGTCACCAGGTAGAGGAGTGCAGACTTTGTCCTGAGGCAGTGGGGGGCCTGAGTGAGGTTTGGGGCACTGGGACATGAAGAAGAATGAATTGCTGTAGGAAGGGGGAATCTGAGAGGCTTTTGTCTCCCAGTTACATTTCTCTGGAGACTGACCTTCTAAGAGGACATACCTGGCCACTTAGGTCCATGGAATTTGTACCCTAGGAGTCCTTGGTAGGGAACTCATTGCCATTGGTCACTCTTCAGGTGAGCAATGTTGAGTCATAGTTTGGACCTCTAGCAAGTTCTCACTCCTGACTGGAATCCCCTCTTTGGAATGCTACCTTCACTTACACTCAACATCCTCCTACCCCAACCCCCATTTATTCCCAACATTTCTGCCCATCCCCTACGGAGAGACTAAGGGATGGGATTTCATAATTGGTATTACTGGATGTTCTTTTAAGTCAGTGCATTATCTCAAGTATTGACCTTTATTTCAGTATTATGGGGAAATTCCTATAGAAATGTTCTTTGTATCAGTCGCAAAAGAATGTTTTTCTTCTTCTCCTATAGACCCTCCCCTTAATTTGCATAACCCTGAGAAAACAATACTACCACCTAGTGGGAGTCCAGAGTGTGACCTTCAGAGCTCCTCCTCCTGACCCCAGTATATTATTTCTGTGATTAATATTCAAATGAATGAGCCGTTATGAGTGTAGTGTTCTTCCCACTATAGCTCCAACTGTGTATTTTCAGGCCCCCTATCCATTCTGTTGAACCTTGAAGTTGCAAGTCTCAGTGGGGCTGTTTTGTGTACTCCACAGAATCTTTGAAACAGATGCGGGGAGCTCTACTTATCTTCCCTTGACTAATTCTTAACAGCAGTCTGATGAGGTAGGCACCTGTATCTTAATTTACAGATGAGGAAATAGGCTCAGAAAGGTTAAGTAATAGGCACTATTGGGGCACCTAACACATACCCAAACCGTGTGGTAGCCCTCCTAGGTAGTATGTGGACTATAGCCCGTTTTCCTCTAAAAATGTACTATCCAGACACAATGGCACAGTGTTGCCAGGTCCTGGCCATCTTGCCTGGATGAGAAGGTGGGCCTGGAACTAGGATTTTAAGGTTGCACTGGAGGAGAACATTTGGTAGATGAAGGCACAGAGGTGGCACAGGAATGAGGTGTTTGTGGGCAAGAACAGAGTGCGGGACCAGAGCTGGTGTCATGGGTGAAGGTCCAGGACACAGAGCCCTTGAGAGCTAGGTTGGGGCTCTAGGGCAGCGGTCTCCAGCTTTTGGGACCTCATGGACCACCAGTGGTCCACGGACCACCCAACCTCTGCTCTAGGAAGTCACTATATGTATTCCCATGCGACTGGGAATTTGTAAGTTGAGAAATGACACATTCTTGATGGAAAAAAATGAAACAGTGCAGAAGTATATAAAGTAAAAAGATATCTCCCTCCAGTCCAAACCTCTTCCGAAAAATAGGATTAATAGTTAAAAATTTGGTGTATATGCTTCTAGAAGATTTCCCATGCCTTTAAATTAAGTAGATAAATATGTTCATTCATCTATACATTAATAAAGACATATATAATGAGTCAGTTTCAATAGAATTATTTTTCAACTACAATTTTATAATTTTCTTGTCATCAAAAACTCAAAAATATATTAAATTAAAAAAAAAGCTTTTATAAAAAGCTTTTATAAAAAAAAGTATATTACCATTGAAAACATTAAACTATATAGAAATAGACTAATATAATAAGTCCATTTTCCCAGCTTCAATATTTGTCAATTCCTGGTGAATATACTCCTCTCTATAATTTCCTCCCCAACTGGATTATTTTAAAGAAAGTTCCGGATATTATACAACTCATCTGTAAATATGTTTGTATCTATCTCAAAAGGGAAGAACACTTTTTAAAAATATATAACCATAATTCCATTATCACAGAAAAAAAGGCATGAATTCCATTATATCATCAACTATCCATTCAATATTAACATTTTTTTCCAATTGTCATATAAACTTTTTTGTTAATCCTCACCTGAGGATATTTTTTCCACTGATTTTCAGAAAGAGTGGAAAGGAGGGGGAGAGACACACAGAGAAAAACCTCAATGAGACACATTGATTGGTTGCCTCCTGCACACGTCCCAAACCCAAGGCCAGGATTGAGCCTGCAACTGAGGTACATGCCCTTGACTGGACTTGAACCCAAGACTCTTCAGTCTGCGGGCCGATGCTCTAATCACTAAGCTAACCTGGTGAGGGCAACTTTTTTTTTTTTTTTTTTAAACAGCTAATGTGTTTGAGTCATGATTCAAATAAGGTCCAAATTATTGCCTTTGGTTGGTACTTCTTAAATCTCTTTTCATTTCTAGATTTTGACTCTTTCCTTTTCCTTTTTTCGTATTTGCCATTCATTTGCTGAAGAAACTAATCATTTTCCCTGTAAAGTTTCTCACATTCTGGATTCTGTGATTGGATCCCCATGGTGTCTTTGAACATGTTCCTATGTTCCTATATTTCTTGTAAACAGATGGTTTGTTCCAGGGACTTGAGCAGAATCAGACTTTATTTCTTAGCAAAAAGGGAGGAATGAAGGGTTACGAAATGACCAAGAGTAAGAGTGAGGTTTGTCAGGCCGGCCTGGCTCAGTGGTTGAACATTGACCTATGAACCAGGAGGTTCCAGTCAGGGCCCATGCCTGGGTTACAGGCTCAATCCCCAGTGTGGGGCATGCAGGAGGCAGCCAATTAATGATTCTCTCTCATCATTGATGTTTCTGTCTCTTTCTCTTTCGCCCTCTCTCTCTCTGAAATCAAGAAAACATATAAAAGAGTGATGGCTACAGGGAAGAAGACACCTCATTGGCCTCCCCAAACAGTCCCTTGGATTTGCAGGTGGGAGGCAGAGAGGGTGGTCCCCAAACCTCCATAAGGTTGACTTCAGGGATGCTTAGTTTCTGGGAGGTCTCATCTTATCTCACTTTCCACGGGGAACCTCTGGGACTATCTGATCCCACCATCTGGTCAGCTGGAGCTGGCCAGCAACCGGCTCTCATAGCGAGTAAAAGCTATAGCTTTCTCCTCTTGTGGTTTTGCACTGGCTTTCTTCCCTTCTTCCCATAAGGCACGTATCTTCATTATTAAAAAAACAACCCATAAAAATGCCTTTTCTCTTCTCCGTCAGTTTATCCAGTGACACTGTGGAGCCCTGAGAACAGCTTAACTGTCTCAGCTCAGAGCTGGGAAAAATCTGGACAGTGTTTACAGAAATGGTCAGAGCTATTGAAATACTTTACACATCGTATCAGAACTCCTGCAGAAGAAACATGTAATTTAGAGATGTAGTTTCTAGCTCAGAAGCCTACTTCCCACCCATCCCCTGAAGCCCATCTTTAGCCACATTTTTCTTAAATGGTCCTTCCCATTTTATTCCAAGACCTTTGATTAGCTTCCCTTCTCCAGATCATGGGAATACATCACATTTCTTAAAGACAATGTGGCTGCTACTGTCCATGAATCAGAGACCCGGGAACAGAGCTGCAAAACAGGGCTTTCGTGCTGACCAAGATCAAATCAGCTGAACTTGAGAAGTTAATTTGCTGTGTAGTCTTATCTCAGTGAAATGTCTGCTTCTTTTCAGGCCTCCTGAAATAGTAAAAATAGTTCCTCATCGCTTTTCTGAGCTCTAGGAGCCTGGGATGTCACGAGATGGGGGTAGGGTGGGGGGTTTCTGTTTCTTGGTTACTCTATCCATCAATCTCCTTGCTGGGGGAACACCGAAGGTAACCTGGCCCAGTGTCCTGCCTGAGCCATTCCTCCACAGTGCCTTCACTTGAGAAAAAGCTATAATCAGAATCCTAGACGAGTTACATCCTTTCTCAGAATCACTAGGTGATAAATGAAGGTGAGGTTTGAGCCTAGTCTTTGGTTATGTCTGTTTGAATCTTATCAATATCCTTGTCATTTATTATGACTTACTCAGAGAAGTTTAGTCCATAATAAGGGGTGTCCTTCCTATATGCAGTCTGTGAATTGGGGATTATTCCTCCTTAACCTGCCTAATAAACTCTTTTGAGCTGAGTAAAAGGAGGAATATCTTCTTCATTAAATTACCAGTGCTTCACCACACTTCTTCTTTCTGTCTTTCTTCTGACTTTGGCCCAACTAGTACTCAGCTGTCGCCTTCCTGGGAATCTTCTTTGATTTTGGAATCGGTGTTTATGTTATTTTGTGGAGGCAGTGTGGCTCCATAATAAAACCAACCGGGAATGTTTTAGGTTCAAATCCCAAGTCCCTACATGGTAGCAATGTGGTGTTTGAGTCCCTTAGATTATGATCCTCAGTTTCTTTATCTTTAAAATGGGCTGACAGTCCCTACCCCAAGACTGGGGTGGCCATTCCAGAGTGTACATCTGCAGCCCTCGGCATGTACCATATGCTTACTGAATGGTTGGCATTGTTACCGTGGAGAGGCAGAGTTTAATCCAGCCTCCAGGGAAGGGGGATGAGAGAGGCCTAACATAGAAGACCAGTGTTTTCTGGATAATGTATGCTTTTGTTGGACCCTTAGATTTGGGAAAGATGGTTGTTTTATATGAACTACTCACTTTTCTTCCTCACATCCTATAAACCGAGTTGAGATAATTAGCTCTTTGTCATACAATCTCTGGAGTGTTTTTTGTTGTTGTTGTTGTTGATTAGATATACATATATATTCACACACATACACACATACATGCATGCACATGCACACATGGCAGGGGGTTAACTCAGCAGACCTCTACCCTCAGGTTGGCATATGCTTTCTGTCAAGTCGCCAGTCATGGTTTTCTCATGTTTGAAACCAGAAAGCAAACTGGGTTGGAAACAGCTCATGAGAAACATTCCCTCCATTGACCTACTCAGGTACTTCCTCTTTATTATTCTATTATTTTTGTCCCAGTGAGTTTTGCTCTCACAATGTCGAGATAATCCATTTATTTTCTTGCGCCTTCTCAATCCAAATTGGATTACATGTATAAATAGCCGTGTGCTGGCTCCAGCGGCCAGCGTGAGCCCAGGCTGTGCTGGGCAGCCTGAGTCCTGAGGCAGGCTCCGGTTGTTTGTTTATTTTCACCTGAAGCTCCATGTGCAGAATTGACTTCTACCTCCTTTACACGCAGCCATCTCAAAACCCCCTTTGCTCCTGGTTTGTGGAGGACAAATACTACCTATTCGGGGTTTTCATTCGTTATGGTAAAAAGGCCAGTTCTCTCTGCATCATCCTGCTGGCTTTGCTGTCGTGTGGTGGGCCAAAATGTTTTAAATCATCACGTGCATTGGTGCACACAAACACCCCCACCCCCAAGGCTGCACCCAGAAATTGACCTTTCTACTGGTGTTCCTTCCAGGAACAGAAAAACACGGCCGTGTGAAGTTACAGGGAAACTAGGACAAGGCCCCAGGTCAGGAGCTGTGGTTTCCTTTACTGGGGTTCAGCGTTTCCCTCACGGGAAATTCTATCTGCATGTTGTTTTTTAGTTCACATTCACCTTTGGTTGGGTCAAAGTGGTGGTTTTCTTCCTATGTAATCCCCCCTCGAACGCCAGAGATGGAATGAACTGGAACACAAGTTGGGCTCCACAGGCCAGCCAGGAATGCCTCTGTCCTTGGTCTTCCAGAAGTGGGGGTGTTCAGGGTTCCACCCTGCTTGCTGTTCGCAGGTGGTGTTTCTCCCGGTGTGGGCGATAAACCACAGAGTCAGAACCTCCCAGGAGCTGGCGACTATGGTTGAGCCCTACTCTTGACCTCAGTCCGCAGCTCTAGTGTGGGGCCTGGGGATCTGTGACAGGAAAGGCCCAGAAACAGTGTTGCTCTGTAGATGAAATGCAACCACGGAAGGTACTAATCTTTCTTTCCCTTTGAGGCGAGGACCTTGAACCATGTCAGGATCCAACCTGCAGGCAGGTTTTGTTTCCTTTTGGTCACACAGATGTCTATCCACATGTACCTCTCGGCCTCCAGTATCTTTTCATTGATGCCAAGATAATTCTGTGCTTATCATCAAGGAGCTTGGAGTCTAGGCGAAGAGATGAGGTGTGCTCTTTTAAAAAATATATATTTTATTGATTTTTTTACAGAGAGGAAGGAAGAGAGATAGTTAGAAACATTGGTGAGAGAATCATCGATCAGCTGCCTCTTGCACGCCCCCTACTGGGGATGTGCCCGCAACCAAGGTACATGCCCTTGACCAGAATCGAACTTGGGACCCTTCAGTCTGCAGGCTGATGCTCTATCCACTGAGCCAAACCGGTTTTGGCGAGATGTGCTCTTATTAAAAGATAAGTGATGATGGAAGGCAAGGAAGGCTCAGTGCAAGTGTGCAGGCTGTACTGGATTTTAAAGGAAAGGAGAGGTGCTGGCCTTGTGCAGGGGCCTGAGGAAGGGTGGCGTAGGGTGGGAGGTAGGCAGGAATGTAATCCTCAGAGGGAGCATGTATATGCCCCATAGTGGGCTGAGGGGCACATGTGGGTGAGGAGGGGCCCCTACTGGCCTCAGGGGGAGTGGAATTGGGCTGGCTGTGAAGAAGTGTGAGGGTTGGAGAGGGCTGCTTTTTGGGGAGCTTAAACAATAATCAGATTAGTTAGGATTTAGGGGAGAAAATTTGGCAAATCAATGCTATAATCAGGATCATGTTGGGATTTGCAGTCAGAATGCAATTTCCTAATATGGCATCTTCTTCCCCTTTCACTAGTTCAGGTTGCCCCAAATTCTCCAATTCTCATTCCAATTGGAGGGTCTGAAGAAGATAGAGGTAAGTGTAGCTAGGGCATTCCATAACTTAAAACAAATACCACTTTTATTATGAAAATTTGCAAACATATACAAAAGTATAAAATCATCATAACTTTTATTTAACAATCAAAAAGTTGTCCCCAGAGCCAGTATTATGAAGTTCAAGAACAGGAAAAAACGAATCTATGGAGACAGAAATAAAAATGGTGGTTGTTTCTGGTGGGGGCAGGGAGGAGAGGGTCACTGAGATGGGGCAAGAGAGAAGTTTCTGGGATAATGATAATGTTCTCTGTCATTACTGAGGCACTGGTGCATACATTTGTCAAACTTAGCAAAATATGTACTTAAGATCCGGGAATTGCACTGTATATAACTCTACCTTAAAAAAAAAATTATTCTTCCTTTTCCATAATTTTCTTTCAGTTCTCTGCTCATATCAAGAAGAAACTCATGTTGGGGCCAAAGTGTCAACAGCATCTCTCTAATACTTTAAAACAAAAGCAGAAGGTTTCAGGAGAATATTATTTTGGCTTTGTTTGCATTAAAAAGAATTATATATGGCCATTGATACAAGCTTTCCTAAGTAGCAGTATAATAGTTTTTTTTAATAAAAAATAAAATAGCTTAATTAGGAGATATATACGTGGTAAGCAGATGGAATGAAAACTGTGAGGTGGTATGTGAGTGGCAGGCATGTGAGAAACACGAGTGGAATGGGGAGTCACTCCTCATGGGGCCCGTGGGACAGATAAGGGTCTTGTCGAAAACCTACCTGTTCTTCGGAGCCCCTCAGACATGACTCGTCGAGATCAGCTTTGTTTTCTGAACTCATGTTGGCAGTTCCTCTCTCTTGCCATCAGCATTGAGAGGAGGCTGTTGGGACTAGGGCACCTGTGGTGGGCTGGAGGCAGTAAGGCAGGCCCAGGAAACAGAGCAGATGTGAGAGGTTCCACAGAAGCAAAACTCCGACCTTCCCCTCACATGCAACACAGGTGACTGAGAGTGAGATTGAATCAGGATTATGAGGTGGCCTTGAACCCGCTTCCTTACTCACCTGCTGCTGCATGTGAGGGGAAGTTCTGCTGCAGGAGCAGGTTCCAGCCAAGCTGCCTCGGTGCTGCCAGGGGCTGAGAGTCTACAGTCCCGCTGGGCTGAATAGATACTCCTCTGCAGGGACTCGTGGCCTTCATAGACACATGGTGGAGATCTATTTTTGAAATAAATAATGTACAGGGAACATCACTTGCAGTCCTCCAGTGACTTATTTATGTGCTGTCCTGCCCCTTGCCCTCTGGTGTCCAGGGAGCCTATGCCATCCAGGTCACCTGACGGTGTCTCTGTGTGTCTCTGGTCTGGCCATGCGGTAGAATTCACCCCAAATCAACAGAAAGAGTTCAGGTGATAGTTGTTGTGTAACCACCTCAATCTCGGAGTTCCCGGAAAACCGACTTTGGCAAAATTGGGCTCCCTACCCCACTTCCCATTTCTGCGTACCCTCATCACCCCGCCCTGTCTCTTTCCGGCTGCTCCTACCTCGTATCTCCTTTCAGCTGTGTATCTTTAGGCTCCATCTGCATGTGACCTAGTTCACTGCAACCAGACTAGATAGACCCAAAGGGGCCAGGCCCTTCTCCCAGAGTCAGGGCAGGCCTTCGGGGCACAGACAGGGGTATGTCAGGTCCTGGAGATTCAATGGGGAAGGCAGAGTATTTTGTGTGAGGAGTCAGAAGTGGGGACGAGGTGGCAAGTATCCAAGTTCAAGTATGCGCTGATCCTCTAACAACCCCACAAGGCAGCCACTGTCCTTACCCCTGCTTTACAGATGTGGGAACCAAGGGCTCAGACAGCTTGTCCCTTGCACAAAATAGCAAGATAATCGGAGAGCCAGGAGCCAAACCCATTTCTGAAACCCAGTCTGGTTCCAGAGCCTCAGAGGTGACCATGAAACCAGTTTCACAAACTCATCGGTTGTCCCCAGGTGGTTCCATCAGGAACTAGGATCCCAAGGGTTTGGGAATCTGTCTATGAAATAGAGACCCTCCAAGCCAGAGGAGCCCGGGCTGTGGGTGTGGGTTTTGCTGGGAACATGCTGGCAGCAGCTTCCTGACATCAGTCTGTCAGCTACAACGGAGCCTATATTAGGAGCTGGATCAAAACAGGTCCAGGTACTAGAGGCCCATTAGCAGACCCGATATAGTTTTGGCGAACAAATAGAAATCCTATTAGAATAAAATGCAGTGGAGATGGGGAAGAGTCCCCCTTACTCCAATACCAGAATAATGGCTTGAGGGCTCCACACTAGTCATCAAGTGACCTTGGCCTCAGAGCCTGCCAGTGGCTTTGGGGAGGGGGAGTTCACTTGAGGGCCAAGTAGGTTCATTCCAAATGGTTTCCCAATCAGGTGTTTCAGGGGACTTTGTTGGGAGGGAGCAGTAACAAGGCTCTAGCTACCAAGAGCCCTTTGTAATATATTTGGGTTTCCTATAAGATTTCATCTGGAGAAGGAACAAAATTGAAAACAACGACTTTATTTTATAAACAAAGGAAACCTGACAAATTGCTTAAGTATTCGGAATCCAGGTTATTACTCATCCCAGAGTTTTGCATTTAAAAGAAGTCTCTGAAAGGCGGATGTGTGGTCTGGGGCGATGATGTTCTGAGCCAGGAACTGCTGGCGTGGAGACCCTGTGCGGTAGAGAGAGAGTTAATGGGGAGGTGCACCCAGAGCCATTGGACCCTCCCAGCCAGGTAGGATTGCCCTGGGCCTTAGCTGTGGCTGATCTTAGGGTTTCAGGGAGAGCTCATAGTGGGTTTGTGCCCTGGTGCCTACAGACCCTGAGGGTCAGGACCTGCCACTGCGCTTCAGAGGCCTGGCTCTGTTCTGACTCTGACAGGGACAGGGCTTTCTTCCTAGTCACACCAAGGCTCTTCCTGCTGAAGTGCCTGTGGGTACCTGTGATCCTCAGGAAATGAGTCATTTTGGGCAGCCACAATTGCCAAGTAGCTAAAGAGTCCCATCTTTCATTGCACTTGCTTTTTATTATTATTTTTGATCAAAGTCATCACATATATTTCAGCTTCCATAGGAAACATCTCAACATAATTTAAGTTGTTCTAAGTGACTCTGGACTCTGCTTAGGATTATTGGTGACGTGGCACCTTGCTGTCCGCCCAGTCCCTTTATTAAAGAACCCTAACCTTAATGCTTTCTTGTCAGCCTCCACTTAGTTCCATTTTTCTGCCTCTTCCCTATTAGCAGTTACTCTCACCTCAGTCAGAGGACCTGCTTCCAATCTCCCCTTTTCTAACCCCCCCCAACACGTGACTTCTCATTTGCTTGATTCCGATCTACTGTTGTTTAGAAACCAGATAAATGATCTTGTTTGAACAGTGCATGAAATGAAATGAAACAAAAGCTCCACGTGCAGACCCCAGATGCAATTAGCCTGGAAGGGATAGACATGGATATCATGACATCATACTTCATGGTTCATCCAGTGCCTTTATTACTTACTGCCTATTTAAAGTAGGCAGTGTAGTGCTGTCCTTTGGGAATTTTAGATCGGAAGTCATGGATGAAGATAAATTTCTAGAATTCTTCATCTTCATAGATTTAAGGATGAGTTGATCAGAGACCAGCATTGACTTAGACCAGTGGTCCTTAGCCTTGGTTGAATTTTGAAGTAGTATTCAAATAACAAGACCAGCCCCATCCCAAGCCAACTAAGTCAGAATGGTGAGAGTCTAATAATCAACAAAGTTGAGAACCATTAATGTAGGCTTTTGTAACACCACCTTGCTGAAGACCAGTGCCTTGTAAGCCAGGTGGCAGAGCTAGGACGGGTGAAATACCCCTGCCAGGACCTTCTCATGCGCAGCCAGGGCTGAGAACTGCTGCTTTAAGAAATTTTGCCTGCAGTATTGCTGTTTGTACATCTGTACTTTCTGAGAGGCTCGGAAATCTTTTTTCATGTAGTGATGTTTTTTTTCTGGAGATGATGCCGACCTTTGTCTTTAGATTAGCTTTACAAGTCTATACCCAGATGGTGAAATTGGCCACTTGTGATCCAACACCTGGGACACCACAGATTAGTCTCTGATTGTGTGGGTGGAAATCCTGAGAGCAGCCATGAGTCACAGGGGCTCATCCATGCTTTGTGGAAGGATCAGCTTTTGTGATAGCTGCTTGGACAGAGAGCGCTTGTGGAACTGGCTCTATCAAAAATGTACATATATTAGATGAGAACATTGTCCTTTAGTCTTCAGATACCGAAGAGCTAAATCATTGCAACAAAATTCTCCAGTGTTGCATGAAAGCAATGGTTTAGACAGATTCAGGGGCAGAGATCTGGTGAGTATGTGTCGAGGGGGCCAGCATGTGAGAAAACTTGCAGGATGCGCCAGGAAAAACACACACGTGTGTGTTCCAATCTCACTGTTTTAGATTCTCAAACTCACTATTAGGGCCTGGGATATATTTAGCCTTCTTATCAGTGCCTAGAGCAGGTTTTCAAGGCTTGTAGGATGTATCTATTAAAATAACCTATGTGGGTAGCTGCTCACTATAACATTTTTGTTCCACTGAAATACAATGAGAGGAAACGGGGCTCCAGGAAATGGCCATTATATCAGGGGATCCAAAGCAGCACAGGGCCACTCCAGTATTTACACACGTTCTGGCCATTGTGCTTGCAACCTTGGGTAACCCTCCACTTTTTTCTGCTCCGTTTTAATCTTCTGCACACTTTGAAGGTTATCACTTTTGAGGAGGGATGCACTCAGCGCTGGGCATTGTGGAAATTGACTTGTGCATGCACTTTGTATCTCTTTCTGTGCTTTTCTTGGGAGTTTCCAAGGTTGTTGATTCTCTAGCCAAGCAGCTGACACAGTAAAACTCTGTGGTCTGGATGATGGTGGTGGTGGTGGTGATGGAGAGGGCGTGGAGGGTACCTCTCTGGGAGACCCCAGGTCTATACTTGATTCAAGACCTCTGTAAAGCCGAAATTGGTTTGGCTCAGTGGATAGAGCATTGGCCTGTGGACTGAAAGGTCCCAGGTTCGATTCCGGTCAAGGGCATGTACCTCGGTTTCGGGCACATCCCCAGTAGGGGGTGTGCAAGAGGCAGCTGATCGATGATTCTCTCTCATCGATGTTTCTAACTCTCTATCCCTCTCTATTCCTCTCTGTTAAAAAAAAACCACAACAAAACACAAAAAACAAAAAACAAAAAAACCCTCTGTAAAGGCATCTCAGCCTCCTTTTGTGCATGCACTGCCCCCAACCCCTACCCTTTGTAGTCTACAGCTCAGACTTCAATGGCCAAGGGGAGGTTTCTAAATTGGCCGCAGAGATGCCTCTGACTTATCATGAGGCTGGGTGTGGGGTAGGTCATGGTGGCCTACACTCTGCTGACCCTTCCCCCCACTCACATCTGATCAGTTACGTCCATTTTAGGTACCCAGCTCTCTGAGGGAGAGGGTCCTAACACTGAAAGGCTGACATGCACTGCTTAGGATAACAGCACACTAGGGCTGGAGAAGACCCCGGGAATTGTAAGTCCAGCTCTCCCTTTGGATGAGGAGAGGCCTCAGCCCAGCAAGTGGAGGTCCCAGTCCAGAGCCCTTTCCCTGGGGAGCCCTCTTGCAGCCCCTCAGCCCTGACCTGTGCCCATGAGATCTCGCTTCCCTCTTTCAGGCATCCCTTTGGGCCAATAGGACCCTCAACCCCACTGTATTCTGTACATCCCTATTTTCTGTCCATATTCTTTCTTTTATTTCTTTTTAAAAAATATGTTTTATTGATTTTTTTTTTTTTTTTTACAGAGAGGAAGGGAGAGGGACAGAGAGTTAGAAACATCGATGAGAGAGAAACTTCGATCAGCTGCCTCCTGCACACTCCCTACTGGGGATGTGCCCACAACCAAGGTAGCCCTTGACCGGAATTGAACTTGGGACCCTTCAGTCCGCAAGCTGATGCTCTTATCCACTGAGCCAAACCAGTTTTGGCCATTTCTTTCTTAAAGAATGCAATTGACTAATTGATTTTGAGCAACCAAATAGAAGCCCAGCTGATACCTGCTGAATTCCATCCAGATTGGTAATTTGATCCCAGAATCTTTATGGGCAGCTAAGCAGAGCATGTTCCTTCAAGGCAGCCTCTTCTTGATGTGGCTACTGGGCTCACGTCTGCCCTTGCTGATGTGTAGCAGAGCTGAAGCTCAGATGCTCACTGCCTGCGGTAGAATGTGGTGGTCAGAGCACACCCCCTGACCCTGACTGTCTGGACGGGAGTCCTGGCTTCAGCACATCCCCAACCACAGCACCTTGCTGGGTCTCAGCCTTCTTCTCTGTGAAATGAGGGTAATGGGGCCTGTGCCACAGGGTGTTGTACATGACCACATCCCTGTAGGTGCTCGGTAGACACCTATTAAGCACTCAGTAAACGTGATTATTGTCACTAGCCACTCCCCATCGCTATCCCAAACTCAAAGCTAGACAAATTGCCCCTCCTACTGCCTCTTTACTCCTCTTCAGCTTAGTCTGCAGCTGTAAGACACCACAAAAATGGTGGTTGAGGGTGACTTCTGGTGCCAGACCACCCAAGATCATGCCCCACACCCACCACTCACTAATGTGTGAACTTGGGCAATCGACTTAACCCCTTGGTCCCTTGGTTACCTCCCTGTAAAATGGAGCTAAGAAAAGTTTCTTCCTCCAAGAATTGCTTCTGGGATTGAATGTAATTACATATATAAATATAAATATAAATATTTCTATAAAATATAGCCATTCCATCCTAAGCACTGATACACGGCAGGTGGTATAACTAATTTATTACTCTTCCTTCTTCCAAAATGGATGTAAACAGGGCCCGGAGAGGCATTTGCCTCACAACATGCATTGGCCAGCTCTTGGATGGCCATGAGAAAGCGGCGAAGGATCGATCCTTCACCTTAGCTGAGTCTGGGCGAGCGGTGAGAACATGCCGCTCTGAGTCCCCCTTGTTCCTGACCTTTCCTGGGCTTCTCTTCTCTCCCGCTGTTTTCTTTCTTCTTCTGCTAGCGTGCGTCTGTGTTCGGTTAGCTAGTTAAGGGGGAGGGAGGCAAGCTGAGAGATGAAGAAGAAAGAAGAAATCACACCTAGACTTTCCCCTCAGCTCCCCCAGTGCCTGCTCTTTGTAAACCCCGAGAGCTCACAAGTGTCCTGTCTCCTCTCTCTGCAGTGAGAATCCTGATCAATTCAGGTTGTTTTCCTCTAGTGGTGGTGAGGCTTGTGTTGGAAGCAACTCTCAAGGGCAGCCTCGGCTTACTGATGTTCTCTCTGATGCTCTCGCTTTTACTTCTTGCATAAGCGGTGCGGGCAATTAGCCAATTCCACGTGTGCGGTTCCGTTTCCCCAGCGCTGATCCCCACCAACCACTGTGCTTAGTCAGAGGCCATCAGGAACCACCAACAGCAGCAACAATTGTTGAAATTGCCCCACAGATACGTTCGGAGCCGGCACCCGGGCTCCGCTGAAACCTGTGCAATTGTCTGTGAAGGGTGAGGACAGGGTCTCACATTGGCTAGGGAAAGGTCTTGCTAAATAAATAGCCAGGCCAGAAGGGTGCTGAGTCGTGACTGCAGATTGTTGGCTTTTCTGCTTGCCTCAGATTAGTTCTGATTATGGGTACATTCACAGAGACGAACAGATTTAGATAAAACCCACAGCCATCTCGCAGCCCCATGCCCCAACCCCAGGGAACCCAAGATTCTGCCCATCCCTGAAACATAGTCTCATTATCGTGGGCCGCAGCCCCGGGACCCCACGGGTGACCCGGGGAGACGCAGATGTTACAGCTCGCTGCAAATGGGATTGTTGAGCAGTCAATGCAGGCCGCTTCCCCGGGAGTGTGGCATCATTGATTTATGAATTATGGCCCTTTTAAACTCTCTGCTTGCCTCCTCAGATATCGACGTTTTAAAAAGCGATTTCTCATGTGGATCCTTTTCAGAAACACATCCGCAAGGCCTGAGATGGGCTCCTGGGCCAGAATAAATGGAGTGGCGCATCTGGGCTGAGGCTTCCTTTGGATAATGAATTATTCAGGGAGAGGCTTTTTTTTTTTTTTTGAAAATGGCAAATGCATTGGCAGGATAGACAGGAAGGAATTACACTCCGGGTTGGGTTTCTTATCTTCTTGAGGGAGGGGCTAACCATCCTGAATGAAGCAAGAAGCTGTGTCTTCCCTGCTCCTGCCTTATTCCAGCACAGACCTGGTTGCAAACCTTTTCTGTGGTTCCAAGTACCTGGGGAAGGAACAAGGCATTGCTGTTGCTACAAATCTCAGAGCGTGAAATGGCCCAACATCACGGTCCCTACAGGGGGATGTGTGACTGGTTTCCATCCCTTTCCTTCTCAGGGTCTCTGACTTCTTTGTTTGGATGTTTGGAGTACTATCCTCCTCCATTTTTAATTATTTAAAATAGTAATCATGGCCATCATGTATTCCTCACCTGCCGTGTGCTTGGTCACGGCTCGATCGTACAATTCTCACTCAATTCTCATGGTCCCTAGGTGGGAGGGACTGTGCTTGGCCCCATTTCTTTTTTTTTTTAATAGGGAGAGAACTGAACCTCAAAGAACTAGACATTTCCAGATCACACAGAGCAGGATGATGCAGACCCAGTTTTTATTGTTGGTTTGTTGTCCTGTTTTCCCAAACTCTTTGCTCTCTGTGCCCCACACCCTTCCCTGCCCGGAGAGCACTGCTGACAGGCCCTGGGGCCCGTTTCCACCTTCCTGAAGAGGGGAGGCCAGCACCTCTGCCTCTCCTCGGGTTTCCCCAGCTGAGGTTTCCAGAGACAGCAGCACCCGTGCCGATGAGCCAGGGTCCTAGTTTCTGGCGCTCTTTGGCGTGGATGCGTCTGTCACAGGGACCACAGCTGGCATCTGGAGACATCGTAGCACACGCCCTTCTGAGCTCAGGCTTATTCCTTCCTGCCTTTCCTCTCTCCTCCTCCTCCACATCCATGCTCCGTTCTCCCTCAGACCTCAACGCTTGACTGCTTTCAATTTGCTCAGCCTATTGTCTGCTGCTTGGCCACACCAGATTCCCTGTGCGGCCTGAAGATCAGGGGGCAGCTGCTTCAAAACCACACACACTGGCTCTCTGGGCTCTGATTCCCTCAACAGAGGCTTTCTGGGGATGGGCCACCCTGCTCCTTGCCCCTTGGCCCTCTCACCTCAGTGTCTGCCAACCCCAGCCAGGTGGCCAGGAGCAGAGCAAAGCTGGACAAGGCATTTGTCTCCATGCATTTGTGCACTATAGGATTCTGCTGCCTTTTTTGCACGACCACCCCCTGAGACATGGCAGAGCCTTTAAAATACTCTCATTATAAAAAATTCCTAGCGTTCAGAACAGCTGAAAAGGATAGAAAAGTAAACACAGCTTATTTTTTTCTAAGTAATTCTCTACCTCCCTACGCTCTAGTCTTACTTGCATTTCTCTGATAATTATTCACACCTCCGTGCCTTTACCTATACTGTTCCTTGTATTGTAGAATGCCCTTCCCTGCTCTCCTTGCCTAACTCCAAGGAATTCTTTGACATTTTCCCCAATGCCTGCCCTAGGTTAGTTGTCCCCATTGGGTGTTCATAAAGTGTCCAGTATAGTTAGGGTCATGTGGTGGTTGGTAACAATTCTGAAGCTAGATTCAAATCCTAGCTTACCTTGGGCAGTTACTAAACTTCTATGCCTTGGTTTCCTTATGTATCAACAGTCGATAATGATAATTTCTACTTAGGGATGTAATGAGCATTGAGTGAATTAATATGTTATGCACTGAGAACAATGCCTGGTACATAGTAAGTGCCATGCATGTAAAGGATGGCTATTATTGATCTCTTCTGATTGCATTTAATATTTACCAAAACTGAAATTATCCCTAAACTTGAACTTCTTGAGAGGAAGTACTGTATTAGCTTGACTTGGGCAGTCTAATTCCAGGCAAGTCAACTGAACCTTTCTGGCCTTTACTTCTCCATCTGCTAAATGGGGTTACTATAATTGTAGTGCTAGAAAGAACTTCACAGGTCCCATGAGGCTATTTAACTTGACAAATAAAGATAGCAAAAAAGGTTAAAAGTATCTCTATTTATGATTTATTTGAGATATAGCAATTCAAGAGAGTATGTGCCCAGGAGGGTCCAACATATTTTGGACAACACGTACTTGAGAGGAGGTAGAGAATAATGCTTTCTGTGTAGTGTGTGATATTTCCAAAGACCTTTGTGTATTATGTTGGCAGGTATTATTAGCCTTATTTGTCCATGTGGAGAAACTGCACCCAAACCCATTTTGGCTGAATTGACACAGCTGGTCTCTCATGGAGGTCAGGGTCCAGGTCACCTTGCTTTGTCTGCCACGTTACTCTCTTCACTGAGCCAAAGACAGCTTTGGGGTGGGGATGGAGGAGGAGTCACAAATCCCCACGTCTTAACTACAGTGACTTGGCTTTCTACGGATAAAGCGACTACACACCCTGCTTTGCCCAGGATGGTCCCAGTTTACACCTGTGGGCCCGTAGCACACCTGTCCACTCTCACAGTGCCCTTCCCAGAGCTTGGGGGCCACGCTTGATGCCTTAGTTTGTAACCTTCTGAGCACGGAGCTGAGGCCATTGTTCACCTCAATTTAATCTAACGTAAGCCAGTGGAGCCACTGTACCGAGGGAGGAGGTGGAGCCCCTCAGAAAGACAGCCAGCCTTTACCCAGGCCCTGCACCCTGTCTTCTGGGAGAGTGATGCGTGCTGGGCAGTGGTGTTTTGGAATGGCTGGCTGGCTGGAACTCCACACCCTTGGGAAGGATGGCAGCGCACTTCAGCATTTTGTTTTGTTCAAGCCCTGTCTTTCTGAATTGAGACTACCCTGGCATTTTTGGTGTTACACTTTTAGTGTAGATGCCACTATGCTCTACCTTAGTAGAGGTTAGGGGATCCAGGTCTTCTCATGGGGCTATGGTATGCAGCTGGATTTTAGCTAGAAGGAGAATATAAATTGCCAGTACACCAAAATCATACACTGCGCATACCAAGCCCTTGATTTGCCAAAAATCAGGAATGTAGGTTTGCTTCCATTTCCTCACTTCATATTCCTGTGGAGAATTCTGGGGAGTGTATACTGTGATAAATCCAGGGGCTGGCTCCTTGGTGTCCTGGCTAAGGCCAAGTTTCATGAAGTTTCTAGGAGGCTTGCCTTGGAGACATTGTGGGCTCAGTTCCAGACAACAGCAATAAAATGAGTATTGCAATAAAGTGAGCCATAATCTTTTTGTTAGTGGTGAGTCTTGCCTTCAGTTTGTAAAAAGCGCAATACCTTTGAAGTACAAGAAAGCAAAGAGCAATAACACGGCGTATATCTATATTTTCTCCCATATTGACCTCAAGGAACATGGAAAAGTTATTTGTGCAAATGAAGCATAGCTGAAACCACTATTCCCTTGGATTAGGCTAAATGAGGCTATTGGAGGCAGATGGGAAAAATAAAAACCAAGAATTATGGAATAAAAACGAGGAATTTACATTCAGGAATATATAATATGACTAGCTTTCATTATGTCCATTTTTCAGATGTGGGAACCAAGGCTCCCAAAAGTAGCCATCCAACTAGTAAGTAGCACAACTGTGATTTGAACTTGAAAGGACCAAGCTCTTACCACTGAAACACACTGCTTCCTGCTTAGGCTCATACACATGCCTGCCTCTCAACGTTTATAAGGGCTAAATATTGGGACGTTACAAGTCAAACTAACGGTTAAGTAAAGTATGTTCTAGCCTCCAACTTTGACAAATATACCTTCAGAATAACTTAAAACTTAAAAATGTGTAAAGCCAAAGTTTTATGTTGGAAAGTCAGCAAAATATCAAGTGCAGGTTACACATTTCTTGGGAATATTTTTCTTGCTAAATTTCATTGTTTTGATCAATAATTAGGTCTTGAGTCTTTATTAAATCAAGAAATTGTAATTCTGTTTCAAATTGAGTGTTCAATAGAAACCCTTTCTTCATTGTTTTTAGTTTTTTTAAAATGTAAGCATTTTCCTTCATTACTGATTTTTCCATTTCCTTTTTCTTTTCAATTCTTTCTTTTCTGAACTCGTTTCTTTTCTGTTTCTATGGTGATATCAACTTATACTGATTCTCAGTGATCTAAAGAATAACATAAATATGATTATTTAAAGTATATAAAATCCATGTATTTTATCAAATATGTAAAATGTAATTAAACATCAAAATTGAAACATTGTATTGATGTTTTCAAAAAATTTGTTTTGCCTTGAAAACATTCTAAACTATCCTGTGAAACTTAAAGGCAAAATGTCAGTATAATTAATGAATATCTTAAATTTTTATTTTTATTAATTTTTAAAAAATATATTTTATTGATTTTTTTTTTTTTAATTGAGGAAAGGAGAGAGATAGAGAGTTAGAAACATCGATGAGAGAGAAACATCGATCAGCCGCCTTCTGCACACCCCCTACTGGGGAAGCGCCTGCAACCAAGGTACATGCCCTTGATCACAATCGAACCCGGGACCTTTCAGTCTGCAGGCTGATGCTCTGTCCACTGAGCCAAACCGGTTTCAGCTATCTTAAATTTTTAAATGAAAATTATGTAAGTAAAGCTAAAATTTTAGCTTAACTTTTAAAAAATTAATTAAATCTTATTATAAGTTTTTTTAAAAGTAAAACTCTCCACAATTTTAGAATTCTAATCAGTATATATGTATATATACTCAGTTTTCCCTTCATTTTGCTGTTTCGCTTTGAATCGATATACATGTAAGGCAATATTGAGTTGCTATTGCAAAACGTCCCCAGCTGTCGTGAGCAACCACTAATGCCACACAAACTCATGGATATCTCTGGAACCACAGACTGGAGTGCAAAGAGAAGCAAGAAAGTGTTCGCTTGGCTTATTGAGACATATACAAGGCTATTGGTTATGCAAGTCTGAGTTGCATTCATTCATGGGATGTTTAAAGGAAGAATTGTGCAAGCTAGTTAATTTGCTCCTGCTCTTACCTAAGCACTGAGATCACTCAAATCTCCCCACACTTCAAAGCTGGGTCTGTCTCCACTGCCCGAAGCAACACAACCCACACCTCTTCCTGGCATTTGGATGCAGTTAGTTGGCTTCGGCTCTGAGCACCTAGGACAAGAGATGTGGAGCCCGAATGCATACATAGGAGAGTGCATGTGTAGGGTAATAGGTCACTCGAGGTCTGTGCTGCGTACCAGCTCTTAGCAACAGAAATACCATATATATATTTTCAACAAATGAAACTTCTGTGTGTTGTGTGATATGTGGGACTCTCTAAAGCACTGGGTTCAGGGCAGGCTCCCCATACTAAGATCTACCTCTGGTAGCACTCAAATTTACTTAGCCCAGGGGACAGACTCGGTTTCCTCCTGCTGAGGCGGTAGAGGGGGTATTTATCAGAATCCGACCCAGGCTGGACCAGGGCTATCAGCACCGACAGGATCAGGAGTTAGAGTCACGACACCAGGGTGCAGTTTGGTAAGGGAAGGCCTTGGTGAGGGGTTTCTGGACTTCTCATTCACAAGGCGTGGAGGGCCTCCGTTGTACTCTTCCCATGGTATGTACTGGGCAGGGGGAGGTAGGGGTGAGGTGGGGGAAGGACCGGGGCATGGGTAGTACCCTCCAGGCTGGCCAAGTATAACACTGAGTCGATGGGAATAACAGTTGTAGGGATGGCACAGGGAGGAGGTGGTGCGGGAGAGTCAAAGTGCCCATGGCTGGATGGTGTCTCACAGTGAAGGCACGAAGCTGTGGTGTGAACTCCGCACAGCCCAGCCACAGGCTGCTAGGGAGGGTGGGCATTTTCAAGAGACAGGAAGGAACAGAACAGGGAAGGATGAACAGGACGGAATGCAGACTTTGAGAACAAGGGGATTCCCCAGCCTGAATCACATTCCCCAGGCCAGAGTGCTGCCCTACAGCCCCGCCGAGGCTGGCCACCCCAGCGAGCAGTCAGGTCACCTATGTCATTGGCCATATCCTCAGGCCAGGCAGTAAGCTGGCTTCCCTCCTTTCCTCTTTTCCTTCTACAAATATTCGTGAATTGTCTCCCATGTACCACCTCCTAGGCTAGGCACTCACACCCAAGTATGAATGAGACACAGTCCCAGACCTGCTCTTACCAGGTGGAATGAGAGATCATTGCAGTTCCCTGAGACCAGTGCATCACTGATCTGTCTCAGGGAGATTCCTTAGCCGTCTCAGAAGATGGGTAAGAATTAGTGGGTAAAGGGCCGTCCAGGCTGGGGAACAGTGCAAGCAGAGGCAGAGAGGTGAGTAGCATTGGAATGTTCCGGGATCTCTAGACAGCAGAATATATGAGGTTTGATGGAGCCCTGAGAAATGAGGCTGGAGGAGGGTCAGCCACCCCGGGGGGCGTGGTTTGCTAGGCTCCTGTGTCTCCCCCACTTGATCTCACAGGCCAGGATGGAAGCTGAAGTGTGGTCATTTTTAGTGCCTGGTTAGAGACTGGATTTTAAAATGAATTTTTTGGGGGAAGCATTTGGAGAAAGGGAAACCAGTTCAATGGTTCTCCCCTAATCCAAGTACAAGGTAGTGAGAGGGAGAGCTGGGGTGTGTTAACTGGAATAGCAGGGGAGGATGGAGAGGTATTTAGGAGGCAGAATCCACAGGACTTACTTAGCAGTTGGTGATGTTGACAGTGAGAGAGAGAGAGGAGTTGAGAATGCTTCCAGGTTACTGGCTCGGGTGAAATAGAAAACAGTGGGGGTTTGGGCTGGGGCCCTGGGCGGGGTGCAGTTCAGGAGCGGGTCTGGAAGATCTGTGGGGGCACAGTGAGAGGGTAGGTTCTGCGGGAAAGAAGGTGAGGTCCCAGAGAGGACGTCCTTCCCTGGGGCCTCCTGGCTGTTGCTGTGGGTCTGAGGGTGGTGACCAGGACTGTTGGGAACCTGGGTCAGAGGTTGGCTGCTTATACAGTCCTGTGACTGGGACCAATCTTGTATCTCTCTTCCTTTCCTTCTTTTTTCCTTTTCCTTTTCCTTTCCCTTTTCCTTCCCCGCAAAATGTGGACAATAATACCTCCCACCTATCTAGGTTGAGGTTTAAAGCAATACTGTATTTCCTTTTTTGGTGTGGATTTATTTATTTAATAATATTTCATTGAGTCTTTTACTCATTAATATCTATGAATTTCAGATACATCTTACAAAGGTAGCCTTTTATACGTTCATTAGAAGAGTTTTTTTCTTAATGATAGATGAAATAATGGCCCATCTTAAAAGTGATAGTGTCTTCGGTGAGATGAATTGGCATAATTAATGTCTTTTGAAAACCGTAATAGAGTAAGGCAATTATAAGGCTTTGACAGCTTACCTCTCCCTGACGATGGGGCTGTCTTCTGGCCTAATCTTCACAGCGACAACAAACAAATTAAAATGTTGGAAGGCCCAATTCTAAACAAATGGAATGCCCTGCCCAGGGGAAGCGGAGCGCTTTAGAATGCTGCATTCGGGCCCTCGCTGCGGCGGCAGACTTGATAGATCTCTGACAGCAGAGCCGTCTGGATGCACACGGGCTTCCCTTTGTTCCTTCCACAGGGATCCAGCTCAGCGAGACTCAGCTTCAGTGCAAATTAAGATCATTGGACATAGAAGCACACACACACACACACACACACACACACACACACACACACACAACTTGCCCTCTGTCTGTGGACCGCAGGGGGGATAGGTTTCCCAGGATAATTTTGACTGTTATTTTAACTGCTTTAGTCCCTGACAAACAGGTTAGTATCTGTAGTTGTTGCAGTGTCATTGTTCTCACCTGTTTACTGAACTCGACCCAAACTAGAGTGGAATCGGGTGACTCATTCTATGAAAGGTATTGGAAAGGGTGGCGATGGGGGCATTAGCTACATTTTTTTTTTTAAGTAAATCGTAAAGTATGGCTTGAAAGGTAGAACTTGGTTTCTAAACAGTATGCCAAGGCAATTTAAAAGAAATTCAAATTTCAAAAGGTCTCTGAAAGGGGTGTATTTTAGGGGAATCATTTTACCACCACAAGGCCAGGAGAGCACAAGGAACATGTTGAGGTGGTGTGCACCCGGATCTGCTGTGTGCCCAGGTGTGTGAGTTGTACCAGATGCTGTGGTCATTAAGCCGTGATCGTATTGCACCATGGAATGAGACATTTGGAATGAAATCCCAGGATAAGAAGGTTAGACTGTGCTTTGGGGTCTGGATGGGACATAGGACCAGACTTTCAGTGTGAGTTGCCAAGCTCCCCCTGGGATTTTGCCACAGGGGCAGTTTCAGCTGCGTTGGGCATGAGTCACCATCGGAAGGTGGTCTGTGACCCCGCTCTTCCCTCTGGCATCCTCAGAGGTAGAGGAAAGGGTCTGCTTGAATCCCTTTGTCATTGGACAGGAGGGAAGTGGCCACGGCGGGGCTTTTACCTTGAACCCCTCTCTGTCCCAGCTGGAAGCTGGCCTTTCCTGCTTGTCAATGGGTGAATGTGGAGGGTCCCGGGCTTGCCTTCAGCTGTAATGGAGGCTGGCTCAGCCGCAGTGGCCTCCGCTCTATTTAGGCCAAAGGAATAAATGTTTAATAAATTGTTTCTGAAATGTTTTAGAAACAGAGTGCTTCCCCCCAAAATATTGTATACACTATAAATTAGTTCATTTTAAACAATGTATTATGCTTTCTGGTGTGTGGGGTCGTCCCATAAAATAGTCTGTCTGAACGTGCAGATTCTGCAGACCATGCTGTTTAAATGGGCCAGGCTATAAGGCAGGAATTCCGGGTTCTCATCCTCGCCCCATCCCAGGAGAGAACCCTTTGGCCACACATCTGAGCCAAGCCTCAGAGTTACTGACTTGCAGGAACATAGTTCTCCCTCACTGGACCGGGGGTCCTGGGCTGTCTGTGACTGACTTACCTTTGTCACCAGTCCCACTGCATTAAGTTCAGAGTCTTGCCTGCCTTGAGTGCTCAGTGCAGGAGCCCGGGGAAAGCTTGATGGAGATGCCACAGCTAGTAGAAGCAAACTTAATGCAGCGTAGCCAGAGCTGAGAGCTGTTAGGGAAAATCAGGAGTGGCTCTCAACCCTGACTAAGCAGCAGCATTATCTGGAGCAACTTTAAAGAAGACAAATGCCTATTTGGTACTTTCTTTTTAGATTCCACATGTGAGTGAAATCATACAGTTTTTGCCCTTTTATGTCCTACTTAGCTCACTTAGCATAATACTCTCAAGATCCCTCCAATGACAATATTTCATAATTTTTTATGGCTGAGTAGTATTTCATTGTGTGTGTGTGTGTGTGTGTGTGTGTGTGTGTGTGTGACATTTTTTATCCACTCATCCGTCAGTGAACACTTAGGTTGCTTCTATATCTTGGCTATTGTAAATAATGCTGCAATGAACATAGGGGTGAATATATCTTTACAGATTACTGTTTTCATATTTTTTTTCAGGGGAAATACCCAAAAGAGGAATTGCTGGATCATATGGTAGTTCTAGTCTTAACTTTTAAAGGAACCTCCATACTGTTTTTTATAATGACTGCACCAATTTACCTCCCTACGGTACATGAAGGTTCCTTTTTCTCCACATCCTCACAAATACTTGTTAACTTTTCATCTTTTTGATTCTGACAAGTGAGAGGTGATACTGTGGTTTTGATTTGTCCTTCCCTAATAACTAGTCATGTTACAAATGAACTAATAAAGAAATGCAGATACAGACAACAAATGATGGTTACCAGAGGGGGAGAAGCGAAGGTGAATTGTTTAACTGGGGTCGAATATATATGGTAAAAGAAGAAAACTAGACTTTTCTGAGCACTTACTATATGTTCATAGCTCCGATGCTTAAATCTTCTGTAGAATTTGATTAGACATGTAAGTACAAAGGACAAGAAAGTGCAAAAGATGCCCTCGCCTGTGTGGTTCAGTGATCCAAGCACTGAAAAGTCAAGGGTTCAGTTCTTTTTAAAAAAAAATATAATTTTATTGATTTTTTTACAGAGACAAGAGAGAGGGAGAGTTAAAAACATCTATGAGAGAGAATCAGCTGCCTCTTGCACGCCCCCTACTGGGGATGTGCCCACAACCAAGGTACATGCCCTTGACAGGAATCAAATCTGGGACCTTTCAGGCCACAGGCAGATGCTCTATCCACTGAGCTAAACCGGTTTTGGCAAGGGTTTGATTCTTGGTCAAGGGCACGTACCTGATTTGCAGGTTCCATCCCATCCCCAGTCAGGGTACATGCAGGAGGCAACAAGTCAATGTGTCTTTCTCACATTGATGTTTCCCTCTCTCTCCCTCTCCTCCATTCCTCTTCTTTTTCTCCCTCTCTCCCTCTTTTCTTCCACTCCCTTCTTCCCTCCCTCCCTTCCTCTCTCTCTGCCTCCCTCCTTCCTTCCCTCTCTAAATCAATGGAAAAAACTATTCTCTAGTGAGGATTAAAAAAAAAGGAAAATGCGAAAGACAAGTCAGAGACGTTATAATTAAAATAGCTAAGACATAAATATTTTTCTCCTTTTCAGATATGCTCTGCACATTAATTTATCCAATCTTGATAGGAACCCAATGAGTTAGACACTATTTTCACGACGCCTGTTTTATAGATGAGAAAACAGAGGCAAGAGAGTGTAGCTTGCCTAAGATCATACAGCTGGGTTTAGTCCCAGACCAGCTATGTTGTTATATGCTCTGAAACAAGGATGTCAAATTAGTGGCCAGCGGGTCGCATGCCTCAAGGCCGTGAGTTTGACATGCTTGCTCTATACATTGGGCCTCCTAAGGAGCTTGGGCCTGAGGAGGGGTAATTACACAGTTAGAGATGAGTCCTCTCTTTTTGGCTGGGTACGTGCCCTCTCTCTGTGCTCATGCCCACTCAGACTGGTGTTGTTTACTTGCATCTGCTCCTTCCTTGTCTGCCTCCTTGGGCCATGGCTTCTGGAGGACAGGAGAGGGCCTTGCAAGCACAGACCCTCTAAAGATCCTCAAAGAACTTCCACTTATCGAGAGCTTGTGCTAAGTAGGTGCATGCATTATCTCATTTACCTTATCACAGACCTCTGGTTTTAAGCGGAGAGAAATGACCTTTAGAGAGGCCAAGAAACTTGCCCAAGGTCACACAGCCATCCAGCATGTCTGTGTCCATGCCCTTGAGCTCCCATGTCCAATTCAGTAAATGTCTTTTACCGGATGTGATCTTGAGCGAGCCACTCAGCTGGTCTCTATTTTTTCATCTGTAAAATGGGGATGACAATTCCTGCCTTGCAATGTCTGTCTAAAAGTGAAATGTATATAAAGTGTCAGGTCCTGTGGCTCGCACAAAACAGTCATTCACAAATAGTGACAAGAGAACCATGAAAGATGGGCGTTCACACAGCATTTTTAAAGGTATAATCTCCACACAGTGTTTTCTTGTATCTTCGATGGTCCAGAATCATAGCTGCCAATTTCTCTTAAAAGCACAGTGTTCCACACAGAATTGAAACTAAGAATATGAATAAAGGTGGTAGGTAGAGGTTGATGTCTACACAAAAACAGAAAATAGCAAAGGGGACCGGACAGCCGTTGGAGACATGGAGAAGAGCAGGGTGC
Organism: Pipistrellus hanaki; assembly: GCF_964339955.1. Taxonomy (NCBI): domain Eukaryota; kingdom Metazoa; phylum Chordata; class Mammalia; order Chiroptera; family Vespertilionidae; genus Pipistrellus; species Pipistrellus hanaki. Next base: position 21,397,554 of record NC_140514.1, read on the forward strand.
AATTTTAAGAGCACCACTCCCATTCCATCCCCCCTGGGGGAAGGACCTCCTGGAGCTCCCAGCTGCTCAGCATTCTTGGTCCTCTACAGTGTGGCCCAATGGTTCTCAATGCGAGGTCCCGGACCAGCAGCACCAGGAAACTTTTTAGAAATGCAGATTCTGAGGCCTACTCTAGACCCGCTGAAGCAGAAATCCAGGGGGTGGGAAGGGTTGGAGACCAACAAGCCTCTGACACACAGTCAAGTTTGAGAATTGTTGCTCCAGCTTGTCCCTACCCTATGCCCCATTTCTGCTTTCTCTCCCCCTGCTGCTTGGCACAAGTTCTGCTCCAGCCAGACTGGTCTCTTAAAAGTACAAGAGCCATTTCTACCCTCACTCCCTTGCTGCACCACTCTCTGCATTTGGAATATTCTATCCCTCACCTCACTGAGATCTTACCCACCCTCCATCACTGCCCTCAGAACTCAGCTCACCTGGACTGCTCCTGGTCATGCCAGCCAGCTCATAGGGGTCACTCCCTCTCTGATCATCTCTAGCCCTTAGGGTCCCGCCCACCCACTGTGAATTTTATTGCCTTTAACATCTCTGGAACTTGGTCCTGTCCCCCAGGCTAGAGCTGTAGGGGCCTGGCTGGCAAGGAATAGGCCTTCCAGTTCTTCCTTCCCCCCAGCACTCAATGTGTGTTTTACCATATGAGCACCAACAGCAGGCATTCCAAATATACCTACCTGATCGATTAACATTTGCAGACTTGGAAGTGAGGGAAAACAAACCGTAGAACATTGTCAGCGAGGGCGGGGGTGTGGGGTGTGGGTGGGGGGTGGGGAAGAGGGAAACTGTTCCTGTCATCCTTGATGGAACATCACGATCAACACCAACCTCCCCATGAAACTGTTATTCCCTGTGCGCCTCCTTTTCACATCATTAGGGGAAACTCAACAGGTGTTGCTGGAGTGCTGATTAAACAATTATCACCTCCATTGCTTCCCGTTTGCATGCAGTCTGGAGAACGCTAAAGTCACCAGTCCTGCCAGCCCTTCCCTCTGCCACCGAGCTAGCTGCCAGGATTGGAGCCCTGGCTGCTTGGGTGGTGGGAGAGTTGTCTGTGCCCCTGGCCCTGCCAAACCGACCATGCTCTCCAGGCTGCAGAGATTGCATTGTTTTAGGTTCAAACAAGTGTATAATTTTAGAGCTGGGAATCATCTCATCAGGTCTCAGACAGGGAATCTGAGGTCCAATGAGGGAAGGTGCCTGGCTCAGTCACACGCCTAATAGGAGCAGAGCTGACGGGGACACTGGCTTCTTAGCTTAGTGCTCATTCTCCAATGGGCCTGGGATTGGCATGCGTAGAGCTATAGTCTGTCCCCTACCCTCTGCCCAGCCAATCTTTCTAAATCACTGCTGTACTCAACTCCAATCTTTCTAAATCACTGCTGTGCTCAGCCACAGTCTGTCCAGAATCCAGCACCTGATAGCACTCATCCATCCAGTGACTTCTCCCCTCTGTGGTCTCTGTGACTATGAGACTGAAGGGACTCCTTGAAGAGAACGAACTTGGGCTGGGTACATGCTGACTGATGGGAAAGGCTGAGGCCCCTCCTTGCCCTGAAACTCCACAGGCCTTCACATGGGTCCCTGTAGTTTGCTTACGTAAATCTTCTCAGGAATAACATGGGGTTTATATCCATAGTTTGTGTTAGAACCCGGAGAGTTGAAAACCTTGTGCTGGCCTGGCTGGCGAGGCTTAGTGATTGAGTGTAGACCTCTGAGCCAGGAGGTCATGGTGCAATTCCCGGTCAGGGCACATGCCCAGGTTGCTAGTTCGATCCCCAGTGTGGAGTGGCAGCCCATCAATGATTCTCTCTCATCATTGATGTTTCTACCCCTCTTTCTCTCCCTTCCTCTCTGAAATCACTAAAAATATAGTTAAAAAAATGAAGATAAAATTGTGTTTGTTAAAAAAAGAAAGAAAACCTTGTGCTGATTTGTCATCCTAGAGCTGGAATGGTAATTAAATGTCACTCATAACTACTTCTGATATTAATGAACCCATAGAATGTGACCTTGAGGAGCATTTGAAGAAAGGGGACTAGGGTGGAGGTGGAAACACCAAGATTGATTAATGATTTCTGCCAGGAGCAGTCTAAAGGAGAATTTGAGCTGTGCAAAGATGAAATCACTACATGTTCTATTGGTAAAAATCTCTCCTGGAGGTTGTTTCCTCGTTAGGCTTACCTGTAACAGAAAACCCGGATAACAGTGGCTTAATCAAGACAAATGTGTGTTTCTTGCACATAAAGGCCAAGCTGGGCGCGATGCTCAAAAGTCTCAGGGCCCCGGGCCCTTTTGTCCAGGGTGGTCTCCATCTTATTGTCTAAGATGCACCGTCTGAGATCCAGGCAGCAGAGTGTAAAGAAAAGTATTGATATTATGAAAGGATAGTTGTTTTTTTTTAATGTAAAATCAAGACTGTCATAGGAATGTAAAATAAGCACATTATAAAGATTGTATTTGCCTTAATGAATAGGGGAACTATAATATGTTAGAGCTGGTTCTAAGGAGAGCTAAAAAACACACACACTTACAGGCCACCAAGAATGCTGAAGTGTAAAACTCATCGAATTCACTGCACTATCAACCTCACCTCCATGGACATAGTTTGCATCTTTATGAGGAGGCTCATTGCATTATTAACATTACTCTACCACTTCCAGGGGGTAAATAGCTCAAAGCCAACCCCAGTCTGATATAACACAGACTGTGCCCTAGACAGGGTATGAGAGTGAACTTGGGCTGGGGACATGCTGACTGATAGGAAAGGCTGCAGTTTCTTTGTCCATGTCACCATTTTTTTTCTTGACAAGATAAAGATGAAGCAAGTAAAGGAAGTACATCTGCTTTCTCTTAAAGAACGTTTCAGAAAACGGCCATGTATACATTTGCTTACATTCTATGGCCAGCATTGAGTCACGTGGCCGCACCTAGGGGAATTGGGAATATAGTCTTCATAAAATTCTCTTGTGTTCGAGAAGGGGCACCCATATAGTGGGGAGAACCAGCGCCCTCTGCCTTAGCCATCATCTGTGGTTATTGCAGGATTATTTTTGATAGGGAAAAAAAAATAGAGGCAATTAAAGGTCTATCAGATAACTGTGGTCCGTTCCTATCATAGACTAGTGTGTAGTCATTAAAAGAAGGAGGCAGCTGTGTAAGTAGCAATGTAAAAATCTTCAGGATAGAGCATTCAGTGAACAAAACACATGCAGAAGACTGTGTGTAACAGGCTATTTGAGTTGAAAAAATATGTGAATATTCTTGTGAATACACAGATTCTCCCCAAAAGGAACAAGAAAAGGGAGTAACAGTTTCTGGGTGACTGAGGGCCAGAGGGGAAAAAAGGAGGCTGACTTTTCATTGTAATTGTTGTTGGTACTCTCTGAAGCCATACTACGTTCACGGATAATCTATTGTTAATAAAATAAAGGTCACCATTATATATGGCTCTAAAGGAAATCGGGCTTGGTCTGAGGCTGGGGAGCAGGTAAGGCTTCTAGACAGTTCCAACAGGTTGCCCAAGTATTGGGAGAAGTGGGAGGCTTGGAGAAGAAAGATGAACCCTAGAATAAAATGCACATGATAGGGAATCTCTTTACTGCATTTCCTTTTGATTCTTGAACTTTGAACCACTTGGATTTACTATTATTTTAAAATCTTAATACTATTTTTAAATAGTAGATGAACTTTAAAATGATGGTTGCTATTATGATGTCCAAACCCTACATACTCTCTCTTATCTATCGATATATTTATATCTATATCCATATTTATATCTATATATTTCTGTCTAGGGGATTCCCTTATAGAGGAAATCTCCTGGCACTATTTGTAATCTTTGCTTCTCAAGTGGGAAGAAGAGTGAACCAAGAGTTTGAAAGCCTGTGCCAAAACTGATTTGGCTCAGTGGATAGAGCGTCGGTCTGCGGACTAAAGGGTCCCACATTCGATTCCGGTCAGGGGCATGTACCTTGCTTGAGGGTGCGTCCTCAGTAAGGGGTGTGCAAGAGGCAGCTGATCGATAATTCCCTCTCATCGATGTTTCTAACTCTCTATCCCTCTCTCTTCCTCTCTGTAAAAAATCAATAAAAATATATTTAAAAAAAAAAGAGTTAGGAAGCCTGGGTTGAGGCCTTAGCCTGGAGCTGTATGACGGGGGGACTCATCCTACCTCTCTGGAGAGATCCTCCTTAGAAAAACAGGCTTACCCACACCTGTTACACTTACCTTACAGGAATGCACTCAGTATTTGTGTTTGGGGGAAGGTGATCTGTCAGTGCTTGTGAAAATTGTAAAGCATAATTCAAATGCAAAGTACCATTATTATCCACTGAGAGAGAGGAAGCCGCAGAGCTCAGAGCGCATACAGGAAACTCTGTCTTAGCAGAAAGGCTGTTGGAAACATGAAGCCTAAAGAGTGGACGGTGGACGTGGAAGCAGTAAAACCCATATTTGTGGAGTACGGTGTATGTCGAGCCCTGTGCTGAGGACCATGAGGTGGAGGTGCTGTGCAGTGGGGGAGAGAAGAGGAGGGAGGGTGAAGTGGGAGATGTGGGGGCAGAAGAGTGTGATGGTGAAGAGCAGAAGCTCCATTAGTGCTGGCTCCTTCTCCCACCTGCTGGGTGGCCTCGGGCTGATGGCTTGGCCTCTCTGTGCCTCACTGTCTTCTGTGCAATGGGGGCAATCCACCTCATAGGCTTGTTGTGAGGATGAGTGGGTTAATAGATGTAAAGCATTTATAACAGCAATGCCTGGCAACATGGCAGATGCTGTGACATGATAATAATAGTACCTACCATAGCAGGTGATGATAATTAAGTGTACTGTTTGATGTAAAGCACCCAGCTCAGGGCCTGGAGCCCAGGGAGGTGGCCTCATGGTGGTAGGGGTGGTGGTTTGAATAGAAGCACACGTGTGCTCAGCATTCTCCCTGCTCTTGTGTAACTTACAAACTAGTGTGGAAAGGCTCCTGAGAAACAACACACCAGCAAAATAACAGTACACAGTGAATAAGCCTTGGCAGCTTAACAAGTACCTTAAGGAGAGTTTTTTGCTCGGTTGTGAGCAATGCGAAGGGCAATTAGAAGAAAACAGCTTAGAAAATTCCATTTCTGGGCTTTTCTGGTCCCACTCGCAGCCCAGGAATGAGTTTGTTTGGGATGGAGCTAATAAGGTTTTGGCATCAAGTTCCAGGCTCAAAACTTCAGGGAATTTGGCATTATCTCATCCAGTGAGCTAATCACCAGCCAGGAAGCCATTACACCTTCCTGAGGCACTTATCTGAGGCCATTCGGCAGCGCAGCTGCCTCCCAGGTCCCGGGATGGGCTCCTGGCTTCTCTCTGTCACGGCCTTGCTGGCCAGCCACGGGTCATTTTTGTAAAAAGGCCTTAAAGTGACCCTCTGGCTGCATTAGCAGGAAAGGGCTGTGGGGTTAATGGCTGGGTGCAGATGGCTCTTACTGGGAAGCAGATGCAGGTGCTAATGACAGGGCCGTCCCTAAGCAGAGAGGAGAGGGAGGGGGCAGCTTTATCTTCCCATTTCCTTACAAATGTTTGTCCAACCCCCTGGCTTAATATTTCCTGGGGCTATGCCTGCTTTTTCACAGACCCAGGGAGGTGCAAGGGGGTCCCATGGAGACAGAGAATGTGGGACGAGCCAGACCCAGAGCCCAGGTCACCCGGAGCCCAGGTCACCCAGGGTACAGGTCTGGGAGGCCACACAGGACAGTGAGGGGGCAAAGCAGACAGAGCTGGTTCCAAATTGTGCCTGTCACGAGTTTTCCTCTGTAAAATGGAAATGACCCTCTAGGACACATGTCAGAAATGATTAAGGTAGTGTGAGGTCCCTAAGGTGGGCATACATACATACATACATACATACATACAGCTGAGCTGAGTTGAATATCTATGAAACCTAACCCTCTGAGAGCACGTGTGGTGAACTGAAAAAGTGAGTCTAGTTTACGTGTGTCAGCAGGTGTCAGCTACACTGACCCTTCCCAGGGTGCAGAGCCCAGAGTAGCAGGGGAATCAGCAGAGGCTCCTCTCCAGACACCTGCCCAGGAACTGATTCTGAGGAAACAATGAGATTTGGGTAGCTAGATTTCAGTTTAGCGGTGAAAAAGGTACCCCCCCCCCCTCTTCCTGTCATCTCCTTTCAGCCTTGGGGATGGTGCTTGCAGTAACCTTGGACCCAAGCATGACTTTGAAGCCAGGTTGAGAAGAATCATGGAGCCAGAGCTGGAGATGGGAAATGTCAGACTTGATGGGTTGGACCCAGTTCGGCCAGTCTGGAGCAGTGCAGAGCCATTTTCCCCCGGGACCACAGACCTGAGCCACCCGGAGGCCTGGTCCCCTTGCCCTGCTGCAGAGACCGGTCAGGTGGCTCCACAGAAGTGCTCGCCGTGGGGGAGGCGGCCGTTTCCAGGCTGCAGCTAGAGGTCAGAGCCCTGCCTCTGTCCAGATCTCCGATTTCACTCCTGGCACCATTGCCGGGGTCCGAGCTCAGCCTTCCTCCGGTGGGATTTGAGGAATCTTTCATGCTGAAAACCGGGAAGGCAAATAAAACTCATGGACCAAATATGTATGCGGACAAGGAGGGATGGATAATCCCACACCACTGCCAGTTTGAAAGGAAACGAGCGGCCCCAACACTCCTGGGATCTAAGCTCCGAGGTGCGAGCCAGGCATCTTGATTCTTTCAAGGCCTCAGGCGCATTCAGGAGGTGGCTTAGGCGCCAAGAATATTCGGTGCAACGGAGTTGCTGAAATGTCCCAGCCCTGGATAACGTCTTGCAGGCGCTTTTTGCTCTCTGGAGAGAGGGGGGAGGGGAGGAGGACTTCATAGCACCTCAGCCACAGGCTGCACTTGTCCAGACGGGCCTTAGGGGGAGAGGACCAAGAAGGGGTTTGGGGATGCCATCCCATGCCCCAGGTGTCCCGGGCTTGGAGGCTGTGGTCACGTGACTTCTGAAATGAACCAATAAAGGCGTTGGATTGGGTGCTAAGTTCCTTTTGGCTCTAAAGCTCCATGCTCCCAGCTCCTAGTTTGAAATGGTTCCCACTACACTCACTCAGAGCAGCGGAGCCCAGTTCCATGTTCCCACCCTGTGTCATATACTCTCGGTCCCCCCTCCCCACCCCCAATAGGAGAATTAACCCTGTGGCATAATTTAGTTCCCAAGCCAGAACCTCATTACCATTTAAGAAGGCACTAATCTCATAAGAGGATTATACAGGAAATTTGATATGGCAGCTTCCCCCATCTCCCCCTCTCTCTTTGCTCTCTCTTTGGTGGTTTAGGGTCAAGAATATGATTTATAAAAAAGTTTTACAGGGTGAGGCAAGGATGCCTAACACTGTAAATTGTTGATCTGGAGCCAAAAGAAAGCAGCATGTTCTTTGTGCTGTGGCCACAGCAGGCTGGCTGTGATTCCGGGGCTTTTGAAGCCTTCCTTCTCCAAAGCTTAGGCAGTGCCTTCTGAGACTGCCCCAGCATGTCCACTCTCTCCCTGGACCTTGTCTTAGGCTCCTGCCCTTAGTTTACATTTCACTGTCTCCCTCCTGCCCTCCACCCCTGGGTACTTTGCCTTTTCTCCCTGGGTTTTCTCCAGGAGATCTCAGTGAAGGTGGGTGCCCAGAAGCACTTCCTGACTAGTCACTGGAGGGGGCAGTCACTGGAGGGGACAGCCTGCGTGAACACCCCCCTAACCCTAACCCTAACCTTATCCCTAACCCTTACCCTAACCCTAACCCTAACTCTAACTCTATCACTGATGGTGAGTAACCAGATGTTTTCAGCCCGAACCTCCACCCTCCATGCAGGGCGAGTAGTTGATTGATAGAACGTTCCAGCCGGTGGACTCCTTTATCTTATTCATAAGGAAGAAGGAGGGAGTGTTGTCGGAGGATGACACGGAGCTGGACGTGGGTGTCTGGCTCTGCCGCTGCCACTGTCCAGTGAGATGATCTGGGTAAATCGTCCGCAAGCCACAATTTTCACCTGAAAAATGGGAGTGAAAGTATCTACCCCTTGAGTCCAGTGCCAGCACTGGGATGATGATTGGGAATGCCGGGAAGCACAGTGCGATAGGAGTATTGATGGTGCATTTATGAATCTGGCAGTTAAAGTGAGACGTATCCCAGGTGTAGATTGCGCTTTCATTTACCCATTTCTCTTGATCTGTGAGGAGCACTGGAAGGACACAGTTTTATTTACCTTTTGTATTTCTATTTGGTATTTATTCATCTGTTCAGTTGTCGCAACTACTGAGATCTTTGCTACTGTTGTTGCCCAGACAACTGAGCCTTGTCAGCCAGGACAGAGGTGTTCGCACTTTTTAAACAGAATGTTTTTTAAGAACTAACTGATAATATCTACTTCGTGTTGATGAAGATGTAAGAATTTCTTTGCATGTTGCCAGTGGGAGTGTAATTGGTGAAATCTTTCTGGAGGACAATATTGTAAAAAATATCAGGACCTTTATTTATTTATTTATTTATTTATTTATTTATTGTTTATTTTTTTATTCATTAAATTATTATCTGTGTACAAGGAATTCTCATCATTTGCAGCAACCTGGATGGAATTGGAGAATATCAGGACCTTTAAAAATATGTATTCTCTCAACCCAGCAATTCCACTTTTAGGTAAAAATGATAATAAGTGTGTACGAAAGATTTTTTTTTAGTGTTGTCTAAAATATTGAAAAACTAGCAAAGAAATATCCCAAATAGGGATATGCTGTAGGTAATAAAAAAATAGTCAAATTGAACAGTTAACTAACATTGACCTCATCGCTGCTATGGACAACTATGCAATCATGGTAATAGAAAAGCATAGGGAATATAACATGTTAAGATTTTAAAAAATGTATTAAGTTACAGAATTTGCAGGTCATATTATTATGTTTGGTTTGGTGTTGTAACGACTGAGTGGCTTCTGCCTAGGTTTGAACCCAGGCCTGCCACTTACAGGCTGTGTGACTTTGGACATCTGCCTTAAGTCCTTTGAGTTTCAGTTTCCTCATCTGTAGAATGAAGGATGAGCATTATTTACTCAGGGAATGGTTGAGAGAATTAAATAATTAAAGCTATTTTGCAAAGTGCTTAGAGTAGTATCTGGCACATAATACATTTTCAATACCTGTTATCTAATTATTGTTAAAAATTATTTATCAGAACATATACATACACACACAAACTGATATGAAAAATGAAGGAATGTATTGCAAATTGTCTTAAGGTAGTGAGTTTATGGTGATTTTCTTTTCTGTTTTGTTTCTCTTTTCTACAATTACTGTGAACTTTTATAAAATAGTTTTACTAAAAATCCATAGGGGCATAGAAAATGAGGGAAAAGATTGCAGACTTTCTGTCATTTGAGTCATTTCCTTACAAGAACAGAGACTGTGTGTGTGTGTGTGTGTGTGCGCGTGTGCGCGCGCCGCGGAACTCCTTTACACAACCAGCTGCAACCTTTTTCTTTTTAAAGCAGCTAACTTCTTTTTTAAAAATGTGTTTTTATTGATTTTAGAGAAAGAGGAGGGGGAGAGAGAGAGAGAGAGAGAGAGAGAGAGAGAGAGAGAGAGAGAGAGAGAGAGAGAGAGAGAGAGAGAGAGAGAGAGAGAGAGAGAGAGAGAGAGAGAGAGAGAGAGAGAGAGAGAAAGGAACATTGATGTGGTAAAGAAACATCCATTTTTTGCCTCCTGCATGCCCCCTACTGGGAATAGAGCCTGTAACAATGAACATCTGCCTTGATCAGGAATCAAACTGGAGACCTTTGGTACATGGGACATGCTCTACCAACTGAGCCACACGGGTCAGGGCCTAGCTACCTTATAGGGTGTTACAAGCTACATGTAACAGGGCTTCACAGTTGGCCAAGTACCAACTTTCAAACATATTATCTTTTCAAATCCTCAAATAGCGCTCAAACTCTGTCAACATTGAGGCTCAGCTGGGTCTAGTGGCCTGTCTGATGCCACCCTGTTAATACAAAAGAAGTCCTGCGTTGTAAGGCCAGGGCAGTGCTCTCTCTACCAGCCCGTGGAGAACCTGGAGCCGTGGGGGCATCTACTGCCTGCTCTCGAGATTCTGGGCAAGAAGAGGCAGGGGCCCAGCCAGCTGTGGTAGGAAGCAGACAAGGCTCAATTTCCCTGGAATTTCTCCTTTTTAACCCTACAGTCACGCAAAGTTTAAATAGAAGAAAAGAAGGTGACACATTTCCAATTGGGTGACTTCCTCCCTTCTGATGCAGTAGGAACTTCAGAATCATTTTGCATCATCAAACTGTGCATGAGGTAAAATTAATTATCTGTTACATAGAAATATAAGTTCTGTTTTTGTGCCTTGGCACTTATAAGACACTTTTTTTTATGTCCAAGTGTTCATTCCAAATATTTGGGATCAAAAACAAACAAAAATCAATCCCGTGACCCTCCATCCTGGATTTGAGAGCTGACTTTCATCCGAGCCATAAGGATAACATGTATGAGATCAATACCCCATAGGAAGTTTTAGCCCTGGAAGCATGAACTAGCCCAGGTCTGTCATGTTTGCTTAGGAAGGACAGGACTCTGGTGGGCAAATCTCAGAAACTGTGTTATTAAACGCGAACGTCCAGCGGGTTCATCTGAAATTTTGGGATTCCACTGTTCATCCTCAGTTCTTTCCATCTGCCGTATCTCCTTCCCTGCCCATGCTCTGAGCTGACGGTTTCAATTCAGAACAGAAACCTCAAACAGGCCTCTGGCTCTGGCAGAGGGTGGCCTCCACAGTTTTAATACCCAGAGGGGGAGACCTTTTTTGATCTTTTTAATGCCTGGCTTTCTCCTTTGCCCTGCTTCGCCACTCACCCTGCATGTTTCCAAAACATGTGTGATGATAAAAACCTGTATAAACATTCCTGAATTTGCCACCAAGTGTATCCAGTAGCTTGCAAGAATCTGGGGTGTTTGCTATGGAGAGAAAGCAAGTGAGAACAGGACAGTGTGAAGCTTTTGAATGCTTGAGTGGATGTTGTATGTTTGAAATGTTGGAGGCAAAAAAGGAGGTAGGGAGGAAAAGGGACTGGGCGTGTAGTCTCCTGAAATAGGGAGATCTGTGTTGAGGGTGAGGGATTTGCCCTCTGTCTAAATCAAGCGAAGAAAGTAATAACAATACAGACAGTCCTTGGGTTACTTCGGACTCAATGTATGTCGTTTCGTGGTTACGTTGCCATCTCCCATTTATTTATATAAAAAAAAGTTCCGTCATTTCGACGTATGTGCATATGTGCTTTATGTTTATTATTATCTATTTACCACAAGGTCAGGAATTGTTATATTTCTTTTAAAAATTTTTACTGTTTCACTTCATTACTGCTGTGTATGATGTAGGTGCTTATGTAGGTGGATTCCGACTTACAGTGAAAATTGCTGTAGAAACGGATCTCCAACGTAACCTGAGGACCTACTGTAACCATAACGATGATGATGATGATAATGATGATAAATATTTACTCTGTCAAGTATAGTAGTTTCTATGCATTTTATATAAATGAACAACAGCTTTGTGTTGTTGGCCCCAGTTTGCAGATTGGGAATGAGGCATGATGGGAGTCATTGACTTGCCCAAGGCCACACTGCTATTCAGCATAACTGGAGCCCAGGAAGTCTGGCTCCCAGATCCACCCTCTGCACTGTGCAGTGTGGCTTTTCCTCCTCCTAAGAATTCCCTGGCTCAGAACACTGCCTTTCCTCTGGGGCATGCAGGGAGAACACTCTTATGAGTCAAGGTTTATAGTGTGGATCCCAGAGGACACGCTGTCTCAATTGTTGAGTGGCCATCCTGTTCCTCCAAGCCTGTGGTTTCAGGGCTGTTTCTCTTCTTCCCACTCACTCTCTGCCAGGCTGGCTGGGTGTTAGCATGTGGCCTTTCAACATGCTTGGACCTCGGATGAGAGTCCAGGTGATGGAAGACAGCACACACACACACACACACACACACTCACACACACAGTACAGACGGGATGTGGGATGCTGGTGGCCGGGGCCAGAATAGATCTGGATGACACCATAGGGCAAGCTGGTTTGTGAGATTGTTCACCTCGGAGCCTTGAGAGGCCCTGACAAATGCTTTGAAACCCATGTTGGTGCACTGGGAAGCGTGGAATGTAACTCGAGTCATAATTCATTTTTCCTATAAAGTCTCAGAGGCAGCTCTCTGAGTAAACGAAGAACAATGGTAAGACTGCAGGGAAGCAACAACACGAGGAAATAATTGCATCAAGATGGGTTTGGGCCGACCGTCTTCGTCACGTATGGGCCTGGGTGGCTGCTTCTTTGAAACGTCATGGGGAGCTGAACAGGGGTTGGGAGTGATCGCGGATCTGGGGAACCCAGATGGAACTTGGGTGCAGTCCTTCTGCAGGACTGAGATGAGCTCAGCTGCAGGAGAAAGGAGGATGCTTTAGGGAGTTGGGTCTGAAGGAGTGCCTCTTCCTTGGGATTTTTCAGCCGAATGTAATGGGAACATCATGGAACTTCAGTTTTTTTGGTTTTTCATCATTTAACAAAGAAGCCCTGCACTGTGTTCCCTGTGCCCCTGCTGGGAGGGGCTCCCGGACTAGTGAAAAGAATAGGGGTGGGAATCTGCCTTTGAGGGGCCCCGTATGGAGAGGGAAGCAGATTCCAGATTGAGGGAGGCCTGAACGTTTACGTAATTTTATTTTGGACTTTGCGGGGGGGTTAGGGAGGGGGGTATTGGAAGGAACAAACTGTGGGAGGGAGGGTGGAATGAGAGAGGCCTGGCGTAGTAGAAGGGCAATATGGCTGAAGCATAAGGGGGTGGGAGAAAGAGTTGGAAATTCCAGTTGGGGCTGAGTTTGAAAGCATGTTAAATGTCAGCAAGGGAAGTTGTGACTCCTGGCAGTAGAGATTACAAACGTAAAGATTTTAATTTTGATATTTGTAAGTGAGGTAGGGGCCTAGAGGGCCTTTTGTCCTTAAGTCTTGATTCAGTACCCAAATGTCAACTGAAAGCTTCTTTCTCTTCGTTTCTTGAGTCCTTGACTATGGAAACACTCTGTTGTATGCATGCTGATTGCATCTTTACTCTGTCCCTGTGGGAGTTTACTGTTGAGGCCATGGAGACTCTGAGAGATTGTCTTGGGTCAGTGGTTGGCAAACTCATTAGTCAGCACAACCAAATATCAACAGTAAAACGATTGAAATTTCTTTTGAGAGCCAAAATTTTAAAATGTAGACTTCTTCTAATGCCACTTCTTCAAAATAGACTCGCCCAGGCTGTGGTATTTTGTGGAAGAGCCACATTCAAGAGGCCAAAGAGCCGCAGTTTGCTGACCACGGTCCTGAGTCATATGGGCAGAGGCAAGGCAAGCAACTTGGCCTTCATGCTCTTCTCCCCCATGACAACAAGCCGGGATGCTCTGAGGTCCTAGCTGTAGTATCCTCCCCTCCTGGGAGCTTGTCTAGGTCTGGGGACAGGTCATCGTGTGCAAGATTGCATGGAGCCAGCATCTCTGAGCCTGAAGGCAGGGAGGAGCTATCTCAGGGGAGAAAGGTGGGCGCTGTGCTCTGTGTTCAAAGCTCCCAAAGTTAGTTTGCGACAATTCACTCCTTTTCAGAAGTCACCATGTACAGTCAGTACACTCCAGTTATTGTGTATATCCAATGTGTGTGTATGTGCAAGGCCACACAGGGACAGGAAAGGGAATGGCCCTGTCCTCTCCAGAGCAGAGAGAAGGAATTTTGCAGTTTGGGGAAGGCCTGTGGCATTTTAAGAGCAGTTGGTTTCCGGAGAATGAAACTTGAGCCAACCCCAGAGGGAAGTGTGGTGGCTCTGGGGAATAATTAGAAAGCAGCCAAAATGGTGTGCCCACCAGCAGCCCCCGTAGATAAAGTGGGGGCCTGGGGCACAAACCCTCTGGAGGGCCCCGCCTCCTTCCTGCGCGGCTGTGGATGACTTCGTTGCTGGAATGGGGGTGTAGGGTAAGTGCCAGCGATCCCCAACTCTGCATGGGCACTTTCTTCCTTGTGTTCCATTTGGGGAATCCCGTAAGAACTACGGGTATTAGGGAGCTTTGTGCCACTGGGCTCTGTGCTTTCAGTCTGGTTAACTCAGCCATCTTGGCAATCGAGGTGGTAAGGGTGCCTTTGGGGAACCTGTGGGGCAAGAAGTGTGACTCTGTCACTCACAGAATGAGTTGCCTAGTCAAGGATTAAATATTTCTCACAAGTCTGACTTCTCCTTTCTCTCCTAGGTGGGAGTGTTTGCTTCTTAACCTTCTCCCTGTAAGGAGAGTTGCTTCTTACTAGTAATTTTTTTTTTTTTCAGAGATGCCCTTATGCAGCACTAAACTCAATAATCATGACCTTTATCCCCTACAGGGATAGGGATAAGGTCCTGGCACCCATATGTAATAGCCCAAAGAAACCTTAAGAGTAGATAAGTGACGTCTCTCTTTAGCCTTCTGATTGGGATAGTTATTTCCGTCTAACTAACACCTGTTACCCTCATCCTCACCCCCTCTGCCCAGGTGCCATGCGAGGTCTGGGGAGACAATGGTGAAGTGAATGGGATACTGTCCTGGAAGAGCCTAGCTTTCCCTAAGGTTGTCCCTCCTGCTTTTTTTAATATATATAAAAATGAGAATATATATATATATATATATATATATATATATATATATATGTGTGTGTGTGTGTGTGTGTATATATATGTGTGTGTGTATATATATATATATATATATATATATATATATATATATATATATTTTTTTTTTTTTTTTTCCCCCCCATTTCAGAGAAGAAGGGAGAGGGAGAGGGAGGGAGAGAGAGAGACATCAATGATGAGAGAAAATCATTGATCAGCTGCCTTCTGCATGCCCCCTCCTGGGGATCGAGCCTGCCACCTGGGCATGTGCCCTAACAGAGAATCAAACTGGGACCTCCTGGTTCATAGGTCAATGCTTAACCACTGAGCAACACTGGCTGGGCAGGTTATTCCTCTTTCTTGTCAGGCCCAGGTGATTGTCAAGGAGTAACATGAGCTCAACTAGCACTCTGAGCTTTGGAGTGAATTCCTGGGGCTGTGATTCTTAACTCTGGAGAAATTGGCACAGACAACCACAGCCTTCCCACGGCCTCAAACAGCATCCCCGGGGCTAGCAGGTTTATCGGCAGTCATTGGATCCTCTGCTCTTCAGGACACAAAGAAATTGGAATTCATTGGAAAATAGTTCACACCAAGTGGCTGAGCTGTTGAATTCACTTTCTCAGACAGGCACTTGGAAGTGTGGGATCCCATTCAACTGGGAGACCTGTGATTCACTGATCCGTTAATGAAGCAAAGAATCAGAGAGTCACTTGTAAGAAGCAAGTGGTAGATTTTCTCATATTTGACTAATTGGGTGCTAGGGTATGTGCTACACCCACGGGGATAAACTCCGGGGAGGAGCGTAGCACGAGCCATGAGTGTCCAAGGCAGCAGCCCCCGCAGCTGCTTGGTTTGAGTGCCACTTGCAGGGCGTCTTTCATCTGCCCAGGACAGAGAGCTTCAGGTTTTTTTCATTCTTGACTCTGGCTGCATTTTGGTTATTTCCCAGGTGGTTCTCTGGGCCCAGTTCCATCTCTGGGGGCTTGTCCAACTCTGCTGCTGGCAGCCACAGCACCTCTGAGCTTGAGCTGAGTGCGCTCCGGGCAGCTGGCTCCGTTCCTGGGCTGGTGGAGGTTTTGCATAGCAGATGCCAGCTCGAGGGTCACAGCTCTCAGGATGTGTGCGGTCAGGGGGTCTGGCTCAGCTGACGTGGACGGAGCTTTGCACTCCCGGGGTCTGCTTGTTGGATCGCCGGCGTTTCCTCTGTGCAGCTGGGAGGCTGGCGGGCTTGCTTCACATTCTGGGGCTGCCCAGGCCCTCTCCCTGCGGAGTGCTGGCTTCGCCCGCCTGGCTTTCTCCGTGGGCACCGCGGAGCTGGGTCTTGGGGAAGTTTCCTGAGTTGGTGGCGGAGAGGTAACCTGGAGGGAGTCAGAGGGAGTCAAAATGTGCAGGCTTCAGCAGGACAGATCTATTGTTAACACAATTGATTCTATTCATCTCTAATCATCTTAAGTAGACAGGCAGCTTTGAAGGCAGGGAAGCCATCCTTATGGAGAAAGGGAAGGATGAAGGGACTGACTCCTCTTTCCTCAAAGTACTTACCATTGTGGAAACCTTGAACAAAACGTGAAGACATCTCCACTGACTGCATGTGCAGGAGAGCACCAGGGAGGGTGCGGGGCAGGCCCTCGGAGGTCACTCTGAGGAGGGCTGGGTGGACAGCTGTGACTTGGGTTTATTCTTCCCTTTGTCCCCAGCAGGGTACTGGTTAGATTAGTTGGGGCAGGAGGTGAGGATGGTCTGGGTTCAATGAGGCCCTGGCTCATTGAGGACTGTAAGAAAATCCAGGGGTGGCCATGGGACATCGGTCCAACTGGGATATTGACGCTGTCTACCTCCTCCCTCCTTCTCTCTTTTCCTCCCTTTTCCCTCTCCTCCTCCTCTTCTTGATGCCTTATTATAGAAAATTTCAAACATATACCGAAGTCGACAGAATCGACAGTTTCAAAAGTGATGACCAATGCCCACCTTTCCAGTTGGTGTTTAGCCATCACCGCCCCTGTTCTAGAAGGGCTTTCTTATTATTTGCTTTTTGCTCATCTGTCTGTTGCTGAAGAAGTGCCCAGATTTTCTCATAGAGGTTTCTTATTTCTTTTTCTTCCTTAGAAGATCCATGGGCCAACAATGCAGGCCAATATGGAGGTTTACTGAGCCTAGGAAGCTGCATCCAGGGCAGGAGAAGAAGGTGGGGAGGTTGAGTAGTGGAGCCTGGGAAGGCATCAGGACCTGGGTCCCTTTGTGGGCATGGGATTACCTTTTCATTCTTATTTTTAACTCTTTATAAGGCTGCTTATCTTCAGCAAACCTGCCTCCTTTAGAGCATGCTTAGCCTCAGGAATGAACGTAGGAATAATCACCTTCATACCAGCAGCTGTGTGACATCATCTGCCTTTCACTTGGCCTCTGCTCTAAGCCTTCTCACCCCTTGCCTGTGTCTTGTCTTAGGGACCCATGAGGTTGCCCCTGTGGGGACCTTGTGGCTCTGCAGCTTAAGAGGACACTTTGGCAGGGGGCTCAGGCACCAGCCTCTCCAGCATTCCCAGCATTTTCCTGCAACAGGCCCGGGCTTTGGAGTGCCTCCCGGTAGCGCCGCGCCCCCCCCACCCCCACCCCCCCCCCCGCCTCCTGACAGAATTTTGGAGGTGAGATGTTTAGTGGTCAGGGGAGGGACACTCAATCTCTTAGAACAACAGCAACAGGCAAACGGGCTTCCCAGAAACAGGAAATGCCTTTGTGCTAACTTCAAGCATTATTTCAGATTTTCTACATATTTTATCCTCCCCACACGAACCCCACCTTGTAACAAGGGCCGTGAGTTAGTACAGTGATGCATGAAGTGTAACAACAGGCTTAATAAAAACTGTGTGTGTGTGTGTGTGTGTGTGTGTGTGTGTGTGTGTGTGAGAGAGAGAGAGAGAGAGAGAGAGAGAGAGAGAGAGAGAGACAAAGACAGAGAGACAGAGAGAGGTATTTGTCATCTCCTTTAAAGACATACATAAAGCTAAAAAAAAAAAATTTGCAAGGCTTTTATAAGCCACAAGTCTGTGCTGAGTGTGTGTGTTTGGTGGCAGCGGTTTGGAGGGAGGAAGGAGAGAAGTCGAAGTAGACTGCACCCAGGGCAGTGGAGGTCAGCCTCTGTGTCCAGGGTTTCTATCTCATTCCCGGCCTCTCCTCCTCTTCCTCATCTCTGTGTGTTGGAAGGCTCCTGGGATTGGTTCTCAGCCTCCAAGCTCATGGCTCAAGTGACAGATCCATATCCCTTATCCAAAGGCTCAGATTTTAGGAATTCAGACTTCCTTTGCTTCTAGAAAGTGAATATAGTATGTATTCTGTACATTATAGTGCACCCCCAGCAGATTCTGGGGCATTCCTTCACGGTGAAACAAATTCATATTTCTGTAACACAGTTGTATAAACATTCACACTAAGTGGGATAAATATAGATAAGATAAATAGCTTTTGTGTCAGATTGGGTCAGGGTTTGCTGCCAAATGATTTGACCCAAACTTTTAAAAAAGGTCCAGTTTTTGGAGACTTTTTGATGTCAGGATGTGGGTCAGGGATTTTGGATGTGCACCATCTATCTGCTCGTGAATGTCAAAATCAGATCCCAAGCTTGGCCCTCCCCCCCTGAACTGCAGGTTCCTATAGCCAGTTGTCCTTGGCTGTCTCGGAGCTGTCTCCAGCCAAGCCTGCCCACATCCTGCTCCTGGTGCCCCACTCACCCGGCTCCACTCAGAGCCCTGCTCAGCCAAGGGCAGCTCTGGGTTTTGCTCAGGCCAGCAGTCTCTGTGCCAGCCCCAGCCCTGTCTTTTTCTGATGCACTGCATCCAATCCATCGGCAAGGCTTTTGGCTCTACCTTCAAAATATCTGCAGAATCTGACCACTTCCCATCACCTCCACCACTCCCAGCCCTTCTGACCGCCATCACCTCTCTCCTGGGTTAATATGATGGCCCCGCACTTTCACCTGGATTACTGCCTCCTGAATGGCCTTCCTGCTTCCTTGTGTGTGTCTAAGGCTTGTCTGGCACAGCCCCGCCTCCCACAATTAAGTAGTGATTGTAGAGGATCGTAAAGTGTCTTTGCAAAGTAGATGTGAGTTCACAGCATCCTTTTTACTCTGACATTCAGAGCTCGGACAGACAGTTTCCCGGTCCCCTTTGCTGTGTGCTTCCGAAGGTATCTTCCCTCCTAGTTCACATGTTGGGATGGGCTTCAGCACCTGTATGTCTCACTTGTGTGTTCAGCTGCGTTATCCTGGACTTCAGCTGTGGGTCCGTTACTCTGATGCCTGCGTAGGTTGCTTCCTTATTGCCTCCGTTTCCTTACCTGTGAACAATGGGATTAAGCTACATAATGTTGTTCAAGCAACAACAAACTTGTTTTGTTTTTTTTAAATCACAAATTATAGTAGAAATAAAAGTATGAAATTTAGAAAACAATAAATATGCACAAAGAAAATTACACATTATTCCACTCCCCTACAGAGAATCTTTTTCCCCTCTGTGTATGTACTTACCCAGACCATTTACATTGTACTTTTATAGAATTGGATTATAAACTACATATTCCTTTATAATTTTCCTCCACTGAATGACTTTCCATGTCAGTAATATAACATTATAAGAATTTTTTTTTATCATGATGGCATGATATCTAATGATTTGAATATGCCACAATATATTTAAATAGTTTGCTCTGATTGGATAATTAGTTTCTAAGTTTACACTCTTTGAAAATGCTGTCATGACCATCCTTGTATTCAAATTGTTTTTGCGCATATGTGATTTGGGATGAATTCCCAGAAGTAGAATGGCTAGGTCAAAAGATTTTTGTTATATAATGTTAAACCACTCTCTATAAATTTTTGCCAACTTACACTTCATTAGCAGTGTGTTAGAGAGCCTATTTCTCCCTGTTCTTACCAGCACTGAATCATATCATTTAAGATGACATGTTTTTGGATTTTCCATTCAAGGTGGTCTTGGAGCAAATTTTTTCCCCCCTCTAGTCAAGACCCAATCTAAGTAATAGAAAAGGAAAGAAAGGTGTGTGTGTGTGTGTGTATGTGTGTGTGTGTGTGTGGGGGGAGTGTAGGGGGTGTGTGGGGGGGGGAGAGAATAAAATTCTGCAACAACCAAGTAAGCAGAAAGAAGCCATTGGTAAGCTATTTTAGTTCATGTCTGGGGATAAAAGTAGACAGAGTGGCAACTCCTACAGGACCCTAAAGGAGTAGCAGGTTTGAGACTATAGTTACTAACCTCAATGATCTGGAGTGAGACATGCAGCTGAAAACATGTGACTATCTGAAGGCCTGTATGTGGAGCTGTATCCTTCTCACTGCCAAAGGCCCTGGAGCCAGACCCTAACTTCGAGTGTAAAAATTGGAAGCCTCTTTTAAAGAGAAATTGTCTAATGGTTTTGGGGGGATCTTGCTATAATCACTGGTTTCCAGTGTCTAACCCAGTGATTTTCAACCTTTTTTTTTTTTTTCATATTATGGCACACATTAACTAATTACTAAAATTGTGCAGCACACTGAAAAAAAATTTTTTCTTTTGCTGGTCTGACCAAAAAGTAAGTATAATTTTGATTCATTAACACTGGATGGCTGTTGTCCTTTTTTAATTTGACAACCTAAGTAGTCAGGTATTGCATGTTTTAAAAATTCTTGTGGCACACCCATTGAAAATCGCTGCTCTAACCTTAAGGTAGATCAGCTGGGATTTTCAGAAATATGTTGCATCCATAAACCAAAACAAAAAAGAAAATGATGTAATGAGAAAGGATGCATAGTGGAAAATATGAAGACACGTCTGGAAACTCAACATATTATCAGAATTATAAGTTCAGTGAAAGGGTTGTAAAGGAAATCTCCCAGAATATGGACTAAAAAGGTAAAGGAAATAGAAATACTAGTATATATAACAAATAGTAAGAGACATAGGGATCAATTCTATTGCTCCAACATCTGAGTAATAGAAGTTTCATAGAGAAAATGGAGAAGAGGCTAATAGCAAGGAATAAATAGGAGAATATCTCCTATAAGTTCAGTTTCATTCATCACAGTTAATCAAAAACACATACCCAGAGACATATCATTGTGAAATGGCAGAACACAGAGGATAAAAAAAGTCTTAAAACTCCAAGTGAGTCAAAACAAAAACTAATCTACTAAGCAACAGAAAGCAGGCTGATATCAGAGTCCATTGGCTATATTTATGCTATAAGAATGTTCTGATAATGACTTTTTTAAACCGAAATTTCCATATTCAGCTGAACTATCAATCATGTCTGAGAGTACAGCATGCAAGGTCTTAGAAAGCTGGCATTCTACTCACTTTTAATTAATATTTCAATCAAAATGGACTGGCAAACACAAGGAAATAACCCAGAACAAGGGATATGATGGATTTCAGCACCAGCAGAGCAGTGAAAAGAAGTGATCACACTACAGCTATGCAGCAGACCAGAGAGCAGCCAGTCTAGCATAGGGGGAGGAGGGCAGCAGGGGTCTCCAGAAGGGTTAGCCCTGAGAGAAAAGAACCCTGGGAAAACATCAAGACCTGAGGAAGATAGAGTGGGAAAAAATCCATTTGAATTTGATACTAGTTATTCTCTCAATTGAGAGGCACTTGGGTTGTCACATTAGGCCCATGGAAAAGAAAGCATATATAATACCATTTACTAAGTCGTAAGAGTTAATGCTATTCATTAGTTTTCAGATTTTAAAACCAATGGATACACAAAATGCGGAATTGGAGTACATTGAGAGAACAGAATTGATATGTCGTCAGTGTTAAAGGTGGGGTGGGGGGGAGGCAGGCGGAGGATGGGAGGGTTGGAAGCACTAATGTCTTTTAGTTAGAACATGGAGGAGGGTCAAGGGATGTCATCTATAGTTCATGGAACAAGAAATTGATATTTTGGATTGCTCTTTTGCAGTTGTAGAAGAGAACAGAAGAGGAAATGAGAAGTGTGACGTATAGTTACTTTGTGGAGGGGGGAAGTGGAGGGAGGTGGCTAAAACTTCATCTATCACACCAGCGCAGCGAGAGAGAATGTCTAAAATAAGAAATCAGGAAATGGAGGTATAAACTTTTTATTTAGGAACATGGCAGTGACCACCAAGAAAATCTAAGTAGAAATGATGAAAATGGCTCCCTCTGGGGGGTCGTGGGGTCGGGGATTGTTGCTTCTCGTTCTAAGTCCCCCGCAGCCTTTTATTTTTCAAAACTGAACATATTACCAAACTTAGTTTTGCTTGTATTTTAACAAGCAAATAGCACAGAGATGCATACCCTAAAAGCAACTTGGGCTAATTTGATAGGCAAAATAAAAGAAAAAAAAATAGCCTTCAGTTTTATTTCTTGGCTTATTTGAACTGAGCGATTTTAACATTGATTATGACTCTTAAATGTCATGCTTCTGTGGTTTTTATAAAAGTGTTCTTTTTCTCATACGACACAGCTGCAAACATATATGGTGGAAAGTAGCGGAAAATAGGACTTGATATACATAAAAATCACCATACAGCAATATTTCCATCAGGGCTTTTATTCCCCAAAGCATGATGTCCTGCAGTGTATTTGTGGCTCATTATCTGAGCCTCCCAACTGTTTTGCTATGGGTTTGGTGTACCTTCAACTATGAGCTCCAAGAGGAGGATGAGGGATCTCTGCTCTCTTCTTTTTTTAATAAGGGTTTATTTGAGCTAAACTGATGACATATGTTGGGGAGCAAGATCCCAAACACTCCTGAGAATAACAGTTTTTGAACATCTTATTTAAAACAAATTTTTTTTTAAATTACAGTTTACATTAAATATTAGATGAGTATCAGGTGTACAGCACAGTGGTTAGGCAATCGTATACTTTACAAAGTGTTCCCCCTGGCACCCTACAGAGTGATTTACAATATTATTGACTACTAGGAGCTTTACTTTCATTGTCCTGTGTCCAGGAGTCAACTCTGTCATCGTGAACACGATGTCATCGTGAACACCACTCGCTGGGCAGCATGCCAGGCCCCAAGCTAACAGGACATTGGAGAACCCTGACTTAATCCAGGTTCCTCCTCTTCAAGCTGTGGGGATGTGGGCAAGGACTTACATCCCCAAGCCTCTGTTTTCTCACCCCTGAAATGGTGAAAATAAGGACACTGCCTCCCTCACCCAGAGAACACAGGTAAAGTGCTTCATAAAGGGTGTTGATTCAAGTCATGATTATTAGTAAGAACAAAATAGTCTCCCTTCTTGAGGAGCTCCAAGCAGTGAATAACACTTACCACCTCTAGATTTTGGAGGGAGTCAGGCACCGCATGCCTTTGTGAGCAGCCATTAATGGGGTGATCTGCAAGGTGGTATGCTTATGAGCAGAACCTTTCGTGGTCTGAAGATAATTGTTTCTGGTCGCACAGTCCCGAGCTCCTCTGAGCCACGGGAATCCATTCAGTTCCACTGGAGTCTCTAGGGATTAGCAGCCATCGCTCAGGAACCGTGAACCCCCCAAAAGAGCACATGGCTCTGCCCTACAGGTGTTCCCAGTCTCGGTGGGAAATAATGATCATGACTAGACGGCTTACATGAATAGGAAGCTAGCTGTGTGCCAGGCGTAGCTCCCAGTGCTTAAACCATCTCATTGAATCCTCCCCACACTGTGAGGCAGATGCCACTGACATTCTTCATGCATAGATGAGGAAATGGAAGCAGGGCCACACAGCTTGTAACAGGCAGAGTTGGGATTTGAACCCAAAGTAGGCTAGCTTCGGAGCCTTTACCTTTAATCACTGCAATGTATTGGCTTAAAATAGAGGAAATGTAGAATCAAACACACATACAAATACATCCAGTGAGAGAGGCCACTGCAATGCAAAATGCAAAGTGCAGATTGGTCGTGGGTATTTTTCACTTCACAACACGAGGGGTGGGGGCGAGGGGTGGGGGTAAGTGGATGCATTTTCTGTGGTTTGCACTCGCCAACTCCTCTTAGATAGGATACACAGTCATGCACTCTCATTTCCCTGAAAGGAGATAGGAAAACTATACTGTGACCGGGTGATGGGTGATGCTTTGCAAACCATTACACACTCTCAATATTAGGTTTGGCACCTCTGAATGTTTTCTCAGAGCAGGAAAGCATTTGCATCCACATAGAGTGATTTGTTTTTAGCCACCTCTGTCATCAGAGGGAGCCGGCTCTTTGGGTCTATTTCTGAGCCTGTTGAAAAGAGGAAGCAGGTGCTAACTTGAGTTTACTCCATTAGTGGCCTGTGGAGAGCTGGGATCTGTGACATCCAAAATCAAATGGTCTGAAAGAGCATAGGGTTAAGAATAAGCCCTCTTTCCTAGTGTCTAGTTGCCCAATCCTGACACAGCCCCTGTTTCCTTTGGACTAAGACTCCTAGAGATAATCTCTGTGGAACAAGTGTGTGAAAGAATGTGTGTGTATGCAGCCATTTTATTAACAATAAGAGATTGCACCTTCCGTTCCATCCCACCCCCTCACACACTTAATATATCCCACAGAATACTAGTCAGTACCTTTAGATCTTTTCATTCTTTTTTAGGGCTGCATAGTGATCTACCAACTGCACCATAATTTATTTAAGCAGAAATATCCTATTCATAGATATTTAGGTCCTTAAGGTCATTAAAAGCCATTTTAGAGCATTTGTCCTAATTGTCTTGTTTTGCATATGAGGAAATTGAGATCCACACACACAAAGATGGATTTAAATAATTCAGCAGGCTCTCAAACCTACACTTTGGATGTGTTTTTCTTGCTATTATTGTATTGGGATCATAGGAGACAGAAGAAGGTGGCTGTGCCTGTTGAGTGTGTTTTGCACATGTGGGAGGTGTGTGAATGTGTGCCTACACGGGTAGGTGTACATTCTGTTGGATTATTGATGTACTCTTGGAAAACTCTGAATGAATCCTTTTATTTTTTAAAAATGGAATATGAAATGATAAATGCTCTGAGGGTGGGAAGATGATTTGTTATTTAAAGGAAAATTGTGGGGCAATGCTTATGTGAAATGATGGCTATTTCCTCCTTTCTAAAAAATGACTTTATTGGGGTTGAATTTGCATGCAAAAGAAAAAAAAGTGCATCTATTTTTAAGAGTATGGCTTGACGCAGTTTGACAAATGTATGCATTCATATAGCCACCACCCAGTCCACATACAGAAAATGTCCATCTTTCTCGAAAGTTCCTCCGGGCTTTTTTATAGCTGTTGTTTTCTTATTTTTATTGGGTATGTAAAATATAATACTGACAAAAGCATGCAAGATCCTCTGTGCCTCTTTGCATTCTTTCCCCCTTCACCTGTAAGAGGTCACTGATATGCTTTTTGTCACCATATGTTAGTTTTGCCTGTTCTAGAACATCATATAAATGGTATCCGTTTTTTGTTGCATGTGTCAGGAGTTCACTCTTCCTTGCGGAGCAAAAATACCAACATATGGATATAGCTTGATTCACATATTCATTTACCTGTGGTGGACATTTGGGTTGTCTCCCGTGTTTGGCTGTTAGCAACGAAGCTGCTAAGAACACTTGTGTACCGGTTGACGGCTTCTTAAGTAAGTCGTCTCCATCATTCAGTTGTGACTTTTTAGTTTAAAGTCAGGCCATCTACCCATTGAGCCAACGTGTATAAATATGTGTTGAATCCCTCCTGGGTACTGGACAGAAAGTGTTCCGCCCTGCAGGGCTGGACACTAAAGCTGGAATACCACTTTAGAAGTATTGTTTGGGAGGTGTTTGAAAAAGACACAGTCTTTCCCCGATTTTAGGAAAGTCGGTGCTATGTAAGCCTGCTACCAGAGAGGAACTTAAAAATGTGTATTTACATGTGCGCCCTCTGCTTTTCAAGGAGTTAATGCACTCTGCCAGTAGAGCTGGTAGCAAACTCCTCAAATGAAGAGTCTTTAATTTAATTAGCTGTTAACTTCAAAATCTGCACCCAGCAGCTGCTCCAGAGTTGCCCACATGGTGCCTTAACGTTTTGCTTTCCAAAAGCAGAGCTAGAAGGATGCCTGCTGCAAGGTCTCCTGCTCTGTCTGGCTTGCCTCATAGAATGCCCGAGGAGCCTCCAGCGGAGAATGGCTGGCAATAAAGGGGGTGCAGGACTTGGGCAGTGAGTCCTCAGCTTTGGGAGAGAACTCCTGAGACTTCTTTCTTTTTCTTCCTTATTCCTCCTCCTTCTTCACTCCCCAACCTTCTCCAAATAAAAAAGAACCAGTTTATTATTTAAGACTTAATTGGTGCAACGTGGGCAGTACACATCTCTCCTCCTCCTTCTCATCCTTTCTGGATCCATCTTTTTTCTGACCCACTCTCTACTTTTTGCTTCTTTCTAGGCCCTGGTGTCTGACAACAGGTGGAAAGGATAGTGAAACTCAAATTGGGCTTGTGTGACCTTTGTGGGCTATTCTGTTGCCTAGAGGTCTCCAGTGAAAGCTGAGCCTAAGGGTTTGGAGGAAGGTTGGCCATGAATGTCTGATCTCCTTTGCCTTGAACTTGGTCACCCCCAAACACAGGTGTGCAGATACCTGTGGGTCACAGTGACATGCAGCAGTAACATTTAAGCTGGCTGTGCAGTGCTGCACTGTTGGTGGAGTGCTGGCCCACTGGTTAGGGTTCCCTCTGGGCAGGTGTGGTGTGGTGGCAGGAACACTGGACTGAGAGTCAGGAGTTGAGGGTGCCACTCACCTCCAGATTGCCCAGTTCCAGGAGACTCATTCAGGTGAATGGTGCCCCCTGGAGTTGGGCAGTGGTGTGCATGAGTAGTCATGTTGTATTGGCTAGTTATCTTCCGTGTTCTCATACATACAGTGGTGCTAATCATACCTGTGACCTTATAGGTTAATTGGGGGGAATGCATAAAATAATGTGTACAGGACTGTAAATCGTCAGACACCACTCTCTAAAAAGTGTCTTTTGCGTTTCAGAGATGTCTTTTTCATGGATGGAGGGATGATTTGGGCTTTTTCCCCATTGCCTCATTCTTAACTCAGATGAGTGGAGCTGTGTTTATGGCCAGACCTCGCTCAAGGGCTGGAGGGCAGGGTGTGGGGAAGCATTGCTCTGCCTTAAACCTTCCGGTCTGGGAAGCCAGTCACTTGCCCTGAGAGGGAGAATGAACCTGCACAGGCTTAGAGGAAGAGAACCCCAGGACTGGATTGTCAGAGGGCTTGAGTCGGAAGCTCTTATCAAAGTCATCCCTCACGCATGCTCCAGGCAGCCCTGGGTGTAAATCCAGCAAAAGCTCTCTCAGTCCTTTTTTCCATGTGAGAAGCAGCAAATACTGCCAACCTTACAGGAGATTAAATAAACTGATAAAGCACTGAACACAGTCTGAGGAAGAGTAGGTGCTCATTCTATACACGTCACCTTTTCCCATGAGCAGCTCCCCTTCTCCTTTTCCCATGAGCAGCGACTGGCCCTCTAATAACCAGGGGTATAGCCTTTCCTGCCCTGGGCTTCCCCTGGACTGGACACAAAGCTTTCACTTTATTCTTTATTGGATATTCACAACAATACTGTAAAGTTATTGGATGTACTGGAATAACACCTATATATGTAAAAACCTAATATGCAATGTGTCCCCTCGGGGGTTCGACTAACTGGGAGTTCGATCACTCACTATGATGTGCGCTGACCACCATGGGGTGGTGTGGAACGAAGGAAGGCCCTGGCTGGCAGCCAGCAGCTTCTAGGGACCCTACTTGTGCACGAATTTCATGCACTGGGCCTCTAGTGTAATGATATTAACTTTGGGCAAGAAAATGCCTTTTTGCTGTTGTCGTTGTTGTTGGGGGCCCGTTTGATATAGTGGAAAGAACATTGGCCCAGGAGGCAATTTAGAGGCAGCCTTTTTTATAACCCCAGCACCAACAATTACTGCGTATTTCATGCCAGGCCTCACACGAGGCACTTTACCTAGGTTATCTCACTTAACATCATGACTGCCCAAATGACACAAGACCTAGTATCAACTCCACTTCATGGAGGAGCATTCTGAGGCGTAGAGAAGGTAGTTGCTTGCTTCAGGCCACAAAGCCAGGGAGGCTCACTCACAGAGTTTTCACATCATCCCATGCCACGGAGAAGAGATGGAGGCTGAGGCTCAGGGAGAGGAAATAATTGCCTGAACTGGTGGGTGGCATAATTGGGATCCAGTCCTGGTCTGGTCCCACTGTTCTGCTGCCCTGCTTCTGGCCTCAGCTGGAGAGATAGCCAAGGGCACTGGAGCCTGAAAGAGAATCAAAGTCAAGGGAACAGACAGAGTAGCTGGGAAGACCCATCAAGTCAAGATATGAGGTTCAAGGAGATTTGATAAATAGGGTTGCATCAGAGAGAATTGGGAGGGACCTGGAGGGCAGAAAAAGGCGCTTATAACTAACCCTGGGATGGGTTGGGAGGAGGGAGGAGGCCTGCTTTCATGTAATGCCAGCCGCCTGGTGCTGATGCCCACTAACAGCTGCAGGGGCTCCTCAGCGTTGGGCACCTTGGATGCCTCATTATCTGGGCCTCCTAATGGTGAGCAGAATCTGTGATTAAAGTAATTTAGCCATGAAGTTGCACCATCCTTCTACCACCTTTTGTACCCGATAACCCCTGCAGTCACCCACGTTGAAGTTGCACCCCCCTAGATGGGTTCTCAGAGCCTCTTTGCTCGACTGGCCGGGGCTTGGCCAGCATTCTGCGGCCATCTGCCCAGGCTGCAAAGCTCTCTGTTGCTCTTGGCATGTGTAATAGCTTAATTTCTGTTTCTCTGTTTGGAAATGCAGTTCATCGGCCCTGAAGCAGCAGTGGGTGCTAAAATGGTTTCTGATTGCTATCTTGAATGTTAATATCCTAATACATCTTATCGCCAATGACCTGTCCCCCTGCCACAAGTTCTCACTCCCCTCTTGCAGAGATAGGCATGCTGCCTGCCTTCGGTTCGGCCTTGCAGCCTGTCTCATTCCTCTGCCTCTCCTCCCTGCTTTTCACAGATAGCATTGTACTTAGCCAGTGGAGTCCACAGTCGTGGGAAATCTCTGACTTGGAGGATATGAGAAAGCATTTCATGTTGCCGGCGGGGTTTAATAGGGATGATCTAATCTCTAAAAGGCATACATTATTTAAATTCCATGCTTTTGGACAAGGAGGCCCCTGAAATGTGGCAGGGATGGGATTCTGGTTTGGCTCTGGTCAGCTGTTGGTTTTCCTGTTTGTAATTCAGTGTAGGGGCCGGGATGTGTTTGTGGCTGGGAGTGGGTCTGGGAGGGTGGAGGTGCAGTGAGGGTGCTAGAGAGCATGCTCTTTACTCAGAAATCTAAAATCAGACTCTTGGGGGCAGAAGGGCTGGGGAGAGTGATCTCATGGCATCATTAGCTTGTTGTCTGGTTGCCATCTGGATATTAGTCATGAGATCGCAGGTGAATGGCTTCTGGGGGGCAACCTGAGATCCCCCAGCACCCCACCCACACCCTCCCCTGACAGAGCACCCGGGATGCCACCAAAGGCCTCACCTAGGAGGCACTGAAGACCCCTGTTGATGATAGTAATTTGGGGAGAAACCCTGAGCACTATCAACAACGAAAGGCCGAGCCTGGAATAAAGAGGGGAGCATGGATGGCTGGGAGCCTGGATTATGAGTGGAGTGAGATGGCTGTGTGTGTGTGTGTGTTGGGGGGGGGGGCGGTGGGCTGGGGTGGGTATAGGGGTGTCAGTTCCAGCTGAGATTTTCACCTCACAGGGAATATGCAGCTAGCTGTCCCTTCCCCCGCCTCCTCGTTTGAATATCACTTTTTGGTACAGACCACCTTCCTTCCTTCCTACAGGGGATGGAGCCTTGGAGGGGAAGATGATCCCAGAATAGGCCCTGACAGTCCTGAGCCTCGAGCCTTTTTCCACTTCTCAAATGTTTATTGGGTGTCTCCCGACACACAGACAGTGAGCTATGCACTAGGGATGCAAATATGATTCTCATACTCTGTCCAGCAGAGGAGATAGACATATGGACCATGGAGTGCCGTTGAATAGAAGCCATGGTTAAGATGTGTGTGTGCCCTGTGGGAATACACATGCCAGATGATCAAGTCTCTCTGGGAATATCTGGAAAGTCGTCAGAGAGGAGAGGATACTTGACCTTGACCTTGAAGGAGGAAGGGGTCCGCCAGACCAACCCTTCCTAAGTCACACTTGCTAGGTGTTTGCCTGCTCTTTGCCAGAGACAGTGAAAAAGAAAAGGAGGGTGGTGGTTGTAGCTGTCCAGAAACTCACAGCTTGTTGGGGAGACAAGCCTGGCATGTATGAGCTAATTTGAGACCTGCATAGACACATGGGATTGTGGGGGTAGGGGTAGGCAACTGGGGGCACTTGGTGACCCCGGGTTTCCAGAGTTACTCCTCTCTCTCAGAGGACACAGTTTCTGTAAGGACAGTTCAGATCTTGCAAAGATGTCTCAACTGCTAAGAGGCCCAGCGCCTCTGACTTTTCTTCCATCGTATGATGTCATCAGCTTGGTTCTGTATTGAAGCAGTTAGCTGGATTTGGAGATGGGGGGAGGAAGTGAGGGTGCATGGGAAAGGTCAACGGTAAGACTTTAGCAATATTGCCTCTCTCTTTACCACCGTGGTAGAATCTGGAATTTGCAAAAACACAGGTGCCAACACACAGCCTGAGCATGGCAGTCCTTCTGTCTGGCAGAGGCGCTGAGCGCATTCCTGGCCTTTGCTTATGCTGTTACTTCCACCTTGAAGGCCTTCCCTTTTTTGCCTTCATAGAGTCTTCCCAGTCTGCTCTTCTTCATGGATTTCAGGCTCACAGACGCTCAGTCCTTCCCTGTCCCTCATCGTTAAGCCGGGTTCAGCATTGCTTTCTGGTTTGGGACTCCTCAATGAGATGGTAAACACTTTGAGAGCTGGAGTCGTGTCTTGTGCTTCTCTTAGTTCCCCTGTGGGCAGTTTGTGTGGTCTGAGGAACATGGGTTTCTTACATAGTTTTGGCAATCACAGCATTGCCACTTACTTTGGAACTTTGAGCCCAGTGTTCTGCCCTGTAAAATGGGGTAACACAGAGTGTCTCAACCCTACTACTAGGCATGTTAAACTGGATTGTTCTTTGTTGTGGGGATTGGTCTGTGTGATAGATGTTTGGTAGCATCCCTGGCCTCTACTTTGGAGATGTAGCAGCACAGTCAGAGATGTCTCCTGACTTTTATATCCCCCAGATGTCCCTGTGTCACCTGTTCCCTGGGCCAGGTTTCCGTTGTGCAGCAAAATCGCTTCCGGAGGAGAACCACTGGAATGACCTACCTGTATGCGTCAGACCTCCTGGAATGGCACCCAGAGTATCATGGGTAGTCTCTAAATGGGGATTCTCCCTGGTTCCTCATTCACCTGGCACTTGACACTTCGCAGGTTGGGAAATTGAATGGAACTGTGACTCTAGGTTTTGGCAACTTGGGGTGGAAATGTCATGGAACTCTTGGGCTGTCCCCACAATGCACTAACCAAGACACTGTCATTTTCTTAATTGTAGATTGACCTGGAGCCGGAAGGCAGAGTGTATGTGATCATCGATCTCTCGGGGTCATCGGGTGAAGGTAGGAGAGAGTGACCTCAGCCTTGTTCTCTTCCACTGACCCTTCGTCTCCTGGGCTCTCCCTTCCCCTCCTTGGCTGCAGCATTTTACAGTGACATTTAATTAATTGGCACACGTTAAAGGAAGAGGTTATTTTGAAGATGCTTATGCCTCTGTACCAAAAGGGACCAGCCATCTGTTAACTTGGGTGGAACAGAGGGAGGATTTTCGACTTACCAAGCGAGGCCAATAAAGCAGGCGTTTTGCACGCTAGTGCACCAGCCAGACTCTGGGGAGCCCAGCCTCTCCCCTGAGTCTTCTGTGGGGTTTTGTGTGTGTGGTGGGAAGGAAGTAAAACCAGTTGGTCTAACGGTATTCAGAAATAAGAGAAATTAGGTGTCAGATTTCAGAATCTTATTTCTGTAGAGCTTTTATAGAAGTGTTGCTTTTTTTTAAACAGTTTCTTATGTGGGGGAAAGCCCTGCTCTTAGAAATACTGGAGTGTTTGTGCTCCCGTTGGCTGATTACACAGGATGTGGATGTTACAGGGAGTTGGATTTTTCTTCTTCTTCTTACACCCTCTGCTCTCCATCCTGTCTGTGGTCTCTTACCACAGTTAAGAGCTTGCAGGTTGGTGAAGATTGAGCAGTCGGGGTAAAAGGGAAGACTAGACAATAAAACCTTGGCCACTCAGGAATGGGGAGATGGTGGCAAACTTGGGTTCTAGGAGGGCTGGAATTGGGACTGAAATTTAGTTCTTGGGACCATCTTTCTTCTCTTCCTGTGGGTGGTGAGGGGAGTGTAGAGGGGGTGGAACAGTTGGTTTCAATGTCATGGCAGAAAGATCGGAAGACCAAGGCTGGTTCCTTGTG
The DNA here is from genome assembly GCF_964339955.1 of Pipistrellus hanaki. Lineage (NCBI taxonomy): Eukaryota > Metazoa > Chordata > Mammalia > Chiroptera > Vespertilionidae > Pipistrellus > Pipistrellus hanaki. Next base: position 21,429,722 of record NC_140514.1, read on the forward strand.
GCACTGAGACCAAATGTGGTTTAGGGCCTGTGTCCCCAAGGGAAAGAAACAGCTCCCTTAGGTCCTAGCCGGTAGGCTTGGGCCTTTTACAGCATCTCCCCTGGATACCAGGGATTACAAGCACAAGGTCACAACCCCACACAGTCTCCCCTACTTTAGGGAGGACGCTCTCATAAAGGTTCAGACCTGGGAGGAGAGATTCTGGGAGCAAATTCAGAGGAGCTGGGCCAATGGTGCACTTGACAGAGGTGCCTGATGCTTTCCCTTGGCTGAGTTATCACCCAATTTCCACAGGTGTTCAGAATAAGTCAGTAGTTGTGTGTATAGGAGGCTCACAATAGAGTTTGGCTCCCTTTTCATCACAGTTATTTGGCATAGGTTTAGAACTTAGAGCAATCTTCCAAAGCCAGTCTCTTACATCCTCTGTTCTTCATTGCAATTACATTTTGGTGTTTCCAACTTGGCTTCTCAACTTTCAGCTCTGAACAGCCCAGAATAGAATCTGTTGGTGAAGATTTGGGGGTTTAGTAACATTTAATACGAAATATTCAAGATGTTCAAAGGGGCATAAAGCATGATAAAGTAGGCACCAGTGTACCCACAGCCCAGGTTAGGAAACAAAGTACGTAGTAAGGTGAAGCCTTGCATTGCTCTTCACAAAAGCAGTGGTTGGAATTGGCATATGCTGAGGGCCACTTAAATTATGCAAGTGGTCAGTGTCCCTAACCCCCTTCCCTTTTGCTCAAGAGTCAGTTATACAGATATACCTCATTTTATTGCACTTTGCTTTATTATGCTCCATAAAGGTTGCCTTTTTTTAAAAAAAAAAAAAACAAATTAAAGGAAAGATCCCCTTTAGCACAAAAATTACAGCTCACTTTTTAAAAAAATTTTTATAGTGGTTTGGAACCAAAACCACACTATCTTCTAGATATGCTTGTATCCAGTGGCCTCCTAATTGTAGACACTGGCAAAACATTTGATGAGCAAAATCAGTCCACTTTTTTCCTTTACATAATTAATATGCAATGAGATAATTAATTAAATATGTATTTCCTGTGCCAAGATACTGGACAACCAATGGAGGGTTTTATTTTTTATTTTTTATTTTTTTTAACAACTTGCAATCAATAAATGAGAAGTAATTGAATTTTTTTCTTCTTGCTTCTATAGCTTATTGTATGTGAATGGACAAAGCAATTTTCATTGGGTTGAATTCTTGGTCTACTTTTTGGAAAAAAAATCTCTTTTATCTAAAAAAAAGAATGTAGTTCAGAAATGCTGCCCCATGCCAGATTCTGTGAAGTGCTAACCTGTTGCTCTGAAGTACAGGAGGCATGTTTCTGCTCTTTTTTATGCTTTGGTGGATTTGGGGTTCTCTCTGTGGTGGGAAGGACTTCCAGCAATCTCCTGCTGGACGCGGATCTTCTGTTCTGTTTGTGTTCTGCCCAGCTGTCTTCCCAGTCCTGCTGCTGGGATTTGGGGGCCCCTGGTCCAGAGGTGGTTCTGTTTTTGGAAGGGCTGGGAGGCCCAGGAGGGGAGTGAAGGCTGAGTGGTGGCCAACACATTTGTAACCAGACTGCATGAGAAGGGTCTGGTGGGAAAACAGTTGTCACAGCTAGTCTGTGGACATTCATAGGTTCTTGTCTAAGTCCCTTTCTTTAGTGAAAATACATAACTCTGAATTCCACAAAAGAAAAGAGTTGAAATGAAGCCCAGCTGATGTTATCATCACTCTATTATTCTGCCATCAAGCATCCCTTCAAGTGCTCCAGTACCATCAAAAGGAAAATATATATATATATATATTTGTAGAATTTGCAATAACCTTTACAACTCGTGTAAATGCTGAAGAGCTCATAGGAAGGTGTGGGGATGAGAGGAAGTGAATATGCCTCCTCCTTTAAGGATGTGCCAAAGAGCTCTTTCTTTTGCTAACACACTACAGAAAGCCTGGATGTTGATGTCTGCTTGGGTTGGACTAATCTGATTTCTAACTGTCTAATAAAATTGCTCTGCTGGCGTGTCCTGTGCAGTTCACCATAATGGGATTTGACCAGTGTGTGCTTTGTCTAAACCAGGCAATCTAACCCCAGATGTAAGGGGTCAGGCTGGATGACAGTTAAGGTTATCCTCAGTCATGTGATTTGGTCTTTTGGTATAATTTGAATAGACATCTCTCCGAGCTCAGGGCTAAGGACTGGCTAATATCTGTAGCAAGTAGAAGGGGTTGAAAGAAAGGGAGTCTGGTGACACGTGCTGTGTGGGGCACTTTCTCCACACCATCCCAATGAGCAGACTTTCTTGGAATACTTGTGTGTGATCCTCCAGTCTCAGGTGCCTTTTAGTATTTTGCTTTTATCACCAGTAATAACCATGTGGCTTCTTGGTAAACATGACACTGCAGGCTCACCAGAGGCTTAAATCAGAGTATAATGAGCCCAGGTGCCAGAAGCATAAACAGCCATGTAATTCTCAAATGAGCAAACTATTGCTTCCTGCTGTGTGCTAGAGTTAGAATTTCTCCCTTTGTTGTGACATAAATTGTACACTATTTCCATTCTTTATCATAATGGGACAATGCACCCTGATTTGCAGGCTCCCAGAGGAGGGGCAATCAGTGTGACTCAGGCTAGAAAGGCTCTAGGCTCTTCCTGGCCTACCTTCCACCCAGGTGTAATGCTCACCTGGCAGAGTTCTTCAGAGTCTGAGCCAACAATAGAAAGAATAAGAAGTAGGCCTTACTGGTATGTTTGGATCACTAAACTTCTTCACCAATAAAATGAAGGAGATACGAAATAATTTGAATGATTTTTGCAACACATCCATCACAAATAATGCTGCTCAGTCCAGTCTGGAGCGATTGTATATTGCGAAAGCAGAAGATGGTAGTGGGGGGCAGGATCCACCCCTCTCCCCTTCTTTCTGCAGCCACGTGCAACAGGAAGCACACAGTCCCCTCCCTGGAACTGGTAGCAGATAGAGTTGAAAAGCATCAGAGTCCACCAGTCCTGGATTTACATCCTGGCTCTCGTGCTTACCAGTTCAGAGCTTCAGATTTCTCACTCATAAATGGGTGTAATAATACCTACGATAGGTACTATGTGTGATAGGATTGCTATGAGAACAGGGCCTGGGTACAGTGCCCTCATATACAGGAGATGCTCGGTAAATGCCTGAAGGCCCTGGAGACCTGGGGGCAGGGAGGCGGCAATAGCGATAACCCGATGCCCATAGGAGCAGCAGGCAGCTCCAGAGAAAAAAGAAACAGTTCAGAGAAATCATTTGAGGGTAGGTTTCTAACTCTGAGGCATGCATGTCCAAAAGGTCCAAGAACAGAGCAAGGTAAATTTTGTTGTTGTTGTTAATCCTCACCTGAGGATATTTTTCCATTGATTTTTAGAGAGAGTGGGAGGGAGTGAGACAGAGAGAGAAACATTGATGTGAAAGAGACATATCAGTTGTTGCCTCCCACATACATCGCAACGATAGCCAGGATCGAGCCTGCAGCCCAGGTACATGGCCTTGACTGGATTGGAACCTGGGACCCTGCAGTCTGAGGGCCGATGCTCCATCCACTGAGGCAAACAAGATAAGGTCAACGAGGTAATTTATAGACTAATACTAGTACATCTGGCAAGAGCTATGAGGTTGCTTTCTTTAGTGTTCAGAACTTGCTATAATATTGCCGCATTCTCTTTCTCTCCCTCTCACTTTCCCTCTCTCCTTCCTATCCTCTCTTTCTTTCCCATCCTTCCCCCAATGAAGAATTTCTCAGAAGTATATTCTCTAGTTTATTTGTGTCCTTTGGCCCTTAATGTCAGAAACTTCTCCCTGTCAGAGCCTGGGTTTGGGCTTCTTTGCTCAGAGCAGACTGAGAACATGTGGTCCCCATATTCTCACTGGCCCTGGGTAAAAACCCTTCATCTATTTGAAGGCTCTTATTAAATCTCTCTTCTTCGGGCTGAATCAGTCACATCCCTGAACCTTTCTGAAGAGGTAGTTTAGAAATCTTAACTCATTTTGGCGACTCTCTTGAACTTTTTCAAGTTGCACAGACAGAGAGACGTGACAAACCAGCTTTGCTCCATTCTGAAGTGATAATGTGTATAGATCGAGTGCCTAACAGTATGACCTCCATGTAGGAGATGGTGACATTGAGAGGTCAAGTGATGTGCCCAAGGCCACAAGGTTGATAATATGGCCCTATTGGGTCCAGACCCCAGGCCACAATCTAGTATCCTGCTCTAAATCGTGGCCCAGTAGTGAGTTTGCTAACATGGCAAAGACGTCCCTACTGCTCTTGAATTTTAGTTATTTTCTCCAGCAAGCTTTTTAAAGAACTATAAAGCTAAAGTTATTAGCATTGAACTCAAAGGTGACTCAGAGAGTCTCATTCACAAATAAGTAGATCTTTTTTTTTCTACTCTCTTAGAAACAAAAATGGTCAGCTCCTGAGGCTCTCTGTAAGGTGGGCCTATACTAAGTATTGGTCTGCAATTAGACCTGCCTCTACTCCCTGCAGGTTAGTCATTTTTCTTACATGTGTCTATGGCAAACATTAGACTGCTACCTTCAGGATTAAAGTAGAGAGGGAGGACGTCTTGAAACTTGACCTCAGCCAGTGAGCAGTTTCTTTTTTCTTAAGTCCTCACCTGCAGATATTTTTTCCATTGATTTTTAGAGAGAGTGGAAAGGAGGGGTTAGGGGAGAGAAAGAGAGAAACATCAATGTGAGAGAGACATATTGATTGCTTGCTTCCCACACGGGCTATGACCGGGGCTGGAAATTGAACCTGCAACCTGGATATGGGCCCTTGACCGGGAATCAAACCAGAGACCTTTTGGTGCATGGGCTGACTCTCCAACCACTGAGCATGTAGGGCAGGGTGGCAGTTTCTATCTAAATAACATCTCTCAGATCCCAGAGTTCCACTGAAGCTTTAGTTGATAATATTACCTTTTTCCTTCAAAATTCTACATTGTTTAATGCAATGCCTTTTGGTTATCAGGTAGTTAAAAGAACCATTTGTTAAAATGAACAATAGTAACCAATGCACTTTAATAAATGTGCCCAGCTTGGTGCCTGTCCTAGGTTTGGGGACTGGGAAGTGGGGAAGGAAGTGGCAAATGAGAGATGGCATTCATAAGAACACATGGCCTTGCCTTCAAGAAGCTTGAAATGGAATTAGGAATCCAGAACATGCAGGACAAAAGCATTAGAGAACAATGCAAGGCAATATCATATTGAGTACTCAACTGGGTGTTACTAAAAGTCCCTTAAATGGAATAAATTGGAGCTGGAATAATTCAGGAAAACTTTAAGGAAGAGGCAGGGCTTGGGCTGAAAAAGGAAAAGGTAGGTAGACTAGGTTGACAGGGAAGACTTAGAGAGGCCATTCAGAGCTGAATGGATCATATCATCGCTGTCAAAGACAGCGTTGATGCTCTTATTTTTAGATAAGGCTGGACAGACATGATAAATTAGGGAGATGCAGTTTATATTCTCTAGGAGCTTTCAAACAAAGACAATCATCCATGTTGCAGACAGAAATTTTCAGGCTATGCCAACAAGAAAATGAAATGTTTTAAATGATTAAGTTGTGTTTGACAGGAAGGCAGTGCTTTCTGGATGTGTTTTCATGGTCAAGGCCTCCCACCCACCTTGACCCCTACGAAGGAGGAATGTTCTAGGTCAAGTTTGGTCAAATCTGGGACATTGAATAGAGTTCATTTTATAAGCATGGGACTTAGGTGATTAGAAGGTCAAGCTCAGGTACAGACATCCTTTTGTGGTCTTTTCTGCACACTCTCTCTTTTCTCCTTAGCAATCTCCTAAAATCCCATGGTATGCACTCTACCACCCTCCACATTCTCCTCCTCTCCAGCCTATCTAGATAGTGCCCTGGCATCAAGCCCCGATACTCCCACTCTTTCTCTTTTCAAGTTCTGTTCAGTCTCTAATGAGAAACATTGCTTGAGAGGTCAAAGAGAGTCTTTACCTTCCCAAACAGCAGACTTCAAAGTCAGACATCAGCTCCAAGATGCTGATAGGTCTCCCTCCTGTGCGGTGCCACAGGCAATGATATCCCAGTCTGGCTCCCCAGACATGAATGGACATGTGGGGTTCCCCAGGAGCATATGGAGGGAGACAGCCTCAGGGCTTGATAAGAGTGGAAATAACAAAATCCAGATGTTCAAAAATATCGATCTTGCAAAAATATACTCCTCCCCTCCCCAGCATAATTGCTTGCTACCGATACTCAGACTCAGGGAGCGGGTCCCTTAATCTCCAGATTTTTGGCTCCATCTTTTGTCCTAATGAAATAAGTGCTTATTCCTAGCAGTGACCATATGCATCAGATGCGACCAGGGGAGTCAGCTTGAAAGTAGCGAGCACCAAACCCCCATCAAGGGGTTTATAATGTCACAAAGAGACAACACTAAAATACTTGATGAGAAATAAGCCAAGAAACCCTCATTTCCTTCCAAATAAGCTCTAGATGCACAGCAGTTCCTCTGAAATGAGTCATTCACGGTTAACAACACCAAATGGCAACCATTAGCAGATGAAAAACAATTGAATCCTGGGTGTTTGGAGAGCAGAGCGCTTTAGGATCACTCTTAAAAAGCCCCTTTCCCGTGCCATCAGGGAAGCATACATGTGTATTTGCTATTGTCTTGTGTGCCTGTTTTACTAATGAAGTAATTGCAGAAGGAATAATCATGTTGCAGAAATAAATAAATGTATAGAAAGGGTGGGTTTATAATAGATCCTTAGTCAAGAAGTGAGCCCTGTGTTTCTTGGCATGGCCTCCAATTCCATCTCTTGTTGCCTTGCAGTGTACCATTTCAGTGTCTTATAAAGAAGATTGTTTGGGGAAATTCATGCTTGCAGCTCAGATCATACTGGGTCATAGTGGCCTGTAATTTAATCATTTACTGTTGTTGATATCCTCGTGATTTGGCTTAAAACAATAGGGCATTTCCATTCATCCAACCTAATTTAGAGAGTTGCCTTTTAGGACCAATTACTTTATTCTTTTATCCAGTTCAAATTGGCCCGTGTTGACAGTCTGATTGATTTTCCTTATTACCTAGCTTTGTTGAAACATTCAATTTTCACAATCAAGTGCATTCACCATCTTATTTGAGCTGCTAACACTGAGGCTTTTATCTTCCTCCTTGATGGTAAAGCTTTGGTGTGAGCTTGTAGGAAGTGTGTGCATTTGCCTATGTATACATAGACGAGCATGGATGTCTCTGAATCACCTGTTCTTTCTCTCTTTCAGCCTCAGTTTCCTTCATTGGAAACATTACTTATTTGCTTATCTAAGATAGCCTAGGCCCTGGACGTATAGCATTAATGAGAATGGCCCCTGCTATCAGGTATCTGTGCTCTTCCAGAAGGAGGTGAGCAGTAGGCCAGTAAACACAATACAGAAATGTGTTTTAGCTGGTGGTAGGACAGGGTATACTGGAACCATCAAAAAGACTCCTTTTCACCAAAACCGGTTTGGCTCCGTGGATAGAGCTTCTGCCTGTGGACTAAAAGGTCCCAGGTTCGATTCTGGTTGCGGGCACATCCCCAATAGGGGGTGTGCAAGAGGCAGCTGATTGATGATTCTCTCTCATCAATGTTTCTGACTCTCTATCCCTCTCTCTTCCTCTCTGTGAAAAATCAATAAAATAAAATATTATAAAATAAAAAAGACTCCTTTTCACTGGAGGGCTTTCCTGGAGTAGGCTGTTCATAAAGGACATCTACCACTTGTTCTCATCAGCTCCCCATGGCAACCTTGGAAGGCAGCCAATAACAGGTGAGGAAATAGAACCATTGTCCATTGAAGATATATCCAATCAGAAGATAAAGGCAGACTAGAACTTAATCTACCCAAATTTGAACTTTTTAGAAATACCTCTGATTTTTATATTCATTTATTGGGCACCTATGCTAGCTACTCTTTTCCATGCTCTAGGCACAGAAGGAAACAATATAAACAAAAACCTCCGCCATTATGGGCCATCCATTCTAGTGGACATGCTTGTGTGTGTGGGTATCTCAGCAGGCATAATACACAGGGGATAGGAGTTGTCTCTGGGGAAGGGAAAAGGTGAATTTAGAAAGGAGGAAACCTTTCTTGTCAATGCCTGTAATCTCGTGTGTTTTTTTCTTCAAATATGAGTATGAGCTATTAAAACAATTACTTAGAAATGTTGAACAAAATTTAATTAGGCGGAAATGTGACCATTCCCATACACACAGTGACAGTGACTTGCCCGTGGCCAGAGGTTATGACAGGCTTGAGAAGACTAACACAACTAATGACATAGAGCTCTGATAATCATGCTCTATATTGCTCCACAGACACCTCTCGTTTGTAACGGGACATGTGGAAATTGGGGTTTGTGCCTGCCACTGAGGATTGCCTGCTGCCATGTGGAGAGGCAAGTAGGCCAGGCAGCTGGACTCCCACAGAGTGGGTGATGAGTGAATGATGCTTGAGAAGTATTTCCTCCCAGGAGCACTTGCCTCTGAGCGCCTAGAGAGGCTCACAGCATCGGGATGGACAGTCCACGGTGGGGTTCTTTACTGGCACCAGAGAGCACTCTGACGGTCAGCTGCTACTTGTCCCAAGCTTGGTCATCTCCACAGACCGAGTTGATTCACAGCTGGGGTACCTTCTGCCCAGCTGCCTGTGGGTTATTCCTACTCTCCAGGTGTTCAGTGCCTGTTTCCTGACATTGAAAATAATAGCGATGTTTAGTTCCCTGGTCTCTGCTATTAGCCAGGTGTGTGTTCTTTTGGAATTGTCAGGGAGCGTAAATGAAGGGGAAATTAAGTTCACTTTCAGTGCTATTGGGACTAGGATTTTGTAGGAATCTGCATTGTCGTTCCTGCTCCCCAATTAGCTAATTACTTGTTTTTCTGATTAATGGAGCAAACATATACTAAGGATCTGTGGTGTGCCAGGCACCATGCTAAGAGCTAGAGAAACAAAGAGGAAAAAGACCCAAGCTAGGACATGTCAGCAGCAAGTCATCTATTCCCTTTGGGCCTTGGTGGCTTCCTCTGCGCTTGGAGCAGGTGTGGGACTCAGCACCCCTTCTCACTTTCTAGTTCTCAATCACAAGCAAGAGGGGTTTGCACACAGGCAGACACCTGGAAGGGGGAAGTGAGAGAGAACAACATTTTTAAAACCAAATCTCTACAGAGATTATTTTGTTTAAGCATACATAGATCTGCCAGGTAGGCTTTACCAACCCTATTTCTCACATGGGGGGAATGAGGCTTAAAGAGTTTAAGATTCTGAACCACGTGGAATCCTGTGAAAATGCAGATTCTGATTCAGGGCCTGGGTGGGGCCTGAGATGCTGCCTTTCTCACCAGCTCCCAGGAGATGCCCATGCCGCTGGTCCCTTGCCAATACTTGGGTAGCAGGAGACCCCAGCTTTCCCTCTGAACCATGCTGAGCAGGCACCAGTTTCTGCTTGGTTGAAAATTAAGAGGAAAATCCAGTGATTTCTACCTTTCCCAGATACCCACCATTTAGTCCACCCCAAAGGTAATACCTTTGAATCCTTTTCTGTTCAGTATCTTTCCCTTCCCATTCTTCTTTCCTCTGTGGCAGGGGTTGAGAAGGCATTCAGTATTCTTTGGGAGCCTGGGCAATGGCCGTCTCGGTTTTCCAGTCCTGACTTTAATCGTCTGCAGAAGGTCAAAATGGACAGCATTTAGTGTTCTTCAGCTAGGAGAACAAGAACCAATTTATACCAGGAAGACAAAAAAGCAAGCAGTCAAGATATTGGATTTTTTTGTGTGTGTGTGTGTTGATTTTTCTATAAATACCCTCTAGTATTGAGTGGTGCTTGAATTTGATCCCACTGTGCTAATTTTCTCCTGGTTCCTAGGGCTTTAATTAAAATAACTCACCCAGGGACCTTGCCAGAACTTACCGTTATGTGGTTCTCCTCTGAGTAGGCAAGTTGAACCTGCCTTTCATGAATGGAAATGCAGAAGAGGTTTGGGATTAGGTGCTGTGTACACAGGAGGGGCATCCGTTTACTTGTTGGATGAATAAATGCATGACTAAATGAACTAACAGGAAAAAAGTGTCATGCTGAAAGGAAACGATGGAGATAAACAAGGTGTTTGGCCTGATTTTGCTTCTGATAATCGATTGTTTCATATTCCAGCGTGCGTGGGCTTGTACGTTTAAGCGTTCCAAGCTGGTACTCAGAGCCTCCCCACACCGAGTCTCCAGTTATGACACCCTGTCCCCTCATTATTTATTCAACCAATTCTTTACTCTTTCAAATTTTGATTTCAAGTTTGCCTCCTCCTGGGGGCCTTCCCACATTGGCCCACACCCCCCACACCCCCATCTGCTGGGCTGTGAGACTGTATTTGCTCCCGCACTCTTCTGTGACTTTTTGTACAATCGTGTACTCGCATATTTATATTGTACCTATAACTAGAGCCTGGTTGGGCCCTGCCCATCCACTAAACCACAAGCCATTCAAGGGCAGAGGCATGGGCGTGCTGAGCTGGAGCACTGTCTCACTGATTGAATTACACAAAGCTGCACTAGGAACAAAGGCCATCTCTGAACTTGGACGAAGTCCTTGGGAGCCTTGATTATTGCGGGGCCTCGCTAGTGCTGAGCAGAAGGCCCCTGTTAGTTACACTGAATTCAGCATTAAGCAGCTTTATGGTGAGGTGTAATGGCAGTAACTCCCTGTTGTTTTTTTAATTCTTTTTTCTTTATTGATTTTTAGTGAGAGAGAAAGGGAGATGGATAGAGAGATAGAAACATGAATGAAGAAGAAATATCACACCTTCTGGTAGGGATGGAATCTGGAAACTGGGCCTGTGCCCTGACCAGATCGAACCAGTGACCTCCTAGTTCATGGGTTGATACTTAACCGCTGAGTGATAGCAGCCAGGCAATTACCCCTCCCTGCCCCCCTCCCCCCCCCCACTTTTTTTTTTTTTTAATCAGAAGCTTGTATTCTGTTCCTAGTCCTGCTACTAACCACCCAAGTGAAGGTGAATAAATCACTGGGTGCTTCTAGCCCTCAACTAGGTTATATTGACCACATGTTAAGATGCTTTGATTCATTGAATGCCTAGGATTTCAGATTCTTAGATTGAAGATGTTCTGAATGCAGATGTAAATCAATAAGAAGGCTTCCTTTATATTTATCGCCAGGTATTCCTGGCCAACACACAGGATCCTTAGAAGTGGGTAGGTATCTAAAGAACTTAAAGTATGACCAAGTAGAAGAGGGAGAGGACTCATCGGGTGGCTTTATAGGGCAGTTTTAGGACCACAGAGGTAGAATTTACAGGGAGGCAGGCAGCTTTAAGCTTGGTTTAGTATCTGGAAAAAGCGTCTGGTAGACAGAGCTCATCAGCCGTTTAATACATTTGAACAGTAAGTAGGGAGGTGTAGGTCTTCATCTCTGGAGGTATTCACATAGAGACAGTTTTCAATTATTATAGAAAAGATTCTTCTAATGGGCTTTTGTAGGATCTAAATATTTGTAACAGTCAATGTCCACAAGTGTACAAATAGAGGATAATAAGGCAAATGTTTACTATATTTAAAATGTTTTATTAAAAAAAAAAAATCCAAGGCCCACATTGTAAAAAAGGCAGAAAAGGGTGTATGGGAAAAAAAAAATGGGGAAAATGAGTACGTTGGATCTTAGCTTCTAGGAACAGAATAGTTATATTGCTTGAAATTTAGGTAAAAATTGAAATGTTATAACTGGAATATTGTGTCCAAAGAGCTAGGAAAGGTCTCTATTTGAATGGGCCCTAAATGTGAACCACTCTTGTGAAGATTCTAAGTGCTAAAATCTTCTGTAATATCAGCATTCGGCCTTTAATTCTCTCTCACATGGATATGCATGTAGAGTTTACTTAGAGTGGTCCATTGGTATGTGTCTGTGAAGAGGTCCATCTAGGGGAGGAAGAATGGCAAAGAAGGATCCCAATTTCAGGGGAAACATCCTTTTGTCATGCTGTCCATGCCCACTGCGAGGGAAGGATTTCCCCCTCAAATGTAGGGAGGCATTGCATCGGAGCTAGAGGGGTAGGAAGTAACAGATGTTCCGAATAAGGTAGGGCACCAGGAAGGTGGTTGGCTCTTCCCCTTGATATTGACCTACCTTTTGTCTGATGTTTGAAATTTTATCTTCAGGGTTTTCACATTTGGTGGGTGGTTTAAGCTCTTAATGCTTATTGAACAGTTACCGCTTCCCTCAAAAAAACAAAAACAAAAAGGGACCAACCCTTTTAGAAAGATGAAAACCTAAGCCTTTCTTGATTCTTCTTGTGCATAAAGGACCAACAGCTGGGTTTGTAGGCAGTTCCCTAATTTTGCACATGGTGCTTTCTAAGGTGCCTGGAGGTAAAAAACATGGAGGTTTGAATGACTGAGTTAAATGCTATAATGGGAGATTTGGTTCCCAGAGAACATACACTTCCCTCATTATGTTTTGTTGTTTAGACACTGTCTTTGGTGATATTTCAACACCTTTTCCCCCACTTTATCATCTGGGCAGCCTGTCCACCTGCTTAAGTGCTGGGAGGGTTGAGCTGAGGGTAGGCAGGGGCCTTTGCAGCCCCCCCTAAGGGCCCCTCACTGATTTGCTATATTGGACTCTATTCTCTGAAGTAGAAAAGATGCATCTTATCTCAAAGGCCAGTGTTTTCATTTTTCCCCCCTTAGGCATCATTTTTATTTAGTATAAAAGGTCTGGAGGCAATAAACTATTAAAGCACTTGCACAAACACTTCCTTGAGACTCTAAATACTATGTAGGCAAGGGCTGCGTCTGTGTTGATCTCTGCTGTATCCTCATGGTCTAAGACAAATGCCAGGATGCACCGTGATCAGGACATGATTGTCCCATGAATTAACGAGTGACCGCTGTTCAGGTAAGTATGGCGAAGGTGTGGAGGTGGCTCGGTTGGCTAGGCAAGCAGAGAGAACGCCACTGTGGAATGCTATGGCCAGCTCATGGCTGTGTGTCCGTGTGTGCTGTTTGAAGGCTAAACATATGAAAGTCAAGAGCTGCCTGGAAGAGGTGGGTGTGAGGTCACCAGGGTTGTCAGCAGAGCGGCCGGAGGCTGGAAGGCAGACTTCACCTGCTTAATTACAGATGGCCACTGGCCACTGGACCTCTCCCTCGGTGTAATTACAGCTCTTGTGTCCACTATGCTGACAGGCCAACTAGAAACACCTAGCTCTGTCTGCATAGGGACCTGTTTTGCTCTTTATTTTTAATTTTTTAAAACATAAATCAAACCAGGGCCTTTCGAGTTAACATTCACTTTCTATGTGGCATGAAGCCCTCGCTAGGTTTCCTTGCCTCAGAAAACAAACAAACGATAATTTCTTTGACCTCGGGGAAAAGTACCCTCTGTGATTTGTTTCCCTTGAATCAGTCTGTCCTTTGGGATTCATTTAAGCTGGCCTTACTCTCCCTCCCTTTCACTATGTTTATTGTGAAATTATATCATTGTTTATCATGCATCATCTGTACCTATGATCCAGATAAAGGGGGGAAAAATCCACATTTCTGGTGCCTTTGCAGCCCCTGAGCCCCTTTACTGATCTTGTCTTACTCCTCTTTCCCCCAAAAGCTAACCACTGTCCTGAATTTTATGTTATTTTCTTGCATTTCTTTGTGATCTTACCATCTATATGTATGTTTTTAAAATATTCGTCATTTTACCTTCATCTACTTTTTAGCTTTATTTGAATAGTATTGTCAATTCATGCACCATTATACTTTTGAGTTTCAGCCATATTGATGTGTATGGCTGTTTATTATTTTTATTGCTTTATATTGTTCCCATATATCAATATATCAAAATGCATTTACCTCTTCTTCTGTTCATTGACATATGGGTTGTTTTCAGGTTTTAGCTATTACAGATGATACTATACACTGGGGCACACTTGTACCCGTAGTTTCTTCAGGTTATTGACTTAGCTTTGGAACTAGTGGTTCAGTATGTATGTGTATGCTCAACTTTACTGGGGGCAAGGATAAATTGTTTTCCAAGTGATTGTACCAACTGATGCAACCACCGACATTCTTGCAACTTCCAATTGCTTTATAGCTTCATGAATGCTTGGTATTGTCAGGCTTTCAAATTTCAACCAGTCTTGTGTGTGATATGTTCATGTAGCTTCAATTTGTATTTCTGTGGTTATTGATGATACTGAGAATCTTTTCATGTATCCACAGTGATGAATCATTCCTGAAAGATATCTCTTCATTGCTTTTATGCATTGTTTCTATTATGCTTTTTTTCTATTTCTTATTGCTGTAGAGGCAGTTATATTTGTTGCAAATAGCTTTCCCCTAATTTGTGGCTCGTATTTCCATTTTCTCTGAGGTCTGATAAATAGATGTTCAAGGAATAAATTTTGTGGATCTTGGAACAAATCATTTCACATGTTTGGGCTTCTGTTTCTGCTCAACTAAGTGAGCATCCTGGTGCATTCTCCCCTGAAAACTCAACAGTGAGAGACAGCACAGTGGGTTATACAGCATGAAGGCACAGTTTGAAAGTAAAGCACCATACTCATGTAAATTCCTTCCTACTGCCTCCATTTTTATACCATAACATGTTCTCTAGCTGCTATTTTTATTGTGCTTAGTACGTTTAGAGATTATTTATTTGTTCACTTATTACCTAGTCTGTCCCTCTAGAATATAAGCTGAAGCGGGTAAGAATCGTTGCTTTGGAAATATCATTTTATCATTACATTCCTGGCATCTTGGAATGGTTCCTGGTACATAGCAGATGTTCAATAAATATTTGTTCAATGAACAACTGAACCAATGCTAGTAGTAGTCATGATATCATGGCTATGTAAGCATCCAAATACTGTATTTGGGATTTGCTTCCTGTTCAGAAAACTTTCAAACTTATGTAGTATATTGTTCAGTGTCTCTTTGGCCTTTTCTTTTCCAGAAAGAGTGGGTGGAGCCAGAGGGAGGGAATTGTGCCCTGGGGAGCCAAGAGCTTAGATTTTAGCTTTTTAGATCTGGTGGGCTGGCACTCCTTTGAAGGCTGATGTCTAGGGTGAGGCCAGAATTTCCCAGGCTATTTTCTTTGCCCTTCTGGATGGTTGCTGTCAACTTTGCTGCCTTTTCAAACCCTGCTGGCTTTTGCTCTGTTGCTACAGACAGACGCCAGAGCTGGCAGTTTGGGGGGAATGTGTGTGCCTGTGAGTGCTGGGGGAAGGGTGCTGGGGAAGTGGTGGAGAACCAGAGCTGGGTGGTGGCCGTGGGTTTGGAGTGAATGAGGGCAGCAGGAGGATGGTCGGTCACCACAGAAGACTCCGTGAAGACCCTGCCCACTTGGCGGGGCACGCTCTTCAGAGAGATTGCCAGGGTGCACACTCGGGGAACAGGCATCCCTTTGTAGATCTGCAGGGCTCCCCTGGCCTCCATCCAGCCCTTCAGCGGAACATCTGGGAAGCCTTGGCCCCTCCTCGTGGCGAAGCCTCTGAGCCCTGGAGACAGAGATCAATGACCTCTTCTTGGCTGCTCCTTAACCCGTGTCCCAGACAAGTGTTTTTCTGGGAACCAGTGAGGAGCGCAGGCCTTTGATGCCAAGGCTCATGTGCTGTTGCAGTTAAGACTTTCACTTTTGCGAAAATGATGGGGGCAGAGGAAGGGGCTGGGGAGGGAGAGCAATGAGAAGTTGACTTTTCAGGAACTCAGAGCCCAAGTGGGGAGCCCTGTCTCCTACTCACTGGCTCTTTGGCTGGGGAAACAGCAAGCTGAGCTATTGCCCCGTGTTAATGCTTCTTCATGCGCGGGCTCAGGTTAGGTGTGGGCTTGAGGCTAGGGACCAATTTGGTTCTGACCCCCACAGGCAAGCTTTGCAACCCCTGGCAGATAATTTTGAAAAAGCACAAGGGGATTTTTCCCCCCCACATAAATTACCATGGGCTGAAGACAGTGAAAAGATGTATGATGTAAAATAGATTGAGGTAAATATGCCATATAATTACCCGCTCTGCAGTAATGTTTTATAACCTGTGTGTTAGATTCCATGTTTAATACTTATCATAAAAATATAGTACATACTATAGAAAAAATATAGAAAGAGTAGAAGTTTCCTTAACCCATTCATTCCTACTTAGGGTCAGGTGCTCAAAATCAGTGTTACTGTCTTAAAATTCTTACTACTTTCCTGCAGTAAGTACTTAGTAAATGCCAATTGAACCATCGGTAGGAAAGTAACTGGAGTTTCCCTTGACCTAGAAATGTTGCTGCAGGTTTATCCACTGGCAAGCCTGCACAGGTAAAGCAAACACAAATAGGCAGATGTGAAACAGCAAAATACTGGGAGCAAGCAAAGTGCCTGTAACCAAGGGACATTTTGTCCCTCCCTAAATGGAATAATAAGCAAGCATTGCATGTTTTTGGGCTTATTTTTGTGTATTAATGGGGAAAGATGTTAAAAATAACTGGTTGAATAAGGAAAGTAAGTATGGAATAGACTGACGAATTTCAGAGGGAAGGAGGGGAATGATTGACCAGGGAACTTATATGCATACTAAAGGCCTAGTGCATTGATTCGTGCACTGGTGGGGTCCCTCGGCCCGATCTGCATCCTCTCACAACCTGGGACTCTTCGGGGGATGTCAGATAGCCAGCCCAGTCTAGACAGGAAGAAGCCCAATCCTGTGTATTGAGTGTCTGTCCCCTCCCTGGTGGTCAGTGCACTTCATAGCAACCAGTCAACCTTTCATTAGGTCGTTTGGTCGTTCGGTTGCTTAGGCACATAGATAGATCATAGATAGATAGATAGATAGATAGATAGATAGATAGATAGATAGATAGATATGCTTAATCCATGGACACAGACAATAGAGTGGGGAAGGCCTAGGGGGGGGGGGGCATGGGTACAGAGTGGGAAAACCCCCCACAAACAAACAAAAGGGACATTTGTAATGATTTCAACAATAAAGATACATTAAAAAAATAAAAGTAAGTTGAATAATATATATAGTATGACCTCACTAATGCAAAAGAAACATACACAAATACATACACTAGATTCACATATATAAAAACGTTTACCTCTGAAAGGTGGGAAGGGGACCAAATGACTTGAGCTTCCCCCTATATCCTTTTAGTCAGAGAATTTTGCCTTGAGCTTATGTGTAAAATTTGTTCATCAGAATTCCTCATTATGGTGCCTCCTAGTGTATATAACTAACTCCTTTCTCCCCACCACAATCTGGGTCCCCCGCTGGAGGAGATGGGGAGCAGGGAGGAACAGTATGTGTGATTTGAGGGGGAGGGCAGCCAGACTCACAGTTTGTTCTCTTGATGTGTGGCTCCTGGAAGGTGGGTATACAGAATGAGGCTCCTTGTTTCCTGACATCTCATTACATTCAGCCTCCTGGCTGTTTAATTCGCAAGAACTCGACCTTTTAGGAAAATGGAGGGTCTCAGGGCCACCTACAGTATCTCCTATATATTGTGGATCTTGATAATTTCCACGTAAAGATAGGAAAGCTCAGTTGCATCCTGAAAGAGCTTAAAGTTTAGTCCTGGAGACAGGCTTGTCTGCATACACAATACCAGGGTAGACTAACTCTTGCAAAGGCCCCAAAGCTGCTCCACTGTGAACTTCTCAGAGTTGAAGTGGTACCTGCCCTCCCCACTTCCTGTTGATTCAATGATGATTCTCACTCAGCTCTACTCTAAGGAGCCCATGGTTAACTAGTACTAATAGACGTTACAACAGAGTTAGTGCAATACAGTGTTGTTGATTTAAAAGCTCTCCTTGTTCGGGACTCATTGTGGCTCAAACGATGGGCTGGCCAACTCCACCTGTTCTGGAATAGAGGCTTGGAAGCAGAGATTGGTCTCTCTTGATGGGAGGCAACAAATGGTCATGGATGCAGGCTCCTTTTGGGTGTATGGGAGATGGGCTCTACAGGGTGAGCAGTAAAGATGGGACTGGCTGACCTGGGGGTGTGGAAGGCAGTGTTGCATCCTGTTGGGAGACCATCAAGGTTTAAAGATTGACCTTGTCTCTGGCCCACCTAGGCTAGCCCCTCACTTTTCCAGATTGCGATTTTCTCACCCGTAGAATGGCAACAATAAAATTGCCCTTCCTCCAGCCACTTTTTAAGAGGAACATGAGTCTCTGATTGTCATTTAGCTGGTTAGAGAGCAAACAGGGATTTGGCCTGGGGTGTGCTGCATTCTGTTCTCTGCCTGTTTCCTGCATCTGAACAGGTGTCCTCAGCACCAGACCCATTGGTCTAGGGACCTGGAATCCTCTGACATGGCATGTATGATTTCTTGTATATTCTGGACACACGTTTTTTTTTCTTTATTGGTTAAGGAATTACATATGTGTCCTTACCTCCCCCACCCCCCTGTGTCCCCCATTGTAGCTTTGCTCTAGTTCTCAGAGGAATTCAAGACCTCAAAAAGCTTAACAAAAGCTACTCTGGAGGATGGTCTTTGGTGCTACCATGCCATCCTGGTAGAACTTTTTCTTCTTGCCCCCACCCCCCCAACCCCCCATTTTTAGGAATGAAATACCTGACATAACAGGTTGTTCTGAGCAATTATTTTTCCACTGGGAAGAAATGTAAAACGTTGTAATAGAAATGTTCCCAAAATGTAAACTGGTTGTCTTCTCAAGGAGAATGTACTGAACACAACCGTGGAGTTTAATGTCTTGGACATTTTCATAAACATCAGTTTATTATGCCCCCTATACTTTTCTAAGGACCCTAGGTTGCGTTGTCTATTTTAAATTCCCCCTCAATACTCCTAGTTATTTTTCCTATGTCATGGATCACAAAGAGATGTTTTAATTTATGTATAATGATTTGCGTGGGAGCCTGAGGATAGATAGCTTCAGCTCCTCTTTTGAGGGAACGTGCTGTTTTATAATCATCACATGCTGCTCGGGCAATGTGGAGCAGTGGGCCTTGAGCATGTGTCAACATCACCAGGAGGGCTGGTTAGAGTGCAAATACAGCTTGCTGGGCCCCGTGCCCACAGTTTCTGACTCTGTAGGCCTGGGGAGAGGCCCAGGAACTTGTCTTCCTACCAGATTTCCAGGGACTCTGATGACACTGGTCATGGACCCCTCGTGGAAAACTACTGGTTTTGGAAGTATTTCTCTAACGGTTATGTCCATGCAAGTCATTTGGGAACCTTGTTAAAGATGCAGATTTTGATTCAGAAGGTCTAGGATGGGTCCTGCGATTCTGCTTTTCTCACCAGCTCCCACCCAGGCGATAGCAATGGCGCTAGTCCTGGACATGCTTTATATAAAAAGACTTTAAAGCTGTGGGTCTTACTTCTGACTACACATTGGAATACATGAAGAAGTAGTAGAAGAAGAGAGGAAGAGGAGGAGAAAAAGGGAAAGAAAAAAGATATCTCTGGGGGGTGGAGCTTGGGCATAGGTCTGGCTCCCCAGGTGATGGGCTGTATCCTCCAGGGTGTGAACTTGCTGAAAGTCTGTCTCCTGATTACAGAAAGTATTGCACTATTGCATATTTGCTTGACTAATCTTTGGTCGCCAACAGGGATTTCACATTTGAACCATCTGCAAAGCATTAAAAGATAATTGATACCTGGATGAAGTAATATGTCTGGGATTTGCTTCAGAGTAACATGGTGGGGGGAGAAATGGGTGACGGTATTGATCTGTGCTATCCAATATGCAGGCAACTACCTGTGGCTATTTAAATGGAAATAAATTGGAAAAACACACACACACAAAAAACAACCCTGATAATACAATTTCTCTGTGACATCAGCCACATTTCAGGTGTTCATAAGTCCCAGCTGGCTTGCAGCTGCCATATTGGACACAGATATGGAACTTAGGGGGTTCAGCCCAGGCTTTGTGTGGTTTTGGCAGCCCCTTCCCCCCCCCCCCCCCCCCCCAGGTAATTGCAAGATGCAGTCAGGGTTATACCCACTGGGCTAACTGAAATGGTGGGCTTCAGGATGATTAGAGCCAGCTGTGTTCCTGACCCACGGCTTTGGCACCATTGTTCTGTGCCTGTTCTTTTCTGTCATCTGCTTAATGAGGATGGGAGATACTTGTCCTGCTTTTCCCTTGAGGCATGTAGTCCAATTTGGAGAGAAAAACTAGTGAAAAATTGTCAAGCACTGAATACACCTAAGAGATTTGTTGCTCTTCCAAGCTGGAGTCTTGCTAAGGTGAGGCCTTGGAGTAGCGTTGCCAATTCCTACAAATAAGAACATAGGAGGCCTAGCTGAATTTGAATTTTAGTTCAACTAGAAATATTTAAAAAAAATTTTAGTGTAAGTATGTTCCATGCAGTACTTGGGGGATACATACCGGTATGCTAAACCCACATTTGCATTTTAATCCAGCAGACCAATCCCGCAGCCTCTTTCCCACTGCAGCTGGAGGGGGAGAAGGGAGGGGACTGAGCTTTTCATTGTGAAGGAAGGCCTTTCTAAACCTCTGATCTGAAGTCAGGACAACAGAGGGTGTTGGAGAGTTTGCTTTTAAAACTTAATGGTGGACTCTCTCTCCACTTACTTAGTTTCATCAGACTTATGGTTTACCTGGTGAGAGATCATGCACATATTTTGCTAGATTTATACCTCATTATTTTTTGGGGGTGTGTGTGCTAATGAAAGGGTTTTTGATTTCAAATTTTAATTGTTCATGGCTAGTATATAGGAAAGTAATTGATTCGTATATATTAACCCTGTATTCTGCAACCTTGCTCTAATTACTTATTAGTTCCAAGATTTTATTTTATTTTTTGTCTTTTTTTTTTTTTTTTTTTTGTCGGTTATTTGGGATCAGCAGTTTCCAAGGGGAAGGAGGGAGGAATGAGTACAGGGGATTTTTAGGGCAGTGAAACTATTTTGTAGGATACGTCATTATATACTTGTCAAAACCCATGGAACATACAGCACAGAGTGAATGCTAATGTAAACTGTGGATATTAACGTATCAATGTTGGCTTATTAATGATAACAAATGCACCGCGCTAATCATATAAGACATAAATAATAGGGTAAACTGTGTTTGTAGGGTGCAAGGGGTATTTGGGAACTTTGTACTCCCCAATTCGTTTTTCTATAAACTTTTAACTTCTCTGAAACAAAATCTATTAACCATAAAGCCAGCTGAAAGAGGGCCTTGGTGAAATGAAGATGCCAGGGTCGGTTGGCTGTTTTGAGTCCTCCCTCAGCTGAAAGGATGAGCTGCCTGGTATTTGGTCCTGTGATGCCCCTGGGTGTCCTTAGTTTCTTTCTTGGCGGTGGGGCTAAACATGCTGGGTTTAGTCCCCTGTCTTTGGGAGCGATGTACGCTTCTAGTAGGTGCTCACCTGTGTTTCTAGAATAAGAATGAAAGAGGTGTAGACAATGGTTACCATATTTATAACATATATGATAATCCCTGTCTCCAGGGTTGTGGCTAGGAAGGGGTGGGAAAGAGTGGAAGCCTTAATTTTCTCCTTTGGAAATGGGGATGGTAACACTCTCTCTCCTCAGGCTGTGGTGATTAAATGAGGCAAGGCATGTAATGTTCTGGGCATATGGTGAGCATTCAGTGATTACAAAGACCCCGGGCCTTTGAAGAGAATACAACAGGGTGGGGAGGGGACCTGCAGCCCTTAGGAGGAACAGGTTTCCCAGAAGCTGGTGAATGACTGCGCTGTTCCCGGAAGCCTTAGGGCGAATAGTGGTCCTGGTTGTCAGCACCATTCTGGGAGCCTAGCCTGCTCCAGGGGCCTCCAAGTGCTTCCAGTCTTCAAAGATTCTGGGCATCTTGTTCCTTTTAGAGGGACTGCGGTTGGATGTGCAATGGTAAGTCAGGCACCTCAGTTATCCAGAGATGGATAGAGACCTCTCCTCTCCCAACCCTCCTCCCCATGTGACTGCCTAGCCTATTCCCCCGTCTCCAGCTTTGGGAGGATTTTGTGCCCTTCCTGGTAGGGACACATTGGAAGGTCTTGCAAGTTCACAGGTGCACCTGCAGCTGGGGCCCAGGGTCTTTGTCTGGGGTGCATTTAAACGGACAAAACCTTTTACCTGTTGGAGGTTAAAATTCTCTCTAACACCTGTGGTTAGATAATCCAGCACTGACGAAAAAAATATATACATGATTGCTCAGTTGCTTTGTGCTTCTTCTCTTGATAGAAATTAAAACTCGTTTTCTCAGCAGCAAGAGCAATAAAAACATATTGAGATGAGGAGCTGGTTTTTTCCTGACTCCTTGACAGCAGATGATTTAGAGGCATCTCTGTAGGAGATTAAATGGAATTTGGGTAAACAGCTGAAGGGTTTGCATGGGATTCATTTAAAAAAAAAGCCACCCTAGGAGGTATTTTCCTCTGCGGAGGTGAGGGTGCAGAGCAGCGGCTTTGGAAGCTGGGTGGGTGGTGAGAATTGGACTTCTCCACAGGCCCCTCCTGAGACAGAGCCCTACAGGTGGGAGATGGGCCTCTTTCACACATGCCAGAGCCATCCTCTTAGATGCTGAGATGGTTGCTGTTTGAGTCTGATGACCAAGTGCAGAAAGGGTAGCCAGACACCTTTGACCAGCCAGACCAGCGACCCACAAATGTGTGGAGTACCTACCTTGTGCCAGGCACTTTAGTAAGACACTGGGACTATAACGTGGACAAAACACACCAAAAAATCCCGATCTAGGAGTTGGAAGGGTCCTGTCCTTAGGGGTTGCCTGGTTCAAACTTATCTTCTCAATTATATAGAACTAAAAGATTCTACCCAGAGTTATACATTGAGTCAGGTGAAAAATCTGTATTAGGCCCTAGCCGGTTTGGCTCAGTGGGTAGAGTGTCAGCCTGCGAACTGAAAGGTCCCAGGTTCGATTCCAGTCAAGGGCACATACCTAGGTTGTGGGCTCGATCCCCAGTGGGGGACTTGCAGGAGGCAGCCAATCCATGATTCTCTCTCATCTTGGATGTTTCTATCTCTCTCTCCCTATTCCTTCCTCTCTGAAATCAATAAAAATATATTTAACAAAGAAAAAGAAAAATCTGGATTAGAACTTAGGTCTGCTAATACCCCGGTACAGTGTTTGACTAGAGCTATGAAACTGGCAGCATTTGCTGGGAGTTTGTGAGGACAACAGGAATTGGCTCACATACATATGCTATCTACTGTCATAATATGGGACACTCCCCAATCTCCCAACATAATCCTTGGAGTCCATGAACTGCCTGCTATTTGGTGGTGAAGAGAGAAGATCAAAGGTGACAGGAACCAGTTAGACACTCTCACGACAAGGTGACATTGCCATCACACCCCAGGGCAACATCGGTGGCCTCGTCTTGTTGGACAGGGCATGGGCCAGTTTGGATGCTGTTAATATCACATGGTGACTTGTTTGTGGTATGAGCTGCACATTAGTCATGTGTAAGTAGGACCGTGTAGTAGATTGCAAATAAAATGAACAAATAAAAAAACACAAGTCCTTCTCCGCAGATAGTTGGAGAAGCACAGCCCCAGCATGATGCCTTGTGAGGACGGTATTCAGTAAATGTGCTAGATGTAAATGCAGAGTCTTCTGTTCTGTTTTCTGTTATCGGAGATGCAGGTCATGCCTTTGGCCAAATGATGAAGTCAGCAGTCTCCTTTTCCCCCTGGAGCATCTCAGCTTCCTTTCTTGCCCTGGAGATCCTGTGATTCCACTGTGCCATCTCCCTGGAGAAAACGTGACTCTCAGCTCCGTGTCAATCTTCCCTGACAGCTGTTCTCCAGACAACTCCCACCTGCCTTAGAGTGAGCCCAGATGTGTGTACTAAGGGATGCCTGTAACACCAAGAACAGGGACTCATCTTGACATTTTAAGGGAAGAGAAATATTTTGGCTTTAGTAAGGGAGGCACTGAGCCGTTGTAGAAAGGATATGAGCTTTGGAGGGAGATAGACCGTGGACAAATGCCATTGTTAAACCCTTCTGAGTCTTAACCTCTTCTCTCCTTATGAAATGGAGCAGTAATTTCCACCTCATAGCCATGTTGTGAGGTTTAGATGAAATACTGGTGTAAGATGCCTAGTAGAGGAGTTGACACTAAAGAGATTGCTGACAAGAATTCTATCAAATCACACCATGTGGGTAACTTCCTACTTATGGATCCAGACTTGTCCTAGTCTTCCATCTCTCCAACTCCTCATTCTGAGATCTTTGCGTGGTACCTTTTCTCCCTGTCTCTCCTTGCCCCGTCTGTAGAGTTTTATGGTCAATGTGCTAGATCCCAAGTTGCTGGAAAGGCCACCACGTAGGGTATTCACTGAAAACTCCAGTGGCTTTATTCCTGCTGGCAATGAAAGGAGGAGGCTGTGGGGCTTCTGTGATTGCTTTGGTTGGCCCTGAACTTGTCCCTTTGCCTCTTACCCTGCTATCTTGGAGGCTGCATGGGGGAGGAGGTTCCTCAGCCTGAAATGGGTGGCCAGTTCTCAAGTAGGCCCTCTCCAATTGGGCAAGGCTGTTTTTTTTCAACTTGTCATTTACCTCTGAGCCAGTTGCCTATTGCCACCCTTTCAAAGTTCCATGCCTCCTTCCTTCTAAATCCTTGCCTTGGGCCTTTGGAAGAAGAACATTGGGTGCCCCACTTGTTTATTTTATTAAAGTGCCATTTAAGTAACCCTCGCCTTCAGGTTCTATATTCCTTGTAATTAATATGTGGCTGGTGCCCAACCAGCGTGGCTCAGTGGTTGAGCATCAACCTATGAACCAGAAGGTCATGGTTCCATTTCTGGTCAGGGCACATGCCTGGATTGCAGGCTCGATCCCCAGTGTGGGATGTGCAGGGGGCAGCAGATCAATGATTCTCTTCCATCATTGATGTTTCTATCTCTCTCCCTTCTTCTCTAAAATCAATAAAAAGATATTTTTTAAAAATGCAGCTAATAGCTTATTGTTCCTGTGTTCACACAGAGAGGATTCCTGCTTTCTGCTGGCCTTGTGACTCAGAGGTTTCAGAATATGCCACTGAACAGATGGGAATATTAGGGACTGAAATGCCTCATTATGTTTTTCTGGTTCTAATCTATTTTAATTTGAGGGATTGCTTATATCTATTTGACCTATGTTTCAAGCAGGTAAGAACAGCCTGTTTTTCTTATTTTAGTAAGAACAAACATATGCAGATATAAATATGTGAATTATAAAATATGTATGATATGTGCGTAAATTCATATATGCACATATGTACACATGTACATATAGACTTATTTCATAATTAATTTAAGGGGACCCATGCAAACCAGGTGCAGCTGGTCTCCACGTGTACCCTCAGATGCTGCTGTAAGATTAAGCATATGGATGGTGTGGGCATGAGTGACTGAGCCCTTAGGCAGCTCCTCTGGGTGACACCCAGAGCAGAAATGGTACAGCAGAGTCTAGGATGAAAGAAAATCCAAATATAGATTTCCTTGCCCATTAATAGAGAGAGTTATGCATTTGTGTCCAAGGTCCAACCAGCAATATTGTGTAAAATTCTCACAGCATATCCAATTTCTGTCTTGGTTAGCATTTTTATCTATTTTTGCAATTTGCTGTGATTTAAGGCCTGCTGACTCAATGTCACAATTGTATTGAAGACTCTTCAAGTTGGGGAACAGTTCTGGTGTTAATATGTCAAGAAGGATGTTGACACACCTGAGCCCAGCTCTGGAGGGATCTGGAGAGGACTCTGGGGGCTCTGAGGGTGGAGAGTTGATGGAAGAGGCACTTTGCACGTAGAAGCCCACAGGCAGTCATCTCCAAGGGAAGGGTGGTTATATAGATGAGGGATTAATTTTGTTCTGCATCCATCAGGAAAATAGTTAAAACAGGGAGGCCATGTAAGGTCAAGGTAAAGATTTCCCACTATTAAATTGGCTGCTTTGTGGAGATGATAAGCTCCCCTCCAAGTGTTTATATAGATGTTGGTTGACCTTCAGTTTAAAATGAGTTCCAGCAATACCTGGGAGGTTGGACTAAATGGTTTGCAAACTCATCACAGATGCTTTAGAAAATGAATGACATCTCTTCCTAGCTAAAGGTGCTAGGCAGATACCCAGTCCTCAGGAAATGATAAATAACTGCCCATTAATTAATAATAAAGTGGGCAGATTTTGGAATTTCAAAATTATGCCAATTTCAGAAGAGTTTGTAACAGTGGTTGGAATAACCTATGGGTCCTGAAAAATCCACCTCTGCTTTGCAGATTTTGGTCTCTCCATCTGGAGAATGAGGAATAATCCATACTTCTCTGTACATCCCTGAGTAGGTGGGTAATACAAAAAGTGATAGTGTCCTGGCTGGTGTGAGTCAGTTGGTTGGAGCATATTCCTGTATACTGAAAGGGTCTTTGATTTCTGGTCAGGGCACATACCCAGATTGTGGGTGGGATCCCTCCTCTCTCCTTTCTCCTCTCTTCTTTCTCCTCTCTTCTCTCTCTTCTCCTCTCTCCTCTTTCCTCTTTCCTCTCTGCTCTCTGCTCTCTCCTCTCTGCTCTTTCCTCTCTCCTCTCTCCTCTCTTCTCTCTCCTCTCTCCCTCTTCCTCTCCACCCCCTACCCTCCCTGCTTTCCTCCCTCATTCCCTCTCTATCTTTCTCTCTCTTCTCCCCCTCTCTCTCTCCCTTCCTCTCTAAAATCAATAAAAATATATCTTCAGATAAGGATTTAAAAAAGTGAAAATAGCTCTGAAATCAACTGTGGTCTAACTGGTCCACCTACTTCCAACTCCCATCTTATTTCATCTTCTGCAGTCTCGCCTGAGTGGTTTTAAATTCACATCTCATCAAATCACTCCCTAGTTTAATATCTCTCAGCAGTTCCCCATTATCTGCAAAATATAAATTTAAATTCCTTTATCAGAATACAAATCCTTCATCATGTAGTCCCTGTGGTCCTTTCCAGGTCATCTTCAGTTTATCCTTACCCCAAAATTCACACTATAGGCACATTATTTCCCAAATGGACCAAGTTGCTCTCTATTATTTGTGCTTAGAGTCTATTGTATTACCATTTGTTGTTATAGTTGGTGTCTGTTATACCTCTTCCAATATTTTTCAACAATAGCATATAAGGTGAGCATTGGGAAAACTAAATGTAATTCATTATTCTGAGATTCTTGTATTGTCCAGAAAGAGGGTAAATTTTTAAAAATTTGATAAGTAGTCATAAATATATTTAAAAACAAAAAGAGAATGCAATTTTCCAAACTAGTAAATGGGAAAACAAATGATTTTTAAAGATGAGTCCAAAAGAAGTAAGGAGAAAAAAACAAAAATAGATCAAGGTACATATAGAAAGAATAAATAGTAAAATGTTAGGTTTAAGCCTGAATATATCAGTAATCACATTAAATATAAATAGACCAGATACTAGTTAAAATACAAAGATTGCTAACCTGCAATGAGAAAATGTCAACTTGGCCAAGAATAGCTTTCTAGGCAGAAGGAACAACATCTGCAAAGACCCAGGAGTGGGAAAGTAGAAGCACTATTTGTCACATTTTCATAGATTAATACTTAAGAACTAGACATTAAGGATTCAAAACAGTTCTCCCCAACATTTGCCTTCAAAGTCTGCAGCTGGCATTTTATTGTGCCCACCTTCCTTGCTCTGTGTCAGAAGAAGAGGCACGAAATTAATGCAACCCATATATAGAACATGCTGTATTTTAGTTTTGTTGTGTACGTATTGGAAAATAAAGAGGAAAATGTGACAATCTAGGTGTACACATTAAAAAATATCTAGGTGTACATATTTTAAATCTACAGACTTTCCAGGCCTCATTGCTATCCTATATAATACAAGCCTAATTATGCTAAGTGTCTGCCCATTTGTTTAACTGTTCAGCCAGTTGCTATGACGTGCACTGACCTCCAGGGGGGAAGATTCTCTGACTGCTAGGTTAGCTTGCTGCTGGGGTCCTGCCAATCTGGACTGGGAAAAATGGGTAGGACATGCACTATAGCCCTCCTGGGCCTGATTATGCACCAGTGGAGACCCTCTGCCTGGCCTGTGCCCTCTCGTAATCTGGGACCCATTGGGGATGTTGGAGAGCTGGTTTTGGCCCAATCCCCACAGGCCAGGCTGTGGGACCCACCAGTGCACAAATCCATGCACTGAGCCTCTAGTTTTAGATAATATGCAACACCAATGACCTTTAAGTACTCAAGTCAGAAGTCTATGACTATAATTACTAGAATTTAAAAGCCATTGTATTCACATTGTTTAGTGGGTTCTCAATAAATGTACACTATGTAATTATAATGAACTAGTGGCCCAGTGCACAAAATTTGTGCATGGGGGGGTGGGGGTCCCTCAGCCCAGCCTGCATCCTCTCCAATCAGGGACCCCTTGGGGGCAGTCAGACATTCCTCTTGCAATCTGAGACCACTGGCTTCTAACCACTCACCTGCCTGATGGCCTGATCTCTGCAACTGCTCTTTCCTGACAGCCTGATCGCCCTAACTACTCTCCCCTACCAGCATGATCCTCCTAACTGCTCTAGCCTGCTGGCCTGATCCCCCTAACTGCTCTCCCCTGCCAGCCTGATTGCCCCTAACTGCCTCTGTCTCAGCCCCACCACCATGGCTTTGTCTGAAAGGATGTCCAGAAGGTCATCCGGAAGTTGTTAGGTCTAATTAGCATGTTACCCTTTTATTAGTGTAGATAATAATAGCCAATTCTTATGTAGTGCTACTGCACCCAAGAATTATTTTAACCATGTAATGTATATTTATTAATTTAATTGCCTCAAGGATTCCACGTTGTAGATGCTGTTATAATGCTTAATTTTACAGATGAAGAAACAGAGGCCCAATGTGAAGGAATAATTAAGAGGGCACATAGTACAAGACAAAGCCAAGATTTGAGCACAGCCCTTCCGGCTCTGATCTCTGTGTTCTTAGTCTTACACTCCACTGTTGCAAGATTGAAGGATAAGTGGCTTTTCTGAGGTTACCCAGGACTGCATGCAATTGCGCAGGTTAACTATTGTAGAAGCTTGAGGACCTCTAGGCATATGAGTTCTGTGCATTGTTACTCAACAGCCTCAGTAGAGTTATTTCCAAAATGCTGAAGTGTCAGGTCTGTCTGGCTGGGGAAAATGTGTTTCTGTGAAAAGACCAAAAAAACCCAAACCAAACATAAGTAAATATTTTTTAATGTTTAGCAATGAAATCGCTCTATTATAGCTATTGCTCCTCTTTGGTAACTTGTCTCACTCCCTAACTCTTTTATGGTGATGTAATAGGTGACATCTGGAGAGCAGGTTCCGCAATCGGGGGAAGGCTGTCCTGTTAGGATACTCCATGTGAATCTGTGAAGGGGGGCACATGTGGGTTTGTGTGACACACTTGCCCTAGTGATCTCGGTCACACAGTGATCTGAGGCAGTGAGCCTGGGGGTTACTTCATTGGATCAATTATTCTGTGGTGTTGGGTCCCCCTACAACCACTGCGACTGAAGAGTACAAAGATCTTGGGGACTTGCATTCAGCATTTCCAGGAAAAAATGATGTTTGGGGAATTATTATTGCAGAATAAGATGATTGGCTCTCTCCCAGATGCTTTTCCTGACTTTGATTTTGGGTGAGCATTTTTATTTCTTGAGTTATTGGGGAAAAAAATTGGCCTTATTCTCAATGCCTCCCTGACCCTGGGACCTGTCCACAAATGCAGAAGAATAAAGAGGAAAATGAATGGAATGAGCTTGCCATATGAGCTGGGATTTATGATCCTCACTCTCTCTCTGGGCCTGCACTGAACTTTTCTTTTTAAATCTTCACGTGTTACATCTGAGCCTGCTGATTCCAGGGCAGCTCTGGCTTCTGTCATCGTCCCTGGCATGACACACCTGTGAGGGGGCGAGCAGGCTCGATGCAGGATTTGGAGTTGATAATAAAGCTGGCCGTTACTCTGAAATGTCAAGGCTTGCCCTGGCTTTATCTGGCAAAGGTGGACTGAAACCACACTCCCCAGCAGTGGGTGGTGATGACCAGTCACTGCTAAATTATTTGACTCATTGGCCTTAATTCTTGGAAGGGATGGGGGGGAGGGGTAGTCCTCACATACTCAACCTCCCATTTCAGTACTGTGCTTAAATGTTCACACTCCCTCCTCTAGCCAGCCATGTGTGTGTTCATTGTACGTGTTCACTACATTTTAACCCTGCTGTTTGGGGGCCTCTTTAAACAGATTGTTCATGAATAGAGCCAAGGATGGGTTTTGATTTTGTAGAGAAAACCTGGTCATTGAGTTTGCATTGATTGAAAGCTGCGATACAACTGTGTAGCCGTCCAGAGAGAACTCTAGGCCCCACAGGGATGACTCTTGGCTGGCCCCACAGTGTGGGTGAGTGTCAACGCTCATTACACCACCAGCTGGGGCCAGTGGCGAATGCCCTGAGGGAGCCAGGCCTAGAGTCTGGGAGGCTCCTCCTCTGGTGAGCTCCCTGCCAGGTAGGGCTGCAGGCTGAGTCCAGAGCTAGGCTCTCTGCCTTTGCCATTCTGATGGACTCCTCCTCCTTGTGCATCTGCGTGGGGTTTTGCTCTTTGGGGATGGGAGGAATTAAGTTCATACTGTACTTCTCACGCATGTCTAGATATTTTCGTGCATGTGCTAAAAGTGAGCCCTCACAGCTGCCACTCTATCATCCCTACTGGAAGGGTGTGGGTCAGCTCCTCCAGAAGGCGTTGCCCTCCCTCCCTATCATGGGCTGGGGTGGCATGTCCATTTTTGCACAGCCACTATGGGCAGGGGGGTGGCTTGGGTACAGGTAAGGGAATGGGGGAGACAGTCCCTTCTTTCCAGCCCGGAGAAGTGCTCTGGCTTTGGGGAAAGGTCCCGGGAATATCTCCTTGGAAGTTGCTTCCCTAATTGTCAATGCTCTGCAGAACTGAGTGTTTTTGTCTTGCTTTGCCTTTCCTTTCCTTTCCTTTCCTTTCCTTTCCTTTCCTTTCCTTTCCTTTCCTTTTCTTTTTTCTTTTCTTTTCTTTTCTATCTTTTCTTTTCTCTCTTTTTCTTTTCTTTTCTCTTTTCTTTTCTGCAGAGCAGCTTGGAATCCATGAAGACTGGTTTTAGGCTAAAGCCTTGAGTGTGGGTGGCTCTGTGTACATCACATTGGCCTTTGTTCCCACCACACAGTTTCTAGAACACCTGTTGTTGTGAACATCTATGGGCCTGACACCAGCACTGTATTAGGTGGAGGGGAATGTCTGGGGAGTGAGCCTGGAATAGTAGCCAGGAAGTAGAGGGAGCGGGTTCTGGGTTCAAGTCCTCTGTCTCGGTCTCTGTCACTGGGCAGGTTATGTGACCTCTCTGAATTCAGTTTCCTCTTTGGTAGAGAGGATACTGTGTACTTATTTGTTGAAAGGATGCCTATAATTTTATTGCTGAGTAAACCAAGACCCAGAAGTGACCTGCCCAAGGCTCATAGTACGCAGACAGGATGCAGCGAGGAAGGAGGCCTGGGTTCAAGTCCCGGTCATTGAGGCTCCAGAACCTCTGCTTCTGTGTGGGAGAAGTGGGAGCAGCCCCTGCCTCGGGAGTGTCTTGTCTGGATGCCCTTGACAGTGTTACTGGAATAAAGGGAGGCAGTAGGCACCTTGTAAACTGTAAGGAGTTTCATAGCTGCAAAACGTTTCCACCTCAACAGCTTCTGGGCCACTGAGCTCCTTTGAGTTCCTGGCCTGTGGGCTCTTGAAATGATTTGTAAAAATATTTTCATGACTAGTTTTTCTAATTATAAAAGTGGCACTTACGGTAAAAATTCAACTAGGACAGAAGGGTGTTGAGCGTGAAAGACACCCCTCCCTCTAGTCAGTTCTACTCCCCAGAGAAGACTTCTGTTCACTTCTTATTGCCTTTCCCGAAATTGTCTGGACACACGGGCACATATACTCACATTCTTTCTCTTACATGGGTCATTGTTGTTGTTGTGGGTTTTTTTTTTTTTTAATCACCAAGAGACCAAAGAATGAAGATTCAGGGAGCGTCCAGTATTCGATCATTCGAAGCAGGGCCACAGTGAGCAGAGATATATCCTGTGTTGGTACCCCTGGATTTACAACAAACATTGAAAGCAGTGCCTAGTGGCGCAAAGCTTTCAGTATTATCCCTGTTGCCCTTGGCAGAAGCTCTCCTCAAAAAGAATTATTTTGTTAATACTGTGGTTTTCCACTGCTCCACCCAGTTAAATTGAATCATACCATGTGACTTCCAAATAAAATGATGTGTGTGTCTGGAGGGAAGGGACCTGACAAAGCTTCCCTTTTTGTTAGATCCCGGAGAACACAGCAGCGCTGTCTTCAGAAGGCCCTGCTCTCGGAGCCCTCTTGCCTGGGCCTTCGGTATCCCAGCTCACCCTCCTGTCCTCGGAGGAAGCTGTTGCCTGTAATCGGGTGGTAGAGAGCGGCTCTGTGTATATTTAAATATGTCTCCCTACACAGAAATCAAGTCCAGCCAATGCCATTTTATGAAGCACTTAATCTACATGAAGGCATATATCCCCTTGATTGAATTTGGCCTGGCTATTTGGGCAGTGCATCATCAGACCATAACCCGATTTCTTTGCCTGTTGTTGACAACAGATGAGGTTTCATTCTCTCGTTAAAGCAAACACTTCCAACATCCTAAAGCACATGTTTTGGGGTTAGAGCAACTCCTATGATTTCATATTGCAGTGTGAAATGGTTTCTCTTATGGTTAAAAAACACCCCCCACAGATTTGTGGTTTTTTGGAGCTTTGATACTTATGTTGATATTTTCCCAGAATGTTATGAGTAAGACCATTTTGACAGCTAAACCTTATTTTAAATGGACCAGGGAGCCTTAGAGGACTCCTGTGGAGTTATGTGTTTTGTTTTAATGAAGGTTTCTTTTGATCGGGTAATTCCAAGAATCAGGTGTGGAAGGAATGTTGGGCCCACACCTCTTCAGGGCCTGGATCTTCCCTCAGGACTCTTGGTTGGTGGCCTTCCATTCCTGCTCCTCTTCTTTTTCCTCCACCTCTCCACCTTCTCCTCTTCCTCCTCTTCATCGTCATCAAGAGGGCTTCCTGGGTCTTGCTATGGACTCAGCTCCTCCTGGCAGGTTAACCCTTACCTGTCCTGACCTGTGGGTTCTGGGCCCCACATGCTTGGCAACTTCTCTTCTAGGCCCTAAAATGCATGGTGAGTTGATTGCAGAATTATCCTCAGCCTGGGGAGCTCTGGCTGCTGGTGACCCTCATCCCCCTCCTATTATTTGTCCTGATTTCTAGCCAGCTCTCCCTCTGCAAGCTTAGAGCTCTGAGCTCCTTTCCCTGGCTCAGGCTGCTGCCTGCTTTCCTGTCTGTTGGGCTCCTTCTTCCTGAGAACCCCTGCCGTGTGGCTGTGTGTTATCTTAGAGCAGCGTTTTGAGATTGTGTCAAAAGGCTTAGTTTTGAGGGGACATGGCGTTTTAAGGCTAGCAGTGAAACCAACCTGCCATATTGATTTCCTGTTGTGTCAAACACTGAAGAAGCAGGAGTGATGTTTCCTTAAAAACAAACAACAGCAGCAACAACAACAACAAAAAAACCCAGAACTGTGTGGGTCCAGGAAATATTCCAGCCATCTTGTAGGACAGCACTGAAAGACGAGTGACATGCAAACAAAGACCTTGCAGTGAATCTCGACTGGTGAAGTGAAATAAATTTTTTTAAACCTTCCCAGTGCTTGGCTATAATCTAGAGGAAGCATTATACTTTGAGTGCTCTGAATTTTTATGAAGCTTGTGAAACTCTGTCTCTAAATGCTGGAAAGTATGAGTGGTAAAGATTTGGCAAGTGTCTCTAAAAGTATGGGGAACATTTTCTTGTCTTGGTTATGACTCCTGAGTGCTAATAACATGAATTAGTAGTATAAAGGCCATTGTTTAATAGAATTCTTATCCTCTCCTCACCCCCCAAAGACCTTTCACGTCTGCTGTCTTCCTTCCTGTCTTCAGGGAGGTGGATGATGTCACTGTCCCCACCAGGCAGAACAGGGATCTGCAACTCAGAGAGCTTAAGTGATATGGGCTGGAGTTATTGTAGAACCTGGGTGTATTGCTCCTTCCTGTAAACTCTGCTGACTGGTTGTTGTTGTTGTTGTTTTTTTTTTTTTTTGTTTGTTTGTTTTTCATGGTTTCTACCTGTAGTGGCTTCTAACACGCAGTTGCATCATTTCCGTTTTGGCATCATTACTGCTTGGGAGGCAGGCATCTCTGTTGACTTCCCTGGGATGCATGCTTGCTTGCAGAAAGTCAGCTTTGCAGGCTTCTAGCCTTTTGGATGCATATAGCCATACAGGAGGCTTCCTACATGGATGGAACATAGACTGTGACTCTATTTGAAATTCCACAACCACCAAAGGGAGACTGAGAGGTTAGTTAGATCAGTCTTGTTGGAATGCAATTTGCCTTGGAGTATTGGCCAATGTCCGGTCACAGAAAGCAGAATTCACTGTAGTAAACTGAGGGAGGAAGGGATTTGTTGTAGGGAATTAAGTGGCTTTAAGAATTATGAAGAGTTCTGAAGACACAGGTCTCCAGGTGGAGGTTTCAGGAATGAGTGTCCCAAAGCCCAACTAAAGAACTGGACCACTAAGGAAGCTTTCACTGTCCTAAAGCAGCTCTCCAGAACTACACTGGGGGTGAAATGAGTGAGAGACCCCTAAGATCAGAAAGGTGTCACACTACTCTGATTCACACACACAAATGGGTGGCCCGGAACTGCTTTCTGACACCGGTGAAGCTGGCACTGAGATGTCTACCTCAGCTATAACTCGTAGGCAAAACAAATGCCTCCTGGGTTTTGCTTGCTGAGCAAGGGGTGGCACCTGCAGAGGTATGGTCTCTGCCTCACTTTTGTTTCCCAAACTTCACACAAGTACATCTGATTAGCCAAACCTAACTCGTGCCTCTGGAGCCTTAGCTGGAAGAGATCTGGGAGATGTGGTTTTAGCTCCATCCTCCACAGGGCAGGTGGCCACACTAGGAGGAAGGTAGAATGTATGTTGGAAACCAATCCCTCATATCTCTATGTTCAATGATAAGTAGAAATGAACCTTGACTTCTAGAATCAGCTGAAGAGGACAGAACTGAGGTTATAGCCAGAGCATGGTCATGTATCTAAGGGGTTTTGTATCGGTGTTTATCAGTATCCCTCAGATAAACAGGCAGCAGAAGGCAACAGAATTGTCTCTGGCTTCTGTGTAACTTCTTTGAGATTCTTAAGCTATAGCTCCAACATCCTAAGTGGGGGCTTCTGGAGAACTGTATTTTCACTGGATGGCATTGGAAGAAATTATACATTTTTAAAAAAATTGTCTTAATTGCAGTCTTCACTATGCTAAGGTGTACGTGAATCTCCACATGGGAATACAGAATGCAAAGGCTCCTCAAACTTACTTGGCCAAAGGAAAGCCCCACTTTTACAAGATGTGGAAGTAGTGTTTCCCAACATTCACGAGGAATGCTATTTCAAAGAGGAAGCCATGTATTACCTTGGAGAAAAGGTTTGTTTTATTTCCAGGGAATTGACCTTTTCATGAGCTTCGATCAGGAATGTTTGTCATAAAAATGATAGGATTTCTCCAAGGGATGGTGGTGCTCTGCCCTGCAAGGAGAACCCAGCATCTAGAGAAGTTGAGCGAAAGTTAGATGCCCAATGAGCTTTTCTGCTCAAACGTGCTGGGGTGGCTCAGCCAGGCAAGAGGCTGTGTGATCTGGTCGTTTGGGGACAAAGGCTTTGAGGAGGGGCGCCGAGTATGGATTGGAGTTGATATTTTTATCCATGTGATTCTGCCTAAAGGAATTTGTTGGGAGCCCATTGGGCAACTACAGAATCGCCTGCCTGGAGTGTGGCTGGATAAGCATGCTCTGCCAGACCGCAGGAAGCTCAGCCCAAGTCGTGCCACAAAAGCTCACTGGCTCAATCACACCCCTCATGCCGGCCATCACTTCTGCATGCCTCCTCGGGGATTGAATCCTAAACTGTCCCTATGTCCTCGTCATCCTTTGAGTTTCTGAATCCCAGCTGGGAGCATCTGGTTGGTGTGACAGGTCCCACACCTGAACAGTGGCTGCCAGGGGGAGGCAGAAAGGAGGTCTGGCTCCTTTAACTTCTCTAGAAGACATGGGTCCCTCCTTTCCGTAAGAACCGTGGATTCTCCCCAGGCAGAAAGGGATGCAGATGCTAAGCACCCAAAAGAATAGTAAGTGTCTACTCAAACATCTTCGTCATCTTGGACTGCTTCCTCTGCGTTGTTCTTAGCACAGTCACCAGGTTTCCATTTTCCTTTAAAAAAAAAAAAAATCCATTTGCATCTTTGGGCTCCTGTTTTTCCATTCCCATGGCAACTGCGGGAGCCCAGGTGCCCCAGTGCCTCTTCTGTGCAGCATTCTTGCTTCTAGATACTCCCAAAAAAACAAAACACAAAGAACAGTGTGGTGGTTCTAAAAATCTTTCACATCCTCCTGCTGCTGGGAAATAAAGGCTAACTCCTTACATTGGGCCTGCCTTCCAGAGTCACCATCTTGTCTCCATTTTTAGCCTTGTCTGTCATTCAGAAACCCTCCTTTCTAGTGGAGCAAGTCCCCAAACTCACCCCATAGCTTGTCAGCTCCATGCGTTGCTTGGTGATAGCTCTGTTGGCCAGAAGGCCTTGCCCTCTGCTCTCTGCCTAGCAGAATTCCTGTCCCACCAAGATTCTGTTGATCTCCTCAGAGACTGGTGACTACTTTCTTTCAGTGCCTATGGCACATATGCACATGGCTCACCAGGCCCTTTCATGTCTCACGTCCGCTCACTTAGACCAAGGTACCCAGTGGACAATGGGATGCAGCTTTGCATTTCTCTTGTGTGCCATCACAGTGCTGGCACATGGGAACTCACTAGGTATTGGGTGCTTTTTCTGTAGAATGAGCAAATGGGGGAGGGAAAGGAATTAGAAATAGGGAAGGTCCAATGTAAAATGCAGAGATAGCAATGCGTGGCCATAAGTTGAGATCAGGTTTGCGGGAGTGGGAAGTGAGTGTGGGGAAAATGGCGTGGTTAAGGTTTGCGGTATAAAGTAAATGGAGACAGTGGGTTGTATGCAGCTAGGTGTACTACTTTGAGTGCCCACCTGGTTTAAAAGGATGCTCTGGAGGTGGCCCAGAGTGACCCAGCAAGGTTTTCCAGAGACTCAAACATGCATCTGTATAAGTAGAAATAAGAGTGGCATGTACTGGAGCAACATTGGTTGGTTAATGGGATGTAGATCTGTCCGCACACATGGTGGCAAGTGGATCATCCTCACAGCTTGCACTTGGATGGAGAACTTTGATGTGTATCTTTGTGCTCTTTGCAGAAATGAGTCACCGTCAGTGATGTGTCCCCGGGGTTGCTGTTGACAGATGACTTCTCAAGGGAAACCTCCGCAGGTGGCCCAGAGACTCACCATGAGAGTCATCCTAGGTCTTCTGCCCACTTTCCCATTAGCCTCAATCAGCTGTTCAGAGAAGTGTTGAAAAGGGCCCCTGATTTGGGCTGAATATTTGTGTCCCTCACACAACCCTCAAGGCCACGTCCACAGCAAAGTTCAAGCAGGAAGGAGTGAGAGGGGATAGTTGGGAAGGGTTGAAGCACCTAGAGAGTGTTCATTCAGGCAGGACCATGGAAACAAATGAAAGAAGTTGCCCGCTTCTTCAGAGAACTTATAGACAGATGGGTATAGAAGGGAATGACCCTTGAAAATGACCGTTTTTAGTGGGGTCAGTATGCAGGGGATTTCCAGGAGAGGGTGTCCATCAGGATCAGCCTCTCTCTCTTCATCATCACAGCCTGAATCCTGACCTGCTGCTCAGGGCCTCCCGAGTGCCCACCTCCTCAACCTCCTGGGTCACTCTTGTTCTGACACTTGGATCCCACTGCAAACACTTAAGTTTAGGTTCTTTTGCTATTGAACAGCCAAGTTTCCTGACTAAGCTGGAGATTTAGCCTGGGCTGGCTTATTCTATATGCATCCGAGGGCCCTTAGCTTGGTGCCAAACAGCAGGTGGGAGGCCGCTGGAGGGACTGGGGCTCCAGGGCCATCATCCTGCTCCTCTGGCTTCCAGGTGAAGGACTTCTAGCCTCTGTAAGTCTGTTCATTTGTAAAATTGATGCACATCTACCTCAAATTAGAAGGGGTAATGTGTGCTAAGCACTCTGCAAGCACTGCTGGGATGACCACTCCTCCCACACCCTGCTGCCCATACATGTTGTCACACTGGATTGGTACACAGCAGTTGTTCCGTACATACAAGTCTGTTGATGAACGATGATAAAATTTATGGTGATACCAGTTTTCGAAGTCTCTTTCAGAGCTCTGATGCTAGCCTACAAGCATCTAGAACTAGATCTGCCTCCAGGAAGCCTGGAACTTATCTTATCCTGGGTGATTAAGGAAACAGGTTGGTTGAACAATGAAGGTCTGATTAATGCCAGGTAGGGATATCTTGAGAGGAAGTTGAGTGTTCAATAAAAGGAATAGTAAAAATTAACAGGGTTAGCTGAAACCGGTTTGGCTCAGTGGCTAGAGCTTCAGTCTGTGGACTGAAGGGTCCCAGGTTCGATTCTGGTCAAGGGCATGTACCTTGGTTGCAGGCACATCCGCAGTAGGGGGTGTGCAGGAGGCAGCTGATTGATATTTCTCTCTCATAGATGTTTCTAACTCTCTATCCCTCTCCCCTCCTCTCTATAAAAAATCAATAAAATATATTAAATATATATATATATTTTAATTAACAGGGTAAGTTTAGGATGCAGGGGAAATAGATTGAATGCCTGGGAGTCTGCATTGAAGCATCTCCTAAGGGGAGGCAGCCTACAGGGTGTTGGGGAGGGCAGGCTTCTGCAAGTTACTCAGTGTCTGAGCTGAAGTTTCCTTAACCCCGGAATGGGGTCATAATGCCATTTCGCAGAGTTGATGTGAAGATGGGACTTGAACAGTGTACAGGAAACACCCTCCGTGTTGCCTGGCTTACAGTAGCTCCTTCCACTTCCTCTTAAAATATAAAAAAATGATCACTTAAAAAGTGAGCTCATTGCCCTGGCTGATGTGGCTCTGTTGGTTGGGCGTTGTTCTGTGCTCTGAGACATCACTGGTTGGATTCCAGTCAGAGCACATTCTCTGGTTACTGGCATAATCCCCTGTAGGGGGCATGCAGGAGATGTCCCATTGATGTTCCACGCTCACATCGATATTTCTTTAAAAACTCAATCATTTAAAAATCCTTTTTTTAAAAAGTGAGCTCATCAGCGCCCAGTGAGGGCTTTGGTTGTAAGGGTTTAAACTGCATGCTGAGAAGACTGTCTGCTGAGAAATGAAACACGCTTTGTTCCAGGGTAAGTGGTGTAGATTGGGCACATCTTCACAAATCGATGTCTGTTCCGTTTGTCTTTTTACTCATGATCGCTGCAGGTTTCAGGTAAGCTTGTCTCTGGAACCCGCAGCTGCAGTAATAGCCGCTCTCCAGCCCCCATGCCAGCCAGTAATGCTGACTTTGGGGAGTTTCAGTGAAAAAAGGCAGACTTTCTCCTAATGATTCTATTACCCAGGCCTGGCTGCCCATCTGTGCCCTGATGTCACTGGGCTGGATCCCACTGTGGGGATACATGTCACAGCGACGGAGGCAAGATTGCCATGTGGTGATTTTAAAAGGAGTAACTGGAGGCCACCAGGAAAAACCTGAGTCATTCTTTGCCTCTTTACTTTAGTTAAGGGAAAAATGCTTTTCTGGGTTTATGCAAAGTGATCATGTTTTATTCATCCTTTGGTAGAAGTCACTCTTAAGCACGCAGGGTGGGTGATATCAGCTTTTCCATCTCAGCCAGGTTGAATTTTTCGGAGCCTTTGTGCTCCCTCAGGGGAGAGGGCAGGGTTCCCATCCCAGTGTGTGAGGACAGCAGGGAAAGCCTCAGCAAGGTGAGATGTGTGCAGGGCGGGAGAAGTGCCCAGAGGCTGGGGCTGCAAATAGAGAGGGAGGGGCTTGGGCGAGGGCTTCTAGAGGAGCTGTGTTTGGGCTGCGCTGAGGCTTCAGGGCACTGCTGGAAGAGTCCCAGAACTTGAATGGTGTCCTGGATGTGCCTAAGCCAGGGCAGTCATCCACAGAGGAGTGTTTGTGACCTTGACATTGCCCCTCCATGGGGTAAGGGGACCAGCCAATGGTCCTTCCATTTTCATTGTGGCTCTGTTACCTCCTCCAAGTCACTGAACCTCTCTGCGTACACACAACTTTTTGTAGGTTGGTTAAATGGTTGTCACCCCAGCCCAGCCTATATGATAGGTGGTTAGCACAGGATCCCAGGGAAGAAATGAGAAAGTCCTGGGTTTTACATGACCCTGGCTGAGAAGGAACAGGAACACCTCTTTGCTCCATCCTGTCTGCTAGAAATGTCATCTCCCTCCCACAAGGATGATATGACCACCTAAATATCTGTTTTCCCTGTCAGTTTTTTTTTTTTTTATTCCTCTTCTCTGGCTTTTTATATATTCGATTTACACTTTTGAATCAATAAATTGGTTCTCTCTCTCTCTCTCTCTCTCTCTCTCTCTCTCTCTCTCTCTCTCTCGTAAACAGTATAATGTACATAATTTCCTTTTAGGACAAGAGGCAATTTTGAGTTGATATACACTTATCAAAGTAGGGAAGTACACAATTACTTTTAGTATTTGAATGGATTATAGAGAAAGCATATACAATTGGTAAATAATCCTAACATAAATATGTATGTGTTCATAAGGAACCACAGGTGATCTGCTTGTGGTCCAGAGCTTCATGTGCAGCTTGTAAGTCAAGAATATATGAAAAGAAATGACCATTAGCAACTGGATTGGTGGTATAATTTAATATAATATGTCCTTTGATGTAGCTAAAATTATATTAAACACTCAAATAATTTAGAGAACTTTCCACTCTTTAGTTCTATAAAGGTATAGGCAATAATATCTGTTTTATCCATCTGTCCATCCATCCATGCATGCATATAACCTTGACTGCATGCCCTAGACCAGTGGTCGGCAAACTCAGTAGTCAACAGAGCCAAATATTAACAATACAACGATTGAAATTTCTTTTGCGAGCCAAATTTTTTAAACTTCTTCTAATGCCACTTCTTCAAAATAGACTTTCCCAGGCCATGGTATTTTGTGGAAGAGCCACACTCAAGGGGCTAAAGAGCCGCATGTGGCTCGCGAGCTGCAGTTTGCCTACCATGACCCTAGACCGTATCTCATGGAAGGTGATTCCTTTAGTTTGCTGGAAGGTTTTTCTGGTTTTTCTCCGGACAAAGCTTGGTGACTGCTGTTCAGGGCAGTGTGTTGGTGGGTCTTATGACTCAAGGCTCCTCTTTTTGATCAGGCTACCCAACTTGGTCTATTCTAACAGAAGATGTTATTTGATGGTTTTTATTTTACATTTTTATGTTAAAAATCTCGGGAAAATACATATAGGTCAGAGGAATGAATGAATACCTAGTATTACAGAATATAATGCAACTGAGAAGCTATAGGGGGAAAAGGCACTTTTGCCCATTATAACTATCAACTCTCTGGAGGTACACCGGAAAATGGTGCCACATTTTCCAGCTGCATTTGGTGACATGCATGGCAGAGATCATCTTGATCTCCTCCTCTGGTCTGTCTGGCTGAAGTAAGGAGGGGGTCTAGGTCATTTGGCAGAGACTTAGATGGAGGGAATGTTGCAACATGGTGTATGATTTAAGAGAAACAGGTCTTGAGCCACCCAAAAATCTTTTTATTGGTCTGCCAGAAACTCTTATCACTAGAAATTTAGTTCTTTGAGTTAAGAATTGGCTTTTTCCATGGCTGGGTGGCTCAGCTGGTTGGAGTGTTGTCACGTACAATAAAAGGCTATGGGTTCAATTCCTAGTCAGGGCACATTCCCAGTTTGATTCCTGGCTGGAGCATGTACTGGAGGTAATCCAGTCGATATTTCTCTCTCACATTTATGTTTCTTACTCTTTGTCTCCCCTTCCTCTGTCTGTGAAATTAATAAAAAATATATCCTTGGGTAAGAATTAAAATAAATAAGAATTGGCTTTTAATAACAACCACTGCTGAGTAGGGTAAGGTGAGAAGGACACACTGGTAAACTGCTGGGAGGATACAAAAGTGCCCAATCTTTGATATAATTTGGTAATATGGATGACAATCACCTAAGAAATACATATCTTTTCCTACCCAGCAGCCTCACTTCTCCAATTTGTTCTGAAGACATAGCAGGGCAAGCACGCAAAAGGCACATGGGCAGTCCTCCACTGTGGCCTCGTTAGTGTTAGAAACCACTCAGCATAGTCTAAATCTCTATTTTAAAAAAGGCTTGGTTAAATATAGTTTGGTATGCTTATGCAATAAAACACTATTCAGCTATTCCAAATATTGTTGTAATATTATCTTTAAGGACTTGAAATAATATTCCGTATTTTTGAATGACAAAAAGCAGATTTCAAGTAACACGAACTCATTTTTGTAAGAAAAATAAACACACACAAATAGAAAACATGAAAAGTTATACATTAAAATAATAAAACTAGTTATCTCTGAATGAGAAAATGAGTCATCTTAAAAATAGTTTCTTTAAAATGTTAATAAAATAAGTATACATTAGTGTTATAAAAATAAATAAAAGTTTTCTAAAGATAACATTTCTTCAAGTAGAAATATTCTCTAAGTGTTAGAAAACCATATTAGGTACTTATCACTGCACAACAAGTTCCCCAAAACTTAGCTACTTTACACATAAACATGTATTAGCTAGATATTTCTGTGGGTCAGGACTCAGGAGAAGCTTAGTCTTGTTGCTTGTGGCTCAAGGCCTCTTATGAGGTTGTAGCCAATCTGGTGCTGCAATTATCTGAAGGGTTTGCTGGATGATCCCTTTCCAAAATGACACTCACACATGGCTGTTGGCAATTGGCCTCAGTTCCTTGCCATGTGTAAGTGTCCATAGAGCTGTTTGAGCATCCTCACAACATGGCAGCTGGCTTCCTTCATAGAGTAACCAGGGAGAGAGAGAGCGAGCAGAGACGAA
This sequence comes from Pipistrellus hanaki, assembly GCF_964339955.1. NCBI lineage: Eukaryota > Metazoa > Chordata > Mammalia > Chiroptera > Vespertilionidae > Pipistrellus > Pipistrellus hanaki. The sequence continues at coordinate 21,472,841 of NC_140514.1, forward strand.
GCCACAGTGGCTCTTAGGACCTGGTTTCTGAAATCACATAGTGTCACTTCTGTTTATGTATTCATTAAAGGGACGTCACTAAGGCCATCCCACATTCCAAGGAAAGGGAATTAAGCTGCGTTTCACAATCAGAGGAGTATGAAAGAATCTGTGGGCATAGTTTAAAACAAGCGCAACCACATGAACTCTTTTGCCATTATTTAAGGTTAAATTTTAGCCCTTTAGTGTGATTAGGATTTATCCACCGAGGGCCGTCTTTTCTTCTGAGTGGGTAATTGGGAACAGTCCTAAAGGATGAAAGTTTGGATTTTGAGATGAGCATATGCTTAGGTAATGTTTAAGGAACAGGAAGCTACTAACTGAGAGAGGGCTGGGTTTTGGTAATCTGAAGACCTGGTTGTACAACATACCATTGCTAAGTCAGGTTTCCCCTTGGTTTTCTTATCAGTTATCCTGTGGTGTGTGTGTGTGTGTGTGTGTGTGTGTGTGTGTGTGTAATAAACGAATGCAGTTGAAAGCCCTACATCAACTCTAAAGCAATAAAGGAAGCTGGCTGTTGCTATCACTATTACCCCTACTGTTATTGTTGGAAGCAGTAGGTCATAGAAATGGATTGGGGTATAGAGAGACGGAATTGAAAACTATTTTAGTCCGATTAGTGTAGGGCTGACTGCGCAGAGGGATGGAGACGGCCCTTTTGCTGTGAACTCACATGAGGCCGTGACTCCTCAGGGAAGGACTGTTGTCTTGGGCATTTAGAGAACACTACAGCCTCCTCCACCGAAAAGGCAGCAGCCAGGGTGGAATGCGCCAACCAGGCCTCTCCGTCTTCTCAGATGGGTCACCCATTCATTTACTCTTTCAGGAAGTCTGTAGTCATTCTCAGCTGGGTGTCAAGTTAGGGGGATACAGTTCACGAAGCCACCCCTTTTTCTCTCCGGCCTCCAAATCCAGCAGGAAAAACTCATGTGCAAACATTCTGAGTGGAAGACTGAGCCTTGGCTGGTGGCCTCCTTCCCCAAGCCTGGATTTGAGTTTCAGGAAATAGTTTCCTCAGATGGCCTTAGTCTCTCAGAGGTCACATAGCTCTGAAAATTTTATGTCTTTGGAAATTAAACCTTTTCCCCTCCACTGATGTTTATAGGCTCTTAGAGTGTTGGGCAAAGATAAAGCCAGGCAATTGCATTCAGATGGCTATAATTTCCACTCCTCCTTCCTTCCAAGTCTTAATGGCCAACACCACACACTTTCCAAAGAGCCTTTCATGCTCTTCCAGGAGTGGCAGGGCCTGTAGTTAGTGCTGCAGAGCAGCTCTGCCCAAGATTCCACTTGCTGTTGGCAGGGGCTCTTTGCAGAGAAGATTGACATCAGTATGGCAAGAAAGCTACCCAGCACTTGGTTCTCTTTTCCTTTACTTATATTTCTTTTTTAAAAGTTATTTTTCTTGATTTCAGAGAGGAAGGGAGAGACAAATAGAAACATCAATGATGAGAGAAAATCATTGATCGACTGCTTCTTGCACATCCCACACTGGGGATAGAGCCCTCAACCCATGCATGTGACCTGACCGGGAATTGAACCATGACCTCCTGGTTCATAGGTTGACACTCAACCACTGAGTCATGCTGGCTGGGCTCTTTTACTTATACATATTTCTAGTGTGAGGTGATTCGAACTATCCAGAAATATCCTTGTGCTGTTAGCCCAGGTTGAACTCTAAAACATGAATGATTTCTATATAGTTAGCTGTTCTTGACCTCTGACTGTATTTTAGGTGGTAAATCAAGTCATGTTCAAAATTTTTTCTCATCAGATCCATTATGTACAGCAGGCATAAGTGAGAAATGTTGCTTCAGATAAAATTCAGTTAGGAAAGGAAGGAAAGAAGGGAGGAAGGAAGGAAGGAAGGAGGGATGGAAGGAAAGAAGGAAGGAAGGAATGAAATAACAAATGTTAATGAAGATATGGAAAAATTGGAACTCTTATGTATTGCTAGTGGGTAGATAAAATGGTGCAGCCACTATGGAAACTAGTAAGGCTGGTGTTGCCTCAGAAAATTAAACATAGAATTACCATATGATTCAGAAATTCAACTACTGGGAATATACACCATAGAACTGACTAGGGACTAGAACAAATATTTGCATTCAGAGCAGCATTATTCCTGATAGCCAAAAAGGGGAAACAACGCAACTGTCTATTAAGAGATGAAGGAATTAACAAAATGTGGTATGTACATAGTGTAATTCTATTTGGCTTTATAAAAAGAAGAATGAAGTCCTGATGTAACATGGATGAACTTTGAGGACATGATGCCAAGTGAAATAAGCCAGTCACAAAGGGCCAGCTCTTGTATGATTCCACTTCTCTGAGGTCCTAAAGTTGTTCAACTTACAGAGACAGAAAATAGGATGGTGATTGCCAGGGGCTGAGGGAAAAAGGAAATGGGGAGTTAGTGTTCAATGAGTTCAGAGTTTCAGTTTGGGAAGATTTAAAAGTTCTGGAGATGGTGGTGATGGTTGCACAACAGTGTACATCTTTAGTGCAACCAAACTGTGCACTTAAAATGATAAATTTATGTAATATATATGTACCACAATCAAATTTAAAAATTTAAATGTGATTGGTTTACAAATACATGTTTTCAGGCTGTGACCTAGGTACCTGAGGATACAGAGTTGAGCCAGGCAGAGACCTTGACTGCAAGGAGATCTCTTAGGTTATTTTCTACTGATAGGGGATGGACAACAAATACCAAAGCAGAAGGCAGTGCAGGAGCTATAAAAGCTTTGAGAAAGGTAAACTCTGGTAATTGATGGGATGGAGAACCATATGTGAGTGGAGTGGGAGTGCTTTCACTGTGGATGCCTGAAAGGACTCTGAAGTGTTGACATTTGGGCTCAGTCCCGGATGATGAGAGATTATTTGATCCATCAAATCTTACTGAATAGACCATGATTCCATTTTACTGAAATTTCACTGAGATCTCTGAGATACCGAAATTGCTGCAAAACCCAAAACATATTATGAATTGTGCTTGCGCACCAACAGCGCCTGTGGTGAGTATTCCTAATTGATTGCTTGAGGATCGAAATGGGTCAGGCAAGGCATCCATGATTTAGAATGTTAAAATCTTTCCTCCCAAGCCCCAAGTGCTTAGCCCTGGCAGTGATTTCACCCAGGATGTGTATTGGCCAGTGTGCATGTTTTTCCGATTTAATTTTTCTCGGGAACTGAATCCAATCACGTTAGCCATGGGCCTTCTTGGAAAGACTTTTATGCCTTTTAGAAAAGAATTGATTTTTTAAATCCAGCTTATTACTGGTATTTTTATCACTTGTTTATTGTTTAGGAGGACATCAGTCTGTTTCACCTTGGAAACCAAGGCTATTTATTTTAAAGCATTGAGTGTGGAGCTTGAAGAATTTTTTTTTTTTAAATCCTTGACTTAAGATGGAAAGAAATATGCTGCTGGGACAGTGATGTGTGGACACAGTTGATTTGCACATGTTTAGATTTCCCATTATGTAATTTAGAGACTTCCCTGTTGTTACTGAGACTTTTTTTTTTTTTTTTTTTTTTTAAGTCGGCATCTCGGGGTAGAAGATGAGTGCTCTCTGAAGATGATAGAAAGGCAGTTGAATCATTGAACACCTGCATTGCCTGGGCCTTGCTTCATAGTAGAGCACACAGCAAAATGTCCTACAGCCCTGAGCTCCAGCCAGGCACATTGAGTAAAAGAGGACAGTGACTTCAGAATATGAGTGTAGGTCATTTGCAATCTGTTCTTTTTTGTAAGTGCACACAGCCATCTTTGGCGTAGGACAGTGAAATGGAATTTCTCAGGACAGAAGAATTGAAATTATTTTGCTTTCTAGGCTGTTGATGCTATAACCCTTGGGAATTTTGATCTGTAACTAATTGGGAAGGCATTTCAGTTTTGGGAAACTCCCTGGCCCTCTCAGGTCTTTCTCTTCTCCACTGGCCTGGGTCAGAGTTGGGGTTTCTGTGATGTTACTACACAGTGCATGCTAGGAAGGCAACTCTGAGATTCGTCTTTCATCTTTCCTGATGCATGAGAGAAGCCAACTGGTGGCTCTTTAAGAGAAACCATCATTTCTGAAATCTGTAACAGTTGAAACACAGTTGCATGAATAGATCTAATTCTATCATTGACATTTACTCAAGGCCTGCTGGATGCCCAGCCCATCTTGCACTAGGGGGCTGTGGTTAAGCAGAGAAATCTTGCCTCCAAATAGCTTCGAGTCTGGTTGAAGAGCTAAACTATTGATATATGAAAATGAAAAGATTAGAAAATAATAGCAAAAAAAAAAAAGTTATTGGGGAGGGGGAGAATTCCTCCCCTCTACTCTTCTTTACTTCCTACAGCTGGACTCATAATAAAATAACAAAAATGACACAAGAGTAGATTAATAGGAGAAAAACCAATTTAATACACATGCAGGAGGGAATCACAGTAGGATGCTCAGATCATAAAAGGAGGCTCAGAGAAACTATCCAACCAGGTGCATTTTCATACCTTTTAGACAAGGAAACAATAAAGTTGTGAGAAATTGATAGGACAAGGAATATTAGTGCTTATTAGAAAGGAATCTATCCAAGATTAGAATATTCACTAATAAGGGAGCTGAACAAAGTAATAAGTTGGAAAAGAGGCAGTAAGATTGAATCATGCAGACTTGTCAGGTCTGAGTGAGCTCGTGATAAGGGGTGATGTGGGGAGAACACCTTTCACATATGAGTTTTACTTCCTGCATTTAAGGAGACAGGGAGGGTCAAGGCGCTCTTCTGGCACTGGCTACTGGCCAGGGAACCTTAATGTAAAATAATCAGTGTGCCATTGTGGGACATTTTGGGGCACCCTGCCTTGCCCTGGCAGAATCTAATCAGTATATTTGGATTATGTCCCGAGGGCCCAGGATGTGTGAACCATTGCCTTGGGAAGGGTGTGCTGGGAATAGTTGCTGAGTGAAAGGTCAGAGAAACCAAGAAGGAGGTGGTCCTTGTGGGCTGGAGAGGTCAGGAGGTCAGGAAGGCCTCCAGGGACAGGTGGAGCTCAGGTAAGACTTTGAAGGAAGACCATGACCAAACAGGTCTAGAGGAAAAGACTGCTGAAAAACCCAGAAGAAACACAGACCTACACTAAGAGGTGGAAGGAATATCAACTCCAAGGTTAGCTGTGTTTGAGAAACATTCATCTGAAGTGTTCTCTGTGGAGTTAATAAGTGTTAGATGGGGAAAGCGGAGGCCAGTGGGCTCTGTGCTCAAATAAGTTTGGAATAAGCAACTAAGTGTTTCCTACTGCAAGAGCCCTCGGGCCTTTTATATACTGATGTTCACGGTGACTTTTCTGGATGGGCATATGCAGCCTGCAGTTTCCTGCTCACTCAGCCACTGAACCATGATTTTTTTTCCAGGAGGTTTCTGCAGGAATAGAGTTCCAAAGAGTATAATTGAATTGAGGAAATGCTAACCTAAATAATTTTATTTCAGTGTGTTTTTAGTGCAAGTCACTAGCAGTAGAGTCATGTTTACAGTGGTCTGAAAGCCCAAGGGGATGATTGACTGGAAGGAAGTTAGAGCGACTTAATTTAAAGAAACTAGTGAATAAGTGGTCCTCCAAGGATGCCCAGCACAGAGCAAAATGCTGTAGGGCTACCTTAGTTCAGAGGTTATTTTTCAATAATAGACACATAACGTGCACTTATTATTTTTGTTAATGTCATTCCTTTTTTTCTCTTCCAATATGGGAAAGGGTTTTGTATCAACAGCATGGCCTCACTGTTGGGACAGAGTAGTGGGGGCTGTGCATGAAGGTGAAGTTCAAAGAGCTGGCAGGATTGGGATTGTAGATAAATTACAGGATGCCAGTTATACTTGAATTTCAGGTCAACTCTGCATAACCTTACAGTATAACTGTGCCCCAAATAATGCCTGGGAGACACACACACACACACACACACACACACACACACACACACACGAGCATGCACACACATACGCATAATATATTATCTGAAGTTGAACTTTAACTGGGCATCTTTTATTTTTATTTTCTAAAGCTGTTACTCTCCCAGATGCTTTTTATTTTGGGTGGGGTGGGGGTGGGTCTAGACACAAGGGCCAGAAAGTGACTTAAAATGTGCAGGCAAGGTTAACATAGGTATGTTCTAATACCTTGGGCACCTCCTGCTGGACATGCCCTTGCACTTGGGAAATGGGCTACCATATCCTCAAGCTCTCCTCCCTCCCTAACTCCCATTCTCCTCAGTTTGAGAGAGTTTACATATGAGAGGTTGTAGCCAGGAAGGTATTTTATTTGACTCAGGCAGTTTTACAAACAAATAAATGTAAGAGCTAAAACCTTGCCCCCCGAACCCAAAGATTTTCAGCTTCTCTTGAAAATGCAAAAAGCTCTCAGTTACGTTGTGTCTGAATCTAGAAGTCTTGAAACCAAAACAAGACAAATTCCCTGCCTGCAGGGAATGCAGTGGGGATGGGCCAGTGGTCAACTAGTAAAGTGTTTGAAGGCCAGGGCGTGGAGCTTATGCTGACCATTGTACAGACATCAGCAGGGACTCCAAGTTGCCTCCAGGGCATTGTGACACAAGGATCGCTGATTGTCACCAACATTTATAACACCACCTGGGCTTGCTGTATCCTATGGCAACAGCAGCTCCTGTTAATTCAGTGATGCTGGGGACAGGCACTAGTATAGGTGATTCCACAGTGTCTGGGAGAAAACCCTGGGTCGTGAGCATCCTTGATTTATGGCCAAGTCCCGGGGACCTCTTTGCTTGCTGTCCAACATCCCTATCCCCACCCCAACCCCCAGTTTTGAAATTTGGTAGTGAGAGGACAGGGAAGCTCCAGTAAGATGTTATTCCAGAGGCGAAGCTGAGCCCTGAATAATGAGTCCATTAGATTCCACAATCAATATCTAGCTTCTAAACATTATGTATATTGATGAGCTGATTGCTGGGAGACTAGCCCTGAGGGAATTGGAATCCATTTTGTTGGGACCAAATTGGTTGTTGATGGGCCATAGTAGACTGTGACTTTAATAATCAGCTAAAAGCATCCTGCAGGCTAGTAAAGCAGAGCTTCAGCCCATCCGAGCCCTGTGTGCTTTCCTGAAAGCCAGGCAGAGCAGCTGTCCACGGGCCCTGGGTCCCGGGGGCTCTTCCTATGGGGCAGATGGACTGTAGGGGGACCCCAGTGGAGGGCTCTGTGGGTGCCCAGTCAACAGAGGGCTATAGGTAGGGAGGAGGGAGGCAAGGGGGTAAGACTGCAGCTGTGTAGTGAAGGGCCCGTGAGGACTAGCTCTTGCTCCTTGAACACACATATTGCCTGGGCTGCTTACCCAGCACTGTTCTTACCACCACAGAGTCATAAACTGGGTGAGACATGGTTCCCACAGTGGGAAACGGGTTCCTTAGGGCAAGCATGTCAAACTCAAAGGCTAATACTGGCCAAATAAAGGAGGCATGTGGCCCGCAGGTCGTGAGTTTGACTTGCTTGCTTTAGGGTCTTCAGTGGGAGGAGGGCTGTGTTTGTGCACAGAGTGGTGTGTGTGCGTGTATGTCTGTGCACGCACATGTGCAGGAGTGGGAGCCAGGGCTAGGGCTGCTTTCAGTGAAGCACCCCAATCTTTCCCTCTCACCCACCCCCGTGTCCCAGGTATGGAGCAAACATGGTATCTGGTAGCATGCTGGGCTCTAATATGAATTGTCCTGCTCATTAGCTGGGCCAAAGCCAGTCAGATGGTCACGAATGGGGGTAGAGGGAGAGTCAAAGAGTCTCAAGGGCCTGGACTCTTGGGTACCTCCTGCTGCAACTCTAGCAGTTCTCAGAGGGCATAGGCCACTCTAGGCGGCCAGGACCCCAGGGCCCGGATGCTGCCAAGGTTCCGAGAACAGGTTTCAGGAGGCAGGAAGTTGAAGGTAATTAGATTAATTAAACCCCCACAGGTCCCCAGCTGCAGAATTGCTCTGGTATACTCTGAAGATTAAAAATTGTGGATTTATTAAACCAAAGCCAAAGCACCCGTGATGAACCCAAAAGTGAGCCCTTTCTGCCTGTGGTACTGTGCATAGCACTGCCCTTCCAAAGGGTGCCCTTTGTTCTCTTGAATATCTGTTATTGGATTCTGGCTGGTATGATCCTGGGCCATCCATCACTCTCACCCTCTGCCCACTGTGTTGAAAGCAGCTGCCTCTGCCTCTGCCTCTGCCTCTGCCTCGTCAAGGTGATGTGCTCCGCCTGGTTAACGGGCAGTAGGACAGAGGCCTTGATCTGTGGCTGCTGATGCACCCTCTGTCAGGGTGTCCGCGTTCCAGCAGCTTCTGAGATGCCTGGCTGAGTATGCAGCCTGGCTGAGGCCGAGGGCCAGCACCGACTGGAACTCCTGTTTGATTCTCAGAACCGCTCTGCACTTGGTCCCACCCTCCCTTAGCTGCGGCCATGTTTTGTAGGCTGCCTGTCTGTCATCTTCTCTGGGACTGTGCTGGGTTTCTGCTGGTCAGCCCTGGCCCAGAGAACCGGGCGGGGGCCCTGGGTGAGTGCAGGGGGCACAGACAGCAACCCTCCCATGACCCCTGGTGGGAAGCGTGTTGCGTGGTGCCCATGGTCAGCTCCAGAACAAGGCAAGGGAGGTGTAAGTTGGTTAAGATGCAAGAAAGTGGGAGTGGAAGGTGTTAAACCATTACAGAGCAAAGGTTAAGGCATCCAAGTGATTGGATCCGCGGTGGAGGAGAAAGCCCGAGAGAGAAAATCATGCTTTCAGCATCACAGAGCATCTGACTGAGAGTCCAAGGGTTTTAAGTGGACTGGTCCTTGGCAAAGGGAGAAATAAATCAGCTTCCTGTTGAGCGACTTTCAGGAATGAGCGGCAGGCAGTTGGATATTGAGGAAACATTGGAATGTGCCAGATTGTGTTTGGATTCAGAGGCCACATTGGTTTTGAGGGGAACTGCTCTTTGGGGGAACTGTCCTGTGGATTTAGAGGGAAAAAAAAGTCAGACTAGACATAACCAGGGTGCAGCACGGTTCCCTGTGTTTTCACCCGTCCTCAGTCACCTGGTTAGGTTCTCTGTGCCCGGGGCGGGGGGTGGGGGGGAGAGGGGGGCAGCCAGTGACAGTGTAGCTGACCCCTGTCACGCATGCTGTTTTCCCCCTAGCCTTGGCTGTTCTGTGGATGTTTTGCCCGGGGAAGGGGCAACAGCGAGGAGCATGTGGAGGCCCAGGCCTGGTGCTCTGCCTAGCAACACAGCATCTCTGTTCCTTTCCACCTGGTGACGGGGAGCATACTCACACTCTCTGGGTCTCTGGGCCTCATCCGAACGTGGGCGTCCTGCTAGTCCCTGCCCCGTAGCCTTGTGCCAGCTAGATGGCCATGTTTACAGCTGCGGAGAACAGCGGCTGGCACCTCAATAAATAGAACGCCTCGTCCCAGACGATCTCTCCTGGCCCTCAGTTTTCACTTCCTCTGATTCAGTTTCGTTTCATCCTCTACAGACCTGTGAGGCGGGGAGGGCCATGGGCAGCCTGGTTTGGAGGCAGGGAAAGCACAAGGAAACTGTGGAGATGTATCCCAGAGCAGGTGGCTGGGTGGTGGGGGAGTGATGACGGAAACCAAGAATGCTGAGTGCGTGACTGTGCCTCCTCCTCGGAGGAGGAGGAATCGCACGAGTCCTCGGTCCTCACTGTCTCCCATTTCCCTCTGCTCCTCTCAGTTTCCCAGTCTTGGCCCAGGGTGGAGGCAGATGGATAGATGATAAAATAACTTCTCGGCACTAGGAAGACATGAGTGCTGACTGGCAGCCAGGCCACTGGCCGTAGGAGGTAGTGGCACTGCGCCTGGGCACCACTCAGCCCCACAGGGATGGGGGGGTGGGGGGAGGGGGGTGGGGCTGCAGGGCCAGGTGCAGCCTGCCCCCAGGTGCTAAGGAAATGGGCCTGGGAGTGATCACTCCAGCTTTTCACGCTCTCTGGATAGAGGCCTAGGGAACTGGAAAGGCGCGTTTCCCATGGCGCCAAAGGGGGCCGAGGCCACAGGTCCACAGAGAGGAGGAGAATGCTATCCTCTGAAGGGGCCCATCTAGCCTGGAGGCTTCTTGCTGAAAACTGGCACATCCTTATCCAATGGTCAGGGTGCAGGGGCTGCCCCAGCCAATCAGGACTCCACCAAGGAGTCCTCACTCCAGCCCCTAACTGGTGGGCACCAGTGTGGTGCTTCTCAAATGTCAGGTGCATCCTAGGAAGCTGGGCATCATATTTCAGTGCAGGTTCTGACTCAGTGGGTCAGCAGATGGCTGCAGGTTCCTCCCCAATTCTCAGTCTTGTCAATGCTGCTGCTCACGGATCCTGCCTGGGTGGTGAGTGTCTAGAGGGTATTCTTCGTGGCATAGGATGTCTTTCCTATCAAAGTCCCTCACTCCTTGTGCACTGGGTTTCTTTCTTTTCTCACGCCCACAGGTTCCTGAACAGGAACAAGACTGTCTGAGGCTAACGTGTTCACCGGGCAAAGTGGAGGCCCTCGTTGAGAGCATTGCCATGTTTCCCTGTGAGAGAAGGATTATCCCCCAGGGTGGGCAGAATCCTGGGGAGAGGGCAGCAAGCAGGCTGTGTGTCTGGCAAATTTGTACCTCCTTCCGCTGAGCCCTGCCGTAATCTGTTCAGGCAGCTTCCTCCTTAGCGCTCTGATTTCTGTGTCTAATTGATTGGCCACTCTTTGTGCCACGGAAAAATGCATGACTGAGTTTTGACCTTGACGCCAGCCAGCCACGCAGGCTTCTGCCTTTCATTGCCTCTTTGAACTTGGAAGAAGTGTAGGGAAGGAAAACATCAAGCCGTTTTGCTAAAAATAGTGTTGTCATTAGTAATGCGACTTCTTTGCATTAAATCTGGCATTTATTAATAATAGGATGATAACAGTACCACTTCCAGTTGTGGGTTATATTATGTTTTACAAGACACTTTTACAGTCATTATCTTGTTTGATACTCAGCCTGCCATTATGAACCGAAAGAAGATTATGGTCCCCAGGAAACTGAGGCTCAGAATTGTTTCTTAGCTTGCCCAAGGTCACAGGGCAGAGGGCAACAGAACTGGGTGCACACACTCATTCTGATTCGAGAGGATATTGACAGTTCAGTAGACTGGTGGGTCATAGTTTACCCCATCCAAGCATCGTGATTTTAGACCCGGGAGGAAGACTCTGAATGTGTGGCCAGCTTATAACTGGGTGTGAGGGCTGTTCCTGAAATGACACTGACTATATTATTTCTAAAGTATATAATGGGGAATTTTCTAAAGTTTACAAAGAGGTTAAGGTAGCAGATAAAGCAAACAAAATCAGCACAAACAAACAAATAAAACCATAGGGAAATAATCTAGAAAATGTTTCAAATGATTCAATCTCTTCCTCTCTCTCTCAATCACACACACACACACACACACACACACACACACACACACACACATGCTATGCTTAGTTTTCCTGGCTAGGCTAACATTCCACAGTGAAGCACTTAGAAAGTCATCCAGGCAGGAGCCAACAATGCAGTGCTTGTTGGATTCATTCCTGAAACGTCCCCTCCGAGTCACCCTCCCTGTCTCCTGCCTTCCGGCTGGGATTCCAGGCCACTGCCCGTGACCGGGTGGGACAGACACATGGCCAGCCACAACTTCATTTCCCCCAGATCTTCTTTAGGCTCTCATTCCACATGCTGCTTAGGGTTGCCATGGCGACAGTCTACTGCCGTCTCCCTCACATAGAAGCAGAATCACACCTCTGCGAATGTGCAAGGGAGACGTGACGGAGCGGCATTTCTGTCCATGGCCCTTTCCAGTAAACTCACCCCAAGGTGAGCGGCCAGGAATGTGTGAGCAGGTCACCTACACTCACCCTGTAAAGCAAAACCAAAGGGTAATCACTTGTAAGTTCCATTTGTAGTTAATGATTCTAGGAATGTCAAGGCTAAGTTGATGTTTGGGGGGGAAAAAAAAAGTCACTGTGCACAAGTGGGGCCTCACCATAAAACGGTTGTCACTCTGTATTTGTGATGGCTGTGTGCGGTGACTGTGTGCAAGCTTGGGGTAACTGAGGGATGGGAGAAAGAATTGAAGAATCCAAAGAGTGCTAAAATGGGCACCCTGCCCTGAAAGGCTTTGCCATCCTAGGGGAGACAGTCCTACACCCAAAGGTGCTTTCTCTGTTCTAAGGCTGCCTTGGGGTTCAAGCAGTTCAGGGGAAAGGGAAGCTGGCGGCACCTTCCACAGAGGCTGGCCGGGGTTCAAACTCCCAACCCTCCCACTTATTGGCTCAAGGTCTTTGGGAGAGTTTCTTACTATCTCAGAGCCTAGACTTCTCTACTTTCTCACTAAGGTGGTTAGAGTGTTAGGTGAAGGGCTGTGTGTTGTTGGGGAGCCTAGCACGTGTCTTGCACACAGCAGGTCCTCTTCCCCTTCCCCCCTGTTTGAGGGGTTGACAATGGTGGATTGGGAGAAAAGTAGGTTTGAGGGTGGGGAGGACACAGCCAAGGCCTGGGGACTGGAGCTGCAGCCTGGACAGAGAGCAGGGAGCAGGCCCAGAGGTACTGGAAAGGGGCAAATGCTGAATTCTGCGGGCAGCAAACCGTGTGCATGAAGGCCCTGCAGGTGTGTGTGTGTGTGTGTGTGTGTGTGTGTGTGTGTGTGTGTGTGTAGGGAGCTTGTTGCAGGTCATGGATGTATTTTCAGTGTTGGGGATCTGGCTGGCTGCTGGGAGCAGCTCACCTCTGTGTCCGCTTGTTCTAACTTAAGCAGTGGTTTGGGTTTCCTCCTTCAGGATCCCAAAGAGATACCGAGCACTGGTGTTTTCTGTGCAAATTTCCTCTGACTGAGATGGAGGGAAGATGCTGGTATGGGTTATTTAAAACAACAAACTGTGTCTTTTCCCTGTGAACACCTTCCTAGCCCCACCACAACGCAGCCCTCCCCACCATTCCTCAAAAAACGCATCACCGAGGAAACAGGCGCGGGAGGAGGTGCGGCCTGCACAGTGTTAGACGGGGAGCGTTCTGCCTGTTTGGCAGCGATGGGTTGGGCACTCGAAACACAGCCGTCTCCGGGGGCAGTGGGTCAGCAAATCCCAAATGTGGCCAGAGCAGCTATGACTCCAGGTCCAAAGAGGCCATGCCCCTGGGCTGCACGTGGTCCCTGCTCCCGAAACCTTGGAGACCACAGACAAGAAGTTGCTTTTGAGAAGAATATTCTTTGTAAGCCCTGCCTGCAGGCGGAAGGATGGACTGCCAGTCTCTGTCCGTCCATTTTCTGAGCATCAGGGAGTCCTGCAAGCCAGAGGTAATGAGTCTGCTCATGTTATCTGGCTTTAAGGACTGGGGCCACTGCCATGGAGCCGGGGCATTGACAGAGAAACTAGAGGAAAATGGAGAATTTTTAGTTTACCTCGGACTGGAACAATATTGCCCAAACCTTTTGGTAAATGAGTGAGTGTGTGTGAGAGTGAGTGTGTTTTGGGACTTCTTCCCTTCCCTAGAGTGGCCTCTCACCTATAAGAACTATTGGTCATAGCCATAAGAAAACTCCCAATAATAAAAGCAACCATTTCCCAGTGTACTTTCATCATGTTAGTGGCTCTCCACAGCACTCTGAAAGATAGGCAGGGATGGTGTGGCAGACAAGATGAAGGGTAAGTGTCCTGCCTGAACCACGTGACTAGTGAGTGACAGATGGGGACCCCATAATTCTTACCTCTCCTGCTGTAGGGCACAGCCCTCTGAGTGTGCTCCAGGAACACGGATGGATGGTGAGAGGGGAAAGAGGGAGGAAATTATAGCCAGCACCTTCCATCACTCTGGGCCTGCTCTGCCTTCTGTTGGAGGAGGGCTGCTTTGCCTTGGGTCTGTGAATTCCTGCCAATTGTCCAAGGTGCTGCAGGGCCCTGGCTGGGGGGGAAGGGGGGGCCCAGCACCAGCCTTTGTCAAGAGAAGGCGTCTGACAGCTCCTGGCAGTGGTGGTAATTCAGGAGGCTGGGAGGAATCTCCCTGGGGACAGTGAGAGACAGGCTTTGCAGGTGGCATGGAGTGGCCTCAGCCCTGCTCTTTAGAAGCCTATCTCCCCAGAAATCAGCACGGAACCAGCCGGGACCCATTCTTGGTTCAGCCAGGTGGAACCTAAAGGCTCCTAATACACAGTAAATTTCAGAGAAAAAGCTTTGAAGAGAGTCTGTGAGATGAAGGGTTTGGCAATGATGAAACAGACACACTGAGCTCAGGTATCTGGGAGGGGGCCACGTGTACATCTGTAGTCTTCTGTCTGGAAGCCTCATAGGGCCCTCCCCCCTTCCCCCGACCACACCAGAGCCCATAATGAGTGTCCTGATAACATGCAAGCCCACACCTGGCCAGGCCACTGTGGGAACACAGTAGTAACATGGCGATGGTGTTGAAAGGTATGGAGCCACTTGACATAATGAGGAAGCTAGACCAGTCTTCTCTCATCCCCGGATTACAGAGAAGTAAGACAACTTGTGAACACTTCATATGAGGAGAAGGCTCAGTCAGACACCAAGTGGAGTCCTGGGTTTGGGGCTGCTTGGATTAGGAGATCCTCGTCTTAGAGCTGCTTGAAGTTCTGAGGTCCAGCTAATCTCTCAGGCCCCAGGTTTTGGGCTGAAAAGCCTACATCGGCATCAGTAGGCTAGTTGTCCCATCTGTCACGTGTCCATCTACCCATAGCTCATATATCGAGCACAGTCAGGGTTTCTGTGATATAACCTGCAGACATCGTCCTTACCATCCAGGTGTTTCATGTACAGTCAGAGAGGAGCCAGATGTGTAAACAAATGTGCTATAGTGAATTACAATGAGCACCTCTCCTCCTTGATAATTCCAGGACTTTCCTGATAATGCCAGCCTGCCATAACTTGATCATCTCGTCCTTAAACCCTAGAAAAGCAAGGATTTCACCCCCACCCCCACCCCACGTGCTTCTCTTTCTCTCTTAGAATTACCTGATATTTTATTTGTGACTTATACACTTAATGGAGCCTCGTGTTTTTCTTTGTGGATAGAAACCATTAACAGTGCCAGGACCTGTTAGTGGATGCGGTTTTCTCTGCATGTGTAGCAAAGTGTAATTCACATTCTGGTTCCTGAAATAACTTATTGGCGACTTAAATTACAAACACACATATGGCATCAAGCTAAGTGCTCTGAGGGCATCAGGGAATTGACTACATAATTTTTAGGGAGATGATAAATCCATATGGGAATTCAAAAAATAATGATACCATTATTGAGGGTAAATGCTGTAATTCCTTAAATAGCAAATAAGATGGGGGGATAGGAGGTCCACGGACTGACTACAGAACGCAAGAGGATCTGACAAGGTCTGTTTGGCCATGTGAAGTTGGATATGTCTTGGGGACATAGTGTCCAGAAGGCGGGTGGCTTTCTGGATCTGGAGGTTGGAGGAGTATTCTGTGCCATCGATTCTGATGTGGGGGTTGCCAGCATTTGGAGAATCCTGATGTGTGATGATCCAATGTGTGTGTATAGAAAGAAACCGACAGAAGGCCAGCCACAGGCAGAGCCTGCAGAAGCCCCAGGCGTATGGCACAGGCAGAGGGAGAACCACAGAGCGACTGGGGAAGGATTGACTAGAGGAGCAGGAGGGAAACCTCAGTGTGGAGGCTGTTCCCCAACCAAAGAGCATTTTAAGATCAAAGGGGTAGTTAGCAGTGTAGTTAGCAGTTCAAGAGCCATCCAAGGAGAACTGAGCAGAGCCCCCATTGGCTCCTGGTATCCTTGGGTAGAGCAGACTCAAGGGAAAGTTAAGGGTAGAGGCCAGTGTGCACTGACTTGACTAGACGGAAGGGCCAGTGAATGAGTGGGACAGTGTGGGGAGGCACCACTTCCCGGACTGTACAGGGAGGAGAGAGCATGGGTGAAAGTTTCTAATACTGATCCCAAGGGTGCAGGTTGTTATTTTCTTTTTACAGAAGAGCCTGAGCTCAGAGAAGTGAAATACCTTGCCCTTTTTTACATTTCCATTATAAACAGAAACTCCCACTCCCACCCCAATAAAGGTTATTAGAAATATTTTCTAAAAGTATTACAAATGGGAAATGGCAGGGTAGGTATTCAGATCCCAATATCCCTGGCTCCAGAGTCTAGGCTCATGGACATCACTGGGAACCTCATTAGAAATGCAGATTCTCAGACCCTAGACCCACTTAGAATCTGCATATGAATGAGGTCCACGTAATGGACATGCACCTTCAAGTGTGAAAGGCACTGTTCTGTGCTCTCTCCTATAGTATGGTTTAGCCATCTGGGTACCAGGCAAGGAGGCCTTGCATGATCAGGTTGACAAAAAATCAACAAGAGAGAAACAGGTGGGAGAGGCATGCGACTTCCCTCTTTCTCTGAGAGGCTGGAGACATCTGCATGTCCTCAGCTGACCTTGAAGAGCTCACCTTCACCATTGGCCCCCAAGCCCTCCCACCACACCTGGGCCATCGTGGCCTCCTTCACCATAGGATTGATGGTGCATGCTGGGCTCTGGGCAAGTTTTGCTACATTATTAATTAACAGCCTTTTTCTTCAAATAATATTGCAGGTGGAAAGGAAGAAAGCGCCCTTTCAATCGCTAGGATAATGAAACTGCATAGATTAGTCTGATCTTTGCTGCCTGTCCAAAGCTCTCCAAGAGAAGATTAACTCATGTGCATTTGAAGGTTTGCTTCTAACAGATGCAGCACCTGCCTGCCTGCCTGTCATGCTTTTAAGTACAACAACCATCTCTTGAATGGATTTTTGTATGAACACCTGTTTCAAGGTTCTGCTTGGTCCTTTCTCATCTGTACCTAACTTAAGCAAACCAGACACATACAAAATGCCAAGAAAATATAAACGCACGTTCCTTTCTTCCTGTGGGCACGCTCTCTTTTTCTCACCTTTACTTTCTGTTTCTTGGAGGTTGTGTAGTTCAGTATTTTCCAAAGTGAATCAGCATTTGATTGCAAAATGAATGTAGTGAGTCTCAACCACATTTAAACAAATACATATGAATGAAATAGAAAATATCACACTGGATCATGCAGTAGGGTCAGCAATTGTTTTGTGAAACTTGTGTGTCAGATATATATATGTGTGTGTGTGTGTGTGTGTGTGTGTGTGTGTGTGTGTGAATCCCGAGTTTCCATGTAAAAATGCTTTTCATACTATGGGTCGTGGTATGAGCACCACTTATCCATTTCATTGAATTATGGAATCATTACAGGTGTGTGTGTGTGTGTGTGCATTTTAAGTATCTATTTCCAGGCCAATGTCCACCCATGGGTTTAGTCTTCTGTATATGATAGCATTCCTAGAGATTCCCATCATCAACCATGTGTTTAAGATCTGCTGGTTTGGTTCAAACTCCCACCCTACAGAGGATTCCCTGTATATTATTTCTGGCAGTTGAGAATCAAGCCTCTGGGTGCCAGCATTACCACCCTCCTCACACCAGGCTTTTGCATGAAGAGCGTACAGCATGCAGAGCAGCATGCGGCCCATGCCTTGGGTGATGCACTTTCTTATAGAAACTTCCCCTGGGGGCTGGTTCAAACCCTGCTTGTTTTTAGTTCCCATTCTCACAGGCTTTGGGCATTCCCTGGAGCTCTGCAGAGCACATCTGTTATGTCATTCACATTGATAGCTCTTCACAGACTAAAAAACAGCCTTTGTTTTTTCCAAAGGCTTCCCCCCCCCCCCTCAGGCTAAGCAATTCCAGGGTCTTTAACCATCATTTCATTGGTCACAGTAGAACAGTCTCCCTCATCCTATCAATAACACACATCTGAGATTAAGCCTGTGCTATTCAACTAACATTTACAAGAATGGTGGAGGATGATAGGATCGGAGTCACCAAGCACCTGGACTTGGTGACTGAGCAGTCAAGAAGGTAGCTGTTGTTATTAAGGGTCATGTGTGCAAACACACACACTTAGATGACAACCACAAAAGACTGTGGCATTAAAGACAAGATGGGGATTCAGACTGCAATGGGAGGAGAGAAAAATCACTATTTAAATCATGTTTAGGTTCCTATAGTTTCTTTAAATCCAGATGATTCATATTCAACCCCAATCCCTGAAGCTTTCATGGTTGTGTATAGTAAACCAATTTGTCCACCAGCTGGAAACTAAAGGCACATATAGGAATTTTTTTCATGGGCCAGATTTATTGCTGGCAGGACTCCTCTGTGGTGGGGCTGGGAAGACAAGGGCCGAGGGCGAGGGCCAGGCCGAGGCATACAGGAGCCTGTCAGGTGGCGGAGGTTGGCAAGAAGGCAGTGGGGAGGGAGAGGGAAGTGCAGGTTCTCAGACAGCCCGTCCCATGAGATTTCTTTGCAGAAACCTAGATGACAGGCTGTGTTACACAGAATACCACGGAGGCTGGAAATCTCATACTCCTCTCAGTGCCCACATTTTGTTCCCCTTTCTTGCCAGACAGTCCTTGTCTTCAAGGTGCTTCCTTTGTAAATAGAAATAGGGGAGGGGCAGAACTGAAGAGGAAACAGGCCAGATCTGTGGTGGAAAGGAACACACACACACACACACACACACACACACACACACAGAGGAAATAACTCACAATACCAAGCGTTGTGTTGTGGAGTTTTGGATGCTTTTTCTCTTACACCTGTTTCATTTCTCAGGTGTTCTTTAATAATCTTACAGAGTGTTTATGATGAAAATAATATAAAAAGGCAGCTGTTCAAGAGATGTCAGAGGCAGATGAAAATGAATGTGTGAGATGGGGTGGTTGTGGGCTAGGGCCATGGGAAGGGCTCTGTGGATTAGAAACAAGGGCCTAGCCGAAGGCAGAGGAAAGCATAAGCTACTTCAGGGTCCCTGAGGCGCTAACTGGGGAAGGGCTGGCAGGATATGGCAGAAGCAAGGGAGTCACAGCTGGGACTGACAGCCTCCCAGGGAATGTCCAAACAGCAAGGCCAGAGCCAGCCCATTGACTCCTTAGGAAGGTTTATGTAAATCAAGGTTGTTATAGGGAAACAGCTGGCTTCACTTTATTTGAAAACAAGAGATCCTCAGGGGTGGGAGTACAAGGAGGGGAGAGGTGGTGGAAAAGAGATGATGATGATGTAGTACAGACAACCTGTCAAGAGAATGAGAGCTGACAGGCAGTCCTTAGCATCAGCTTAGCATAGAAGACCAGCTGTGGGCAGGCTGAGCTGGATCCCCCGGCACTGGCTCGGCCCTGAAGACCCTCTTCCTTTCCAAAGTGCGTGATCCTCACATTCCTGGTTGAGGGAGGCCACAGGAAAGCCAGTGCATGTCAAGGTGTTTGTCTTCTGCCCTCCAGACCCGCTCGATTTACTGCCTTTCCACTGAAGTATGTGTTAATGCCTGTTTTGACCAGAATTTGGAAGCAAGCCTGTGCCTCTCCTCTGGTACCCCTTTCCTGTGGTGAGCTGGCCCCCGTGGGGTGCTTGGGGCTGTGTGGCTCATGCTTGGGAGAACACTGAGAAAAACCAGGGTGTGTGTGTGGAAGGCTACCAGGAGGCCCGGGCCCCAGGAAAGCTGAGGAAGGCAGCCCAGGAACACTCAGATGGTTGCTGGAAATCACCTCTGCTCTTTTAGGCTGTCTGGGAGAAATGGTGTAGCTGCTTTGGAAAACAGCCTAGCAGTTCCTCAAATGATTAAACGTGGAATCACCATCTGACCCAGCAATTCCTCCCCTAGGTATATTCCCAAGAGAAATGAAAACAGATGGCCACACAGAAACTTGTACATGAATGTTCATAGCAGGATTATTCATGAGAGACAAAAGGCAGAGGCAACCCACTTGCCTATCAACTATTGAATAGATAAATGAAATGAGGAATATCCATGCAAGGGAATATTATTGAGCCATCAAAGGGGATGAAGTACTGATAATGTGCACAACATGGATGAACCTTGCAAATATTCTGAGTAACTGAAGCAGTCACAAACAACCACGTGTCTCATGATTTCCTTCATACAAAATGTCCAGAATAGGGAAGTCTAGTGACAGAGAGTAGGTGAGTGGTTGCCTAGGGCTGAGGATGGGGAATTGGAGAACCAGGGGGGTGATAGCTAAAGGCTAAGAGGTTTTTTCTTGAGATGGTGAAAGTATTCTAAAATGGATTATGATATTTGCACATATCTGTGAATATACTAAAAACCATTGAATTGTATACGTGAATGAATAAATTTATAGTATGTGAATTATGTCTCAATAAAATTGTTTCCTTAAATCTACCAATTATGCCCCCTATCCCTCTCCCTTTCTTCTCCCTCTCCCCTTCCTCCAGGCATGTGCCCGGGTATTCCCAACAACCAGCCAGGCCCTCAGCTGATGCCTGCTGCAGTGAGTCAGGCTGATGCAATGAGAGGGCCACATAGGGAGACAAGGATGTCTGGCAATGGCCCTGCTTTAAAAAATGTACCTAAAAATATTGTCACAAAATAGGAATAAATTGATTGGGCAGAAGTCTTCAGTGTACTTAAAGAAGCTGAAGAATATGGGCCAAATAAAGGTGCCCAGAGGGCAGTGGATATTTTACATGACAACGCCCCTAATAAAACTGAATGGTTGTTTGTGTGTATATTTTAAATATATTTTGTTGATCTCAGAGAAGAAGGGAGAGTGCAAGAAAGACAAACATCACGATGAGAGAGAATCATTGATCTGATGCCTCCTGCACACTGGGGATCAAGCCTGAATATATGCCTGGACTGGAAATCGAACCGTGACCTTCTGGTTCCTAGGTTGACACTCAACCACTGAGCCACACTAACCGGGCAAATGTTTTGTGAAGATGAGACTTGTGCCCAGGGGAAATGTATGTGGACTGGGAGCTGCTGAAATTCCTAAGGCCTCTGGGAGAAACTGTGGCCAAGTATTATAGAACATAAATGAATAAGGTACGGTTGCATCAAAGAACTTACCGAGGCCCTCTTAAAAGAAAGGACGGGGAAAATACAATAGTTGACCTCAATTGAGAACTTCTCCTATGCCAGACACTGTTTTATGAGTGTTGCATGTGATGGCGTGTTTGTTCCTCCCAACAAGCCATGGAGTTACTTGCTATTATCGTCCCTATTTTCCAGATTGAGACACTCAGTCACAGAGTTCATTGGGCCACTTGCCCAAGGTTATACAGCTAGCAAGCAGTGGGTAAATAGCCAGTGCGGTCCTGGTGACCAGTGTCTCTGGCTGTGAGCAGCTTCATGTAGTCATCGTCGGTCGAATATTATCATTTTCCACACGTGCCAGTTACATAATGGAGTTACATAATGTCACTGGGCCACAGCCTTTCTGTGAGGCCTGTGGGGGAGGAAACCCAGCCGAGTCTTCATTTTGATCACCCCTCCTGGGACTGACGCTCACTGGTGCACGGAAAGGCTCAGTACATACTTATGCCTTGGACTGAATGGATTTGGGTGTGTAATCAATGGAGGCAGTTAACTGATTTCTAGAGTATTTCTGATATTGGTATTTTGGTATTTGGTGGGGATCGAATAATCATTATAAATAATATGTACCCATGTGCTCCATAGATAGGGAAAATGAACGAAGGTTTAGATGAGATTACAGGTGGGAGGTGCTCTGAGCTCTCAACATCAAACCTTTTCGGCATTGGGGCATCCTTTCTCCTGGGACTTGATTTTCTTGAGGATACTTGCTCGCAGGAACACTCTTGCTAATGATCTGATGTTTCTCTGGGAGGTCAAGTTGAAGGATCGGGGCGAAGATGGCAGAGTGTCTATTGACATCGGTTGGAGGTTGTCTAGGACTCTGGGGACAGCTGTGGCTTGGATGATTAAATCCATATAATTGGTCTGGACACAGTTAAACCCATGACAGAGAAGCTGTCTTTCCCTGAGGACCCTTCTGGATTAAGGTGAATTGGTTTTCCTATGCTTTCCATTGCTCAGCTTTCAGGCAAAAAGTTTGTGAACTGGGCAGTAAGGACTCCAGCCTCTCACTTCCCTTTTCCTGTGGCCTGGCCACGCCCCCGTGTGCTGCTTCACATTTTATGCTGCGTGCCTTGGTCTCTCTCCATCCCTTTAGCCCGTGCTTAGGGCAGAAGCCTTGATGTATCATAATATTGATGCTACAGCTCCACAGAAAGACAAAACTTCCTCCAGACACTTGTTCCCTCATTTGTTCTTCACAAGAACCCAGAGCCAGTTAGTAGGAGTTTGCACTTAGCCCGTCAGCCTATGTTCAGAATCACTACATGCTCTCTGTTCCTATATTTTTGTTTCTACAATATTATCCATGGCATCTGGGAAAGCTTGAGTTCCATAAACATCTAACAAATAACGGTTCACAAATCCCCGTTTGCTGTCCTGTTGTGTTTAGCGCGATTCAGTGGGAACGAGCTGGACTGGAGCCCTCCAGATTCTCTGTACTGGCTGAGCTGCTGACTAGGAGACCTCTCGAAAGCCAAATTCTCTTGTACCCCAAGGGGTGGAGCGTCTAGAGAGGGAGACAGAGGGGTCAGAAGTCAAGTGCAAGGAAGTGTTTTGAGCCCTCTGGAGGGGCGTTAATTCTTCTCTCGAATTGTAGCTTATTTGAATTTCTCCTGTAATCCCCTTCCCACCAACTATCTTTATTAAACCCTTCCTCCTGACTGCCCTCAGCCCAAACCCATGTCCTGGTCTCTGCCTGGCAGCTGACTACCCAGGGTGCCTCCAGCTTAGCCCTGTGCTCACCACAGGTGAGAGCCGCTCTTTCCTAGAGACTCACAAGCTTGTGTTGCTAAGCAGCTGGCTTTCAGTTGCCTGGAGATTATCGTGGAGCTGAGACCACAAGGTGAGAACATGTGTATCTCACCTGGTGCTCGGATGTGCTTGAACGCCTAAGAACACCTCACCTTTCTCTTGCAGCTCTGGTTTTATGGTAAATCCCTGCCACTTGAGAATCCATCCTTCACGAATCCATCCTTGAAAATAGCGCACACAGATTACGTCCCACTACCCCTGGGTTTACAGGGATTAGCAGTTCTTTCTCCAGGATCTGAGGGGCAGAAAGACCACATCCCTTCTGCAAAGCAAGATAAAGGACAGAAGCAGAAATGAGCCTCTGCTCTTATGCTGGAGAGGAGGAACATGGGGCTTTAGCATCTTCCTCAGAATGTCTGTTTGTATGGGAGACATAGAGGGCGAGGCCTTGCTGCATGGAGAGCATTTCAGAAAGTTCCCGTGGGAGAGATTTCGGCACTGAACGTCTTTTAGGAAATGCAGAAACCATAGGTCCCAGGACCCCAGTTCACGCTGTGAAACATTTCCTCTTCTTGAGATTTTGACAGCTTTCCAATACGGATTATATGGATGCTGGATAATTTGGGAGGATTTAACCTGTCCTTCCTCCCTCAAAAGTTTGGGTGCCCAGAACAGTGCTAGGTGGACACGCTGCGAGCCCAGCTACTTGAGGCTCACAGTGGGGTCTGGGAAGAGATGCCGAGTGGGTGGGTGGGATCTGTGGCTCCTGCCTGTACATCGTCATGTTGACACAGGCATTTGAGGGTGAGCAGAGCGCAGGGACAACTCCAGTTCTCAGCAGCCAGCTAGGTGTGTTTATCGCCTTCCCTGTGCTCTTGGCCCTGTTTCAGAGGCTGTGGCAGAGACAGGAGTCGAAGGGATGTGATGCCTGTCCCCAGACTAGATCCACATGGGGAACAGTGTACATTGCTGTGTAATGAGGCGCTGCCTTTTGCAGCACCACTTCAGGAGGTAGGCACACAGAGCTCCCCCAGGCTCCAAGGGGTTGGGAAGGCTCCATGGGGAGGTGGGGCTGGGGCTGGCCTTAGAGGATGGATTTCTGTGAATAGAGGGTGTACGGAGGAGAGAGAACATTCCAGGTGGAAGAGCCTTCTCAGCGAAGGTGGCATGGCTGGAGTGTGATAGGAATGTGGTGGGAACCACACTCACCAGAGCTCAGGGTTCTTGGGTGCCCCGGGCAATGCAGGGAGAAGGGTTTAGAAGAGTGATGTGAATAAGTTAGCATGTAAACATGAGTTTGTATGTCCTAGGCTTCTTGTGGGGCAAAAAGATAAATATAAATATACACAGTGTGGAGCAAAAGTAGGTTTACAGTTCACATGGAAAATAATGCAATAATTAATAATCATAGTTATAAATAATTATACATAACTAATAAATAATAATAAAATATAAACTGTTTCATGTCCTCACAATGGTAAATCTACTTTTACCCCACCATGTGTGTGTGTGTGTGTGTGTGTGTGTACATGAGACAGAGACAGACACAGAGAAAGAGTAAGAGTGTGAACAATCCCCCCACAGGCCTTGACTTCTAGTAAACAAATGGACCCAACCCACTGGGCCACATTCTCCCTCTCCTGTGACTTGTGTCTGTCCAGAACATCCTCGGAATCTCTCCTTGAGGGTGGCATTGACTCTCCATCCCTGTCCTTTAATTGCTAAGTAATTTGTTTCTTGGTCGTTGTAGCAAAGGGAAAAATACACTTTTGTTTGGGGAGAGGTAAAACAAACACATCTACTGCCAGAAGAAAAGTCCTGATGCCAAACTTGAGGCTTTCTTTACCAGACCCGTTGTTTTGAATGAAAGGAAGATGAAGGACTGAGAGTGGGGAGATACTAAGGACGCAGTGGGAGCTGGGTGGGTTGAAAGGGAGCGCTCCTCAGGGTCGTGGGCGTCCTGTGGAAGGAGGAGAGCAGAGGCTGGGATGCAGCCTCCCGCCCAGACTGGATCTGGGCTCTGCCATGCCCCAGAAGTGGGACCTGGGGTTAGTTATTTAACTCACCAGGGAAAATGCCACTTCTCTGCCTCCCAGGGTGTTGCAGTGCTTAAAGCAGCGTATGCATATTGAGGGTTTGGAAGAGTACTTGGCCAAGAGAATGTGTTCAGCAAATGTTCCTTAGAGACACTATTGTTGTTACTGGCCTCAGACACAGTGCTGAGAGAAATGAGTGTTTTGACCTGCGGTGATTGTCACAGAGTTCCACAGAAAGTGGTGGATGGGAGAAGCGGGGCTGAGTGCAGAACTGGGAAGTTGGCTGGAGGCAAATACAACGGAGGATGTGGGCTAGTTACCAAAGCCAGGCCTGGGCTGTGCAGGCAGCAGGGAGCTCTGGATGCCTCGTGTTCGTGAGCCAGCGGGATGTGGACAGGGATGCATACAGAGGACAAGACACCAGCCTGAGGGCCCGGGGCAGCCAGGGCCGAGGGGCTCAGTGAGTGGAGACTGAGAAACACTGGAGAGCAGGGCAGATGATGCTGGGCGGATGGGCAGAGTGTTTTAAAGGTATGCAACCCTGCCTCAAGGGTAAGCTTACTAAGTTCTTAAAGTAGAGAAATATCTGGAGCCTCATCTTGGGAAACCCATGCTTGAGGACTAGTTTTAAAGATTCCCAGTTTCTCAAGTTTGGGGCATGGGACTTCTACCGAAGGGTGAGGGTTTTCTCCTTTTCTTTCTTTCAGGCCCTATGGGCTAGCAGATTGTCCTGACACTCACCTCACCTCACTTCTCCGAGCATCCTGCATTTCTATTATCACTGTAATCAGGGGTATTGGTGCACCCTGCTCAGCAGTGAACCCACTGGAGAACACTGACTGGAGCAGCTCAGGGAGCTCATCGGGTGGGTGGTCAGACTGTTATCTTCTAAGAGCTAAGATCTGTGATGTTGATGAGAGAAATCTGCTGTTTGTCCTTGTGGGTGGGAGACCTTCGGCAGACATCCAGGAACAGGTGGGCCTGGGGCAAGGACTGCAGGGTTTTTAATAGGGGACAGAATGACAGGGTTGCCATCCCTGGCCCCGATCCAGGGGTTCCCCAAGGGAGGGGTTTGTCCCAAGACTAACGTAGGTGGGTGGAATCAGATTGGGAGAGTTCAGTGGGGGCAGACTATTAGAAGCCTCACTCAGTACCATCCACTTGTGTTTGGGAGTTTCTAGAAGAAAATGATGCCAGTTTCTCCTACGTCCCAGGAAACTGAGGGCTTGAATATCACAGACTTGTGCAATATAAATAACTCAGAAATTTTGAGAAATGACAAGGTTGGCAAGCATGAATTTTCAGCGTGATGCTCGGCAGCTGATTGGGTTTGCTGGGGCTTGCAATAATACGCATGGAAACTTGGCTGGCTAATTCTGAATTCTCCCTTCTCTAGGGCCCTGGCCAAGGGCATGCAGAGAGCAGAGGGGTTATCGCTCCTTATTTCAGGGCAGCTGCCATCCATAACACTTTCTTCAAAGAAATGCCTGACACAAATTTCCATTACACAGCAAGGCAGGAAGGAGCTAGTGGATTTAATTAGTTATGGGAGTGCCCACATCCTAAGGATCCCTTGTGTGTGATGATGATGGTGATGGTAATGGAGGTGGTGGTGGTTGCCGCTGAGATGATGTTGGTGACAGCCATGGTGGTGACAGTGGCGATGATTGTGATGTTGATGGTAGTGATAGTAGTGGTGGTGATTATTGGAGGTAGTGATGGTAGTCGTGGTGATGATGGTGATAACGGCAGTTATGATGATAGGATGATGGAGGTGGTAGTGTGTGGAATCACGATGGGTGGTGGTAGTGATGCTGGTGATGATCATGGAGGTAGTTAAGGTGGTGATGGCGGTGAAGAAGAGGAAACCTTGTATTTATAGATTGTTGGCAGAATACGTAGCTCTTATATTTGAGCCTTAAGCAAAACCATGAGGTAGACACGACACATATTGTTATCTACACTTGAGATTATGAGGTGGAGAGGATTTTTAAGACAGTACTTTTTTTTTTAAATTATGTAACTGTGTCTCTTGTTAGTGAGTATAAATGAGTGGTATGGACCATCATGGCTAGAAATGTTCAGAGAGGTAATTCTGAGGGCCAGAGGCACCAGAGAGGGTTTCTGGAAATAAATACATATATTTTTTAGTTCTTTATGTATTCTGGACACAAATAATTTATGAAAACAGAATAGATACCTCCCTCAAGTCACCTAGTGAAGCCACATGAATCCATGTCTATCTGACCCAAAGGCCATACTTTCTGCAGCACCCTATAGTGCCTAACCAGGACACAGGTGTGCAAAGCATCAGTCTGTAGCTACTGGTCCCAAGATATGCCACTTGGGGCATTATACAGTTCTGCAGCTCACCCTGAGGGGTGCAACTTGTTCCATGCTGTGACCTCAGAGAGGAGGTGGCTTCCAGTGCCTTCTACGGATTTTACTTGGGGGGTGTAATCATTGATGATGTGGTTCAGACTTGAAACAATAATGCTTTACATTTGAATGCAACGTTCTACTTTTCTGGACACATTCTTTGTTCCATTTTAGTCTTTGTGCAACCCTGTATATGGAAGTGATGCTATTTTTAACATAGGGGTGCTGATCCCGAGAGAGGCGAAGGGTCTTCCCTAGAACAACAGGAGTTGATGGCAGGGATGGGGCTAGGGTGAGGTTTTCTCTTTCCCATTTCTGCTTTTTACTGCCTCTCATTGACAGTGGTGACGACCCTAGAACGGCCTGCAGCCCGAGAGTGAATGCACAAACCAGCGGTAAACAGGTCTGCATCTTGGAGCCTCTGGAGCTTTTGTACCTGAGGCTGGCCACCTCCGCGTTCCTCTCGGTGGTGTCTGGGAGTCTCTCTGTGGGCGAGCAGCTCCACTTGCCTGCGTTGTGTTTCTTGCCTTCCCATGCTTATTGTAGGTGGAGCAGCCCTTCCCTAACGCAGTGCAGTTCCGTTTGGAATGGTGCGTTCTTTCTGCTTTCCCCTTTTAGAAGGGATGGATTTAGCTCTGGCATACCAAATACAAACCCCCACTTCATTGCCAGAGCTCCTTCCCCTCCTTCTCTCCTCCCCTCCTCCGGCAGGCTATTTACAGACTTGTCATCCCACCACGTGGGTCAATCTACCACTGAAATGAAAGGAAGGAAAGGCCCCAAGCCAACAAATTTGGGCAGATGAGACTTATATAACACGTGCTAAAAATATGCAGCTAATTGGAATGGAAAAGCGAAAAACGAGTTGTGCTTAAGCCCTCGTCTGAGGCATAAAAGAGTGACAGGAGAGCGATTTCTCCCTGCGGAAGATGCCCATGTATAAATAATTTTACTCTTGTGCATTCTCGCCATTTTGTAGCTATTTAGCTATGTTCAGTTCCCACTCATCCTCCCATGGGACTGAATTTGGGCAGCAGAAACCAAGACTAAGGGAGAATCAAAGAAAAGATGCAGACAGCTGCTGCCCCTTAAGACACAACGAGATAGCAGCTAGGGGCCTGGCCAGATGTCAGGATGGTAAAGAAAGCTCCCACTTCGGGCTGTTCCCAAATTCAAACACTTGGAAGACTCAAATGACTAAGGGTTCAAAATGACTTCAGGGATTTTTCTAAAAACTGAAGGGAATACTCTCTTCTTGCGGCTCCATCTCCCCCTGCCCACCCTAACCCCAGGACCTTCCTCCAATTATGTGCTCTTCTCTTGCATCTTTCTTCCCTTTTCTCCTGGCTTCTTCCCTGCTGCCTACAACATGCTCCCTTACCATGCCATACTGGGTGTGGTTAGTGTTGAGGGAGGGTCTGCATTTCCTACAGTGCATGAGCACCCCAAGGGCAGGGCCTGGGTCTAACCCAATGCCCAGCACAATGCCTGGTCTACAGTGAGCACCAAGTGGTTGAAAAAAAATGCGTCATTCAGTGACTCTGTGAATAAACAAACCAAAGGGAACATGTTATGGTTTCTGAAAAATACAGTGTGAGAGATGAACCTGCTCATTATTCAGGGTTGATGCAGGTGTCCTTCGGCACATCCATCCGGCTTATCAGTCACCTGATTCCTGTTCCTGTGACACCCCACAATGAGGACATGGGGCTTCTAAAGATAGCTGAACAAGATGTAACGGAGGGAATTAAAGTTAGGCTAGCTTCAGCATTTGGAAAGCACATGGTTTATGAGAGATTTGGAGATGATCTGGTACTACTGATCAGTTTATTTATTTATTTATTTTTTGCTAAAATATGTTTTTATTGATTTTAGAGAGAGAGGAGGGGAGAAGAAGAGAGAAAGAGAAAAACATCAATATGAGAGAGAAACATCGGTCAATTGCCTCCTATAAGCATCCCCACCAGGGTGGGTATGTCTGCTAATTGGGAATCAAACCGGCATCCTTTCAGTGCATGGGATGTTGCTCAACCAATTGAGCCACACCAGCCAGGACTCTAACCCAATGCCCAGCACAATGGACTCTACTGATCAGTTTAAAAATGAGCAAACAGTATTTCATAACTAACTGTTGCCTCATGGTTTGGAATATATATATCAGCATCACTCTCACATGATTTAGTCCATCTAAGAAGCCACTTAATGCACCTGTTGTTTGTATGTCTTTGTCTTACTCAAAATCTGTGGCTGCGGGGACCTGACTCACAGGGACAAGAGGGCAGCTCCACAACTGGCCATTACTGGGGTGTCCTGGGCAGCTCTGCTTCCTTCTTCCAGTGGCTTGGGCCCTCCTTAGAGTCCAGGAGAAAGCCCAGTGTGCTTGCCTGTGTGCTAATCTGTTGCTTACAATCGAGGGAACCTGAACTGATCTAAAGTACGAAGAAAGCAGAGCATTCAGTTTTTCACTTTTCAGATGAGAGAACAAAGCTCAGAGAGGGGAGGTCAGTGGCCCCACATCTCACAGTCAGAGCATGGCAGAAATTGAACTGGATCTCAGTCTGTGGACGCCCCATCTGACACCCACAGTGTCACCTCTGAGAATCACAGCAGGGCTGAGAGCTCTAGTACCTGCCCCTCCAGCAGGAGGAGGCCCACAGTAGGTGTTGAGTTAGAGAAAGGAAGGGAATTTGTTTGGAGGGAGACCTGGGAAAGATACCTATAACAGTTAAGCATGGCATCGAGCGCATATTTGTACTTAGGAATGTGTAATGATTTTTATAACCAATCCCTGCCCTAACTAGGTATCAAGTTATTCATGAGTTATAGAACTTAACCAAAACTTGAGTTATGAAGTTAATAAAGAAGAGGAATCTGGCTCATGGGGAAACACACACACACACACACACACACACACACACACACACAAACAAACAACTTGTGGCTACAAAAGAGATTCCTAGTGACAGATCCTAAAAGTGTGAGCTGGCTTCAGAAAGACTTGAGAAGACAAAGCATGGAGAAGATCCAGATCCCGCTTCTAGCCCTCTTCTCCTTGGGGTCAGAAGTATACACAGGGTTTAGAAGAAGACAACTATGATACCTGCCACTGCTGTGTGCTGCTGGTCACGTTATTGTGCCCTGATCCTTCATTTTCCTCAGTGTTATCTCATTATTTATTTCATCCTCACACCAATCCTATGAGGTCACTAATAGCCTCACTTTGAGGTTGCTCAGCAGAGGCCAGGGCATTATATGACTTGCCCAAGCTTTGTCATGCTTCAAAACCCAAGCTCCTTGTTTATTATAAAGTTGCCCCTGGGTAGATATTTTAATATTTCTAAGTCCCTGCATTAGATGATAACACATTTAATGTATTATAGCATTGTCATATAAATTTACTATTATGCTATATTGGTGTGTGTGTGTGTGTGTGTGTGTATAATTTGAGTCTTATGACATGCCCTGATTTATGCTATAGGAGTATCAACAGGGTCTCTGCTTTCAGGGAAACACTCATCAGACAGTTAAATAACAAAGTAAGGAGCCATGTGATTAGATGCCAAGATGAATGACAGCGGTAGTAAATGCTCTAACAACACCTTCTGGTGCCATCAGCTCCTTGACCTAAATTTTCCCCACTCCCAACAACTCCCTGATGGTGAATTACATTCCAGATGAAGCTGCATCCATTATATCGGTTCACCAATGCTCCATTACAGCTTAAGTTGTCCACACTCTTGTGTCTTAAATATTCCATAATTGAGAATCTCATTATAGGCAGTGCTGCACATGACTGATCTTGTTCTTTTATGTCAACCTTTAAAAATTCAAATGCCACATACACAGAATAATGCAGAGTTGATAAGTGTACAAAGTAAATACACCATGTGCTCAGCATTCCGATGGAGAGCTATAACCTGATCATCCCCCCTCCATGCTATTGTCTTGTCACTTCTAAGAGCAAAGAATAGTTTTACTTGGTTTTGACATTAGACAAATGGAGTCATGCGTTATGTACTCTTTTATGTCTGGTTTCCTTCATTCAACATTATGTTTATGAGATTTGCCCTTGCCTCTACATGTGGATTGCTCATTTTCATTGCTGTAGAGTAGCCCATTGTGGGATTATATGTATCTCTTCTCTCGAAGGATGTGTGGTTGTTTCTGGTGTAGGACTAATACAGAGAATGCTGCTGTGAATACTGTAGTCACATCTTCTGGTGATCAGATGCACGCATGGGTGTTGCGTGCTTGTCTAGGAGCAGGATTGCTGAGTCATGTTGTTGCAGCTGTTCAGCTTTAGTGGGTAGCATTCCAGAATGGACGTTCTGACACACTCCCACCACCAGCCGGGCAGAGTTCCCCTTGCTTCACAACCTGCCAAAACTCGGTGTCGTTTGTCCATCTCTTTTCCGCTCTCAGCTGTTCTGGTGGGCGTGTTTCAGGGTAATATTTTTCCTACTGTGGTCAAATACACATAGCATTAAAATATACCATTTTTAATTGGCATTAATTACATTCATACTGCTGTGCAATCATCACCTCCACCTATCTCCAGAATACTTTTCATTTTCCCAAAATGCAGCTCTCTATCCATTAAACACAAATGCCCCATTTCCCATCCCTGCCCTCACCGCTGGCAGCCATCATCCTACTTTCCGTCTCTATGAATTTAACCACTCCCAATACCTCATATAAGAAGACTGGTACGGTATTTGCCCTTTTGTGACTGGCTTATTTCACTTACGATAACCTATTCAAGAATCCCCGTGTTGTAGCAGGCATCGCAATGTCCTTCCTTGTCAAGGCTGAATAATACTCCATTGTATGTGTATACCACAATCCGCCCCCCCCCCCACCCCTGCATCCTTCACTTTCAATTTGCATTTATCTGATAACTTTGCATTTCCTTTTTTTTGTTGTTGTTGAAATGTTATTTTGTTTTTATTTATTTATTTATTTTTTTTTCTGCGTTCTCAAACATTCTCCTGTCTTTATTAGCAGTCACAGGAGGCATTTTAGACAATGACACTAATTAGAAAAGACAATGGATAATCCTGTCATTAGGACCAGTGTTTTAGATGATGACTAGGACTTTTGGGGAGATGCCTTATCACGACTTAAACCATTCATCTGTACCCCTTTGGAAAATTAAAAAAAATCCAATTATAACAGCAAGTTTTCTGCAGCTGCCATTTCCCTTGAGCACCTTTTGTATGACCATTGGCTATTTGGATGACTTTTTTTTTTTTTTTTTTTTAGAAGTGTCTGCTCAAGTCTTGTGTCCAATTTTCTATTGGATTGTCTGCCTTTTTCTTATTGATTTTAGGACATCTTTTTATATTCCAGATATGAGTCTTTATTGAATATATGAATTGCAAGTACCTTCTAAATCTGTGGCTTGCCTTCCACTCCTTAAAAACTCATTTAGATACAAATAGAAGTTCCTAATGAATGGAGTCACATTTATTCCTATCATTTGCTTGTAGTTGGCACTTTATGTGTTCTAATGAAAGAAAATGCTGCTTACCTGAAGATCATGAGGATATTCAGCAGCCTTTTCTTCCAAAAGCCTGGTCATGTTACCTGTCACCTAATGTGACTACCTGTTCTATTGGGAGTTATTTTTTGAATCCTAGGTCAGCTGGGTGCTTGCATTGCAGACCTAGGTTTGGGCAGCACTGCAGTGAAACCCGGTTAACGTGGGCCAGTTATAACAGGTCAGGTGATGGGGTGCAGGTGCTCCTTGCTGGAGCTTCACATGTGTTTTTCTGAAGAGTTGTTTGTAAGGTACTGTATATGCAATAAAAGTGGCCATGTCATATATGTCGAGTCTGACTTTCCAGACATTGCCACCAAAGTTTAGGGGATGTTTACCAACCTGACTCTGTTTTACAGACTTACTCCATTGACTCTGTCTCCTCTGCCCTCTGCCTCATGCCCAAGGTGCACATGAAAGCTCGCAGTTACAATGCAGCCACCCGCTCCCTAGAACACTGTGCACCTCCGTCCCCGGCGCAGTGGCTGTGTACTGGTCTTTATCAGAAATCACGTGTGTTGACTGTTCTTATTTGTCATTACGTAATTTTGATTCAGTCTCGTGACCATGAAAAAGGCTCTAGAAAAACGAAGTCAAATGTGTTGGGAAGAGCCCATGAAGATGAGTGGCTAATAAAATTGCTGTTGAATTCCATATGAGAGAAAAAAGAAAATCGTGGGGGAGGGTTAGATCATAAAGCTTTCAGAAGATTCTGAACTGGATTTGTTTAGTAAACATCTGTTTGTTCCACTGTAGAGAAATGTAAATTAGAGACCAGAGCTAATCTGTTACTGATGAGAGAGCGTGCACAAAGGCAGGATCTTGGCCTTGTGTTACCGGCCAGTGGGTATACATGTTTGTCTTCAGATAAATGTTTGAAGTCGGAATCGATGTTGTTAAAATGTTTAAAGTATATCTATCTAATTTTTGTATGAATCTCTGTTTGAATTGACATTTTATTAAGTAAGCACTGTTTATTCATCACAAATAAAAGGACAGAGGGAAATTACCCCCCTCCCCTGCCCCCATACACACTCTCTCTCTCTCAGCTGGCCTCAAGCTAGAAACTTTTTTGAAGTACTGTTTTGTGTTATTTTTTAAAATAACAATATCAATACTTCAAAATTTGCATTCTGCTCCATGTTTATAATAAAGATGTTTTTCATTTCTAAAATTCCCCCCCCCCCCAAAAAAAAAGATCACAGCCTACTGAATTCTTCTTCTGTGATAGAGTTTGGTGATTTAAATCACCTTCTCCTCATGTAGCCACCAGATCAGTGCTATTGGGATCCATCCAGATCTTTAAGGAGGGCCCGCTCACCTGGGCCCTGGAGCCGACACCCAGCTTGCCTGTACCTTGCCTGCACCTTGCCTGCGTGCCTGGTGATGATGGGTATTTGGGCCGTGTCCATCCCTGGGGTGTGGGCATGTGTATTTGTGGTGGTGCAGGTGCAGCCCGTGGGTGGGGGAGACCGGCTGTTCCAGAAGCTGAGCGCTGCTCTGTGTGGGAGCCAACCCGTGCCCTGCATCTCAGGCTGGATTCCTGACTGAAGCTGGGAGGCACCAGACTGAGCATGCCTTTCCTGCCAAGGACAAGATGGAGACACCCTGGAGAAAGGCTGCCACCCCACCCCAGCCTGCCGTCCTCCTAGGGTCTCCTTAGGGGGTGTTCAGTTGCTCCCCAGGTTATGTTCTTTGCAAACTGCTTTCATTCATTCAATTGGCCTCCACTCCTCCCTGCTTCCCCTTCCCTGGTGTAAGAACAGCAAGTGGTGCCCCAGGCCATGGTGCTGGGAAAGTATGGTACTTAGAAAGTGAGGGGGAAACCTTTTGGGCGGCACCCACATAGTTTTGAAACACCCGAGGCAGATCCGCCTGAGTCACTGCCTTGGTGGCAGCAGCCCAAGCCAGCAATTGTCCAGTAAGAAGTGCCTCTCTGCTCAGGGTGGGTGGGTGGGTGGGTCATCCTCCTCCAATGCTTTTTCTTCCTTTCCTGAGGGAAGGCCCCGGAAGCCCAGCTCCAAGGCGTTGACTTGCGCGCCCCCGTGTGGCCCTGGTGGACGCTTTTAGAAAATGCAGCCAGGTTTTTCTTACACCAAGGTTAGAGAATACAGCCAGGAGCCTGCAGCCTGTCACCCA
The DNA here is from genome assembly GCF_964339955.1 of Pipistrellus hanaki. Classification (NCBI taxonomy): domain Eukaryota; kingdom Metazoa; phylum Chordata; class Mammalia; order Chiroptera; family Vespertilionidae; genus Pipistrellus; species Pipistrellus hanaki. Next base: position 21,507,723 of record NC_140514.1, read on the forward strand.
CTCATTAAAAAGCAGATATTTTGCATGACTTTTGATTGCTTTTTACTATCATTTCTTTTTTTAAATTTAATTTTTATTGTTATTATTTCTTAACATGAAGCATCCTAAGGCGTCGTTCAACTTCAGTTGCGAGGCGTGGTTTGAGGGTGGGGGGCGGATTATTTTTGTGGGTGTAGGATATTCCCTTCTTCCAGTTTTGGGAGACTTCCTCCAACCTCTTACGGGTGTGTGTTTCTATTTAAAGGGGCAGGGATACATGCTGTCCCTCTGCCTGTTCTGCTCACATTCTCAGGCTACAACTGGCAGGCTTTTGCCAAAAACCAGCGAGGGCTGTGCATTGAATCTCCAGCTTGGAGACCAGGGCCTGGTGTGGATGTGAAGCTGTCAGTGCTTGTATTTTGAACTCCACAGATGCTCAGACCTCTGTTACAGGTCCTACAGGCTGAGATATGAGAGAGGAGACGTGCTCCCTAGGGGAGGAGCAGGGTAACCCCCTTTGGGAAGAAAACATTTGATTTCCATCCATATATATATTTTTTGTCTCCTCCTTTAAAATGTTTTCTTTGTGTGTAGTTTTATAATTGTACTTAAATAAGAATACCTGGTTATAGCAGATGCGTTGGTGCTGCAGCCATAGCCATATCCCTTGGCCCACCCCGGAAGTCCCCCACAGAATGCCCCTGTGACCTCCTGTGTGTCTCTGCCTGAGGGTCACCTAAGCCATGGTGTTATGGGGTGGGGGCCAAAACCTGGTAGGCCCCCTATTTTAAGTGGCTTGGGTTTAAGAAAATTCCTCTTAGGTATCCATCATCAATCCAATAACAGTTACTGTTATTAAGTGCCTACTATGTGCCTGATAGTTTATAATGATTGCATTCTAGGTCATACTAATTCTGGAAGGCAGATAACATTATCCCTTATTTTAGAGATGAGAAAACTGAGGCTCTGTAGGTGGTCTCGGGGTCTAGGAGCAGAACACAGGTCCTCTCATCTTACTCCCTGGCTTCTCTCCAGTGAGGGTGAGCCCTGCTTTCTTCGCCGTTAGTGTCACTTAGAGGGCCCAGCCCCGAATCTCAGCTGCCCCTCTTCCCTCCCACCTCTGCTCTCTGCCCTGCTCCCATTTCTCTTGTGTTCTGAAGAGCTGGTGTGGGCACAGAATCAAAGAGCTGTAACTCCCCTCTAACTGTCCACTCAGGGGGAGACAGAAGCGAGCCCTCCTCAGGGCAGGCTGAGGGGTGATGTGTAGCCTCTTGGGAAGGTTTTGCAAATGGAGAAGCCCGTGTACTTGGCGCTGCTAAAGGCAGTGCGGTCTAGCAACTCAGTGCCTCTTGTGGGCTTTTGAGACTAGGGTGGCATGTAGTTTACCCTCCAAGAGAGGACACGAGGCACAGGGGAAGGTAGCACTGTTCATAATTATTTTGGGAAAACAGGCAAAATCTAAGACTCTCTTGGGCAAATCAAAATCTGCATCCTCCGTCCCTACTCTGTAAATGCCCCGGCACTCCCATCTCGCTTCCTTCATTGACCTTTGGGGCCCCTTCAACATTGATTGCCTACCCTTCTCACCCCTGCCAGTCCCTATGGCAGCTGTTTATTCGGTTAGCTGACTTTTTCTGGCCTCCAATTTGCCTTCTTTCCTAACTTATGCACCCCTTCTCTTTTGCCTAAACGTTGCCATTTCCTGATTAATTGACCGTAACTAGTATCATGCCTTATTCAGCAACTTTCAGAACAAAAAGTACAGACATACAAATGTGCTTAAACGGAGAAAGCGCACACACACTTGCAAAATTGTGCTGATTTTCCTTCTCACTCGTTTACAAGTCTCAGAAACACTGGCTCTGTTTGTGATGTATTCCAACTCCAAACCTCTGAGGGCAGAGGCCGGCCTTCTCACCCAGTCAGGCATGGTGGGCACCTGGTTCTAACTCCGTCTGGCACCTTTAGCTCCCTGCCCTCCTGCAGTTCTGCGGCTGAGTCAGCACTTAGGAATCCAGTGCAATAGGCTAATTTCCCACTGGCTCCAACCTCGTCCAACCCCACCATCCCGGTGAAATCCAGCTCAGAGAGCCCTGCCAGGGTGGAGGAGGTGCCAGGATGGAGGAGGTGCAGGACTGTCACTCTCTGAGTTATTGCCCCTCCTGGAAAATGTAAAAACACAAGCACAGGCCTCTTTCTACACATTGTTCTCTTCTGAGCCTCATTCCTACAGTCACTGCGAGTCTCCAGTGAAATAATGGGTATTGATATGTTTGGGGAAAGAGAAATTTGGTACAATTGTGAAATGTTATTAATTAAACATTTAAAAAAAAAAAAATATATATATATATATATATATATATATATATACATTTAATTTATTTCAGAGAGGAAGGGAGAAGGGAGAGAGAGAGAGAGGAACATCCGTGATGAGAGAGAATCACTGATCAGCCACCTTCTGCATGCCCTGCACTAGGATTGGGCCCGAAACCCGGGTATTTGCCCTGACCGGAAATTGAACAGTGACCTTCTGGTTTATAGGTTGATGCTCAACCACTGAGCAACACTGGCCAGGCAATTAATGAAATATCTTAAGAGTTTATCTTGCTAGCACTCCAATAGTGACAGGCCAGAGGCAGGCTTCTATAAAACCAGCACCAGCACCAGCACCTTCCTCGCCATTTCATTCCCTACTCAGCCCTGCTCATGTCAGGTGGGCAGGCCTTGGAGCTGACCTTTTGGCTGCCCTGCCATATTTCACACCACACTCCTCTGCGGAGCAGAATCTGGGCACTCTTCCCCTCGATTACTGAGGCTTTCAGAGAGACACTCTCACTCCCGTGTCATTAACAAAAAATGCAATGAATTAAAAATGTTATCCTTAAGTGATTCCAGCAGCTGTTAGCTAATGCACTTTGAAGGCATGCTTGTAAATTGTTGTGGGAATCTGCTGTCATTTCCGATATGCGGTGTAGCCCCGCCCCTCACCGTGCTGGGCTGGCTGTGAACTGCCAGCAGGTACACTCAGGGGAGGAGATGAGCACACCTCCCAAGGTCCACATGGTCTCTGCGAGTCTCCTTGCTTATTTGATTTCATGTGTTAGGATGAAATCAAACTTATGTTTGATTGTCCCTCACTTATTGGCTCATAGAAATTGGCATCAGCCATGCAAGTTCAAGGTTATCCTCATGTGCAAGCAGGGTGCATGTGTGTGTCTAGGAGGGGGTGCCCTTGTGGTTCAGAGAGTGGCCTCCAGAGTCAGTCTGCATACAGCTACTGGGATGTGGGAAAGAAGCACCTTCCATTTGTATTTATTTCTTACCTAGGAAATAAGAAAATGATTTCATTTTAATATTTAGTCTATGGATTGCTAGTAAAAATAAATCTACATATCAGAAAGTTTTTACTGGTCTTTTCAGTCAAAAATATTTGGAGATCTCTGGCTTAGTCATTCCGAGTAGGTGCAAGGAATGGAAGAGGAAGACAACATGTCAGTCAAGCAAGAGCAAGGTGATCACTGCATATGGGGCATGTCTGACACTTGTGCATGCACACTGGTGCCTTTGTACACTCACACAGGCTCACACACTCACGTGCTGTACTGACACACGCATCACTCCACACACACTACACCCACCTTCACTCCCACCCTCACCCAAACACTCCCCTCTCACACTCACAGACACACACACTCAATCACGCCAGCACCTTTTGCCTAATTAACTACAGCAACCAAAAACTTAATAGACACCTATTCCCAATGAAACAGATGACTTGTGTGGTAACCCAAAGCAGAGCCACGTGCTCCCCAGATTGGGAAGGGTAGTTGCATGGTTGATCCCTTGGAGAGCACTGATAGCCACTTGCTGACTGACTTAGCCCATTCTGATGGCCGGGATCAGACCTGAGCCACAGGAAGTCAGCACGTGGCATGGAATGGGTGGACACCATCAGTGCAGTCATTTGTAGACCAGGTGACCTGAGGGCAGGTGAGAGGAGGAGACATGGTCTCCAGCCTTCAGACACTTAGTATTTGCATTGAGAGGTAATACAGACCTGCATCCATCTGGGCACTGAGAGGTATTTACCATGTGCTAGACCATGCCGTTCAGAGGAAGGAGGGCCAGGAGGGAGTGGGTCAGTGGGAGGACTTTGGGGTAGGAGCATGGTTTCAGGTGGACCTTGAAGGATAGATAATTGAACTTAAAAATGAGGGGAAGGGAAGATTCAGCCAGCACAGTTCCATCTGTCGAGGGACCAGGGACCCGCCGAGCTCAAGTCATTTATTCTGAAGTGAATAGTGGCTATTGAGCATACACTGCAGAGCCTAGAGGGATTCTGTGGAGGAAAGTCATTGACCTAGATAACCTTTAAGGTGCACTTGAGCCCTGGGGTTTTATGATGACATGACAGCCTGGATGCAGAGGCGATAAATCCACTGATTATGGGGAGGCTGTTCACTGGGATAAAAGACCCTTGTTGCTAGGGAGTGTTAGCTCTTTCACACAGATTAAAACAGGAGGCCCAGGCAGGAAGCTGCTGCGATGAGCTGCAAGTTCTTTCTGAATGGGCTCCGTCTTTCCAAAGAGCTATCGAAGCAAACTCCTGGAAGCCAAACGTAATCACTGTTCTGGATTCATTGCTTCTCCTTGGGGCATGGCACCCTGGCATGGTCCAGGGGTGTGAGCGCTCTAGCTTAGAAAGAGATATGTAGGAACCCGGCATTAAAAACACAAATATTTCTTTACTTCTTGTGTCCATCTGAAGCAGATCCTATAAGATACGGATTCTATTTCTACCTGTTAAGTGTTGACAAGACGAAGCATTGTACTAGGTAAGTTCCAAAGGCACCAATTAAGCATTTCAGTGCTTATCTGGGTGCGGGCTGAGATGCCTGGGAAAAATTTACCTGTGGACCAGGATTAGTAACATCCTTTGGTTGATGACTCCCACACTGTACAGGTGAGCAAAAGATGACAAACATAGGCAACATTTCTGTTCTAGAACCCATTTAGGTGGCATCAGTGAGCAAGCCCCTTGTATATGTTATGATGGGTCCCTTTGGAAGGAACGTGCAGCCATCCCGATGTGAATGCTCCTTGGAGCTGCTGGAAAGGGAGTAGCAGGCCCGGCCACAGGGTGTGCAGTCAGTAAATTGTATTGGTCTTGTGAGGAGGTCCTCAGGACCTCACAGGAAGGATTAGGAAGTGAATGGAATACCCGTTTCCCTCTTCCCTGTGTTTTGTTCCCATAAGCGCACTGCTTATTGATTCTGTAATTAACTCTTGGGCAAGTCATTTAACCTCTTTGAGATTTCATTTTTTCCAACAACAAAATGCATTGTGATGCATCGTATGTATTACAATACACACATAATTAAAGGAGAGTATCTGTGCCAAAATGGTCTGTAAGCTTTAGTTTTAATTAAATGTGATTTAAAAAATAAACCCAGCTCTAGCCTGTTTGGCTCAGTGGATAGAGTGTTGGTCCCGGGTTCGATTCCAGTCAAGGGCATGTAGCTTGGTTGCAGGCTCATGCAGGAAGCAACCAATTGTTGTGTTTCTCTCACATTGATATTTCTCTCTGTCTTTCCCTTTCTCTTTCACTCTTTCTAAAAATCAATAGAAAAATATGCTTGGGTGAGGATAAATAAATAAATAAAAAATAAACCCACACCAGTCGGCTGGTGTGGTTCAGTGGTTGAGTGTCAGCCTATGAACGAGGAGGTCATGGTTTAATTCCCAGTCAGGGCACATGCCCAGGATGTGGGCTTGACCCCTCGTTGGGGGCTTGCAGAAGGCAGCTTGACCTATAATTCTCATCTGTATTTCTCTCCTTCTTCCTTCCTCTCTAAAGTCAATAAAATATATATATTTTTTAAAAATAAAGTAAACCCACACATGCTCACTGGCAAGCACTGCCCAATATGCAGGGGATGCTGTCAGGAGTGAAGTAACAGCGGCCTGGCCTCTCTGACCTCCCTGTCTTCTCACTCCCACCCTCACTCCACGGGAGTTAGCTGCCCCTGCGTTTCCTTTCTTTATACAATAGTTCAAAATGCATGCAAATGCATGCAGCTATTTTAATCATTACTTATTCCAGATAATCTTTTGACTTTTATAGCATTTTCTAAATTGACAACTCATCTTTGCCAAAGAGAACAATTGCATCTTGTGGGCCGGGACATATTAGTGCAGATTCAGGAGGATTTAAGAGTTCATTTTAGGTAGTTTTCTACTTTTGAATATTGTGGGAGGTAAATTCTTTTGTAGGTGGTAACTTCCTTTGGACATAACCCATTTTACCATAAACCTGACTAACACTCACTGTTTCTCCATTTTTAAAAAGGATTTTTTACTTACCATGTGCAAAGCACTTAACTACTAGCCCATGAAAGATGAAAACGACCATAACCAGCTCAGCCAGAAGACAGAAGGTGTGTACACATCATTATAGTACAGGCGACATGTGCATAAAGAGGGGTGCGAGGAAAGGGCCACAGGAGTTCTCCAAGAACCCCTCTACCAGGGCTTAGGAGGGTGTCGCAGGAGGTGGGGACATTTGAACTGGGCCTTGTAGGTTAGTTAGAATTTAGACATATAAGATGAGAACTCGTTTTCCTTATAGTCAAAGTCTTCAGAATTATAGAGATGAGAATGTCTTCTTTCCATATCTCTATTATTTTATTCTTAAATGTTTTCCAGTTCCACTGTCCCAAATGCCTATGAGGAGGACAGAGGAATACAGGGTTCTCCCCAGACACCAGGATATACAAACCTGCTGAGTTGCACTATCTTAGCGTAAACCGAGCCTGCCTGCCTGCTTTCTTGTGTCCTCTTTGTCAAGAGTCCCAGTTTGCAGGACGCCCAGACAGCTGCAGGGGAGGCTGTGTCTGTGTTAAGTAAACAAGGGGAATTTGGAGTCATCATGCAGTGAAACTGCCCTGTCCAGATCACCAGCAGAGGATTAAGCTGCTGGAGCCAGAAAAAAACACACTAAACAAAACACAGAAAAGCGCTTGGTCCACTCATAGTTTCACAAAGTTTGGAGGCTGAGGTACTGAGCTGTGATATAGTTTTCTTAAAAACAGAGGATGAGAAGCCCTAGCCTCAGTGAATGGAGCGTCGGCCCCTGGACTGAAGAGTCCTGAATTCATGTCAAGGGCATGTACCTTGGTAGTAGGCTCAATTCCCAGCCCCCCATCAGGGTGTGTGCTGGAGGCAACCAATCGACGCATCTCTCACATCGATGTTTCTCTCTCTGTGTGTGTCTCTCCCCCTTCCTAACACTCTATCTAAAAATCAATAGAGAAATATCCTCAGGTGAGGATTAATAACAACAAAACAAAACAAAAAACAAAACAGAGAGTGGGGTGATGGGTGAGTCAGGTGTGGAGAGAATGTGGGTGAAATGGGTCAGTTCCAGTGCTCAACCACTGTGACACTCCCACAGTATATAATTTCAGAGAGGAGGACAGAAGGAGAAGAGAGAGAAACATCAATGATGAGAGAGAATCATTGATAGGTTGCCTCCTGCACGCCCCATTCTGGGGATCGAACCTGCAACCCGGGCATGTGACCCTGATGAGAACTGAACCCAGGAATCTTCAGTCTGCAGGCCAACACTCTATCTACTGAGCCAAGCGACTAGGGCAATACCACAGCCTTTTAGGATGGAATCACTTAGCTGGTGACTCAGTTCACCTCTCCATTCTGCTTCCCTGTCTAGTCTCATTCACTCCATTCTGACTTGCTGGCACTACCTTTGTTCTGCACACTGTGGATGGCCTTGGGTTCCAGGCTGCAGGGAAGGGTCCAAGTCTTTCCAACTGAGTGTCCTGATGTGTGAGCTCTGTATGGAAGTCTTGGAGCCAGTACATAAAAGCCAGCTCGAGTTGGAGTGGTAGGTACATTAGTGTATACATTTGTCAAAACTCAACAGTGTGTGTACACTTAAGATCTATGTAAATTAATCCTCAGTTAAAAAAAGAATACCCTCAAGTGACCTCGTTTATAAATCCTTGGACATTTGGGTGGGTAGGTTCCATCCAAGCCCCAAACCATTTATGATGAGTGCAGAGGAGGCCCTCAGTCAAGTGGAGACACTTGTCTCTGTGTTCCCAGCCATGCCTCTTCTCTCAATAATGGTCCTTCCAACCTCTCCTTCCTGAGCCTTCAGCTGCCACGGGTTCCTCCCATGAGGCAGGGAACTGACTGACACACAAATGCACTAAGACAAGGACATGTTCCGGGAAGATTTCAGTCTTTAGAGGAGGACCTAAGAGGGCCACACAACAACGAAACCACAGCTGTCATGTATGATTCTGTCTTGGCATATTTTACATCCTTCTACACCTCCCCTGCAGCTGTCTGGTGCATTCTGTCATGTACTATGTGCCAGGCACTGTGCTCAGTGCTTTTCCAAATTCCACTTTTAGTATTACTATTATCCTTAGAGAGCTCTTAAAGGGAAGCTGTATAACTGTATAACTGGTAAAAGCCAGGTGTGTGACCCCAAAGCCAGGGCTCTTTGCCTCTTAAGAGGCAAGAATGACTTGCTCATGGTAGAATGTTGAATGCTGGTGGGAAGACCATTTGGTGAGGAGTTTCTCCATCTTCTTCAATGAGACCACATGAAGGGCCACTTTTGCCTTTGAATGAGGCCAACAGTGGATGGTAGTGATGATAAACCAAAAAAAATGGAGTGGATTCATGCCAGGACTGGTTTGGCTCAGTGGATAGAGCGTCGGCCTGCAGATTGAAAGGTCCTGGGGTTGATTCCGGTCAAGGGCATGTACCTTGGTTGTGGGCACCTCCCCAGTAGGGGGTGTGCAAGAGGCAACTGGTCGATGATTCTCTCTCATCGATGTTTCTAACTCTCTATCCCTCTCTCTTCCTCTCTGTGAAAAATCAGTAAAATATATTTTTTAAAAAATGGAGTGGATTCAGTAATCTCCATGCACAAGTTGTCTTATGTTTATTAATGACGAGGGCTGCCATTAATAACTCATCGGCAAGGCCAGATTGGCTATGAACCTGTCAGAGCTCCTCCTGGGGTTTAAAATGTTGGCTGAATACCAAGCAAGAGGACCGGAGTTTGCCCACCAGTAGGTTCCAGACCCACGAGACCCTTGCTCAGATCATTGCTGGCTGTGAGTCATGCTCGGTCAACGTTTGACTAACCATGCAATAAGGCCACGTGTCCTATTTGCCTTCCCATTTGTTTTCTGGTGTACTTGCCCTGAATCTATTTTTCATTTAAATTTTATGGAAATGAAACTGGTTATAAATGACCTGAGTCAGAACCTTGGAACATGCTGGCTCAGCTTTCCCCCCGGATTTTTAGGGGAAAGTAGGTATAGTGGAAACACCTGTCCAAAGAGAAGACGAGGTCCTGGAGAACAGTTGTCTAAGCCAGAAACATCTGCCCTCAAGCTTTCAGTAAAAGAAGGTCAACAGTCCAGCCTATATTGCTCAGTGCTTCTCAGTGGAAGCAGGAGATCACAGTTAGATTCTGGTCAGGGCACACTGCCTGGGTTGCAGGCTCGATCCCCAGTAAGAGGCATGCAGGAGGCAGCTGATCAATGAATCTCTCTCATCACTGATGTTTCTATCTCTCACTCCCTTTCCCTTCCTCTCTGAAATCAATAAAAATATATATTTCTTTTTAAAAGAGACTCATAAATAAATAAAAGAAGAAGGTTAACAACAGTGAGTGGTGTGGGAAGACACCCTGCCAGCCCACTGCACCTTTATCTTTCTGAGATCTATGCTGGTGCCCTGGGAAATAGCCAGTTGTAAGAAGTTCTTGTTCAAGTGCCGTGAAGAGATGAATTAAAGGTCAATGGAACCAGATTGTGGTCAAGATACCAATATGGTTTGCTGGGTTGCTCTCCCCCTGCCTGCCTGCCTGAGGTTTCTGTGGACTAGTAAGTCTAGATAAAGGTGGGCATGACCATAGTTTTGATCAGTGCAGGATGCCACCCCACTGCAAACTTTAGCTTCCACACTCCCTCCCCCAAAGGTCCCAACTCCTACACAGCCTGGGTATAAAGTAGTCTTGTCATGGCCGGAAGTGATTTGGAGCTCTAAGAACTGCTGTCTGATGTGGATTCAGCAACCTGTCACTGCCACTCTCTGAACTAGAGACATTGGCTTTGGAGTCAGGCTTGACTTGTCACTTTGTTGTACCATTGTTTAACCTCTTTAAGTTTTAATTTTCTCAGCTGTAGAATTAGGGTGATGAAGTTCCTTCCATGTAAGGGGTTGTGAGGGTTAATGAGATAGTATGCCAAATCACCTCTCACCACTGTGCACAGCAAATAGTCATTGTGCCTATTGTCAAGCTGATGCTGGATTCTCTTCCTCCCTCTTAGCCCTTTGAGTTGCATGGCTCCTGTAACCTTACCTCTTGTTACGGTTACAGCATCCTCTCAGCCCTGCCTCCCCTGGCCCTTCTCTGCCTCGATGTGTGAGAGAGAAACATTTTTAATCAATTAAAAATGAATTGATTTTTGAATTATTGATTTTTAAAAAATGATTATATATTGAGTTGGGTTTTTAATTTTTCCCCAATTTAAATATTTTTTAAAGTTAAACACTTGCCTAAAATAAATCCTTCCAAAATATGTCCCTAATATTTATCCCGGGGAACATAACAAAAGTGGTTTCATGCAAAGTGAATTTTTGACTAAAGGCTGAAATTATCTTTATCTTAGTTGATTTTGTTTTGTTTTAGGGGTGTTTTTTTGTTTGTTTGTTTGTTTGTTTGTTTTGTTTTAGTTTTGTGTATGTGTTGCCATTAATAAAAATCAACATATTTACCAAAAAAGTAGGCATACAAACAGATTACTGCTTTATATTGATTAGGTACTTGATCACCCTGTAATGGACATCCGCCTATCTCCGGTCTTTAGATGAGTGCATTTGATGTTTGCCTTTTCTTATAAAAAAGCTTTATCATACAATTTTCTGACAAGATTTCAGTTATACTTACCGAGAATTCATTTTTTCCTGCTTCTCCCTTTCTAATTTTGAGGGTAGTTGATGAAGCTGTCACAGAGCATTTGCATGGGGAACTCTGGGTGAGGAGAAAATAAATAGCTTTCAAAGTCAATCACCTGGGTTTATTCTTGAGTCAGCCCCAGTTTTCCCTGAGACTACCAGATGGCCTAGTGTCTAATAAGCAACAAGTAAAAATAAATAAATAAATAAATAAATTACTGCAGGCCAATGGAGGGCAGAGAGAGACGGACACCCAGGGGTGGGATGCAGATAAGCATGGTGTCTGGTGTCTGCCTAGTTCTGTTGGCTCAAGGTAAGAAGTGATAAGGGACAAGGTGTAGCCCTGGAAGATAAGTGTGTGTGTGTGTGTGTGTGTGTGTGTGTGTGTACTTCTGAGAACTCAGCTCCCCTGATGAAATGTCTTCAAATTACCTTGCACGTGCTCTGGTGGAGCTGATCCCTGGTCATGATTGTGAATTGTATGCCAGTCCTCTTCACAGCTTAGTCCTTATCCAGCGCCCAGGTGATGGCTCTACACCAGACTTCTTTAATCACTGTAATGCCGTCTGGTGCTGTGCTGGCTGCACCAGGTTTCCCGGGGAGGTGATTGAAATGACAGATTTTCAAGCCTCACTACACGGGATTCAGGACCAGTTCAGGAGTCTGGTTGCACCAGCAGGTCTGAGAACCACTGCTCTGCACAGCGTCTACCCAGGGCTCTCCAGTGAGGGAGGAACCAGGTCCTCTAGAAGCAGCCTCATGTAGACTGTTGAGTACGTAATGTTCTCAGTCACAGCCATCCACTCATATATGTCCGTTGCAACCCTATGTTCCCCTTAACCCTTACATCCTCCCTGAAACTCGGTGATACTTGTAGGTATGCGATCATCACACCTGTGTGAAGCCTCCTCTGGGCGCAGAAGAGTGGCTCTCTGATTGTGGAATCACACTATGTTGTGAACCACAAGATTTGTGCTTTGCTGCCTAAAGGTCTTGCTGTCACCAGGCCAGACTAGACCATGCATCACCTAACACAGTGGGGGCCCCAGCTGAGCAAATGCAGCAAAGGCTGAGTGCTTTTTTCAGAGCATAACCTACACAACCACATGCAGCGAGCTTGGTTCTCTTACAACTCACCATCATCTAGCCAAGCTAGATAAAGCACTAATTGGGTGGTTTTAGGACTGTAAAATTTGACACCTTTAGGTTATCTAGACTCTCCAAAGAACCTTCAAAGCTCAGGATGCCAGAGTTGAAAAGAACATTAGAATCTCAGTTGGTTTGAGTGTTGTCCTCATACACTCTTGTGGGTTCCGTCTAGGCACATACAAAAAACAACCAATGAATCCATAAGTGAGTAGAGCAGCACCCTCCTTCTTTGGGAAAAAAAAAAAGTAATAATTTTTTAAAGGGCATTAGAAATCACCCAGTCTGTGGGGGCCCTGTCCAGAGTACGCCGGATATTCAAGGCCAACTTGAGCAAGGACACAGTGATTGTACTGTATACTCTGTGCAGACGTGCCTTTCTGTAGCCCATGTAATGATGTCACTATTTGGCAAGAAGCTTCTTTTGTCTAAATTGGTATGAGGATGTGTTACCGACTAGCCGGTGTGAGGCTGCTATAGTATGGCTCCTGTGTCTGCTATAGTATTAGCAAGGGCTACTTTGTAAGGCTCCTTTGAAGTGTTTTCTCTAATGGATACAATATAGACTCTCCTATGCTTCCATGACTTCTCATATCTTTTCTGTCTACGGGGGTCCAGTTCCTGGCAGAGAAGGACCTGTAAACCCCACACAGTCCAATATTTCCATCATACAGGTAACTGACGCCAGGAAAGGAAGGATTCACCCATGGGCACACAGCTAGATGGTGATGAGCAGGAGAACCTAGGCCCCCAACTCATAGTGATTATGCTCGTTTCATGACACGGTGTGACTCCTGGGCCTTGTAAACAGGCGCAGATCATCACTGTTCTGTGTATGTAAGTGGCTCAGTACACTAATAAGCAACTGAAGTTTAAACCAATGAAACACCCTCCTTCTGCCGAACATATTCTGAAGGAGCACAAACTATAGAATGTATTATAATGTGCCCCCAGAAACCCTTGTTAAGCCTTCAAATTAAGGGAACATAAAACAACCTCTATTTTACATCAAAATTGCTATGTTAAAACTTTAGGCTTACCAAACAGTTGAATTAAGATATAATTATTAGCATTCCCTCCCACCCCCCCCAAAAAATGTAAGCACTCTTCAAAAGCGCGCACCACACGACTCTTTATATAGCACTTATGTGCATTTAAAATTGGGTTTGATTGATGGCAGTTCCACTGACGGGCAGCTTTCCAAGAACATAACGTTATAGAAAAGGAAGACCACTGAAGGGGCTTTGTTTAAGCCATGACACATAACACCAACGTTCTGGTAGACAACCCGTCCCCATTTTCAAGTAGCTTATAAACTAAGAAAACACAGTAGCCAAAGAAAACTATAGATTACAGTAGGAGAACTGGTTTTACAGGGTACGCTAGATTTGCCCCCAAAACTAATTGCATGGATAGAAAGGTCACCCAGCCAGCGTGCCTCAGTGGTTGAGTGTTGACCTATGAACCAGGAGGTTATGGTTCAATTCCTGATCAGGGCACATGGCTGGGTTGTGGGCTCAATCCCCTTTGTGGGGTGAGCAGGAGGCAGCCAATCAGTGATTCTCATCATTGATGTTTCTGTCTCCCTCTCCATCTTCCTTCTTCTCTGAAATAAAATAAAATAAAAAATAAAAAATTGAAGGTCAAGCCAGCTGCCTCTTTTGATGCTACTCTGAGTGGTGTGTGTGATAATGAAATTTCAAATAACTGATAGCTCTGAAGAAGCCCTTGACCAGTTCTCAGTGTTTAGCATTTGCATGAGATGACCTGGAAGGTACTCAGCTCCGAAGCTGCTGCTTCCTCTCACAATCACAGGACCCAGGCAAATGCCCATTTAACACTGTGATTTTGACAGAACACACCTGGAAAATCTCAGATCAGAAGGATTTGAAAACACACAGCCACCCTTGTCATTTTATCTTGGAGCAGCTGAGATCCAGGCAAGAGAAATGGCTTACCCAGGGTTCACTTATCTGATTAGTGTCAGAACCAAGATCTTATCCTGTTACCAGACTCCCAGTCCAAGGGCACTTTTCATGTTTTTCAACATCTCGTCCCTTCTTTCATTCTCTCCTCCTCTCCCTGGATACCAACTCCCTTTCCTTCTTTCTCTCTCTCCTCCTGGAGATACCTCCCCTGGAATACCTATTTCTGAGTCATGCCTCAAGAACACTGAACTCAAACTCTGCAATGTCACTGGCAACTGCTGAGTCAGTGCTGTGGTCCCTCCATGCCTCTCCTGATTTTTATTTGCACTGCCACCACCCACCCTTTCCATCATCGCTTCTCAACCCTGGCTGCACATTATTACCCCCTGGTGGTATTACAGCAATACCAGTGCCCACGCTCAGCCTCCAGAGACTGTGATTGAGTTATCTGTGGTGGGCCAGGGCCCTGGTATATTTCACTACTCTCCAGGTGAGTCTCATTGAGAGCTAGTGTTGCCATGCAATATTAGTCCCAATTTTTGTTATATACCTGCTGATCCTAATTTACCAGCTGCTCTTGGAGAAGCACAGGGAGAGTCAAGGTTTCAGGGGGGTGAATGGACTCACCTACATCACACAAGCTGCACCACCCCTCCCCTGCAGTCTGATCTAGTGCCTTTGTCTATAAGAAAAATAAGACTTGACTGGTGTGGCTCAGTTGTTCTGTGTATGTAAGGTTAGATTCCTGGTCAGGACACATGCCAGGGTTGTGTGTTTGATCCCCGTTGTGGGTCGTGTAGGAGTCAGCTGGTCAATGATTCTCTCTCGTAATAGAGATGTTTATCTCTCTCTCTCCCACTCCCTTCCTCTCTGAAAAATAAAGATATATTTTAAAAAGAAGAAGAAATAGAAGACATAAAAAAATGCCAGTTTCTTTTGCTCTTTGTTTTTGGAGTAAAACAAGTCTCCTGGCTGTGAAGATGTCCTCATGGTGCCACATGAATGGCAGAGAAAGTTAGAACACAGGCTTCTTTAGGCCAAATTCACGAGTGACTTTTGGCTAAAATCACCTGGGAAGCTGAAAATGCCCCTGGAGGGCTGTTCCCTGACCTTTTAATGGCATCCCTGAGGGTGCCCATGGTCTCCATGTATTTGAAAGCTCCTGTTGTGATATAGGGAGAGAGGCTCAAGGTCTCTCCCCGGGAGAACAGAGGAAGAAGGGAATCATACACGTGGGCTTCTCCCCCATTTCCCAGGTGGTGAACACCTCAAATGACCACCGGAGCTGCTGAGGAGGGAAAGGGGTTCAGCCTGCAGCCCCCCTCCCCTCTCTTCCCCCCCAAAGTGAGCAGTGCCTCCTAGAGGCCCTCACAGAGCTGTGTTGTAATGGGGGGAGAGATGGTCTTTTTAGCTGTCTACATCAGTGCAGGGCCCTAGTTACTTTTGGATACCTAAGTGTATCACTTTTAGATGATTCTGGTAAAGTGGCTAATGTGGTCTAGACCAGCGGCCGCCAACCTTTCGGACCTCACAGACCACCAGTCATCCATGGACCACTGGTTGGCGACTGCTGGCAGACAGTTCTCAAACTGTGGTCCCAAACCAGCAGCATTGGCATCACCTGTAAACTAGTTAAACATGAAATTCTCAGCCACTCCCCAAACCTGCTGTAAGGAACACTGGGGATGGGGCCCAGCAGTGTGTGCTGCTTCTTTTTTATTTGTTAATATATTTTTATTGATTCAGAGAGGAAGGGAGTGGGAGAGATAAAAACATCAATGATGAGAGAAAATCATTGATCGACTGCCTCTTGCACATCACACACCAGGGCTTGAGCCCATAACCCGGGCATGTGCCTTGACTGGGAATCGAGCCAGGACCTCCTGGTTCATAGGTTAACACTCAACCACTGAGTCACGCTGGCCAGGCGGTGTGTGTTTCAATAAGCCCTCCAAATAATTCCGAAGCATGCTGAAGTTTGAGAATCACTGTTATTTTAAGGAGATAAAGAGTCAGAATTTAGGTCTTTAGAAGAAAATGGTAACGAAATTATGTTAATGGACTTGATCTAGATTCTTCTGTGTTCTAATTCAGGTTTGGGAAGACATTGTGGCCATTGTCTGTCTGAAAGAAAGAAGATCCTCTTTTCCCTTTCCTTTCAGCCTTTAAAACATTTTTCTGAACTCCCTTAGCCATCACACTGTGACAGGAAATGAGATTTCCCCTGGAGAAACCAGAGGCGGGTTCTGATATCTAAAAAGGTTTTCAAGCGAGACATCAACTTCAGATAGAGCCAAGTCAGAGGTCTAGTGGGCGTACAGTTCAGGCTAATCTGTGGGAGCATCAGCCAGGAGGTCTGGTTAATGAGTGGTCAAGTTTCAGGTCATCCTCACTCCGAAATCTCCCCGGATTCCCTGGAGCTGCAAATCAGGGAGTAAGCTTTTATAAAGCTCCAAGCTTCCCCAGGGCAAGAGAAAAATGATCGATCATTGCCCTGTTCTTCCCAAGCGGAGAAGAACTCTCCTTTGCACAGAGCATTTGGACCAGGTTGCTAGCCCAGGCTTGGGCTCCAGAATAGGCAAAGGGTGCTTTCTTCAACACAGCACTCTTTTTTCCGCAGGAAGTTGGTTTCAAAGAACAAAAGATATAGTGTCATATCTTTGTTTTAGTTCTTTTATCTATGCACACACATAATTTTTTAACTTCCCAATTATATATATATATATATATATATAATCTCTCTCTCTCTCTCTCTCTCTCTCTCTCTCTCTCTCTCTCTATATATATATATATATATATATATATATATATATATATATATATATATATATATAATGGGTTTTTATTGATTTGAGAGAGAGAGTGGAAAGGAGAGGGAGAGAAGCATTGGCTTTCTCCTGAATGCCCCCTCCTGGTGATTGAGCCTGCAACCTGAGCATGTGCCCTGACTAGGAATTGAACCAGCAACCTCTTGATGCTGCCAACTGAATGAGCCACACTGGCCAGGGCTTCCAGTTAGATTTGATCTGGACCTTTGCTAAATGCTCTGCTTGAAGAAAGAGAATAACATTTATTTTTCTTTTAAATAACATTATTGAACTTCCATCTTCCATCTTTGTTACCTTAGGATTGAGGAAGGGACTTAACTGGGGAAGAGACTAGACTTCCTTTATGGCTATGTATTCCTGGCAGATACTTGATGGTGTGGGTCAGGATTAGGGAATACTTTCATCTGAAACATTCTTCCTTGCTTGACTCATGCAGAGAGAAACCTTTTGTTCCAGGAGGTAGTTGGCTATGTGAGCGTTGTGTTTGCTCCTGTGCGGTGTCTCCCATCTCCTCCCTCCTCCAAGTTCAGCAGGAAAATACTGGAATCAGTGTGCATGGTCTGAAAGTAGGGGCTCTGGTCTTTCTGTTCCCCATCATGCTCCCCCATCATGCTCCCTGGCGTGTGGAGTGTGGTTGGAAAGTGAGTTGTCTCTGTGAGTTTTTGTTTTCTGTTACTTTGCCAGCAATCTGGTTTCCAAAACAACGTTCAGAACTTCTCACCAAACCCCATGTTCACTTGAAAGAAATTGGCCTCTCCCCTTCCAATCTGTTAATAATTTTTTCTCAACGTTTTTTTCTTTGACATCATTTAAATTTCATTTTTAAGAAGTCTATAAGCCACCTGTGAGAGAAATAGGAACACCATGTTCAAAATTTCTTACATGCTTTTTCCAGTTTCTCCATGAGATGAAAAGGGACAATAATGTTTATCTGTGTTCTTTAACATGTGTTGTGAACTTTGGAGCCAGATGTATGTTGGTACCAAACCAGGCTTTTGAAGTTAATAACTGTGACCCTTGAGCAAGTCACTCAGGTTTTCTTAGCTCCGGTCCCCTCGTTTGTATAGTGGAGATGATAATGCCAACCTTGTAGAATCCTTGGGGGAAGTTGAGAAAATATATTCTTATCACGTGTTATACAGTAAATAGTGCCTATTATTTTTATTATTAGATTTTAAAAAAACATACACAGATTTTATCTTCTGCTTGAGATATGCCAAGTACCCATTAGCCTTTGACTGTAAAATTTCCAAAATTTATCTCCTGCCACCACTCTCCCTGAAGGTCCTACAAACCCTTTTAACGCCCCACAATTTCCCCATCTTCCCAGCACAACTGCTCCAAAAAGGATCTGCAATTCATCTACATTAAACTCATAGTGGCCCTCCCAGAGGATCTGCGTTCTAACAGGGGTTACAGCTTCAAGCTTAAGGAATAAAGCTAACACATTGGAGTCGAGACCAACAGGGATCACTTTGAGATTTTTTTAGGACACCAGTATCTTTGATTTCCCAGTTCTCAGGAGCCAGGTCAGCCTACCTCACTTTAGCCATGTGGCTGGGATTCTAATATAACCTGTCCTGTTAATATTTATTCTTTCCCTCTCTCTTTCTCCATCTGCAGGATTAATGTGTAACACCAAATAGAGGCACAGTACCTAGCATGCAGGAGGCACTCAGTAAATATTTATTGAGGGAATGTACAATCCTTACAGTTAAAAACTGCTCCTTTCAATGTCTACCTTACATTTCTCCTGCTTGGTATACCTATTTTCTCTTGAGTTGTATATCCATTGTTGTGTAGCAGATTACTCCAAATTTAGCAGCTTCAGACAATAATGAATGCGTATTATCTCATCAAGTTGATGTTGATCAGGAATTCTACAGCTCTAGCTGGATGGTTCTGGCCCATGGTCTCTCATGAAGTTACAGTTTGGATGTTGACCTGGGCTGTGGTCAACGAAAGACTCACCTGGGGAAAGAATTACTATGTTTAGTGATTCCAACATGGCTAACATACATGGCTCACGAGTCACTGTTGACTGTTGGCAGGAGGCCTCAGTTTCCCACCAGATGTATCTCTCACAGAGCTTCTTGAGTGTCCTCGTACATGGCAGCTGGCTTTCTCCAGAGTGAGTGATCCCAGAGAGAGCAAGGTGGAAACTGCAGTGTCTTTTATGACCTAGACTCAGAAGTTACACTGTCATTTCTGCAAAATCGTTCTGGTTACATAGCCAGCAGGTCATCTCTATTTATTATAGGAAAGGCCCACACAAAGGAGGATGCCAGGAGGCAGGAGGCATCATGTAGATTGGATACCACACCTCTTGTCCAACCCTTTCTTTTTTCTCCCAGGAACCAAACTTGCTTTCTGTCTCTTTCCTCTAGATCAGTGGTTCTCAACCTTTATAATGCCGAACCCTTTAATACAGTTCCTCATGTGTGGTGACCCCCAATCATTAAATTATTTTATTGCTACTTCATAACTGTAATTTTTTAAAATATATATTTTATTGATTTTTTACAGAGAGGAAGGGAGAGGGATAGAGAGCTAGAAACATCGATGAGAGAGAAACATCAACCAGCTGCCTCCTGCACACCCCCTACCAGGGATGTGCCCACAACCAATGTACATGCCCTTGACCAGAATTGAACCTGGGACCTGTCAGTCCGCAGGCCGACACTCCATCCACTGAGCCAAACCAGATTCGGCTCATAACTGTAATTTTTCTACTGTTAATGAATCGTAATGTAAATATCTGTGTTTTCCAATGGTCTTAGGCTCTATAGCACTGGTTCTCAAACTGTAGCAATGAAAATAATTTTATGGTTGGGGGTCACCATAATATGAGGAACTGTATTTAAAGGGTGGTGGCATTAGAAAGGTTGAGAACCACTGCTCTAGATTAAGCATGTCAAACCCCCGGCCCATAGGCCACATGCTTGCTTATTTGCCCCGTGTTGGCCTTTGAGTTTGACATGCTTGCTCTAGATGGACTTCAGTTCTTTCTTCTTTGGCATCTCATGACCACAAAGGAATAGGCAGATTTGCTCACACTTTCAACATGTGGAAGCAGTGTGCTTTGGCCATTGACAGTGCGAATCCACCACTAAGATTCTTGAAACTCTGAAGACTGGATGGTAGACCTTCACTTCAGCTTAATCTTTCTGCCTAGTCCCAGTTACCGCTCAAGCCAAGAATGACAAAAGGTAACTTCCCTGTATGAAGGGCCAGATTTCTGGGTTAGGGAAATGCCATCTTCTATATGTAAAGACACAACTCCTGGGCTGCCCTGAGGCAGTAAGTTATAGGGAGAGAGCTGGGTAATGTTGAGTCATACCTACTTCTTCCCTAGGCCCTAGTAACTCAGAATATATACTGGCAAGAAGTTGGTTAAGATTTATTCAAGGCAGGGCCTGTGGCAGTCAATTTTCCCTTCTGGACAAAGATAATTTATTTGGGGAACTTGATCTCCACTTGTTCTTTATTGCCACTAAAATCTAAGCTAACTACATCTTCCTTAAGAATCTGTGGCCTCGGAATACTTTCGTAGGTTCATCAGGAAAAATTAAGTTTTCTCCCCTCTTTGCTCTTGGGAGTTTTCATGTTCACTGTATGGGAGTTTTCATGTTCATTGTATGGGAGTTTATAGCTATGCAACCCAAAATTTAGCAGACATCTTTGATGTTTCGCAGAGCTGTTATCAACATATTCTTTTCAAATGGTGACTGTTCTTTCCCCCAAATTCTCATATCACCAAGGAAATAGCTCAGGAGGAGATGGGTGTTTCTGGGGCCCTTAGCAGCAATAACTGGGAATTAATTAGGTTTCTCAGACGCAATGTCCCCTGGCTGGGGAGAGGTGGCAGCATTGGGGGTGGAAAGGGGGAGTGGGACACAACGTGTGTGTGTGTGTGTGTGTGTGTGTGTGTGTGTGTGTGTGTGTGTGTGTGAGAGAGAGAGAGAGAGAGAGAGAGAGAGAGAGAGAGAGAGAGAGAGTTGCTTTTGACCTTTTTATCTCTCTCTTCATGTGCAGAGTTTTGGTCCCAATCTCAATGGAACAAAAACTTGTAAGAAAAAGTTTAATTCAGGCAGGTTTTGATAAGGGAAATGGTATAAATTCTGCAAGAGCTATGGCCATTATAGCTGTTTCTGCAGAAAGCCTTGGGCCTCGCTCCCCTGTTACTCTTCCTAGGGAAACTCCACCCCGCAGCGCCCTGCTTAGGAAGGAGGGTGGACGGAGGAAGGCGAGCTCACGTCTTGGTCAGTATGGACCCAAGCACTGGGGAGAGGAGGTTCTGTTACTTAAGACAAATCCATCTGCTTCCTGAGAAGGTGTGGAGTTCATTTAGCCAATTTTCCAGCCTGCACTTTGTCACTTAATATGCATCTTCTTTCATCTCCCTTGTCTTACCATTCTTTCATTGCCTTTTATTTTCTTCTTTTATAATCTTCTGATTAACTGAAATTCTCCTTTCCCATCGAATGTAACAGGAAATACCTACCTGGTTAGCCTCCTGGGAACCCTGCTCAGGACTCCAGCTCTCTCTGGGATGGGCCAGGGTCTTTTAAATTTTAACTTTAAAATATTAGTGAGAAACTCAAAACCACCTTTGCAAAGACATTTGGGGAGACTAACAAGTTTGCTTGTTGTGGTATTTGGGGAAACCGGATAGCCACTACATGTGAGAAGCTGACTGGAGTCCAGGTTAGGTAGGTGGGGGCCACTGGGCCATTAGAGGGTATGAGTTTTAGCTCACTCTGCTCGAATCTCCCTGAATGCTGCCTGCTGTAGACTGGTAATGTGGAGCGGCTGGTGTCAGCGGCACAGGAGAAATGTGGGCTTTCAATAAATGACCCTAACCCTTTTGACTCAGGTGCCGGTGGCATTAAAAGGCTTGTTATATCCTCTGGTTTCCCTTCAGATCATATACATTTTCTGCCTTTTACTGAAGATTTCCTTGGAGAGGAACAACTCTTGAGTTTTTACCCAACTTACTGAGGCCTTGCACTTGCAGGGCTTATTTTTAAAAAAAATTTAAAGGCTTGTTATGTATTTGAGGGGGTGCTAGTTCTCACATGGCATTGACACTCCCACTGCCCAGAACCCCCTACTACATGTGGGAGTAGCCAGACACCCTGGTAGGGTTTCTGTCACTTCTCCCTCAAGCATTGTGTAATATAGGATTTTAGCAACATGAACAATGGGCAGAACATGGCCTCATGGACACAAGCTCCACAGGGCTCAGGTGCCCAAGAATTCAGCAACAGCTTCGTTTCCTGTTGTATGAATCACAGGCCCATCCCTGGCACCAGCACGGACTCCGGCCCCACCCTTGGCTGGTGCCCCACTTGGCTGATTTCCCAGGCTCCGAATGCTCTTTGAGCTTTCAGCAGGTCTGCCCAGAGGGGTTTTGCTTGTGGCTTCCTTCTGGCAAGTAGTGATTTTCCTGGGCACCAGAGGCATACAGTCAAGTTTCAGTGGCTCCCAAATGTCATTTTGAATGGATGGAGGCAGGAGGAAGGGAATGAATGAGTACAGATGGGGAGGAGGCAAGCAGACTTGCTGCTTCAGGAAATCCCTGCTCTCCACTGTCCATGTGTGCGTGGTGGGATTGTGGGGGGATGCCCTCTGCTTTCTCCCTTGGACTCTTCCTGGATGATCATCCCATGGTCCAGCCATCACTGTGTTTTACCTCAGTTTGCGCTTGTTTTAATAAGTGGGCAGAGCATTAGCATGGCATGAACACAGAACAGATCAGAGCGAGAAGAGGACGGTTTACCTGAAACCTGAGCTGCTGATCTGAAGGGCCACCCGTGCCCTCTGAATGGGTTGCACGGGGACCACCACCTTCAGACAGTTCCAGGCGCTGCTTTCGGGCTGGGAAGATACAGATTCATGGGGTGATCTCTCTCGGGGAGTTCATTGCTGTTTCCTCTTTCCTGTTTTGAACAGGAATTTTCTTTAATGTATTGTGTGAGTATGACATGTGGAACATATTCTTCGGCGTCACATAAATATTTACTTAGTAGTTCAAACTGTCATGAAGCATTTATTTCACATGAGCCTATTAGAGCTTGTTTTTCTCATGGCAAATACAAAATAAAGGGCACTGCTCTTTTGGTTTTCAGCACCTAGCTTTTAATTTTATTTTTTCCTTTTAGTGATCTTGGTGTGTGTTGTGTTGTGTGTGTGTGTGTGGGGGGGGAGGGGAGGCGGGGGGATAAGGCCATGCAATCAAACCAGAGAATTGTTGAGAGGGACAGTTAACTCCTCAGAGGCTGCTGGGAGAGGTTCCATGTGGCGCCTGTCAGGAGCACCTCCCTCCCATCACAGCGGTCTGGGATGTCAGGGTAATTGCTTGCTTTCTTAATGGAGGCTGTCTAGTGAGGATCAAGTCCAGAATAGCTGAGAATTAATCATTGAGAGAGTGGCCATGGTCCGTCCTGGTGGCCAAGGGTCTATGCCCTGAACAGTGTCTGGCGTCTACATAATATCCACATAATAAACATTTTGGATGAAGATTATTGCATTCCCTTCAGAAATCCTCAACATGTATTTTTGCCTATGTTGTTTGAGTATATTTATTCTTCTCTCTCTCTCTCTTTTTTTAATGCCAATACAAACTATATACATGTCTTGTTTTTCCTTTCCCATGATTGTTTCTTGGTGGACTTAGCATATATGCTTTTGTAACCATGGCATTACATCCCACTGTGTGGGTGCCCCATGAATCAGTTAGTCCCCTTTCCTCTAAGTCTCTAGATCACATGTGTCAAACACAAGGCCCGAGGGCCAAATCCAGCCCGCCAGGCCTTGCAATGTGGCCCGCACCACGCTGTCATCACTGCACTCCGCTGTCAGTTTATGACATTGTCAGTTTATGACTGTTCAGTAAACCATTCGACCCGCGATTTAGGCTGGATTTTAGATTTTGGGCCCTTCTCTGATTGAGTTCGACACCCCTACTCTAGATGAGAGCAGGAGAAGCAGGTGAGCAGCAGCAGGAGGAGACTTCCATACTTGGAGTTAGGCACCATGGGACTCAGGCCACTCTACGATCCTCAGGAGGCATGGGTGGGAATTCTGGAACTGACATCTACTGTTGGTTGGCTGTGTGACTGACCTTCACCAATTTCGTTATTTAACCTTGGAGCCTTGATTTCTTTTCCTGTAAGTTGAGAGTACTACCACCTCATGGCATTAGAGGATGAATATAGGTCGCTTACATATCTCATGTATATGGAACAATACCTCATGGATATGCAATAGTACCGCATGTATATCTAATAATGTCTCATAAATATGCGGTAACACCTCATGGGCATGCAGTCGTGCCTCATGTATATGTAATACTAGCTCATGAGTATGTAACAGTGTCTCATGTATATGGAACGAAACCTCGTGTATGGAACAGTACCTCATGTGTATGGAATAGCACTTCATGGGTGTAAGATGCTTAGAATGGTATTCAGCACATGGCAAGGGCCCCAAGAGTGGTAGTTGTTATTTTTCAGTTTCTGAAAAATATCCAAGGTTTGACCGCTAGTTAGACAAAAATACCAGGGTGATTGAGTTGTTTTCTTCAGGATGTGAAATTACCTGCCTTGAGGGCTAGATTCATTATTTGTGTGGGTTACCCTTCAGAGGAGGTCCCCCGCCTTTCCTCAAACTAGGCACATTTCTTGGCGCCTTTGGCCTGGTGCTGAGTCAGGGATCCTTGCCCAGCCCAGCCTTCCTGACAGTTTTCCAAATCTGGGGATGGAATCTGTTTTTCTAAAGCCCCTCATGGGGCCAGGGGAGGGACTGCTGACTCTGTGTTTTACTCACAGTGGCAGATGTGGAACATCTGGAGGCAGCTGGGCCCCAGCAGGGTGGGGACAACAAGGGCTATCGGTAGGTTTTGCAGAGTGGGGTGCGGCTGTTTCACTCTCCCTCAGTAATGAGGTGTCATGCTGCTCCAGTAAGCGAGAAAGAAGTGTACCAGCTTGGGGTTCAGGAAGAGCCATTACATGACCCCCTCTTGATAGATAAAAAAACAACAACAAAACAAAACAAAAACACACAGAGGCTCAAAGAGATTAAATGACTTGTTGGAGGACACGATGCAAGTTGGGGCAGACAGTCTCCTAGCACTGAGTTTAACCACACTGACAGAAAGAGGTCAAAAAGGGGAAGTAAAAAAATAAATAAATCAATAAAGACGACCCCAAAGCATACTTGCTTGAGGGAAGGGCCCTGTGTGCCCTGAACATCAAAAGTCTGTGACCATCCTGCAGTGAGGAATGACAGCAGTGCCCAGGGATGGCGGGTCATGCACATTGGTCAGTGTGGTGAAGGGTCTTGGGCAAAGTTGATGCTTGGGTCTGGCAGTCTTCTTCATAGACCCTGGAATGAAGTGCTGGCATCCAGAGGTGCATTAGCCTGGGCCGATGAGAAATTCCCTGGTGGGTATTTCTAACCCACAAGGCATCCAGAGAGCACTGAGATTAAGGGTGCCCTTGACCTCATGTGTTCAGTCTGCCCTTGGCTCCCTTTCTGTGCGGGAGCTGAGGCAGGGTAAGGGAGCTGATGGCAGAGTCCGGAGACCTTCAGTCATTAGACTGGCAGAAAAGGTGGTGTCAGGTTTGGCACTGGGGCTTGCCACTCCTGTGTCTGTGAGTGAGTGCTCCCTGGACATGTCTGAGAGGTCTCTGCCCAAGGAAAAGGGGCAGGTGAGGTTAGGTCAACAGAACACTAACTGCAAGGTGTGGGTTCTTTTTGCTGCTCCTGCCACCTGCATGCAACCTGTCAGAGTCTTTTGAGCATGGGGGCTGTAAGATAATTCATTGGTGTAAAAGCTCCAGGAGTTTGAAGTTCATAGAGGAATCAGACCAAGCAGACATGTGCCTGGATTGCTGTGGGAGGCTGGGATTACTGAGGATCTCGTAGCTGCTTCAGAGGACGTCTCTGCTTCGCTTTATCTCCTAAGAACAAAGGCTTTGTGCAGAGGGATGCGCTATTGGGGCTATTTCCACAGCCAGGGCCCCCACCCCTTTTTTGTTGCCTGTCCTGCTGTTTGGCCCACAGTGGGTGTCTGGGGACCTCACTGGGAACTTGAAGCTTGCTGTGCTCTTCCTTTCGTTCTGTTTTCCCACACCTTTGACATAAGACTTGACTAACAAAGTAGTCTGGATGGGCAGGAGCAACAGAACCCTGTGGGGAAGTCCCGTCAGAGCCTGACCTAGCAGGATTTATCCGTGGCTCCCTGTCTCACCTGCCCTCTCCCCCGTCCAGGTGTAGGCACTCTTCTCCAAGCCATCTTTAAAGGTAAATGGAGTTAAATTAGTTGGTTGCTGTATTTACCTATTAAACCAAAGTAAGCACAGGTGGCTAGTCATCTCTGCAAAAAGTTAAGGGGTAAGGCCCTCGGGGACGACTATACCTCCCCCTGACAGCAGTGCTCCCTTGAGAAAACTAGACTGCACTCATCTCCCTCTTCACTGAAAATACAGTTTTCTAGGATCAAAATGACTAACACATTTGCGGGATTTGTAAATTAAATTGCATCAGGGGGCTGCCTTACTGTTTAAATACACTCCTTGGCGAATCCTTCTGTGAAGGAATTGGAAGGACGCCTTTGACAAAGAGAATTCCCATCCTTGGCCTTGGGCTGCCAGGACGGGGTGTTTTGGTTTGTTTTTGTAGGTAAGGTTTGTGGCTAGGAAGGGCTGCTGAAAAGATTCGTGTGTATTTTAAAGTCACCACATTTTGCCGAAACCGGTTTGGCTCAATGGATAGAGATCAGCTTGGGGACTGAAGGGTCCCGGGTTTGATTCTGGTCAAGGGCATGTACCTGGGTTGCAGACATATCCCCAGTAGGGGGTGTGCAAGAGGCAGCTGATCGATGACTCTCTCTCATCGATGTTTCTAACTCTCCATCTCTCTCTTTTCCGCTCTGTACAAAATCAATAAATATATTAAAAAATAAATAAATAAAGTTACCACATTTATTTTCCAGTTTACAAAAATAGTAGAATATTCTAAATATAGTGAAAAGTATGAGGCAGAAATGAAAATCACCTATGATTGCACAATTGAATGATGATTGCCATATTTCTGTACGTGTGTGTGTGTGTGTGTGTGTGTGTGTGTGTGTGTAAACAGAACTAGGTCTTTGTGTGAGCATTTGGGCAGCTGGTCTCGACCCCTAGGCTGTGGCAGGGCAAGAGGGGGTGGCCTTCCACACCCAGAAGGAAGTCAGTGTCAGACGTTCTGAGACCTTAAGCACCAGTTGAAAAGGGAAGGCAGACTGCGGGCTGGGAGGCAGGGGCCAAGCACACTGACCTGTGTCATCCCTGTCTGTGCATTCCTGAGGATACACTCCGGGTCCACAACATTCCGGTTTGCTCGGAGGCTGCTTTCCCTAAGAGCCCCCTAGACATGCATGGCCGCTCTTGCCTCTCGCACTCAGCTTTACTGCCCTCTCTGGATTGATAAGACACCCTTGCATTGGATAGCCTTTGGCTCACCACATGATCTGCACTGCAGGACATATTAGTTTCAAAGAGGCTGGGGAAGGGTGATGCCTTCCCCCCAGGAGCGACACTGTTATGGCGGGATGAGTGTGTGTGTGTGTGTGTGGGGGGGAGCGGGGGGAGAGGGGGCGCGGTTATTAGAGGACACAGAGCCTTCCCAGTGCTTTTTAAGCTGTGCCATGCAGGAGACCTTCCAGGAGCCTGGCAGGCTCAGAGCCTGCCTCCCCTGCCCTCAGAGAAGCCACAGCGGCTGCTCTTTTCCGAGGAGAGCTTGGGGCCTGGCTGGAGACAGAGGGGCTGTCCCTCCCTCCGAGCAGCGTGTGCACAGTGAAGCACTGGCTTCTCCCCTGCTCTCTGGGGTAGAACCCGGCTCCACCACTTCAGTGCTGTGCAGACAAGAGCAGGTCGCTTACACTCTCTATGCTTCCGTTTGCACCACCTGCGAAATGCACTACCTAGGCTCGTTGTGCAGATTCAGTGGGTTACCACGTGTGACGCACTTAACATGGTCTGCAACAGAGTAAGTCTTCGATAAGCACTAGCTATTGCCATCAGTGCTTCACTCAGCTCAGCTGCCCTAACCAAGGACCACGGGCTGAAGGCTAGTTCTGAAGGCTAGAAGTCTGGCAACAAGATGCCAGCGTGATTGGGTTCCTGGCTTGTAGGCGGCTACCATAGAAACTGTCTGCTTTCGTAGTGTTACACTCCCCTCTCCTCTGACCCTGGGAGAAGGCTCTTGGTGTCCCAGTCTAGGTAAGAGGCAAAAGAGTCGGATTTATTAGGCAGCTACTTCTCTGAGCAGGTGGCTGGGTGCAGAGGGAGGTCACAGCACTGACTCCACAGGGCTCCATGGGGTGGGCACTGTCACTCCAAGTACAGAGAGCCATGTTCCCTGGGCAAGGGGACACCAGCTGTCCACGGTCACACTGCTCGGAAGTTGCAATAAGATTTGAACCCTGAGCCTTCTGACCCCACACCTTACCATACCGACCTGGTATGGGAGGAGTGGAGCAGCCATGCCTGGAGCCGACTGGGGGTTGGGACGGTTACTCAGGGTGCAGCTGGTGTTGGAAACTGCACAGTCTGGGCCTTCCCAGCCCGTGTGGTCTCACTGGAGCTGAGCACTGAGGCTCCTCAGACCCCGAATCCCTCCACCAGTGAAGGCGGCCCTCCACGTCCCCTCCCACGCCCAGGTACCCGAGGATGGAGCAGCAGTCCCTGAGGAGGTTGCTTTCTAGGTGTGCTAACCCAGACTGTTCTCTTTCTGCTCTTTTCCTTCTCCAGCCCCTAAAGACAATGAAGAGCGCGTGTTCAGGGAGCGCATGCGGCCCAGGAAGCGGCAGGGGGCCGTCAGGCGCAGGGTCCACCAGGTCAACGGCCACAAGTTCATGGCCACTTACCTTCGGCAGCCCACCTACTGCTCCCACTGCAGGGATTTTATCTGGTAAGGCCCCCTCTCCTGGGATCTTCTAATCATGCCTTCTCTGGGCAGAGACGTTGGGAGATTACAAACTGTAAAAAGTTCTGATGTGCTTTATTTCTCCTTTGTTTAATCGCAGAAGACTTTTCTAAAAAGTCTATGTGATTTGGTGCTTGGGAGGACGAATGGAAAGCAACTGTGGTTCCTGGTGAACTTTGTACTTAGGATCATATCATGTGTCCCATTTAAGGAGTGAAGGTTTTATAACCAGCAATGTACTGTGATTGTGGTTTCTTTAAAAAGAATCTTTATCCTTAGAGAGACAAACAGAATTATTTACAAGTAAAATGACATGAATCTTGGATTTGTTTTAAAAACTACTGTGGGAGGAGGGGGGAAAGGGGCTAAGGGTAGAGAAGAAACAGGAGCAGCCATGCATTGGTCATTATTGGAGCTGGGTGATGGGCCCATAAGGGTCCATCTCCCTACTTTCATATATGTTTGAATTTTTCCACAATAAAGTTAAAAAATACTCAACTGCCAGTATTGCTGATACAAAGCAGTTCTTGGTAGCTGTTGTAACACTGGTGCTGCTGGGATCCTGAGGTTTCAGAGTGAGGGAGTAGCGTTGGCTGAAGTACTCAGGGAAGGCTTCTTGGAGGAGGTGGCACATCTCCTTTCATGATGACTAGGAGTTTGATAAGCAGAGATAGGTAAGTAGTAGGCCTGTTTAGGAGGTGGGAAGGAGCACTGGCCTTGGGGATTGGAGGGAGACTTCGTGAATACCTACCCCATGCCAGATTCTCTATAGGGCACTGGAAATATTTAATTAAATCTTCCCGGTATCCTCTGAGCTATGCATTGTGAACCCCATTCCACTAACAATAATATTGGGGCTCAGAAATTAAAGCAAGACTAGCCTGCACTCCTCCAGCTGGGAGGTGTCAGAGGCCGGATCCCACCCCTGGTGAGCACAAACGAAAGCTCATGCTTTTTCTGAAGCTCCACCAGCCTTTCTGGCAATCTCTCTGAGCGCTTTGAAGCTGGCTGGAGTTTGCCAGCGCACTTGGATCCCATGGGGAAGAGTGAATGAGGCCAAATTGCAGCATGAACCCAGCCGGGAAGCATTTGAATTGCCCTCGGAGGATGGGGTATCCAGGAGTGGCTCATCTCATCCTCGTGGTGTTCCAGACCTGTCCCTGAGGTTGGCATGGAGAGCTGAGGTGACACAATTCCGAGCAGACTCAACCCAGCGGAGGCAGGCATAGCGCCCCGCTCCCACCCACAGACGGCCTCCTCCCCAGTTTTCTGTATTGTGTTTATGAATTGCATGTTTGGAGGGACGGAGGCTCTGAAAGCTGAGTCGTACAGATTCAGGTCTCCTCTGAACCCATGGCCAACACACTGAGCTCCAGGTGTCCTGAGTTGTAGCCCGATTGCCTTCTGGCTCCTCCCACCAGGCCAGGAGTTACAGTGGGTGTGGGTGCCCTGAGGTCAGGGCTTAGGCCAAGTTGATTGGCTTGTGTCCATGCTGACCCTAAACTGGCCCCAGGAGAGACTCTTCTGGCCCTGAAAGGAACTTCTGATGTTGGCCTTCACCCAAATGGCACACTGACCTCCCAGTCCTGGCCACAGACTAACCTGTAATCGCTGCTGGCTTCTGGAAGGCCAGGGAGGTATTTCCAGGATTGCCCACAGGAAAGGGTTGTGGGACTCATCGAGGCCCACAGAGAGCACCCGGGTCTTGTGGCTTCCTGAGCACTGCTGGTCCCACTGGGACGGCTGTCTGTGTAGGAAACCAAGCCCGTTCATTGACCAAACCTTGCACCCCTTGCAAGTGCTGAGGCTGCCCTCTATGGGCTGTGAGGGAGTCATTTTAGCGCAGCCTGCGAGTGGGAGGGAAATGGCACTGCTAGGTACACCAAGCGTGCATGGTGCTTTGTGGGTGGTGACCAGCAGGCGGTAGCTTGGTGTGGTTTTTGACCTACTAAAGGGTGATGTTACTTACAGTATTGTATTCTTCTTTTCAGGGGTGTCATAGGAAAGCAGGGATACCAATGTCAAGGTAAGAGGTGCTGTGTGAACTAAATCCCATGGGGCCTACTGGCCCATCCCGGTCACTAATGCCGCTAATGCTCATGGGAAGTGTGTGCTGGGTTTGATGGCATTGAGAAGCTCTCCACAGTTTCCATTCCTGCTCCCCCTGGAAGAAGCAGGACCCTGTTTTCTTTTGTCACTGCCTGGCCATGATTCCTCCATGCACATGTGGGAGTACCGTATTTTCCGGCGTATAAGACGACCCCCTAATTTTACAGTTAAAACATAGGTTTAGGCCTATATTCACTGTATAAGACTACCCCCCCTGACCCCCCTTCCGAGGCAACACCAGTTCTTTTTTTAATAGACCACCTCTCTGACTCTGGCCAATATGAGCAGGCTTTTTACTAGAACGCAGTGTAGCTTCTGTAGTTAACACCTGTGTATTAACTGTAAAATTAGGGGGTCGTCTTATACACCGGAAAATACGGTATGTGTATTTTCGGGGACCCAGGAGTCCAGCGGTCTGCAAGTAGCACTCCCATCTTTCCTAGGGAGACGCATGCATCAGCTAGAGGCCCCTCCAAGGTTCCTCTAGGCACCACGCCAGGTTCTCTGTATCCCATTGGCTCCCTTACTCTCTCACCCCTGGGGATGCTCCCTCCCCTGCCTGTTTTATGCAGCATCCCCAGTGGTCATTGCCGATTCTTTTTTTTTTGCCTCTACTCTGGAAATCGTTAGCTCTTACATATTGAAAGCACACTCAAAGTTATTGAAGCTTCTGTTTGCAGTTCATTGGCTACCCATGCAAGGTTAAGTGGCCCAGGATTGAAGGGGGGGCACGTGATGGGGCCATGTGGAAGGTTCTCTGTGGTTTGGTGTGGGAGACCATTCCATCTCCCCACCACGCCACTGGGTGGCTTGGGTCTCACGGCTGGGGACTTGGGTAGGTCCTTTTGGGCATTGTTGTGTGTGCACACACAGTTACTGGCCTCTTCAGCCCCTCACTGCCCACACTGCCCTGTGGCACTGAAGACAGAGCTCCAGACCACTTCTTGTGGAAGTAGTCCGTTGAGCGGAAATGTTTATGCTTGGCATGTAAGGACACAACCAGATCAAAAGCTTAGGAACTTCTGTACCACAAAACACGCATCCTCCAGCTGTGCTCCTCCTGACACACCAGCCAGGCCTGACGCAATTCTGAGATGAGCAAGACGCTGTCCTGTCACTGATAGACGTACTGCGTGGAAGGGAAATGGTTTCCTGGCCTGGGCACATAGAAGCAAGAAACTTGACGGGTCCTCCTGGAACTGGAGAAAACTGCTGATGCCCTTTGTACATAAATGGCCCATTCTTCTCCAGAGCATGTAGGAAACCAGAATGGCTAGGATGGCCGAGAGCTTTGAAACCACTGCATAAAGGGCTCTGGGTAGGGTGTTACGTTAAGACCCAGTGACAGAAGGGGCATGGCTCCCCTCGACCCTTTGAGAAGCCTGATTGACTCATGGGTAGAACCTTCCTCCCCCCGCTTGTCGCTCAGCCTCCCTATCTCTTGCTGTTTGCAGTGTGCACTTGCGTGGTCCACAAGCGATGCCATGAGCTCATCATCACGAAATGTGCTGGGTTAAAGAAACAGGAAACGCCCGACGAGGTAAATATTTGCAGCGTTGAAGTCCCGGGCTTTCTTCACTGCCATCCCTGCCCTCTCCTGCCTCCTCTGCGGCCCCTGAGTAAAACCTTATCTCTCAGAGATCCCACTGCTTTCTTCCTTGTGTTGATCAAAAATGTAGGGAGTTGTCCACAGCCTTCCGGCATGAGGCACAATCTACAGAATGAGTGTGGCTCCGAGTCGGATTTACGTCTGTGGAGACTGTGCCAAGAGCTGTGTGATCCCGGAGCTCAAGCCTCCGAGGAAAACATGTATTCTTTTATTCATTATCTCATGGGAACAGCGAAGCGGCTCACTGACGCGCCAGTGGCCCAGTGGCCCCGCGCGCTCATAAACAGTGAGAGAGAGTCAACAGAGGAGCAGGAGCTTATCTTTATGAGGTGATGGGGGAATGGAGTGGAATTAGCAAACCCCAGAAACACGTAGGAGGCTGAAATAACCTCAGTAACAACGATAGCTGATATTTCATTGGGAACTTACGGTGCCCTGATGTAAGCACTTTATCACATATCATTTAGTCCCATACCAACCTTAATGTGATGGATGTTGTTACCCTGTTTCCCCGAAAATAAGACAGTGTCTTATATTAATTTTTTCTCCCAAAGTTGCGCTAGGTCTTATTTTCAGGGGATGTCTTATCTTTCCACTCGCTAGGTCTTATTTTCGGAGGATGTCTTATTTTCGGGGAAACATGGTATCATTGTCATTTACAACAGAGAACAGAAGCAAAGAGGTAAAGTTAACTTGCCCCGAGTCACACAGCTAGTATTTGAAGGAGCCACGTTCAGACCCAGGAGTCTGCTCCAGAGCCTGAGCCCTTGACCGCTGCACTATGTTGTCTCTTCATCTTACGAAGGAGGGTCAGATGGGCTATTGGGGAAGTTGCTGATGGTAAAGAAGCAAAGAAAATTCAATAGCAAAGCTAGGTTTCTCCGAGCTGACCGTTTGGGAGAAGACTGTGCATGTCAGTATAGGGGTTATCTATATTCACAGTAGTTGATTTCAAAGCCAGGTTTTAATTCTCTGTGAAGTACATACTGCATAACCATAGGCCATTAGAATTGGGGGTCAAAGACAGCTTATAATTAGATGGATTTATGATCTGGTTTTCAAAGGAGTGACTGTCGGAGTCCAACAGAGCGGCAGCACACGGGTTGAAGGCATCAGGAGCAAAGGAGGGAGGCTTTCTTTACCTCTTTCTCAGGGCAGTATTCAGAGCCAAGCTAGGGCGTGCCACCTGCAATGACCATGCCTTCTGGAAAGTTCTGTAGAAGGTCCAACGATTAGCACTCCAGGCTGCACAAGAGCTTGGCCATGACCGTGTTTTTACATCTTTGCAGGTGGGCTCCCAGCGGTTCAGCGTCAACATGCCCCACAAGTTCAGCATCCACAACTACAAGGTCCCCACCTTCTGCGACCACTGTGGGTCCCTGCTCTGGGGCCTCCTGCGGCAGGGGCTGCAGTGTAAAGGTAAGGCGTTCCGTGCCCGCCCCTGCCCCCCCGCCCCTGCGTGCCCCTGTGGTCTCCTCTTTTTAAAAATCTTTGCTTGTTCTCATAGCCTCAAAAGCAAGTTCCAGGTTCTGTGGGAGGACGGAGCACAAGCTCTTGTCAAGCCCCGTTAATTACTCGGCGATTTTGCCGACACCACACTGGCCAAGGGAACTCCACCTCCATCCGGGTCCAAGGGGAGGAAGGCGTGCCCTCACCTGTTAGGATAGTTAACGAGCTGGGGAGACAAGATGAGCCTGGAAAAGCATAGAAATAATTGAAGGAAAAGATACATTAGATCAGAAGGGAACAAATACTTTTGGAGTTGGGCACTGAAATGAGTAATAGATATTTGTCACAATCCGTGGTTCGGAGCCTATTCTTGGAAGGAGCCATGCTAGAACGCTATCACATAAGACATCGTATTCATCCTTCAAAGGGTCGTGATGTGAGCGCTATTGTCCCATGTCTCCAGTGAGGGAACTGAGGCTCCGAGACTAAGTAACTTATTGTTGTTACACAATTTTTCAGCTCAAGTAGGGTTTGAACTTTGACTCTTGAACTTTCCTCTATTTCCTGTTGACCTGCCCGTGAGTTACCTTCTGCACAGAGGGGCATGCTAAGTAAAATGGGTAATAGTACATAATATGGGACCATGAGAACTATCTGGGGGATCCAAATAGAGTGTCCAGTTCCATAAGCTAGTCCAGTCTACTCACAGAGTTGGACAGCCATGAACTATTAGGCAGGAGTATTGCATGGCTATTATTTAAAAACAATATTGTACTGAATACATTATTAATAAGTACCCAATGTGGAAAAATTAGACAAAGAGTAAAGTATAAGAAGGAAAACTGAGGCCATGACCAAATTGGTCATTTAAGGGGTCTCAGTGGGAAATTGTTAGGATTGGAAATGAGGCAATGTCTTCAGTGAGAATAGAGGGGAGGCGACACGGAGGAGTAGTTTGTTAGATGTGGTGACCAGGCC
The DNA here is from genome assembly GCF_964339955.1 of Pipistrellus hanaki. NCBI lineage: Eukaryota > Metazoa > Chordata > Mammalia > Chiroptera > Vespertilionidae > Pipistrellus > Pipistrellus hanaki. Next base: position 21,542,729 of record NC_140514.1, read on the forward strand.
CAGCTGGAAGGACAGCGACACCATTTGCTGAGAGAGGGCGTACAGGAGAGGCTACAGTGCTGGAGGCAAGTATGTAGAGTTGAGCTGGGGACATGCTACCTCGATGTACCTGTAGGAAATTTACATAGAAATGTCCAACTTCTGGGCATTCTCATTTAAACCTGGGGAGAAGTTTAGACCAAGCATTTCAATATCTAAGTAGTAGTTAAAGCGATAGAGTGGATGTCGTCCCCAGGAGAAGTGCCTTTGTGTGTGAAGAGAGAGACTCGCACCTTGGGGTTCAGAGGAAGAAGGATGAGCCAGCAAAAGCAACAGGGGGAAGGACCTCAGAGGAAGGAGAAAAGGCATGGAGAAATGGCACTGTGGAAACCAAAAAGGAGAGAGTATTAAACAATTAACAAGGAAGCAACGGGTGGTTCCAGGAGGTTATTTAAGGTAGGAAGTGCAACATGGGGTTGGATTTAACAACGAAGAGGTCATAGTGACTTCAGCAGGAGCTGTCTGGGTGGGATGGTGGAGATGGAGCCCAAATGCAGAGGCTGAATAGAGGATGGAGGGTGTAGCACTTTCAGAATGTCTAGTATAATTAGGGAAAAGACGGTGGGACAGGAGAGGTTAATGAGCCAGGAGGGAAAGGGGACCATTGCTACAGCAGGGGCAGAGGAGGGATGGGCCTTGCAGGAAAGATGGAGGGAATGCCTCAGGGGGTGGCCTGGGTTCAGATAGGTTTGCTGTGTCCCGGATAGGAGTCCAGGGGAAGTGATGGGGCAAGGTGCTGAATCCGTTGAGAGCAATGCGATGGAAGTAGATCCTTTTTTTTTTTTAAGTCAAGGTGAGAAGTAGGGGTGTGGAAGGCATGAGGAGGGTGGCCAAGGCTGGAGATGGCTGTGGTGGGAACTGAGGAGAACTGGACCCGCGACAGGAGGAAGAGCCAACTGCTGCCACCTTTGTTGATTTGTGTGAGTTTCCCAGACATTCCTGGCTCCTTTTCTAGGATTCTAGCACCCAGCCCTGAGAGAAATAGAGCCTGTTGGCATCCTCTCTAACGTCCAATGGCATTGTGACAAAGGAAGCGTAAGAAGATAATGGACAGTAATCTTGACTATTTTTAGCAGAGGAGTGCTGAATTTTTGGAGCGTTGAATAGAGTTGCTGGGAAGCACAGAGCCTGCTTTGAATGGGTCTCCGATGAGGCCATGTCTGGGTTTTAGTAAATATATTAATTATTGATCTATCTAAGAAATTCAGATGAGAAAATACCATCATCTCATAAATACAGATATTTTAAGAAAGCAACCGAGACACACGGACGTTGTTGCTAACGTGTGGGTCCCTGGATGACCCTAGAAGAGGACATGGCCCAGAGACAGTGTATTCAGCTCTGTTGGCAGGAAATACTCTCAAGCAAAGAATGGGAGAATGAGGTTGCCTAGAGCAAGGGTACCTGTTTCCCAGGAGCTCGGGGGACTGTGAGGGAGACCACAGGGAGACTAGAAGGCAAAGGCTGTTCAGTATGTAGGCCCTCTAGCAAAAGTCCACAGATCTTCCTTCTTCTGTTCTGTTATCCTGACTTGGCCATTTCCCTTTACTCCTTTCTTACTCCTGTGACCCTCTTATCCCCCTCCTCTCCCCTCTTTGCCTCTCCCCTCTCAGTAGACTTTATTTTTAGACCATTTTTAGCTTTGCAGTGAAAGATACAGATTTTTTGCACATACCCTCTGCCTCGACATACACTGGTCTCCCCACCATCAACATCCCCCACCAGAGTGGCACATTTATGACAATCGCTGAGCCTACATTGATACATCATGATCATCCAATGTCCACAGTTTGCATTGGGATCAATGGATGGGCATTCAGAGTGCTTTGGCAAATATGCAATGATGTGTCTCCACCTCTTTAGTAGCTCCCACAGAGGAGTTTCACTGTCTCCACGTCCCGTGTGTTCATTTCTCTCTTTTGATTCTTTTTCAACCTCAAGTCTTTTTGCCCTTGCAATGCCTTACCTATGGAGAGGCTTATGACCAGAAGAGGCCAGCATGGGCCAGAGCAGGGGCCCCTCTTGCCTGGGTCTAAGAAAAATAAATAAAGACTTGGTGACAGCCATCATGCATGGCAAGTTGCCAGAGATTCAGCCAGCATTTTCATCTGAGCAATGCTGGGTAGCAGGCAACTGGCCAGTCGTATTTCTGGAAAGCTTTGAATGGCATTTGCAGTGTGATCAGGACTCCCTGTTCCCTCTCTGGTGACACCTGGTGCCCATGTGACCCTATGGAGCTACCCCTCTACCATCCTTTTCTTGTCTTCTGCTCAGGACTCTGCAGTCAGTCACTACCAACTTCCCTTGCACAATTACACAATTTCCTGGTCATAATTGTTAACATTCTCTATCAAGAATGGCATGGCTTACTATAACTTGTTGTGAAATCAAACCATTGTCCTGGCTCACCCTGAAGGGCCAAATCACCCCAACACAAAGACACTTCTGTGGGCACACATAGGCCTGCCCGCCTCCTTGGGCATGGCTCTGTCATCGTGCTCAGAACCTTGCCTGCTTGCTTTGGAAGAATTCCCAGCAGGCTGACCCACCTCATTGCAATCCTAGCTTTCATCTCAGCTATGAAAAGGGTGGAAACATGCAAACCAAAATGAATGAAGGCCAGGATGACCCTGCTGCTGCTGCTGAAACACCACCCAGTGCATAGTAGGAGCTCAATGAATATGTGTTGAAAACTTGGGTAGTGCTAGAATAATGATTTCCCTTTCAAAAGAGTCCCAGTGAGGCTGCAATGTTTCTTCTCAGGACAGTCATCATGCAAAACCAGCTGAAAATGAACACCGAGAGGCAGCCTGGAAAAGAGAAGCCTTAGGTACAGGCCTATGAGTGGCAGCCCAGCAATAGTGATGGGGAGAGGGGCAGCGGGCATTGAGGTGATTTGTTCAGCCCACATTACAGGTTTCTTTTGGTTCCAAGTGGCACATCCGCTTGCGTCTACTGGTCTGCAGCCTCTGGCATCACTCTCCTGCCTCCAGGAGCCCCATGTGGCTGCCTGAATCACCTCAAGTTCCCCTGCCTCAGCCAGCTTTGCTCTCTTGTTTCCAGACTTTTTAAAAGCATTTTCATAGTCAGTCTCATGTCATTCATTTAAACTGACATGTCATTTGGATTATTATTATTATTATTATTATTATTATTATTATTATCTATTAAGACAACTACACAGCTTGCCCAGAAAATAGCAGTTTTCTTAAAAATAAAAAAATTCTCCAAAGACCATGTCTATTTTGCTAACCTGCCAACCCAGGCTAATTGTTTTGTTAGGACAGACAAGTCTAGATTTTCAACACCAGAGGGTGCCAGTGGTTAAATTATGCACACAGCTGCCCTGAGCAATGATCTCTGTGCAGTCCTTTCTGTTCCCTAAGAAAGAATGGATGGTGGTGGGTTGGTGGGCAGGTGCAGGTAAGGTGGACTGAGTATCAAGTGTAGCTGCTGCTAAGGGGAGTAGAACAGAGAAATTAGAACAGAGTGCTGTTTGTTACCAGGGATACATGCTGGTTCTGGATTTTCAGACATCAGTTAATGGAGTCAGTACCACGGCCAGGCTGTGTGGAGCTTTGTATTTTTTGAGAAAGCTCCCTCCCACCATCCCCCCTCATCCCCACTCCTCTGCCTGAGGTCTGTGGCATCTTCAGCTCCATAGCTCCATGGGACTCTTGAAGCCTGGGTTGGGGGCTGGGAGGCCGTATCTGAGCAGTCCCTTTCTCCAAGCTAGTGACCAAGATACTCAAGGCCAGCAGGAGGTCTGGCCGAGCTGCCTGGTTTCATTCCAGAAAGAGGGGTGTGTGTGTGTGTATGTGTATGTGTGTGTGTGTGTGTGTGAGAGAGAGAGAGAGAGAGAGAGAGAGAGAGAGAGAGAGAGAGAGAGAGAGAGAGAGAAAGAGAGAGTGAGAGAGAGACTAAGTTTTAGGTTCACAGCAAAATTAAATGGAAGGCATAGAAACTTCCTCTTATACTCCCAGCCTCCCCCACCATCAACATCCCCCATTATCAACATCCCCCACCAGAGTGGTACATTTGTTACAGTTGATGAGCCAGCATGTCATTATCATTCCATTTTCATAAGGGTTCACTCTTGGTGCTGTACATTGCATGAGTTTGGACAAATGTAGAATGACGTGAATCCATCATTATAGTATCATACAGGGTATGATAGTATCATTTAGGGTAGTTTCACTGCCCTAAAATCCTCTGCTGTCCTTATTCATCCCTGCCTCGCCCTAACCCTTGGGAGCCACTGATCTTCCTACTGTCTCCATAGTTTTACTTTTCCAGAATGTCACATAACTGGAATAATAGGATGTATAAAATATGATGGTTTCTTTCACTTAGAAATATGCATTTAAGCTTCTCTCATCTTTTCATGGTTTAATAGCTAATTTATTTTTAGTGCTCAATAGTATTCCTTGTATGAATTTACCACAATTTATTTATTCATTGACCTACTGAAGGACATTTAGGTTGCTTACAAGTTTTGGCAATTATAAATAAAACTGCTGTAAACATTCCAATGTGGGCAGGTTTTTGTGTGAAAATATTTCTTCTATTCCTTTCTCTCTTTTCGTTCTACTGTTCCCATAACATACATTTTCTAGTTGTCCCACAGTTCCTAGTTTTTTGTTTTTTTTTAAGTCTTTGTCTTTTTTTATGTTTGGAAGTTTCTATTGATATTACTTTTAAGTTCAGAGATTCTTTCCTCTACTAACAGCCTCCTTCATATCTGCTAGTGTTTTTGTCTCTAGCATTTCCTTTTGATTCTTTCTTAGAATTCCAATCTCTCTGCTTAACATTGCCCATCTGTTTTTACATGCTGTCTCCTTTATTGATCAGAGCCCTTAGCATATTAATTGTTGTTGTTTTAAATGTGTAATCAGATAATCCCAGCATCCTTGGTTCTGGTTTTGATGCTTGATCTGTCTCTTCAAACTGTGATTTTTGCCTTTTAGTATGCCTCGTGATTTTTTTCTTGATACCGGACTTGATATGCTGGTTAATAGGAGCTGTAGTGATGGTCAGGTGTTGGGAAGGGAAGGCTCCGTGGTCCTGTGAGTAGATCTGTCTTTCAGTGAGCCTGTGTCTCTGGACTGTGAACTTCATAAGTTCAGATTTTTCTCCCCTCGTAGGTGGGCAGGAACAGGCTGACTAGAACAGGCTGGTGTTGGGTATTTTTCCTCCCTCGGGTCAGTTAGGACCTGAAAACTATAATAGTTGAGGCTCTGGAGTGCCCTGGAGTATTTCCAATGGTTTCCTTTTCTCTCCTTCTGCCAGAGCATAAGGAAATATCTCCCCCTCACCCCAATATTCACTATGGGAACCTGGTAAAACTCACAGAAGACCAGGTTTGCCTAGAATTTTTGACCCTCAGGCTTGTCCTCGGAGACTCCAGCAATTGGCCAATTTCAGTTATGATTTCCCTACCACAGCACTGGTTCCCACAGAGGTTGCTGCTGAGAGTTTCTGTTCTGATTCACCTAAGTTGCCTGTCGCTCCCATTTTGGGGGCAGTGCTTTGCCCTGTGACCTTACTTATCTGAAAATTCAAGAAGAGTTGTAGATTTTTCAGTTTGTTCAGCTTTTTACTTGTTAGGACAGAATGACTACTTCCAAACGCCCTATGTGCTGGACTGGAAACCAGAATAATTTGTTTTCTCCTTTGATGTACTATTCCAAAAACTACGTGATGTAGGTCAAATGACATTCCAGCATGGCCTTTGTTCTGTTGAAATTGAATTTTAGGTTTGAAAGGTGCCTTGGAGGTCAATGTCCTCTTTTTTTTTTTTTTCTTTTTAATATGTATGGGTTTTTTGTTTGTTTGTTTGTTTGTTTGTTTGTTTTATAGAGGAAGGGAGAGGGAGAGAGAGAGAAACATCAATGAAAGAGAAATAACAACATCCGTTGGCTGTCTCCTGCAGACCCCCTGCTGGGAATTGAGCTGGAAACCCTGGCATGTACTCTGACCCAGAATTAAACTAGTGACCTCATAGTGCTCAACTACTGAGCCACACTGGCCAGGCCAAAATCCTCATTTCCAGATGACATTTTTTTTAAAATATATTTTTATTGATTTGAGAGGAATGGGGGAGAGACAGAGACATTAATAATGAGAGAGAATCATTGACCAGCCGCCTTCTGCACACCCCACACTGGGGCTCAAGCCCGCAACCCGGGCATGTGCCCTGACCTGGAATTGAACTGTGACCTCCTGGCTCATAGGTCGATGCTCAACCACTGAGCAACACTGGCTGGGCTCAGATGACATTTTAATAGGCTCTATTTGGGCATTCCTCTCTGGGTAACATCCCCACCTATCAACAGGGTAATAGAACGGACTGGGTGCATGTGACCCCTTTGGCTTCACAATCCAAATGAATGTTGCTTCAGATAAACCAATTAAATTCTTCCGCAGTCAGTGTTCTGTTCCCTGAAAGAAAGTGCAAATGTGACATTTATTTAATTGAAAAACAGTGGTTTTCTGTGTGTAATGGTTTGAAGGATGATTTTAGTTACGTGTGGTGGAATGATGGGTGATTTTTCTTTTTTTCTTTTTGTCTTTCTGCGTTTTCCAAAACCTATCAAATTCACATGCAGTATTTGAACAATCAGAAAAAACACACACCCACACACACAAAAAAAACAAAAAACAAAGCACAGTCTTAGGCCATGAACACTGTGGTGTTTCTCTTTCGTGTCTCCTAATAGTCTGCAAGATGAACGTTCACCGACGCTGCGAGACCAACGTGGCTCCCAACTGTGGCGTGGACGCCAGAGGAATCGCCAAAGTCCTGGCAGACCTTGGCGTCACCCCAGACAAAATCACCAACAGTGGCCAGAGGAGAAAAAAGGTGACGGGCCACTCGGGGGTGGTGCTTCTGGAGCTCTTTGTGGGCCTGCATCTCTGCTCTGGCTTCCTGGCAGTGGCTTAGAGTGAGGTTACAGGACTGCTGGGTTTGAGACACTGTACTCAAAACAGCATGTGCTTGAAAGGGGGAAAAACAGAGGCCAGGCAGGTCACATTCACGTCTCCTCCCGTTCCAGAAGCGGGGGAGCCCCAAGTGTTATGCTTCTCTGGGGAACCTAAAGGAGGACTTGAGAATTTCTTCTAGAAAAAGCAGGCTGCTGACCCTAGACAAGGAAATAGACGCCTCTGCCTCCAGAACTGGCATGACAGCAATGTCAGTGTTTAAACTTTTCCCCTGCTATAGCCCCGATGAGGATAAAGGGATGAAGAGCTGGAGCCACATTCTTTTCTAGGGAGCAAGCCAAGATCTGATAGTGCCGGCACTCGGCTGCCTGGGGGACATGGTGAATGCCCCATGACATGAAACATCTGGGCTTTTCTTTGCAGACCAAAGCCCTGTCTCTGTCCATGTGACATTCTGAATGTCAGTAGGAAGAGATCTGTTTGCTAAAGTTGTTTTTTTGGTAAGTCAGGCCCATGGATGCAAATGCAGCTAAAGGGTACCCATAGCATTTGCTTTGAAGGATCTTTTTATCCTTGGCTGCTAACCTGTGAGATGTCACAATCTTTGAAAAAGTATGTTATGACAAATCAGAACCGAGTTAACTGGGCAAGAAATCCTGGCGGCGGCGGGTGGACAGAGTCAGGCATTCTCAAGGTTTTCCTAGAAAAGCACGTCTAGCTCTGGGTGCCTCTATCATCCTGACTCCTAAGTGTTTCTTCTAAATTTTGCCGCAAAATACCTTCTGAAGGGCTCTGTGTTTCCCCTTCTCATTTTAGAAGCTGCCCATGCCTTTTCCCTGGTGCCGCTCAGAAGAGCCTTCTCCGTTGAATGGGAAGGTGTGGATTGTTTTCATCTCCTTAAGCTGCTGCTTCTCTACCTTCCCAATCAACAAAGCTGTTTCTGCGAGAGTCGCAGAAATGAAGTCTATTTTAATGGTTGGCTGTGAGATTCTGGGTTTCTGGTGGCTCTTCTCAGCTCTGTCTACCCCACTGGTTGAAACAGGACTTAAGTTACTGACCCAAGGCATTGAAATGGCAAGCAGAATGTCCGCCCCCAGGAGTGCTAGGGCCCTGCTGAAGAGGCAGGATGTACACACCCCTTGTGATGACGAGGCTAGACACACACACACACATTAATGAGCTCTAGAGAGAGACATTTTCAGAAGACATGGGTTTGTGTGTGTTTTTTTCCTTGCCAGGAGTAAATTGAAACAATATTTATTGCCATGAGGCATTTAAAAGAAAATTCAGTACCTGCCCTCTTCCCCATATTTACCTGGGCATTGTCTGTCTGTTGTGGATTTGGGGAACCTGGTGGTAGGAAGCCAACATGGAGAAATTCAGAGAGGAGTAGAGTAGAAGACAAAGGGAGTTCAGTCCTGGTATTTTTTATTGCTGCGATGTCCTGATGCAAAAGCTAGACATAAGCTAAGTGAACTCAGTATAAGCTTAAATTTGTATAAGAGGATGAGAGACAAGTGGCCTTGGCCAGAAACTCAAAGGGCTTCTTTGCAGGAGAGTGGGTCGGGCTTGCTGGATTTTTTGTTCCCTTCATATTGCCCCTTGCAAGTAGTCAGTCCATTACCCAGAGGGATGTGTGCACCTTCCAGCTTGTAGACCAGGAGGAAGAGGGAACAAAATGCTTATGGTATCTCAGTCCAAACCTCAGACTTTAATGGGAACTTAAAAATGGATATGCCATCATTTGGATAAAAATTAGAGTTCACTGGGAGTTGTTCTTTTCAACTTTGCTAACAAATATCAGTGCATCTGAAAGTATTTGCTGAGCCCTTAGTATGTGTATCATTTTGTATAAGTCACCAGGACAATACCAGTACCATCCTGCAAAAAACCTATAGTGCACCTGAGCAGAGAGCCCCACATAATATACACATACATGTAGTATTGGCTAGAGCTTAAATGCCAAACTGGGGGTAAGACCATGTCACATTGCTTTGGATAAGGTAATTTGCATCACTTGAATAGGTGAGGGAGATTTTATGAAAGGGGGTATGCTTGAGTTTTGCTTAAAAAGGTCAGTTGTATTTGGGCAGAATAATAATTGAACCAAATGAAGTCTCCTGTTTTCTTCCCTTCAATTGGCAAAGAAAACCTTGAGACTGTACTTTCAGACTATCGATTCAGAGGTGTCACTGCACCAGCAACCCCTTTGGTGCTGGGTAGGGGATCTTGAAGCTTTTGATCTCAGGGAAACTCACCACCCTCGCTTCTCATGCCTCTCTCCCCTCTTCCTCTCCCCCTTCTCTAGCTCCTTGCTGGCGCCGAGTCACCGCAGCCCGCTTCTGGAGGCTCACCCTCTGAGGAAGACCGATCCAAGTCAGCACCCACCTCCCCTTGTGACCAGGGTGAGACCCTCGGATTTGCTTCTTTACCTCTGAGCTTGGTCATCGGAAGTTCAGAGGAGCTGAGGCTCCCTACCCAGGAATGTCCCTGTGTTTCCCAAAACAGCCAGTGGTCCTGTTGACTCATTAGCGGTTCTTTCACTCTACAGGCTGTCTTGAGGGCAAGACACTAAAGGCCTTTCTACCTTAAATCCCTTCCAGGCCTGAGTAAGAAAGGAGGAGCACGTGATGCTGAGGTTCTTTCTTTTCCCTGGTTCCAGAGTGCAGAGAGGGAGGGCGTATAGCCCCTTCTCTTACCACTGGGCCCCACTGTCTGCCGCCAGGCCTGTCAGCATCACTCAGTTGAGTTTGACTTAATTCCTCTTGACTCTAACCATCACACCAATGCCTAAGATCAGGGCAGTAGTCGGGATGGGTGGGGAGGACATCTCCTATCTTGGCCAGGGTGGATGGGTGGGGATAGGATGAAGCTGGGGAGGAGATTGCAAGAAGTGGGCAGGAATCCAGCTCTGGGCCTCACTCCTCTCTGAAGCTCAGCTCAGGCTGCCTCTTTTCTCCCCATAGGGATAAGTGTAAAGTAATCAGAGGTTACTTGTTTTTTTTGTTTTTTTTTTTTTTAGTTTTTAATGTATTTTTATTTATTTCAGAGAGGAAGCAAGAGGGAGAGAGAGATAGAAACATCAGTGATGAGAGGGAATCATTGATCGACTGCCTCTTGCATGCCCCAAATGGAGATCAAGCTGGCAACCTAGGCATATGCCCTTGACTGGAAATCGAAATGTGATTTCCTGATTCATAGGTTGATGCTCAACCACTGAGCCACACTGGCCAGGCAGAGGTTTCTGATTCTGCAGGCAGAATGGTGAGGCTGAGGAGGGACATAGACACTTCAAAACTTCCCCTCTGGTGACCAGAACCAGATGTCACTGGGGAGGGAAGCATACATCTGCGGAGCAGGACTAATTGTATTGTGTTAGAGTCCCTGGGTTTCTTGCAGTCCCTTTTGGAGTCATTATCCCAATTCTGTGTTCACCCCAACTCTATGCTGGTGCTCCTTTACTGTCCCCGTGTTACAGGGTGGGAAATGGATGGTCAGAGACTTGCAAAGATTTGGCCAAAGGTTAGTGGTAAAGGTTAGTGGACCCACACCAGTGGTAGAGGGCGAGACCATGCCCCTCCTGGCTTAGGGACCCCACTCTCCGAGTCTGTGCCATCCAACCTGCCTCCCAGGTCATCTTATCCTGCAGATGTGACCCAGCTCTTCTTACCCAGGAGCAAATAAAACAGCTGCAGGGCAGTGTGCCAGGCCCGAGGCCACAAAATAATTGGTCTGAGTCTCCCTTTGTGCTGCTCTGCTTAACTTGCTGCACATTGAGAGTGTGCATCAGTCCAAAAGAGGCTGATTTGTAAGGCATCTGATGATGCTCGGTGAGCTCCAGACGAGCAGGTATTATCCTGGACCAGACTGGGAGTTTTCCTGTTTCCCTTTGAGAACTTCAAGGAGATGGGGTCCTATGGCGAAAAGACCCTAAGTAAGAGGGCGGTGACCCATTTTCTATGTGGTTCCTGCCCATTGTGCTGCCCAGTCTTGGCAGCATGCTGTCCAGCCTCTCAGAGCCTCTCTCTGTCCCCAGTTAATGCAGGTGCCAGCATTACCCAGCAGGGACATGTACACAGATAAATGTGAAAACCCTCTTAGCAAGACATGGCATTATTATGAAACGGAAATAAGACATGGTTTCTCTTTGCTCCATTGTAAGAACATAGGCATTTTCTTTAAGCTTCAGTATCCTTAAACACCCAAGTCCTATCTCCCAAAATCCATTCCATAACTTGCCTTGGAAACTGAGATGTTTTGCTCTATGCTGAGACTAAAAGTTTTATTTAGTGAAGAGTATGTGATAGGAAACTGCCGATTGGGTGGGAAGATATCAGAAGGTTCAGAAGCTCTCCCCATCCCTCCCCTTCTCAGGGGAGCCAAAGACCAGATCTACGAAAGACCCCAGGCTCCTTGAGTGAGCTGCCGTGGGCCTCAGTCTTCTGAAAGGAGCTGAAGATCTCTTTAGGTCAGGCTCCTGGCTTCTCATGCCTGATTCTGATTCCCACGCGTTAGGGTCTGTGTTCCTCTTGTGTAATCCCAGCGTTGTCCATGAGTGTCTTAAAATTGGATTATGCTCAAGATGCCCATATCTACAAGAGGAATGTGTATCTGGGTGAATTAATACCTAACTATAAAGCTTCCTCAAAGAGAAAAGGCTTAAGGCTCACCCAGCATTATCACCCCCAGGGCATTTGCATCACAGCCTTGCGTCCCTCCAAGCTTCACCATTGTGAAATTATCCTGGGAATCCTGCCCCATCTGAGATACATTTGCAGTCTTTCCCTTTGGGGAAGCAGTTCTTTGGTTAATGATAAGCTCCTTGCTTATTTTGTTAAATAACCTTGCATGAGATGGGTATTTAGAGTAAACCCAGCAACAAAGCCACATGAAGTCCTTCAGAAGATGAAATAATTTTATCACCAAGATTACTGTGATGGCAGTTCTCAGCAAGTCGTTACTCTATTCTTCAAAGGAAACTCAAAGGTTATCCGTGGCCTTTGGAACTCTGCAAGGTTCCGAGAAGGCTGGGATTCTTGCATTAAGAACAATTGGACAGGCCACTAGCCAAAGGGGCTTTCAGAGTAGTGGCTGTGGCCCAGTCCACGCTGAAGGGGTTGGTTGCTGGGCTGTGTCCTCCTCTTTGCATGCCTAGGCCCTGCTGTGTGTTAAGTGCCCATAAAAATGTGTAAATGAAGGAACGCCATACTGGATCTGTTGCTATGAAAAGCCGAAAAGAGGGTGAAATTCTGAGATCTGAGGGCTCGTGAGCTGTGCACTAGTTGTATTATCTTGTCTCCCTTGGCTCTAGAATTAAAAGAACTTGAAAACAACATCCGGAAGGCCTTGTCATTTGACAACCGTGGGGAGGAGCACAGGGCATCGGGGTCCACTGACGGCCAGGCGAGTCCCGGAGAGAACGGCGAAGTCCGGCAAGGCCAGGCCAAGCGCTTGGGCCTAGACGAGTTCAACTTCATCAAAGTGCTGGGCAAAGGCAGCTTTGGCAAGGTTTGTGGCATCTGCCCCCTCATTGGTTTGATATGAGATGAACCTTTCACCCTGTCTTATTCAATTTTCCTTCCTTATTGTGTGGAAGTGGCCTAAGGCAAAGCAGATAGGAAAGGGGGTGCGGGGGGAGACATATTAGTGTGGGCTCTTTACTTCTTTGGGATTCCGTGTAGCCCACTTGTCAAAAGGGGATGGGAATCAAGTGACCTACTAGGTGAGAAAGCACTTTGAAAAGTTCAAATTGCTTTTCGTGTGCTTGGCATTCCATTATCAATAACGGTAACAATACTCTTCCCTCTTTCAGACAGTCATCTGAAATCCTGGTTTTAATTCATTATATAGAGTTTGCACATGAACTCCAGCATGTGTGCCCTCTGTGAACTTAGGGCTCAAAACAAGTCTTAGCACATGTCACTTGGAAGTTAACTGTTATGTAACTGACTTTTCTGGCACTCACTAAAGGCTTTGTTTAACCTCTGTTTGTGCAAGAAAATGGGAATAATCACCTCCTCTCTTGGATCAGGGTCCTCTTCCCTTGGTGCCATCCTCCCTATCTTGCTCCCCACTGCAACAGACACAGTGGTGTGGAGTGTGGATGCAGAGGGGGCTCAAATACAGCATTCATGATGATTAGCCACCATTCTGAAGGTGGGGTGCGATGAAAGAATAATTCCTGCTCATTTTAGAAAAAAAAAAAGGACAGCCTGGCTGGTGTGGCTCAGCAACTGAGCACTGACTTATGAACCAGGAGGTCACTGTTAGATGTTCAGTCAGGGCACATGCCTGGGTTGCGGGTTCAGTCCTCAGTAGGTGATGTGCATGAGGCAGCCCATCAGTGATTTTCTCCCATCATTGATGTTTCTATATCTCCCTTCCTTTCCCTTCCTCTCTGAAATCAATAAAAATAATTTTTTAAAGAAAAGAGATGGACAGGCAGAGAGCCTAAGAATCTGGTTAACCTTTCAGCTATGATCTCTGCTCTTCGGCTCTTCGGCTGTTCGCAAAGCCATGTCTGGGAGTGGATGAGTGTTGGAGGACCTTCTGGAGTAGAGAGGCCCTGCCCTGGAGCCGAGGCACCTGCCTCTGGGACCTCCTGGGAATCACATGTCCTCACTAGTCGAGTCAGGCTGTGGGTCAGGAGGCTTGCTGGGGGACAGAGCCACTCCACTCCTAGGAAAATGGCTCTGTGAGCCCCCAGGGTACAGAGCTTGGTTCCTGGCCCATCTCACCTGCCCCATCTCAGTCTGAGATCAGTGCTGCAGGAGTTCACTGGATCTACTTAAATGGCAAAGGCTGAAGTAAGCACATTCTTTAGAGACGGGCTAAATAAGAAGCAGACCCCAGTCCTCTGGCCAGCATAACTGGAGGATGTGAGTAGCTTTCATTGTGAGCAAGATTCATGGGGAACAAGCAGCCTCAAAGGCTACGGGGTTCCAGATGGCGCTTGGGCAGGATGGGAACTCTGATGACTCTGACACATCTAGATTATTTCTTAGGAGAAATCACAGTCACAGCGAGCCAGTTTTAAAGAGTTTGCATTTTACGTGGGCAACTAAAAGTCTTCACATTAGCATCCCGAATTCCCTCATTAAGCTTCTGAGTTACTGCTCTTCAGTTCTAACATTTAGCCTGGCACTGTACTGAGGAGTTAGTTATTGAATGGGAGAAAGGCTTGTCACATTTGTAGGGAAATGAGTGCAAAAATATCAAATGATAAAACAAATTTAAGAAACAGAACTGTTCATTGGTTCTCTGGAGAAGGACTCACAACTCCCAGCTTTAAAGCTACAGAAGAAACCACAAAGGTAAACAAGGGCAGGTTCAGCTACAAAAAAAGATAAATAATCCTGTTTCATAGAAAAAAAGAACAGAAAATTATAAGACACATTTAGAAAAAACCTTTACAGAAAGTAAAGTGATAGTATGTTTATGGACCAAGTGCATACACATACGTAAGAGGAAACTGACAAATAGTTCACACAAAAGAAATTTGCTTAGAAAACAAATATTTAAAAAGTTTACAGCATCTAGGTAACATTTCACACCCATTACATGAACAACATAAATTTTTAAGAGAAGCACCAAATGTTGGCAAATCGCTGGGAAACTAAAACACGTCTCCTTTGCTAGGGGCACATTATATTATATATCTTTTTTAAAAATCAGCTAGGAATGTGCAAATATTTAACCCCATAATCCACTTCTACCACTTTCTATCTTGAGGACATGATCCAAAAGAAAGAAAAAAATTATATGTACAAAAATATTCTTTGCAATTTTTTTTTAATATACCTTATTTTCTTACAGAGAGGAAGGGAGAGAGATAGAGAGCTAGAAACATCGATAAGAGAGAAACATCGACCAGCTGCCTCTTGCACACCCCCTTCTGGGGATGTGCCCGCAACCAATGTACATGCCCTTGACCGGAATCGAACCTGGAACCTTTCAGTCCGCAGACCGATGCTCTACCGCTGAGCCAAACCGGATTCGGCTGCAATTTTTATATAGTACTTAATAATCACTTGTAACTCAAATGTCTACTAGGAGGTAAAAGTTTAAATAACTTGTAATATATTTACTTGAATTATCAGACACCATGATAAAGATGAAGACTGTGTAGAAAAACGCTTATGAAATACTGTCTGGTAAAAAACAAAAAATGCTATTCTATATTTACCATACTCTTAAGTGCAAATACTACAAATGCTTGTAAACATAATTATTTAACAGATGTGCACTGGACTTTTCTTTGCCCAGCCAATGTGTTAGAGATTAAAAATGAGTAAGTGGTAATAGCTGTATTGGGATGTTTTTCTAGACATTTTTTAAGGCTTTGATGCTACTTAAAATGATAGAAAGAAAGGATTCCATTTTTAAGCCCTTGGCATTGACTCCTGTTTCTTCTCTCCCTACGTGTGTAGACTGACAGGGTGGTTTTGATTGATTGCAGGTCATGCTGGCGGAGCTCAAAGGCAAAGACGAGGTATATGCTGTGAAAGTCTTAAAGAAGGACGTCATCCTTCAGGACGACGACGTGGACTGCACCATGACCGAGAAGAGGATCTTGGCGCTAGCACGGAAACACCCATACCTAACCCAACTCTACTGCTGCTTCCAAACCAAGGTATGCTTGGGCCGAAGCTGGTGGATCGCCATCCTGGGGCAGTGCTGGAGGGCACATGGTATCTTAACTGTCCGATAAAAAAATCAATGGTAGACCCTCTACATCACATGTGTCAAACACAAGGCCCGCGGGCCAAATCCAGCCCGCCAGGCCTTGCAATGTGGCCCACACCGCGCTGTCATCACTGCACTCCGCTGTCAGTTTATGACATTGTCAGTTTATGACTGTTCAGTAAACCATTCGGCCCGCGATTTAGGCTGGATTTTAGATTTTGGCCCCTTCTCTGATTGAGTTCGACACCCCTACTTCTTTCTCAGAAACCTTGTAAAGTGGAATAGATTTTACCCTTGAGAAGATTAGGGTTTGAAAAGCATCCTCTTTTTTTGAAAGGCATGGAATTTTCCATTCAAGGTTATGCTTGTGAGGGGATGAGTGAGAGCCACAGAACTCTTTGCAGATGTATCTGGACAAAGCCGGGTGACTAAGCCCGGCCAACAGGTGTGGTTTGTTCTGGCTCTGCTCTAACCTATCACGGCGCAAATCGCTAAAGCTCTATGTTGTTTTCAGGGCAAATGAAAAAGAATAAAGGCCATCCTCACCGCTCCTAGCTTGCATAATGTCATAGGAGGTAAAGGAAGTAAACAAGTGCTTAAAATGCCATAGGGCAATGCAAATATTGTAAGTGGCATTTTAAATTTACCGTGTAGGAGCCTGGTTACCAGAAGGTGGCAGTAAAGAAACAGAGCTAATCTGTAACCACATCTGGGAGTCTGATTTCTGATTGAGTTGTTTTCTCATTCTGAGTAAGGAAGAGAAAGACCAACATTCTTTATGGATTCGTAGCTCTCTGCTTCTTGCAAAGGTGAAGGCAACCTCACCTGAAACTCTTATCCGTTCCCACCTGGCGCCCAGACCATGAAGATGCCATCATGGGGAGACGATTCCCTGCTCTCAGCACACTCTCACCCCCATGCCATTGTGAATGCCAGTCTTCCTGCTTAGAATTCAACAGTCACTCATTGGGCATTTGCCAGATTTTTAGTTAATTATATTATATGGAATCACCCCCTGGTGCCAGGTGTTGGAGATACATTGGTGAGCATGGCAGAGACCCCTGGCTTCAGGGAACTTATGTCTCTTTGACACACTGTTTCCCAAAGAGTGTTTCTCAGAACCTCCTCACTTGGGAAACTCTAAGAATGAAGGACTCTGTGGGACAATACTTTGAAACGCTGCAATCTTGATTTCTCTTGGAGTATCTCAATATACACTTGCTTAAGTAAGTCCCCAGGGAGACCAGCGATGACAAAAAGCTACTTTTATGTAATCTACTATTTCGTAATTATTTGATCCCTGCCATTCCAGACTGAGAACCATATCTAATGGAATTTTTCTAATCCCTCTGATCCCTCAGAAGAAAGAAGTATCCTCAAACATGTGGAAATCTCTTTTCTGAACAAGCACAGGGCTTATATTAGCTGTCCTTGTTTTTTTGTTTTGTTTTGTTTTTTTTAATATATTTTACTGATTTTTTACAGAGAAGAAGGGAGAAAGATAGAGAATTAAAAACATTCATGAGAGAGAAATATCAATCAGCTGCCTCTTGCACACCCCCTACTGGGGATGTGCCCGCAACTAAGGTATGTATCCTTGACCGGAATCGAACCCGGGACCCTTCAGTCTGCAGGCCGACGCTCTATCCTTTGAGCCAAACTGGTTTCGACTGTCCTTGTTTTTTATGTGTGTTATGAAGTGCCAAAGGTCTGTGGGTCTGTGCATTTGTGTGTATATGTATACGCACAAAGGCCCACCATGATGCTAGAGGGTCAAAGTCAACTTTCTTCTTTTCTCTACTTGAGCACAATTCTAGGTTAGGGAGGAATGAGTCCAGTATTTCTTTATCTCCCCTGGTGCCTGTCCGATGGCCTCACACCTTGTAGGTGTGCACTAATATCCGGGAGGGGTCAGTCTAGCTGTGAGTCCCCTGTACCGGGTGGTGCGCGGGGAGTCCCTGTGGAGGAGCAGCTGCCCTGCACCCCTTGGTGAATGCGTGGGGGCATGGGTGTGGGTGTCTTCTGTGCCAGGGGTATTCTCTGGGTCCATCTCAGAACATCAAGGCGGCTTTCTCATCGTGAGGCAGCTTTGTGAGCACAAAAAGGGGGTGAATGACACCATGGGTTTCCTTTATGGGAAAACAATAACCAAACTGACGTGGAGATTGGGGTCTGGGTGGCTGTGGGTGAGGCTGGGGAGAGGAGAAACTTGCCTCTGTGGTTCAGAGTTGTACTAACTCTTTCTCAGGCCACTGTCCTGCAGCCACAGTTACGGGAGCAACTTTGTCCGGTGCCACCACTAGTCAGTAGAACACAACACACCTCATATACAGATGTCTGTGAATCTGATTTTCCTGAAGTAATTTTTAACTTCACCAAAGGACCTTCACTTAATAATGAAGGGAATGCTATGTAGAGTTATTTTATAAACCTCCCACTGAACTTTTAGAAAATGTGACCAGTAGTCATGGTTTTAATGAATAGCTGTTATGCGCCTGACTCTGAGTTCGGTGCTAGATGTGGGGTTTTCAGCAAAAAGGAAGATGATTCTCAAGTAGATGGGTTTATTAAATAAGGAACGGGAGGTGTCTAATTTCCATAAGCAAGCCGAGCAACAAACAGCATTGCATAGTTCCATTCTGGGTGGGATGTTCAAACCAAGAGGACTCGGAGGAGAGGGTGCTGGTTAGTGTCTGGAGAGGGGAAGGAGCTCATGCCAGGCTTTGCAGAGTGGGGAGAATTGGGGTGGGAATTAGAGCTGGGTTAAGTGGCCATCGTTGGGTCCTGCTTTATTTTCACTTTTTCTGAAAAGAAATGACCATTCCTCTGAGCCTCCCTGTATTGGCTTCAACCAGGACTTTGTACGTGATTAAGGAGCACAAGACCTGACTGCAATCCTAGTAAGATGTCTTGGCTTCCTGTTTCATTTAGACGCACAGAACATAGATAGTGTTAGGTCAGATTTAATTATTTTAAGGCGAGCCTTTATTTTTCAGTTTGTAGGACCAAAACAGCCTCTATGGAAACATTCCAGAGAGATCGCACACGGCTTCTGGTTATTACATAGGTTGCTGGCGGCACTGGCAATGTGTGAGATGCTGGTACCAGGTCTGGTAGGATGACTGATGGCAATGATTGTGCAAACCCATTGGCATCACTCATGAACTCAGTTAAGGTTAGTTCTGGTCACTATAGGCCATTGAATGACCAAGTTACGGTTAAAGAGGGATTTGGCCTTTTCTGTATACCAAGCCCAAGTGCCTTTGGCTCATTGCACACTGATCATCCTCCATGGGATCTGGATGGGAAAAGGCCAATGGAATGGTAGCTCTCCAGGGCAAGTGAGAAAAGGAAGGCGAACTAGTAAATTATGAGAACAGCATTAATTTTAATCAAATTTAAACTGGTGTTTGACTTGAGTTCCCTCTGTTCTGTGTGCTCTTTGGGATGCTAGAATAAATGGAAACAGCTAGGGAGTGCTGCAAAATTGTATTTAATTAACTGTCAAATATATTGGATGAAAAGAAGCTAAGGGACTTCTGACTCCAGCCAAGATGGAGCAGCCTCATTTCTCTCAGGTTCTCTTTCTTACAATTAAAAAACCCTGGGCATAATTCTTATTTGATAAAGGCATATGCTCATCAAGACAGATATAGCCATAAAGAATTACAGAAATTGTACTACCTTTTGATGTGCATTGAAACTAAAATTTTCATGTTTAACATTGCCAGATGATTTAATGGTGTTAAATTAGTTGCATGCTTAATATTTTCATACATACACATAATAATTGGTTTTTGGTTAGAAAAAAAAGATATGGCCTGTAATTATTTCAACGAATGTACATGTATTTATTGAGCATGTGCTACATGTCAGACACTGTTAGATTCTGGGGCTATAACACTCAAAAGCTATTGACTCTAAACTCGTGGAGGTCACCATCTAGTGGGAGGAAGACACACAGAGTGATAATCTATAGTAGGGGTGTCGAACTCAATCAGAGAAGGGGCCAAAATCTAAAATCCAGCCTAAATCGCGGGCCGAATGGTTTACTGAACAGTCATAAACTGACAATGTCATAAACTGACAGTGGAGTGCAGTGATGACAGCGCGGTGCGGGCCACATTGCAAGGCCTGGCAGGCTGGATTTGGCCCGCGGGCCTTGTGTTTGACACATGTGATCTATAGCATGGTAGCTCTTCTGATGGAGCCAGTTAGGTGATTCCTTTGAAGCTCTGCAGAAGGTATTATGGAAGGCTTCCTGGAAGAGGTAGAATCTAACCTGGACCGTGAAGCATGGGTAGCATTTGGAAGAGGATAAAGGCAAATAGATGGCTGATAAGACCTAGGATTTATCCCCAAATCTCATTTTCATTATTATTTTTCCAAAGCTAGAACCCTCAAGTATTCTGTGTCCTGCTTCCTCCCAAGAAATGACAATGGCTAAACAACAAGGAAGGAGAGGAGACAGAGGAGGGTATTTGCAAAATAGGGAAATTCCTGCATCTGCAAGGTCAGATATTGGTTGGTAGAGAGGAGAGGGTAATATTGTGAGCCTGCTTCCTTGGGCAGGGCACTTAGCTAGGCTCTGAAAGTTATGGTCTTGGTGAATCAGGCCATAGGGGGAGGAGCGACTTCAGGAATTGATCTTTCTGGGCTCCCATTTTCCTAGGGATAGGAAAGTCTCTGAGGGTTGGTTTGATTTGTTTTTGTTTTTATAGTTACAGGAAATAAAATTCTCAGGCATTTTTAGATTCTGTGTATGATCCCCATTGTGAATCATCATCTTCCAACTGAATCCCACAAACTCTGACTTGGATAAGTTCATCCATGACTTTTCTTCTTTCTCTCTCCCTAATCGACCCTATCCCCCACTCTGGCATTCCCTGCCAGGCCTGGGAAGCCAGCTCAGGGAGGGCTTTGCCTATGTGAGCCACTGCTCAGGAAACTGAGGGTGAGCTCCTGGAGAATCTCCCTGGGGCAGCCTCTTACTGCCCTGGGGAAATGCAGGATGGAAAAATCCTTAAAAAGCAGCTAGAGACATTTTTAAAATGAGTTTTAGTTATCAGTATGAGCTTAGAATTCAATAGTTACTTATTTGGTCATTTGTCAGATTTTTAGTTAAGTATACTAAAGGCCAGATGCATGAAATCCATGCACAGATAGAGTCCCTAGGCCTAGCCAGCGATCAGGGCTGACTGTGGAATGACCTGGAAAGGGGGGCTCCCTGCTGGCACCTGCCTTGGTTGGCCTGGAGCCGCCCACTCACCGGCCCTGCCCCCACCCAGTCACCACCAGTCAACTCTCTCTTGGCCTGGGGCTTGCAGGCTCAGGGCAGATCCTGTGTTAAGTGTCTGCCCCCTGGTGGTCAGTGCGTGTCATAGTGACCAGTTGTTCCACCCCTTGTTCCAGCCTTTGTTCAACTTGCATATTAGGCTTTTATTATAATGGATTATATTGGGGTAAGAACTGCTGAGGCATGTTAACAATTCAGGGAAAACAATTTCAGGGAACTCTGATGTGTATTTTTGAGCATTGACTCTGAAGAACAGAAAACATGAAAGCAAAAAAAAAAAAAGTTAAAAATTTGGCCTTTGGTAGATTTTTGTTAAAAAAAAAAATTGTCAGGTTAAAAAATCTATAAGAACCACGAAAGCAATTGAATGAACTGAGGTCTTTTTCCTGCAGTAGTATGAAGTCGGGGGGGGGGGGGAGGGGGGGTGGGGAGGGGGCTGGCGGGGTTCTGTTGGATTTGGTGAATGCCTCATAAGGGTAGATTGCGGTGTTCAACACCAAGAGTTGGTCTGTGGGTCAGATGGCCACCTGGGAATCAATATGATTGCCAATAAAAGATTTCAAACCTAGATAGCCTCAATAATTTTTCACAGATATCAGTGAAATGAGCTTGGTGGTAGAGCTTGGCATTGGCAGACTCAGTAGTCAGCGATCAGTCTCCAGCACACTCTGACTCCTTAGCCCTGCAAATCATTCCTGCCTGAGCATGTGGGCTGGTCAGCAGCACCATTTCTTTTCATCAGCCAACAAAGATCTTCAGTGAGGGGCTACAGTGTACAGATCACTGCAGGGCAGGACCAAGCTTCTGTGCTGGGGCCTCTGTCAAATCCGTGGGGTTCTAGACTCGATTCACTTGAGGACATGCTCTGAGGGCTGTGAGGACTGCTAAGGAATGAGAGAGGGTGGGGGTTGAAGGCTGTCCCTGTGCAGACAGGTCAGGGGTGTCCAAGTCAGTCAGAAAAATAGATGATACTTTTCATAATCATGTAAGGCTTCATGGAGGAGGAGGAGGACCAGGTCTGGAAGCATTCTGTGTGATGAAGCAAACGGTTGTAGTTATTCAATGCTCACATGCCCCCTTGCATTTGAATAGGCGCTTTGCTTTTAAAAATGCCTTTACTTAGTCAGCCATCCTCCCCTTTTCTTCATGATCTCTCTGTGAGGCAAGGACATGGCTTCCCTTCAGGGAAGGGAAAACAGGCCCAGCTAGGTCTCACGACCTGTTTGCAACAGCACCGGGTTTGGAATCCAGGTTCCCCAATAGGGCGTTATTTTGTCTTCAACCCCTCCTTCCTGTCCAAATTCTCTGCTTTACATATCCTCACCTCCAAGTCCCCTCTCCCCAGTTCCATTTGCTGTCACACACCTGAGAAAGGGTCTGGTTCACTTACACTCAATGAGATTAGAATTTAAAAAAAATCATAATAATGCCCATATAAGCAGGTTAAGAAACTGAGGCTCAGGGAGGCTTAACAACTGGGCCAGGGCCACACAGATAGATTCATGATAGAGCTGGGATTCAGAACAGCGATTCCCACCCTTGCCTCCTGTGGGAGAGAAGAAATGTGTTCTGAGGGGGGTCCCTGGGTGGAGGGTGAGGAGCAGGGCACAGCAAGTTTCATGGAGGGAGGAGTTTGCAGGAGGAAACCCCTAATTTAAGGAGAGAGTGGGTGCCTGTTGTTTCATGGCTGCTGAAACAACAGGCACCCACTGGCAGAGCGTGAGAAAGACAACCTCATGAGGAACTTCAGGGTTTGTACACGGCCCGACAAGGGGTTTGGACTGATTCTGCAAGTAAAGGGTTCCTTGGAGGTGTTCCAGGAAGTGATGACACAGAGCACAAGGCGGCAGCTTTATGTGGTATGGACTAAAGGGGAAAACAGAAAGCAGAGCTGCTGGTGAGGAAGCTGTTTTGGGAACTCACAAGTCCACAGGCGGTGGAAGACCTTCCAAAGGCACAGCCGCCAGAGGCCATTCCACATCCCTCTTGCGTCGGGGAAGGTGGCCTACTTGCAAAGAACGTAGAACGATCTGCGTAATCCTCTAGAAAAGGTTGACTGCGTAACCCTGGACCGAGGAGAAACAAGAACTCAGATTGCTGCCCATAAGGTTATGACCTATACACTTCTAGGGTGTCCACCGCCCACAGTTCAGTGGCTGCATAATGATCAAGTTGAAATAAAAAGTTTCACCTTGAAATCTAAAACCAGAGGTCCAAGTTTCCTAACCCTTCCACCAAACAAAGCCAGTTTCCTCATTGGTTGACGTCAGACCTCTCAATGCCATCTATTAGATTTCAGGATTTACCTTTTGTTTTTTAAGTGTTTATTTTTAGACGTATGCTGAATTTTGATAGGAGCCGATGTTGTTTTATGCACAGGGCATTTTGTAGAGAAGCTTCAACTTAGTCTGCTGAGATTATTCAGCTTGAGCAGAGGCCTTTCTCATGTCCCCTGGACTTTGGTTCCAGTGGCCTCAGGAGCTTCAGACACCCCTACTGGCCCTTCGTGCTGCGCCTTTGCAGATCTTGCCAGGTGGTGGGTGCAGCCCACTTGGTTACTTGTGTTCCTGGACGCCCTATTGGTTTTTGGTTAACACAGGATGCAGGAGAGAGGGCACCACGAGTCAAGAAACTGTGTTTCTGGCCCTGCCTTCTGCCACTGATGCCTGCTGTGAGAGCATTGTCTGGGCATTGATTTCTTCACTCATGATAAAGGGGGCGGGGGGTGGGGGGGAGAATGCAGAGAGGGGATGTGGTCTTTGTGGCTCTAAATCTGATCCTAAAAATCTGTGAAAATGCAGCTCCTGGGAACGTCATGGGGCCATCACAGGCTTGTTTTTGTCGCATGAGCAAACAGTGTTTCTGTCTGGCATTCCTTTTTCTAAGCTCAGCTCAGGAAATGTTTCTCTCTTGACCAAAGCCTTTATGTAGGACCAGGCTGGCGTTCTACATCAGGGTTCCAAATGCAAACACCTTCAGTGGTCTGCCAGGAGGTATTCTGGTTGTCTTATTAAAGTGCACTAGCTGGGCTAGTATCTCCCTTCCATTTCAGGGGCATCCTTGCTCAATGATAACAATAAGAGCAAACATTTACCAGGTGTACCATTTAATAATGCGGATTTTGTAAGCAAAGAAAGCATGATGATTTCAAGAGAAACATCAAAAGTGCTTTATTCAAAGTAATGTCCATCGCTAGCTACACATTTCCCCCATTTTTAGGTAATTTGTGGATACAGTCCCAGTAGAACTTTTCTGGTTTTGAAGCAAACCATTCAGAGACCCAATTTTCCACTTCTTCATTCGTTTTTGAAGAGCTGCTCCGAAAGTGCGTGTGCCATCGATCTGAACAAGTGGTAATCTGAAGGAGCAAGGTCTGGTGAATACGGCGGGTGGGTTAATACTTTCCAAGGAAAATTTTTTAACTGGTTTTGAAGTGTGTGATGGTGCATCATCATGAAGCAAAATTACTTTGCCATGTCTTCTGGCCCATTCTGGTGGTTTCACGATCAAAGCATGGTTCTAGTACTGTAATAAAGTTACATGAATGTGGTTTCTCCCTCTCACAAAATATTGCATTATGTGTTCGCGCTTCTTGTGATGATGAGAGATGATAGGCTGCCAAGGTGATGAGGTGAAGGGAGGTGAGCGACCTGGGCATTGTGACATAGCATTAGGCCACTATAAAGGTTACACAAACGCAAGCCCTGGGATTCTGCAACAGTCCGATAACCGGAGCAGCCACTAAGTGACTAACGTTTGGGCAGTGTCTACAGTGTGGATACTCTAGGGCCTAGGCAAAGGGATGATTCATGTCTTGCAGAGTGGGAAGGCAGCAGGCTCTATCATGCTACTGAGAATGGTGTACAATTGAAAACTTTGCAATTTTTTGTTCTGGAATTTTCCTTTTAATATTTTGACCCGTGGTTGACAACAAGTCACTGAAACTCCTGATAGTGAAACCATGGATGGGGGTGAGGGGTCGGGGGTGGGGGTCTACTCTAGTTGGCTTCCAGAGACTTCCTTTTGTCTGATGATTGGGAGAGATTAAGCTCTTGAGGACAGTGAAACTCGTAAGAGACCAGGATGTATATGAAATGGTAGTTGGCTAATTTGTGTTTGGTGAGTTGACCAAACCACTTATGTCTGTCTGTTACCCAGGGCACCCTGGAATAACTCTTTGGGGTAATATTTTAAGCAATCTGAATTGTATTGGGAAAGTAATAAAAGAAAAAACAGCCCCTCTTCTTCCCATTACAGGAACTTTTTTGGCAGAGGCAATAAGAAGTCAAAACATCCACTTTTGACCCCACCAGAGCATTTCATTTTCATCTTGACATTCCAGGGAAAGTGCAGGAAGGAGCCCTGTGGTGTGGCAGGAGATGTGCATTAACTTCCCTGTTGGGTCAATGTGATATTCACTTGTGATTCATCAGCAGTATGTAATCCATTTTATTGGGAACGCGTGTGCAGGTTGCTAGGGAACTAAACTCCTTATCATGCTCTGGCTCTGAAGCTTGTTTTGGGCCTCGTGTGGCAGTGGGGTTTGTGGCCTCCCTTAGTCTTCTAAAAGCAGTATGGGGTGGGGGTGCAGTACAGGATGAGCTGAGGGTGGGAGTGGTGGGGAAAATGATGCCTTCGTTCTCACTGTTTCTCCCACCATTTATCTAACCCACACCCATTTTGTTTTATTCAGGGAATAGCTTAAATCCAGCCTCCCTTATCAAGCCCTAATTTATGAAGAGTTTCTAGATTCACCAATATTAACCCCAAATGAAACACAATGCCATTAAAGTTGAAATTCTTCCGTAGTCTAAAGCACCCAGAGTCTTGCTCCTTTGGGGGACTTGACTAGAGATACAGGAAGTATTTCCTAATGTCGTGACTTGGAAGTGCACTTGACAAAGAAGTAGGTGCACTAGGAGAAAACTTGAAAATAAAACCTGACCTTTAAAAGCAAATACATTTAGGTGTGACTGCTCACCTTACAAAAGCCAACGCTTATAAATGTTTACAGATGAATTCACTAGGAAGCACCTAACGCTGGCGAGATCCACTTAGATTGCCTGAAGGAGCGGCTGACTGTAGCCGGGTTGGGCAGAGTAGCCGAAATGCGAGGCATTAAACACAGCAGCAACAGAGGAGCAATACCAGGGAAGGGAGGGGAAGGTACCTGGAACACGTACCATCAGTCAAAGAGAAAGGGTTTTGCTTTAGTATATATTAGACAGTCAGTATTTTTTTCAAGACCTGGTGTGCCTTCAGCTCAGTACCAGGTGTGCCTGCGATAGAAAAGGCACAATCCTTGTCCAAAGAATGTCTAGTCTATGTAGGGAGGGAAGACTAGCACAGGTGAACCAGAGAATGAAGCATGATTCTGTGCAAAAATGAGCGAAACAGAAATGATCTTAGAGAGTCAGAGAAAGACATGTTTGAGGGCTTGGGTAGTAGGCATGTGTCTACAAATTGGAGGAACCCTCTCCACTGACATATGAAGGACTTGGTCACAGGAGTAAGAACCATGCATGGTGAGCACGTGGGATTGGCTCTGTGCAATCATGACATTGTGTGCAAAGGAACAAACCCTTGAGACAGATGTAGATGTTAATGTCGTTCAGATCCTCCCATCCAGCTGCCTGGCCCACTGTTGGTCTCTGCAGCTTTAAATCGCATTCCTCAGTTTATTGCCATGGTAACTGAAGAGAACCTGTTGTCTTGGACACAGGAAGTGAATATCCTGTGGATGCCACAGGCAGAAACAAAACTGGGTCCTTCCAAAAACTTTAAGTGATAGATGCTTCCACCTCAAACACTGTGTGATTCCTGGGCCTCTTTTCCCAAAAAGGGTGAGTTCTGTTCAGCTCTTGGAGCTACTTGCCAATTGTGAATCTTGATGGCTCAATCTTTAGCATAAAATGCCAGGCATTCAGATGCTCCTTTTTCCGCTGTAGAAAATGGTACAGTTTGCGGGATTGTGAGAGTAAAAAGCCCATTTGATCCAAATAGGCATTTTTGTGGGAAGGAAAAGTATAAGTTTAGAAGGTTGGTGTTGGTGTTGTGTTTTGTTTTTTTCAATTTATACAAATAGTTTAAAGATTAAGGTAAATCCCAATTTTATACTAAGGGACATTTAGACTGCATAGGTAAAGAAGGAAAAAAATAGGAAGGAGTATGAGCAGTTGGACACAATGAGAAACATAGAAGACTATGCAAAACTATTTATATCGGGATGCTTGGGCTCTGGCTAGGTAGCTTAGTTGGCTGGAGCATTGTCCCATATACCAAAGAAAGGTGACAGGCTTGATTCTTGGTCAGGGCACATACCCAGGTTTCGCATTCAATTCCTGGTTGGGATGTGTATGGGAGGTAACTGATCAATGATTCTCTCTATCTTTCCCTTCCTATCTCTGCAATAAATTTTAAAAAAAGAATAGGAACCTTTTTTTGGAAGACTGTATAATTTGGAATGTTTGAATGTATCTCTTTGATCTTTAAATCTACCAAAAAGTTGTCATTTTAATGTAAGGAAATGGTATTTGAATTGGAAAGTTGAGGAACTAACCACAGCTTACCTAAATGTGGCAATTTGCATCCAAATTGAATCAGTTCAATTCCTGTGTCATGACATTTTAAGGAGAATGCTTGAGGGATTTTTTAAAAGGACATTTTTAAAAGAGAAGGTGATACGTCCTTAAGAACTGAGACTTGAGCCTTAAGAACTGGTGATTAAATAGGGAGAGACACAGATAAAAGATATAAGTCCCAGAAAGATACTTGCAGCAATATATTGTTTAGAGATAAACACGTTGGTGATGAAACCAAAAAGAAAAACAGGGCAGGGATAACCAGGAAAGTCCATGTGATGATTATCCCTACCTGGGTGGGGATGGTGCAAGGGAGGGGAGGGGATGCGAGAGTGGTTTAAAGGAGCATCTGAAGTCCAGCAATCGTCTCTCATCTGTCCAGATACGTCATGGTTAACGGGGAGTTTGCTTTATTGGATTACTCTTTAAAACATGTATGTATGCATTATATTCTTCTGTAAATGTGCTTTATAACAAAAGAGGAGAGAGCATAAGACCACGAAGATATCCAAGCTGCCATGGATATATATTGGCATTTTAAATAATGATGTACCTCAAAACACTCTCACCGTAGTAACCTCTGTGCTGGAGGACAGCATCTGCATATGTTACTGTGCCACGAAAGTCCTGCTTTTCCTGTTGTCTTTGGCAGGGAGGCCTGACTCAAGGACAGGAAATGTGGCAACTGGTCACATGGTCGTGTAGCTGGGAGGTTAAAGCATAGTCCCCACCTTCTGACCCAAGGCCAAGGCCAAGGCCAGGCTGGGGCTGAGCTCGAGGGGTTATCTACAGGAGTGCTGGTCTACCCCCAACCCCCTGGCCTGGGGCCTCCCTTTCACAGGTTGAGGACTCTTGGGGAGTAACACAGCCCAGCCTTCCTTTTTCACCCTGCCTTCTCCTCAGGGGAGAAATCTCCCCTACTTTCCTTCACTTTGGTGCTGCCCTATATGTCTCAAGCCATGTTTTATAGCCGAGATGCGGTCTTCAAACATTTCACTTGGCAATTTGTACTATGAAAACCGTAGACATCTTTCCATTTTCCACCTACAAAATTATGGATTAATTCTGCTTTGAGGCTGTATGCATGCCTGCATGTCCTTTGGAGATCCTGACAGCTAGACTCTGTCGGGGACAAGTCCCTGCCTGTGCTGCCCGCCCCCAGACTCACTGCCCGTGGAAAACAGCCTTCCTTGCTACCACCACCCAAAGAGTTTATAGAGCCTTCTCTATAAGCCAAAAATAATAGTGGCGGACATTTTTTTTACAGCATTTTGCCTATATTTAAAAGCTCTTTACATATGTCGATTAACATAACCCTTGCCAGGGCTGGATGAGGTGGATCTCAGAGACATGGAGAGGCAGAATGCCTCCCGAATGCCTTCCCGTGTCACCCAGCTAGGGAGCAGGGGAACTGAGGTTTGAGCCCCTGTGCCTCAGAGAACATGCCCATACCCTGACAGGTGTGGTGTATACTGACCACACCTCTTACTATTCTCCCATTTCAGGGGTGAGCATGCTGAGGTTCGGAATTTTATCTCACAAAGGGCTGACGAGAGGGAGCCCTGGAAGAGGCTTTGGGATGGGACCAATAAAGATCTCCTCTGTCCCTGACTTCTTTATCATTCTCTTCACGCCACCCGCTCCCAACCCCATCCCCTTGGGATGGAAACTCCTCCCAGGGTGTTTGGATGCTGGAGCAAGAGCATGGGCGAGCCTGTACATGTATTGCTAATTGCTTAAACATCTTGGAAAGGAGGGTGTATTGTTATGTTGTGTGTTGTTTTTGAGTGTGTGTGTGTGTGTGTGTGTGTGTGTGTGGGAAAGCTGTTCATACAATGCTGGCCGACTCCTGAGCTTTAAAGTAAACAAGTACATCATTTTGTACAGAGAGAGTCTGGCAGAAGGAAACTGTAATAAAATATCACCCTCCTCCAGTGCGTGCTCTCTCTCTCTCTCTCTCTCTCTCTCTCTCTCTCTCTCTCTCTCTCTCTCGGCTCCATGCATGATGACCCCCTTCTCAGATTACCTCTCTGAGTGAATGTTTCCTGTACCTCCTTTCTCCTCACTGCCCTCACTGTGATACAAAGAGGAAAGTCCACCTGCAAAACATGGCTAGAGATTCTAAACCAGTTAGCAAGTTCAGCTACTTCTCCTCCAGGGGTGGTGAAAAGCCCTCACTTGCAAACCTGCATGACAGCTGAGCAGGGCGACCAGGCTGACAGCGCTCTGTGGTCCTCACATCCTGGGGTGCAACATGTCCCTGTGGTCTGAGAACCCGGACAGTGTTCTAGGCATCTCCCTTGCACCTGGGGCAGGTAGCACTGGAGAACCTTCCAGATGAGAATACACTCAGAGACACAGCCACCTTGCTGAGAGAACACCAGTATCCCACCCATAAACTGCCTCGCCTAACATCTGCATCCCTTCAACCCACACCAGGGGCCTTCTTGGTGGCCTCCTCAGACATAAGCTTGTCTTGGCATCTCATAATTCCCCGGCGGTATTTGGCCGTGAGGGCTTACGGAGTGGGAGAGACAAGAAGGGCAGAAACAGCGATCATCTGAGTCCCCCTTGGGCTTTCCCAACCATGCCCCCACCCCCACCCCCAGGATTCTAAGTGCTGTCCCTTCTCCCCCATCAGTGTTACTTCTGAAAAGCCATGGCCTCTTTCAGAGGTGTACCAGCACGCCATCGCTGACGTATAAGATGTAAGGATGCTGCCTTTAGGATTGCTGAAGTGATTATCTCCTAGGGTTGCTGCTATGGTAACACTTTCCTGAAGCAAATTATAAACCGTTACAATGGCAAATAGGGATTATCCATTTTAAATGACTTTGCCCTTTCCCCGTCCCAACACACCACCCACTTCTCCTAGCCTAGTCCCACGTGATGTGGGATAGTCCCTGCCTTCCTGCCCTATAACCTTAGGATCCTGCTATCTTTGTCATCCGTAGAATAAGTAGGTTTCCTCTCCCTGAAAATACCGTGTTTCCCCAAAAATAAGACATCCTCCGAAAATAAGACCTAGCGCATGGAACGATAAGACATCCCCTGAAAATAAGATCTAGCACATCTTTGGGAACAAAAATTAATATAAGATACTGTCTTATTTTTGGGGAAACAGGGTAGTAGTTTTCGTTTGTTTCTTTTCATGCTAGGTGGGAGCTTCTCTGGGCTGTGGATCTTGCCCTTGTCCTTGACCTTTTGCCTCCAGGGCATATTATTTTTATAGAGCTCCCTTATGAGTGATGTAGCAAACTCCATGTGACTGGAGTGTATATTGAAATGGACTTCCCTTACGGACTGTTTTGGGGAGCAACAGGAGCAACAAATTATAGTGGGACAGCCATTTTGATTTGGTTTGGAAAGTAATCACTTGTGGAAGGAGTCTTACAAATAGACCCAAAGAGCTTGCCCACTTTTACCACCCTCTTCTGAGACTTTGGGCACCGCTCATGGCCTATAAAATAACACGTCCTTTGTGGGATCTCAACCTGCCCTCATCCTCCCTCTCACTGCCCTCATCTCTCCTTCTCACTGCCCTCATCTCTCCTCACTGCCCAAGTTGTGGGCATGCCCTGCAGATTCCTGTCTCCCCGCCTGTAGGACGCAGCCGCACATCTCGGGTTCTCCAGCTCCCCACCCTCCTCACCTCCAGCCTCTTCTGTGAACCCTTAGTTCATCCGAACCCTTGGTGGTTATTAATTACTCTTCTCTCTTGGCACCCAGCATATAGAACCTGACTCTCTGTTAGATGTATATGCACAAATGACTTATCTCCCTAAACCTGTGGTCGGCAAACTATGGCTCATGAGCCACATGCGGCTCTTTGGCCCCCTGAGTGTGGCTCTTCCACAAAATACCACGGCCTGGGCAAGTCTTTTTTGAAGAAGTGGCATTAGAAAAAGTTTCAGTTTAAAAAATTTTGGCTCTCAAAAGAAATTTCAATCATTGTACTGTTGATATTTGGCTCTGTTGACCAATGAGTTTGCCGACCACTGCCCTAAACCAACTATAATACCCAAAGGCCAATGCAAACTTCTACTCGTGTGTGTGTGTGTGTGTGTGTGTGTTTAGGAAAAGCCCTCCTACCCCGAGTAAGTGCTCTGTACATGTGTCCTGTGGTTGCAATGCTAGTGAAAGCTGGTGTGGTCACACTCATTTCAGGAACTGAAGTCAGCTGACTTATCAGCTGCCGTCTTGTCACTGACTCATCATCTTCCCTCTTTCAACACATGGCTGTGGAGCTCTGCACAGGACTCTGCACTATTCTATTCACGTTGCCCCTCACGGCCAGTCACGATGGACTGCAGTTGGCATGGGAGAGAATCCCCTTAGACAAATTCATCTCACAGCTTTTTAGGGTGAGGGTATCTTGTTTTGAGCAGGCATTTTACTTCCAGAGATCTATTGTTTTGTCTGTTGTTGTTGTTTTTTAACTACCGGTGAAGATTGAGGATGCTCATGAGTCCTGGTCCCCCTGCTCCCGGAGTGGAAGTGATAATACCCCCCTCAGAGGGCTGATGAGGATTCATGAGAACACAGTGCTGGCAGGTGGCCACACGCAGCCCTTACACTGTTGGTCAGTCCTCTGCACATCATCACCTACCCCGTCCTCCTGGTACCTGGGAGATAAGCAGATGGTCGATGAGGGAACATGCACGGATCAGTGAGGCACTTGCTCAGGGGCCCATGATTGGTGACCCAAGCCCTCTCCTGGGCTGCTCCTCCTGCCACATGCATTTTAGGGGCCATGGGGAGAGGGCAGGCTCTGCCTGAGCAAACTATTGTCCCTCTCTTAAGATGGGCATGAGTTGGCTGGCAGGAATTGCCCTCATTACGGTCAGGCCACCTCCTCACCCCCAGCCTTCCAGAACCCTCCCCTCTGCTTGCCTCCAGTAGTAGGATTTTTTTTAAAAGGTTACCATGTATTTTTCCTACATCCCACGAATCCCAGTAAGTTCCAGGAGGACTTAGGCATTTTATTGGCCAGGCTGAAAAAAGCCCAGGCAGCCATGGTGGGCTGGTCCTTGGAGACGGACTGGCGAAGCGAGCGGTGATTTATGAAAAGTCCGGTAACCCTAGAAGCGCCTAATCTGGAGGCTGAGAGAAAGGGGTGAAGCGTTTTAATCCTCTCCATTATTTCCTCATTACGAGTGACTCTCTAATTAGTCATGGGTCAAGTTTCTCTTCCAAGGTGTGTGCTTGAGGGGATAGTAACGAGATTTCATGTTTCCCAGCTGAGGTTCCCACCTCTGGGGCCGGCCAGTGTTTTCTGCTGTGAGAAAGAGCCTCTTTGCCAAGAATTCACCATGTACTGGAAACAGGAAAGTATGGAAAATGAAGTAGTTCGCATCAGGGCTGCCTCTAAAGGTCAAGGTTTCATTTATAGAACTGGAGCCACCCCGTTGGAGGAGGGTGGGCCATTCAGTGCAAAACGAAGAATGCAGGGGCCTGGGCCGGGTGGTTCCACTCCGGCTGCAATGGTGGGAAATCCACACAGAGTATTTACACAGATCAGTCACCTCTGGGAGGATGAGAGAGGAGAAAAGGTGGACCAAACCTTAGGCATGTCATTTTATCTGCAGAAATGACAACACACACCACGTCAGCAATTGGGGAGCAAGAGAGGGGTCAGGTAGCCAGAGCTCCTCATCATGTTCGCTGGGTGCTGGTGAAAAGTCCCCCAGAAGTCTCCTGATCACAGTCGGACGTGGGCCTTGCTAAGTGGATGATTGCATTGCACCTCGTGCATTGCAACTCTCAGGGGGCTGGGTGAGTGGCGGGTTATAGTCCCACCCCTGGAGATTCTAATTCAGTAGGACTGGGGGGTTTGCATCTGTTCGTGCAGGGCAGTCACTGGCCACACTTGTGGCAGAGCTGCCTGCTGCTGGAGAGAGCTGGCTGTAAAGTCAATCCCCACGTAGCTGCTTCAGGCACTGTCCTAGACCTGCTGGGATTTGCAAAGGGTTCATATGCTACGAGCCTTATCCTCATTCTAAAGCACATGTGTGACGTGGAGGGGGCAGTACAGGGTGTGACAGTGAGATGGTGGACTGGTAGAAGACTTCCATGAGGGCCCACTGGGCGTGGAAGGTGTGCTCTAGTCGAGCCTGGAGATCTGGAGGATTTGTCCAGATGACGGGGAGGCAGGGGGTGGGGGGGAGAGCGGGCAGCAGGGGAGCATTTTTGAGGAGGGCCCACCAGTGTGAGGACAGCCTGGAGCTGGCTATTTCCCCAGCCTGAAAGTATAAGTCTCAGTTTCAAGAAAGGCATGAGCTCAGCAGGCATTGGCCAAGGAATCTGGTGTTCATTTTAATGAACCTGGTGTGGGCACCAAGACTGGGCAGTGGCCCAGCCCACCATCAGAAGGCAAAGCCTTAGGCTAGCCCAAGATGCAGGAGGCAGATAGCACGCTGGGCTTTTAAGAGGTTCTGCTCTGAAATAAGGTGTCCTGGCCACCGTGAACTATGATCTGAGGGACTTCAGCACCTCAGAACGCATACCTTGATGCTGCTTATAAAGGATGTTCCAGATTTTTGATGAACTCACTTTTATGTGATCCTTAGGTGCAACTTAAAGGACTGCTACCTTATTTAATGGGTAAGAACACAAGTGGAGGATTCGTGAAATTCCACAGTGATATGGGGTGGCCCTCTGCCCCTCAGCAGAGATTTTCCTGCCACCCACACTAAGGAACATTTGCTGGGCTCCTGGGTCATTTTTAGGGCTCTGTCTCTGTTTAAAAAAAAAAAAAAAAAAAAAAAAAAAAAAGAAAAGAAAAAGAAAAAAGCACTGACCAGGTAGCTCAGTAGGTTTGAGCATTATCTTAATATGCCAAGGTTACAGGTTCAATCCCTGATCAAGACACATACAAGAATCAGCCAACAAATGCATGAATAAGTAGAACAAATTAATGTTTCTCTCTTTCTCTCTCTCCCCCCTACCACCTTCCTTTCTCTCTAAAATGAATTTTTAAAAATTAAAATAAAAAGAATGTCTTCACCTATTGACCTTTAAGATCCATCTACATTGTCTCTTTCTTTGCAGATAGCTGGGTCTGTGCCCCCCACCCCTTTCTAAACAAGTCTAATTTCTTCTTCCTTTAATCCTAAGACTTTGTTACTCTGTGCTCTGTGGCACTATTTACCTTATGCTTCTTTATATGGTAGTTATGTCTGTGACAGTGTTTCCCACCAACCTACACTCTAAAGGAAGTGAGGAATTGGATGGGATGGAGATATATATATATATATATATATATATATATATATATATTTT
Organism: Pipistrellus hanaki; assembly: GCF_964339955.1. NCBI lineage: Eukaryota > Metazoa > Chordata > Mammalia > Chiroptera > Vespertilionidae > Pipistrellus > Pipistrellus hanaki. The sequence goes on from NC_140514.1 coordinate 21,577,553, forward strand.
TTTTTTTTTTTTTTTTTTTTTTTTTTTCCCCATCTGCTTTGGCTCTTCGGTGCAGGGGCCTAGTGGGAGATAAAGCTGAACACAGGTGGGCGCTGTGTTTAGAGGGTCTCAGGTGGCAATGAGAAAGTTGTGAAAGGTCACTGGAAACTCGGCTATCCCACGTTCCAATCCACCAAACAGGCAACTGGGCCCAGGCCAGTTAAGATGCCAGCTCTTGAGAACTCCCCAAACCCTGCCAGGCTCAGCCCCATCACCCTGCCTCGGGGTCACCCGGTCCATGGCTGACTCAGACTTTCCTGCATCCCTTCCAGTGATGACTATTGCTCTGCCAGGGGCACAAACCAGGTCCCCTCCGGGCCACAAGCACCCTCCCCACACATAAATCCCTGAGGTCTGCAGGAATTCTCCTTCAGTCTGTCTGGAACCACTCGAATCCCACAGGCTGGGGGTGGGCAGCTATTCTTACGAAAAGCATTGCTCAGTTCCTGGACTAAAAAGGCATTGGAGAGCTGAAGATAAGGATCCTCAACTCCAAGTCAGGCATCTCTGCAAGCAAGCCCTGTGACTTGCTCACCCCTCCCGTCCATCTGGGATTACTCGGGTATGAGAAAAGCAGGGAGGCATCGTTGCCATAGAGGTGGCCAAAGGGATTACCTGCTAATGCCATTTGGTTGGGGAGGCATTTTTACTTAAGATACTCTGGAAGAGTTCAAATGTCCCCCAGGCTAATGCTCCCATCTCCAGTTTGGTAACACTATAGCTGAGCATTGTTTTACTTGCCATTTTTTGAAAAGAGAGAGAAAACTAGCCAAGCCATTATTCAACCCAATAATAATACGTTTGAAAGAAATAACCACAACTCTCACACCTTACCTTTGTGGGCAGGATATTGGGAGGCTATTGTTTCTTCCACCTACAGAAACGGGTCTGGGTTACGGGCAGAGGACAGGGAATCAAAGGACTAAGAGGCCTTTGGGAGTTGGCAAGAAAGCCTGAACGATGGTAGCTTAGCCAGAAATGGGTGTCCTCGATTTTGAAGGCTGGTTGACTTTGGGAAAATGATGGAAACTCATTGAACCTTTGTTTTCTCATCGTAAAAAGATAAATGGTGCAGGTGTTAGCTAACCCTGAGGATGGTAATCATTTTGCATTATGTAAGTGTATCAAATCAACATGTTGTACACCTTAAACTTAAGCAATGTTACGTGTCAATTATGTCTAAGTAAAGCTGGGTGACAATGGGGATGGGTGTCTATGACCAGCTCCTAGTGTTCTTTCAGGGTTTGGATGTGTTGATGTATGTGAGCTGCTTAGTGAGCAGCTGGGTGTGGGACTGAATGGCTGGAGGCCCTTCTTCTATATTTATAAGCCAATTATACTCTTGGTATAATTTTGAGAACGAAATTCAAGAGGCTACAAGGCGTCTAAAACTGGCAGCAATTGCCAAATGACTGAAGTTCCCAGACAAGGGAGCAAATGTCAGCTCTTGGCAAAGTGGGATGGGGAATTTCTGAGTGTGATATTTGAATAAAGAAATCTAAACTAGTGGGGGGAGGAGGGGGGAAGTTTCCCCAGATCTTATCATTGTACAATGAAGAGTTATGTAAAAACTTTTTGTCCCCACCGCATGTTTACTTACCAATGGGCAGGATATCTTGCAGGCCAAAAGTTCAGACTACTGTTCGCTCCCAGGTGATGTGTGAACTTACAATGAACCGGCTTCAGAAGAGGCTCGAAAAATGTCTTGACCCCCAAATGTTCCCGCCTCCCCAAGGTTCCCCAGTGCTTGCCACGGTCCTCGGTGCTGTGCTGCGACCATCTGAAAAGGGGAAATGAAGGCATAGAGATAACAGCTTCCCTCCCGAATCCATACACTCACACACAGTACTTTTCCAGATATTTCCTTGTGAGTAACCTTCTTGTTCCATTACATCAAGCTTCCAGGCTTACCCCTGCTTCATAATGATAAACACAGCTCCTGTACCACGTCCAAACAGTGGAATGACAGAAATAGATTATTTATTTGTATTTTTTTTAAATGCTGATTTACTTTGAATTTTTGTGCTTTTTGCTGTAGCAGCTATGAATATCTTCAAGTTGGGAACTCAATCCTACTAATCAACATTGGAAATGCCAGCACAGTTCCTGGCTTCTAGTTCATATTCAGAAAATGCCTTTCAAGTGCAATTTATCTAGTTCCTAAGGCTTCTCGCGTCTACTGTTAAAATGCAGGTTAGCATGGTCGTAAGATCCTGGCCTTGGTTTAATTGCCCTTCTGTTTTAACTGGCTGTGTGATTTTGGTCAAGCAGCTTAACTTCTCTGTGCTTCCATTCCTTTTATCTGCAACATGAAGAGAACAGTAATTAATGAGGAAAATGTTGAGGATTAAACGAGTGGTTATAATATGAAGTCTTTAGTAAATCATCTGACATATCTAATTTGCTATGATTTCTGTTACTGTGCTCTTCAACTCTCCCATCTCCTATCCAGTTTCTCTGTGCCTCTCACCCCTCCCTCTGAGAGTAGTTCCCGGGAGCGTGGAAACCAGTTGTCAGTTCAGACGCCATTTTCTTTCCACAATTGCCCGGGACCCGTCAGAGCTTCTAATTCCCTACACTAATGTCCCCCAAAATTGTCACTAAATAAACCTCAACCTAGACTGTCCCTTTATTTCTACTGACCGTGTTTTTCTGGCTGCACATTGGTTCCTCTTATTAAAAAAACAAACAAACAAATAAAACTTTGCTCCCCAGATGTAACTTGGATCTCTGGATCAACTCAGTCTTCTGCTTCCAGAAGAAGCTAATATTCTTTAAAGTATTTTTCCTCTTACTCATTGTGTATTCAATAAATAGTTAAGGATGACAGTATTGACATTCAGAACAAGGCCCCCTTGTTTCACCCAAGTCTGAGCTTGCTTATTTTCTCTATGGCTCATGCTTGTCACTGATCCAGGAAGAGGATGTTAGGGGTCCCATCACCATCTACACTCCTTGGGGGTCTCTGTTGGTCTCCACGGCATCCTAGATTTATTCATCCTCTCCTCAAATTTCCTGTGGATGTGTTTCTGGACTACCATGCTCACCAACCTATGCTATTTCTAGAATTGCCATTTTTACCTACTGAGGGTAGACATTTGATATCTCAGAAAATGTTGACTTCTCAACTATGGCTGGAAGCTCCCTGAAGGCAGGTCTTGTGTTTTGTGCATTTTTTTGGATTCTCTGATTCTCCGAACAAACAGTGCCTGGCTCACAATGGGTACCCAGAGAATGTTAACTGAATGGAACTGAACTGGGCCTCAAAGGATGACTAGATTGTAGCTGGAAGAACTGAGAGCTAAGGGCATTCCAGGGAGGACAAAGGTGGGAGCTGGAATTCTGAAGGATGAATAGTAAATAGACTGCAATTTAATTACATACAAAAGTAATTAGCCCTAGCTGGTTTGGCTCAGTGGATAGAGCACCAGCCTTCAAAATGAAGGGTCCTAAGTTCAATTCCAGTCAAGAGCATGTACCTCCATTGCAGGCTCCTCCCGGCCCAACCCCTGGTTAGGGCACGTGCAGGAGGCGACCAATCAATATGTTTCTCTCACATTGATATTTCTCTCTGTCTTTCCCTCTCTCTTCCTCTCTCTCTAAAATTCAGTGGAAAATATCCTTGAGTGAGGACTAACAACAACAAAGAGTGATCAGAGGACAGACAGAGGGCAACAAGCTCTGAATATGTTAGAGCACCATTGTCTGCTCTGGCTTCAAGTTAGAATCACTTGGCTCTTTATAAACATCCCTCCCTCCCCCTAGTTCAGCTGTACCTGGGGCCTGGGGAGGGTTCTGGGCATGGGCTGGGAACCACTGACTTAGGACTTACAGGGTAACTTTACAGAATGTGGTGAGGTTACCACACCAGGAGGCTTGTTTTAATATAAATTGCTAGCAATCTTGGGGAAATGGCAGAATCTGCCTCTAACATCTTCCAAGCTGGAGTTTAGAATTCTAGAGTGAACTTAGAATTGGATAAAAGTCAATGAAAGAAATCTGTTCCTGACACAGAATTAACGATAAGGACTAATAACAGTGGGAGTGGGCAATGCTAGTAACTAAGACTTCACTACCCTTACTTTTCTTTATTCATAACCCTCACAGTCTGAATCTTACTGATTTCTTGAATGCTTGCAAAGTGACAAATCGCAAATTTAAATGTGGTTCAGACTTCATCCTATATCTAGGTCACAGCAAAAGCTGCCATAGGTACCAGGAATGAGAATTTTTAAAAAATATATATTTTATTGATTTTTATTTTATTTTTATTTTTACAGAGAGGAAGAGAGAGGGACAGAGAGTTAGAAACATCGATTAGCTGCCTCCTGCACACCCCCTACTGGGGATGTGCCTGCAACCAAGGTACATGCCCTTGACTGGAATCGAACCTGGGACCCTTCAGTCTGCATCCAACACTCTATCCACTGAGCCAAACCAGTTTTGGCAGGAATGAGAATTTTACAAGTTAATGAGGGCACTGTTTGTATTTCCAGTCTTCAAAATAAATCATCTCCTTTAACCGTCATATCCTGATGTTCTAAAAAATCATTTCTGTTCATGAGTGATACAATGTAATAATTTCGTAAATACATTTGTGTTCCATGAATCTTCAAGTTCATGGCAAGGACACCATCTTAAGTGTTTCTTACATTGGTACCAGTAATTAAGCTATGGAACTTTAACCAATAATTACTCTTGATCATAGAATACTGGGTATGCCCATGCTCTGTGTAAGATTTTTAAAGCACTTGTTCAAACAAAACAAAATGCTTTTCATGGGGGAACTGGTTCATTAGCCTTACCTGATGCTTGGGCTTTCATCAAGGCATATACCCTTAGAGAGCACATATGTCCCCATGGGAACACATTGGGTTTTAAAGGAAGAAAATCACATGTGCACATTTCTCCCTGCACCTGTCCAAACTCAGTCACATCCATGCCTATGTCTAGAAGAAAGGCAGAAAATTGCACCGTGCAGAAAGCTGTAGCATTTGCAGGAACTTAACAAGCTTTGCCAGCATTGACCTGAGTAACCATGAGAGCAGTGACTTTGGGTTTGTTTACCAGACTAACTCGAAAGTCACAAATAATAGCTTTTTGCTTACTGTGGAAAGAACAGCATAATACTAAAATGTTCCTGGTGAATAACTTCCCATGTGCATCATGACAAAGCACAGATCTGTTTACATTGCCTTGCTTAGTGAAATTTAAAATTCTTTGAGCTGGAGGAATTTACCCTAAAATGCTACAGCACTGCCAACAGCTTGATATTGAAAATAACCAGTGTCCATTTTAACATTGTTAGCTTGAAACCTCATATATTCTACCCTGAGGACATCGTGTGAGCTTTCCTTTTCTGTGGTTGATTTTTAGTTATTGCAATGTCTGACTTCTAGATCACAGAATGTGGTGTCATTTGGCAGTCCCTTTCTCCGAAATCCCATTTTTAATTTTTGTTGTATTTTTAAAAATATATATGGCAGTTATGGCTAAACTCCAAAAGCTGAGTACTGGAAATACCAGCCAGTTAATATTAACATTGTTGAAAATAGTACTTTAATGAGAAAAGAAAAAGTTAAAATTAATAAATTAGCAGTTTATTATGGATAAGCACCTGCTGGCCTCTACAGCGAGCGGATCTCAGCTAAGAAGGGCGGTAGCTTCCACTGCTGACTCACATTCCATCTCTGTGAGCTCCCCTTCCAATCCCCTTTTCTCCCCCACCATCCTAGTCCCCCCCCCCCCCAAAAAAAAATAATGTTGCCCCTTTTTTTCTTATTAAGGTGAGGGAAAAAAGTTTTAACATTTGTTTACTGCCTAAATCAGTTGGAGCTTTTTTTTTTTTTTTTTTTTTTTTTTTTTTTTTTTTTTAAGGAACATTGGTAAGAAGGGAAAAATACACAAGTAAATAGGAGAGGTCAGAGTGCAAGATTCTGTTCCAAATTTAAACAGAGTGGCATGGCCAGCCCAGCTTAAGAGGTACATGTGTCAGGCTGTGATTCTTTTTCTTTGACTCTAGAGAACCAAGGAAAACCCCCAGCCCATTTAAAGACCATTGTATAACCTGCTCTTGGTCCTTCTATTTAATTTCTTTTTTTAAATATATATTTTATTGATTTTCTACAGAGAGGAAAGGAAAGGGATAGAGAGCTAGAAACATCGATGAGAGAGAAGCATCAACCAGCTGCCTCCTGCACACCCCCCACCGGGGATGTGCCGCAACCAATGTACATGCCCTTGACCGGAATTGAATCTGGGATCTCTCAGTCCGCAGACCAACGCTCTATCCACTGAGCCAAACCGGTTTTGACTATCTATTTAATTTCAATCAATGGCATGAGTCCTAAGTGGTATATGGTTAAGTAAAAAAAATGGGAGAAGAGATCTCCCCCACAGAAGTCTTCTATCCATCTTATAAAATATCAGAGGTGAGGGGGCTCACTCCCTAATGCCCAGCTGTGGAGACCCTCTCAATTCTCCCAGCCCGACTCTGGGATTCACCATGGACATGCTAATTCACAGGCCCGGACCTGGTCATCACTTTTATTTTCAGACATCTCTATACAACACTGTTGTTTTTAATAGAAGAATGTAGTCAAGTTTCACAATAATATTGGCCTCTGTAGCTCCTGCTTTTTCAAGCCTTTTTAAAGTTGTGGTGGTTTCCTGAGAGATCCTCTGTGTTTTATAACTTCATTCAAAACTCACAAGGCAACTTCCCATCCAAATTAAACATTTGACGTGGGAAAACTTTGTGGGGCCTTCAGAAAAACATTTTCTGAAAGGTGTTCTGTAAATATGGGATTATTACTACTCTTTGTGCCAAAATCATGTTAAATAAAACAGTTTTCAGATCTGTACTTTTACTGACCCAAAGCCCTCTTTCATCATGGTTATATCCTTAATCTGTTCTAGGATCATTGCCATAATCTTATCACTCTAATTATAGCCCCTCAAAAATGTGAAATATGTTATATAACTGAGAGCTTGTTTGGACTTCTTATAGACATGCTTATATGGCAAGAAAAACAATGTTCAGTCCAATAGGGAAGGGTAGGACTCATACATGTGGTAATTATTCCAATTTGAAAAAGTGATATTAGAAATGCCCAGTTGATCTCTTTTGTAATACATTACATTAACTTTTTTTTTTTAAATTATTGATTTCAGAAAGGAAGGGAGAGGAAGAGAGAAATAGAAACATCAATGATGAGAGAGAATCGTTTATCGGCCGCCTCCTGTGCCCCCCCCACTGGGGATCAAGCCCGAAACCTGGGCATGTGCCCTTGATTAGAATCAAATATGGGATCCTCCAGTCCACAGGCCAATGCTCTATCCTCTGAGCCAAAGCGCCTCGGGCCACATTAACTTTTTTTTTTTTTTTTTTTTTTTAAACTCAAAGGGCAATTACATAGTGCACTCCTAGAGATAAAGTATATGGTAATGAGAAGGTGTTATAGTGAGTAATGGAAAGATCACCAAACTTCTTCATTATCAGAGTCATTGTATGGGTGGTGGCAATGTGTGGTGGGGGGCGCCACAGGGAAGGGTTTTGGGCAACTGAGGTGATGTATCAGAGAAAGTAAGGTAAGAGAGGGGTTCTGTTACTTTTGATTGTTCCCCTGCATCTCCATTGTTGCAGGTGAAGGAATCAGAAAGGAATTTCTATTTCTATGTTTATGAATCATTATAGCTCTTCTCAATATGTCTGAATATCCTCAGCAATCTTGAGAAAGAAGAACAAAGTGTATATATTAAACTATATATACTACAAGGCTGCAGTAATCAAAACAGCATGGTACTGGCATAAAAAAAAGGCATGTAGATCAATGGAACAAAATAGAGAGCCCAGAAATGTACCTACACCTTTATGGCCAATTAATATTCGATAAAGGAGACAAGGACATACAATGGAGTAAAGGCAGTCTCTTCAATAAATGGTGTTGGGAAAATTGGACAGGTACATGCAAAAAAAAAAAAGAAAAGAAAGAAACTAGATCACCTATTTACACTGTACAAAAGGGTAAACTCAAAATGGGTTAAAAACTTAAATGTAAGTCACGAAATCATAAAAAACCCTAGAAGGAAACATAGATAGTAAAATCTCAGATATTTCTCATAGCAATACTTTTTGATATATCTCCTTAGATAAAGGTAAAAAGAAAAAATAAACAAATGGGATTCTATCAAACTAAAAAGCTTTTTTACAGCAAAGGAAACCATCAACAAAATGAAGACAACCCACTGAATAGGAGAACATATTTGCCAATGATGCATCTGATAAGGGGTTAATTTCCAAAATTTATTAAGAACTCATAGAACTCAACAGTGAGAAAACAAACAGTCCAATTAAAAAGTGGGAAAAGGCCCTAAATAGACATTTCTTAAAGAGGACATACAGATGGCCAATAGACATATGAAAATATACTTGATATCACTAGTCATCAGAGAAATGCAAATCAAAACCACAAGGAGATATCACCTCACACCTGTCAGAATGGCTATCAATAAATCAATAAACAACAGCTGTTGGTGAGGATGTGGAGAAAAGAGAACCCTCATACTCTGTTGGTGGGAATGCAGACTGGTACAGATACTGTGGAAAGCAGTATAGAGTTTCTTCAAAAAACTAAAAATGGAACTTTCGTTGGGCCTATTGATTTTACTTCTGTGAATATATTTAAAGAAACCTAAAACACTAATTCAAAAGAATGTATACATCCCTGTGTACTTTGCAGCATTATTTACAATAGCCAAGATCTGGAAACAGCCCAAGTGCCCATGAGTAGATGAGTGGATAAAAAAGCCATGGTATTTACACAATGGAATACTACTTAGCTGTAAAAATGAAGGAAATCTTACCTTTTGTGACAGTAGGGATGGACCTGGAGAGTATTATGCTAAGTGAAATAAGCCAATCAGAGAAAGACAAGTACTATATGATTTCACTTATTTGTGGAATGTAATGAACAAAATAAATCAACAAACAAAATAGAAACAGACTCAAAGACAGAACAGACTGACAGCTCTCAGAGAGGAGGGGAGGTTGGAGGACTGGGTGAAAAAGGTGAAGGTGAAGGGATTAAGAGAAATAAAGAAAAGAAGGAAAGAAGGGAGGAAGGAAGAAAGGAAGGAAGGAAGGAAGGAAGGGAAGGAAGGAAGGAAGGAAGGAAGGAAGGAAGGAAGGAAGGAAGGAAGGAAGGAAGGAAGGAAGGAAGGAAGAAAAGAAAGGGAAGGAAAGAGATACAAGCAACAGTATGATGATTGCTAGAGGAAAAGGGAGGTGGGGGGAGGGGAGGTGGAGAGAACAAAAGGGAGAGAAATGGTGGCAGAAAGAGAGCTGACTTTGGGTAGTGAGTACAGGAAATAGGATGCAGATGATGTGTTAGAGATTTGTACACTTAAAACTTACATGGTTTTCTTAACCAATATAACCCCAACACATTTAATTTAAAAGCACACACACACAAATAAAACCCGGTTTCTGAGTAGTGGCCCCATATACTGTAGGGTATAGGTCAACAGTGGCTTTGTCATTCTGATGCAGGGATCCAAGCATCTCTTCCTTACACAAGTGGCTATCAGTGTTTCCATCAAACATCGGCCATTCCCTACACTGTTATGTCTCATGGAAGGACAACAGTCGCCTTGGCTGAGCTCGCATGGTGGTTTGGGGGCTTTCATTCAAGTGTGACAGCTTAATTTTTGTCTGGAGACATCCCATACAATAATTATTGTTGTATTTGGCTGTGACGTGATCCCATTTTTGTGTCAGTGCTCAGTGCTTTCTCTTCATGTGTTTACTCTTGAGTTGAGGGGGTTGCTGATTTAGCATGCTGTCATTCAGTCTAGGGTTTATACCCTTGAACATTGTCTAATGCCTAATCCTGTAGAAACCTGGGACACCCAAAGCTCCTGACAGCAACTAGGGTCATCACACACAAAGCTTTCACGTATGCTCATTTACTTAGAGGTGGTGGACAAATAAACTAGCAGCCCCTCTCTGCCTGCTAAGCAGGGGCATCTCCTCAGGAGGAGGGCATCACTGTACACTGAGTGCGGTGCTAGGATAGGTTAAATCATGAGCTCTTACTTTATCATTCTATAGTGTACCTTGTTGTACACATTATGTATTTGTACTCATATTGATTTTCACAGAGCAGAATACACAGAACCATGTATCTTATGCTCCACAGGCGAGTTAAAGCAGCCTTTTTCAAACTCCGGGTCATGTTTGACTAGTGTGTCATAAAATTCATTGAGTGTATCTCCATGAACATTTTTTTCTTTAGTGAAATAGAATGGGCTAGAAAATATAAGAGTGCACCTATATATTTTTTTACATGTAGTAGAGATAATAGTCATATTGGAAAACACTTCCAGCTACTTGTGCATATACATGTGTGTATGTATGTGCAGAAAATATGGGTGTACTGTCATATTTTCCACCCTCAGATGTGTGAATAAACTGGCTATTATTGTCTACACATATATATTTATTGAGTTACCAGCACCATGTTAAAAATAAAACAAAACTGATTAAGAGACGTTCGAAGCGATTCTGGCCATATTCTTTGACATAGGCGATTTTGCCTTACATTCTGCCTTCTCTCTCATTCCTTCCTAAGAAAGGCTATCACTACATTCACTGGTTCACAGGGACATTCTGGCTAGTAATATTGGAGGGACTTCTCAGGCTCTGATGAGTAGGGTCTGCATGTTTGCTTTATTCCCTCACTCTTCCTCTGGAGTATCAAGTATGTCCACTCTGCTGTAGAAAGGGGAATGTTAGACTGAAGGTCTTGAACTGCGTAGGGTGTGGGGCTCTGGCAGAGGAAACTGAGTCAGCAGGTGAGAGACCAAAATATCATCTCTAGAGGGCAAGACAGTAGCCAGGAGGATGGTGTCTGATGGTAAATGAAATTCCTCCCTGTCTACCAGAGAGATCAATGTTCCCACTCACCAGCAAGCTATGGCTAGGATTCATTCCTGAGGGAAGACCTGGGATGATGCCACGGGGCAGACCCAATTCCTAAAGGGTTAGATGCCATCCTTGTTCTGAGCAAACTGGCTGCTCAAAGGTTGACCACGCAGCCAGTCTCTTCCTCTAGCTGGGTGTGGCCTTCTCCAGCACTCTGGCATGGCTCTGGGGCTGGCCCTACCTCTAGGATTACAGAGGGAATTTCCAGCAACATGTGGGGATGCACAGCTCCACAAGGCAGTCTTTTTCAGAAAGTGGCCCAGAGAACTCTTGCTTCTCATCAAAATCACCTGCTCACATGGAATCTTCAGGCTGATTCTCAGGTGATTTTAACAAGCCTTCCACCTTGAGCAAGACTCTTTCAGGGGTCTCTTAAAGATACCATCTGATAAAAAAGGACTGGGCCATGAGGTGTTTGAGAAATCCTGTGGGTTGAAGGTCCCTGCTTTGTTTTCTATTTTTTTGGAGATCCACATTTACCTTAATTAGAGATGTTTCAAAGCACAGGGTTCAGAGCAGGCTGGACCAGGCAAGTGTACAGCCAAGGGCTCTCCCTGAGCTGTACCTCTTTACTAAGCTGTTAACTGATAACTCTTTGCTAAGCTGTTTCCGAAACACTCATTGGAAAAAGATTATTAAAAAAATATGTTTAGCCGAAACCGGTTTGGCTCAGTGGTAGAGCGTCGGTCTGTGGACTGAAAGATCCCGGGTTTGATTCAAGGGCATGTACGTTGGCTGCTGGCACATCCCCAGTGGGGAATGTGCAGGAGGCGGCTGGTCGATGCTTCTCTCTCATCGATGTTTCTGGCTCTCTATCTCTCTCCCTTCCTTTCTGTAAAAAATCAATAAAATATATTAAAAAATATATATATGTTTAATTTAAATAATTTTTTATTTTTCAATTATAGTTGACATACAATATTATATTAGTTTCAGGTATACACTCCATAGACATTATATAACTTACTTTGTTATCATCTGATAAATCTAATACCCATCGGACAGCATACAGAGTTATTAGAATATTATGAATTGCTAGGGGCTCAGTGCATGAATTCATGCACCTTGAAAGGAACTGTGGAACTCGAAGCTGTGGTGGGCACAGGGATGGGTCTTGGCCCATCCTCCAGGCCTCCTCCCCTCCTGCTGAAGCCCCTGGTCCCCTGTCTGCCAGCAACTCTGCTCCCACTGCCCCACTCCTACGCACTAAAAGGTGACAGTGCAGAGCAATTGGGACTGTGCCAGCAGCAGGTGTGAGCAGTGTCAGCACTGTCAGCCAGTGCGAGCAGTAACCACCAGAGACTCACCCTGATGACAGCAACCGGCGCTCCACCTTGGTCTGATGTCTCCACACACTTGCTCCACCATCCCACCATAGCTGACGCTCACCATGTTCCGTGCTTTGCTACCTGCTGCTGATGCCCGCCATATTCATTCGCACCCCCTGGTGGTCAGCACATGTCATAGAGACCAGATGTTCAGTTCTACCGATTAGTCTATTTGCATATTAGGGTTTTTTATATATAGAATAGAGGCCCATTGCAGGAAGATTCCTGCAATAGGGATTCTTGCTGCAGTCGCTGCCCTGCCTGCTTCCCTCCCTTCTCCCCTACCCTGCCTGCTTCCCTCCCTTCTCCGCCACCCTGCTTGCTTGCTTCTCCACAGCTTTGCTCCCTTCTGCAGCATTTGGCTTCTTTTTATACTGTCTTCAGTCTTCGCTCTGGCCTGGATATGCAAATTAACTGTCATCTTGGTTGGGTTAATTTGTGTACTTGCCCTGATTGGCTTGTGGGTGTGGCTTGTGGGCATAGTGATGGTACGGTCAATTTGCATGTTTCTCTTTTATTAGATAGGATATTCTCTATGCTGTGCTTTACATCCCCATGACTATTCTGCAATAAAAATTTTGTACTTCCTAATCCTTTTACCTTTTTCACCCATCCCCCTACCATCTGATAACCATCAGAATATTCTCTGTATCTATGAATCTGTTACTGTTCTACTTATTTCTTTTGTTCAGATTAATTTGTTGATAGATATATTTTTATTGCTATTTTATTGTTTGTATAACAATGAACTTCTTCTTCTTCTTCTTGAAGACCCTTTAACAGTTCATGTAATTCTGTTTTGCTGATGATGAACTTCTTAACTTCACTTGTCTGGGAAGTTATTTATATGTTCCTCAATTCTAAATGATAGCTTTGCTGTATAGAGTAATCTTGGCTATAGGTCCTTGCTTTTCATCACTTTGCATATTTCCTAACAATCCCATCTGGCTCAATAAAGGAACAATGACCTCTATGAGTATTTTTGTTTGGGATAAAGCTGCCCATCCAGCTCTCAAACTGATGCCAGTCATTAGTTCCTCCCTATATGTCCCTGGTGCCTTTGGAGCTGCTATCCCAGCAGTGGAGCCCAGGAAGAGTGAGTCAGAGTAAGTCTGTGTGCAGGCCCTTTAAGAGGAACTGCTTGGGACTTCAGCAGCCCTCCATCTCACTCATCCTTAATCCCTACTTATTTTTACAGCCAGACGTTATGAGAACTTCTCTTCATATCACTGGAACCCTGGGTTTGAGAGCCTTGTGTGGGTCTGGGAACCCTCACTTCTCAGGGGTGACCTCTGCAGCTGACATACTCCTCCTGATTTTTATCCGCTACACATGAGTGTGAGACTAGCTCATTCCTGTCTCCTTCTGCCAGTCTCAGTATGGCTTCTTTAAGTCCCTTGTTGTAGGACTTCCACTCGGACAATTCTGAATGATGGTTGTTCTGTGGTGTAGTTGACATAGTTGTGGGAGGAGGTGCATACCACATTTACCTACACTGCCATCTTGACTATACCACATTTACCTACACTGCCATCTTGACACTGCCAGATGTCCAAAAGAGTACAAAAATGAACTGGATAAGATCTCATTAGGACTTGATACATACAACTGGTGATGCTGGTGCTTTTTTATAGAGCAATGAAGACATGTGGCTGGAACAAGAAAAAGGCAAGGCACCATGTCATGAAAGATATTGTTCTGGGAGGTCATCATGCCCTTTGCCCACCTAGCAGGCTGCCAAGCTCACAGTGCCATGTGTTCAATATAAGGAGGGAGTTAGTAGGCACTTCCTGGGTAACTTGCTGAGTTATAGATCACCATGAATTTTAAGCCATTAATCACTTTAGATGATAAGTGTTTGAGAAGCATTTCAAAACACTGAAGTAGATCAGGACAGACTTGACAATGTCAGTTATTTCACTTGTTTAAGGCTTCAAAGCAGTTTCATTTCCCTAATCCTTGTATTTATTAACTTAATTCACTCATTTACTTTTGAGTGAGATTGCTGAATGATTCAAAAGCAAAAATTTTGGGGAAAAACGTTTAAGAAAAAGGATATTTTGGTCTAAAAATTCTATCAAAACATTTTCACTTTGATTGTTGACCTTTGACCTGCATACAGGATGTTTTCTGTCAAGTATCAAGCAAATCCTGCAATAATGAACTTGATTTTTAAATGCAATTCCAGCAGTATGAGGTGATAAATATTGTATGGGTACCTCATTTAAGTGTAAAAAGTGCTTTAAAAATTATAAGCGTAACTAACATACATTTTAACTATTATCAACAGACAAAAATCAGTGTGTTTTTAAATTTAACTCATATTTCTGTTCAGTGGGCAAGAACTCCACAGATAAACCCAACCTGCCGCCATTGTGAGGTTTAGTAACTTAATAGGGGCACATGGGAAAAACGAGAAGAATTAAGTTTTATTTTCTGTTCTGGTGACTGTAGGGCATTAAGGCAACTACATGATTGATCCCTTTGAGCCTCAGTTCCCTCATCTGTAAAATGGGGACAACACTCCTTGCCCTACTTTATTCATAGAGCTGTCCTGAGACTTAAAGGGCAGTGTGAGAAAAATGGAAAAGTCTACCATGTGTTCTTTTTGTATTTCATATTCCCCCATTGACTTCCCTTTTTCAGGTGAGGAATTTACTGCGCTCACTGTCCTCCCAGCACCCCTCTGCCAGCTCCTCCCACCAAACAGATGGCTTTCTGAACAAGGGTCTGGGGCTCGGCACATGCGTGGGGGCAGATTTCCCCAGAAGAGAGATCAGCCCATTTGTTTTTGGGCTGACATTTTCACCTAACATTTTGCCTTTCTCCAAAGTGATAGCTGGAAATGATTTTCTCTGCATGGGGGCTGTGGTGGCCCTGAAGGAAACCTGTCTGATGGGTGCCCTATTCCTCTGGGAGGAAATACTTTGGGCTTTGAATGCAAAAGGGCCTGGTCAGTGAACTCAGAGACTTCTCCACTGGGGAACTTCTGCTCAACCTGCAAAACCTATGGCTCTTGCCATCTTCCTTCCCCTTCCCACTGAGAATGCACTCTCTCCTTTCACCCTTCCACCTGGCACAGATCATGGGAGTAACAGTTGGGCCTGGGTCACATGACTCTACAACAGTGCCTGATGCCTGACTTTTACAGGAGTAGAGGTTCTCAAAACAATTTAGTTGGCTCTTCCCTGCATCTAGAGTGCCAGGGCTACCCTTGGAGTCCCTGTATGGAGGTGACTTGACCTTTATAATCAGAGTTGGAAGGAGAGGAGGACACGATGAGGCCCTCCTTTTCCCTTCTGGACTGAGCTTGGGGAAGTGATTTCTGTTCAGGCCATTCTTCCTGAACTTTTACTTACCCCATCCCCTGCCTGGTAGTGGTGTCCAGGGACCTTGGGGTTTCTGCTTAGGAGCATCTCAACCAGTCACTAGTTGCAGAATGGGCCTGGAGTATGGTAGGAGCCCCCACCCCTGCTTCAGTGCCACCCTAGTTTCTTTCCGTCTTGGCAAAGTACATAGCCAAGCCCTCTCTTAGGCCGACAAATCCTTTAAGCCGCCTCTGACTTGCTGTGGTCTGAGACAGGGTGAGATGGAACAGCCTGCACCAGATTGGTGCACGGCCCTTTCCTTATACATTTTGCAATTAACTGTGAGCCAGACCAGAGTCCAGGCCTTGAGGAGCCAAGCTGGTGTAAGCCTGAATTGTTCCTGAGGAGTACTCTGGTCAAGGGCAAGCATTTGCACGTTTTATGCTTACGGCAGTGAACACCGTCCGGTTCCCTTGAAGCTATGAGAAAAGACTGGATTCCACGTGTCGCCAGAGGTTGAGGGACCTCACCTCCGCTTTTCTGCTGTGAACTCCCAGAAGTCCCACCTGCTCTAGGAAGCCTCGCTTGATCTCCCCCATCGGGTTCCCTCTGCCCAGCTCCTCATGCGTTGCATCCTCTTAGTTCTTCAGGACATGCCACCTTATGTCCTGTGATAAATTTCCTGTGGTCTGTGTTTCCCCCTCATGACTATAGACACTTGGGCAGAGACCAGGTCCCCTGTCTACAGGATACAGCCCAGCGCTGGCCCCGGCGAGTGCTCTGGAGGTGCCTGGCACACAGGCTTCGTGGCCAGTGCTGAAGCCTGGAGGGCAGGCACCAAGTCCCTGCCTGCGAGGGAACGTCCAGCCTTCAGACTTGGACATTGGGTCTCTCCTCTACTGGCCACCTGCTGCTCCCTCCGCTGCCTGTTCACGGGGGTGGCTCAGGGGAGCCCTTGCGGGAGATGCACATTCCCAAACCTATAGAGTCACTTGCCTTAGATCGTGTTTGCCTTTCACAAGAAACAGGCTGAAGGGGGAAAACGTAACAGAAACAGTGCCACCAAGTCCCTGGCATTGGTCATTTCTCCTGAGCCTTTTGTGATTGTAGAGTTTGTGAAATTTAAGTCAACAGTCTTCCTCCTAATCCTCTAGCCAGCCGTGAGAAGCTGTCTGAGCCACCCCTGCATGCCCGTCCTGGGCACACCTAGGCTCCAGTGTTCCACTCCTTAAAAGGTGTCTAATTTCTCTAATCACCTCCGAGTTTAATGGCTTTCAACCACGGGGGTTGTAATGGAGAGGAAGCATTACTTCTAGTCTTTTGGTTCCCTTTCCTGCCTTTCCCACCTCCTCTCTCCCTCCCTACCCCTCCCTAGTGAGCTGAATGGATTATAAAATGTTAGGTGTGACCTGGGGGTTGCGCAGAAACAAAGATTTTGTTTCTCCTGCCCCTCCTGCTCCCACAGCGCTGGCCTTTTGATGAAGTTCCAGAGGTAGTGGTGGGGGCAATTTCAGGACACTGGCACCAGGGAACCAACATGACCTAGTGGAGCTTTGGTTTTCTTTTTCAATCATGTCCTGGGAGTCCTTGGGGGCAGGCAGGCACATTTTTAATGTGTCTTCTCCCATTTCTCTTCGCTCTTGTCAGAGCCCCACTCTTTTCCAAAATAATCAAGAGTCACCCCAATGATTTTTTCTCCATGCCCACCATGGGCAGAAGCACCTCCTGTGCCATCATCTGAGAAGTCCCACGAAGGCTCCGACTCTCACTGTTTCTCTTCTCCCCGAATTTCCATCCTGTGTCCATTCAGACAGGAGAATGGAGGACAATTGGTGTGTCATGTCAGGTTGGATGCTGCTCTCTCAGGTAACTGCTTAAAAAACACAAAGCATTGCTGAGAGAAATGAAGGAAGGTCTAAATGAATGGAGAAATGGTCTATGTGTATGGATTAGAAGACTAAAAAAATTACTAAAATGGCATTTCTCCCCAAATTGGTCTACAAATTCAACTAATCCCTATGAAAAGCCCAGCAGGCTTCTTTGCAGACATTGACAATCTGATTTTAAAATTCATATGGAAATCCAGAGGACTCTGAATAGCTACAGGGATATTGAAAAAGGAGAACAAAGTTGATGGGTGCCCACTTCCCGATTTCAAAACTTCTATAAAGCTTTCACAGTAATCAAAATAGTGTGGCATCAGCATAAGGTTGGACCTCTGGGTCAATGGGTCAGAGGTGAGAGTCCAGAAATAAACCCTTGCCTTTATTTGATTTCCAACAAGAGTAACAAGATCAATGTGGTCAAGGATGGTTCTTTCAACCAATGGTAGACATTTAGATCCTTCTCCCAACCACACACTGAAATCAAGAGTTACCATCTAAGTCCGTTCCCTTTCTTCTGACCCCTGTTTACCACCACTTTCCAGTTTGCAGCAGAACAATAGGGGTGAGTTCATGCCTTTCTCACTGCCTTGCTGTTTGAGCTAGAAGGAATTACAGAAGCCAGCTGTTCGATTCCCGGGAGGTGAAGTGGCTGCTTGAGCTCACACAGATATCAGACCAGGATTTGCAGCTTCTGTGGGGAGCAGGTGACTCTAGCTCTCTCCTCTGACAGGACACAAATGCTCTGGACTCTGTGGCAGGTCAGGACAAGAGGAGGTCAGCCAGCCACTGGAAGGCTGGGCCGGGACTGGATGGGGGCCAGGTACTCATTGTGTGGGGATGGAATGAAATGTTTCCAAAGGAACTGGCTCATTGTTCAAGATGCTAAATATTTATTTGATCAAACCAAACTTCGGCTGAAGAAGCCAAAGAGTCTGGATTTTAAATCCACAAACCTGGCCTGAGGGGAGCTGGCCGTGGGGAAGGGGAGCTGAGAGGTGCTTCCAGTCAGAAAATCATGGCAGAGATGTCACCACAACACACCCTGTGCATGTCACCTGGGGAGCGGAGGGTTGGGCTCCCACCACAGCAGGACAGACCCAGGTGCTGCCAGTTTTCCAGATGTTCTACGCGGGTTCCCCAGATGCCATGGGTTCAGTCACATTGAATGACTCTTTGCAGTGTCATTTAAATGGACACATCCAAGTGAAATAAAATATAGTGTCAGTGCCTGCTTGCCTTCACTTTCCTTGTGTTTCACCTTGGCCAGTCAGGTTCTCTTCTGCAGCTTCTTGAGTCCAGCAGCCTCAGCTCGTAGATCATTGCATCAACCTGCGTGATCCGTGGCTCACTGACATTTATCTTGTTCTCCCAGGGATCAGTGATTTCGCTAATGTTTCCAAGCAGATGCGAGAGGCATTCCGTCATTTTGGGTAGTCCCTGCATGCCTGTGTTTCTCAAAGTTCTCTAACTCCCGTGTCTGGTTTGGGTCATCTGCTCGCCATTTGTGACGTGCTCATTTAAGACGATATCTGAATTATTTCTTAAATAAACGAAAACTCAAGAGATGTTGAGCATCTCAGAGATTAGCCAGCAAGAGTGTGTTTTTATTACTAATTTGACATTTCCTTCTTGCTTTATACTCTGGGTCATATGTTTACTCTATTACCACATGTGTGGTGAAGAGAGAAAACCAAACAAAATAAAAAGCTTTAGAGGACTAAAAAAAAAAAAAAAAAAAAAAAAAAAAAAGCAGCATCAAATTGATTAAACATGCATTATTCTGTATTTCTGTGAAAGAACAGCAGAGCATATTTTTGGCTTCATATTGAATGCCATTAAATATTGGGAGAAGTCGCTTTGTGATACACTGAGTGGCCAAATTATTATGATCTCTGAACGTAGAATATCTGGCCACTCAATGTACTTATGTATAAGGGAAAGCTTGCAAATATTGATATGCCAAGGGACCAGGAGATAGTGGCCCACAGCCTTTGGCTAGTAAGTCCTCAGCTTCTTTCTAACTACCCACAATGCAGTTCTTGTACATGGAAAAACCTTATTTTAAAATCCCAACTCTGTGGTCAGTCTACACTGAGTGGTAAGATTATTATACATTCAGAGATCATAATAATCTGGCCACTCAGTGTATATCTTTTCCGTAAAAAAGCGATTTCAATTTAGGAGTGCAGTGTCAGGCCTCCCAGCTGAAGTTAGCAAGAGTTGTGGCAGAGGAAGCAAGTTCACATATAATCACCACACAGAAGGCCAGACTTTTAAACTTTTAGGAGCAAAGTCTGTCCCAGCGCATGGGCTCATTTGTGTGTTTGATGACAGGTCGTGCCTGTCCCTGCCGGGTGCTCCCAGGGTGGCTGTGTCTGACCTGATCTAGCCAGGATGCTCCCTTAGGAAGCTGTGAGAAGCCCAGCATGCCAAGGAAGTTCCGCCATGATTCTAAAACTCTCTCTGGGAATTAGGAATGAGATACACATGGGGGAGAGGGGGTTGCTAAGGTAAATAGAAAAGTTATTTCATCAATATCCCCTTGTTCTATATGGACCTGATGATGCCTGAGGTTCTTTGCAACGTAATAACTTTGTTTTATTTTGGATTGGCCACCTCTCCTCACTACACGTATTCTTTTAGCTAAGAGTTGAAGGATAAAAACTCAGCTTATTAACGTGTTTCTACATTTAAACCAATAGCACACCCATCTTCAAGCATGTCTCTTGTTATAATAAGTGTATTCTTGGGGGGGGGAAATTGCATCAGAAAGCAGAGTGGGGAAAAGCTGGTGTGTGTGTGTGTGTGTGTGTGTGTGTGTGTGTGTGTGTTTCTACAATTCAGATGCTGAGTGACTTGCAGTTAACTGCTTTTGCCACTAGAGGGTGATCATGGATGGAAAGGTAGAGCTGAGAGGGTCCATATAGAACAAGGGGATATTGATGAAATAGCAGCTGGTTGCTATGTTTGATTGACCCAGGGCCAAAAAGAGCAGACGAAGACCTAAAGTGATTTAGGCTGAACTAAATGAGCGATTTTGTAGTATTCGGAGAGAAGAAATTCTGCAATTGGTCCCCATTTCCAGCCTTGCCGTGTATTTTTTTTTTTTTTTATGAGCAACATTTTCAAGTTAAGCAGCAATGACATGGACAAAAAGTCAGGGGCAGAGCTGTGCTTCTCTTTTAAAAATAGATACATAGAAGCATATGTTTGTTTCTACTGGGTGTTTTTATTTTACTTCTAAAAGGGGAACAGCTGAAACAATTTCCGGCTTGATCTGGACTCTTGAGCACAGACTCCCAGGCAGTTTTCTGTGGCCGGGGCCCTCAGAAACCCACCTGATGTGGCGTGGGGCCCATCTCTGGAGACGGCAGGGTGAGGCCATGTGAAGCAGCCCGTTTGCTTGTTTTCCCTTTGAAAGTGGGAGCCAGGCTTGGTCCCAGGACAGAGAGTTCTGCCACTGTGTCCATCCAGGAAGGGACAGGAAAGGACTCGCAGCATATTCCCAACAAAGCCTCCGTGCTGTCCTTCCTGCAGCAGGAATCCTTACTAGCAACTCCTCTTCTGCCCGCATCCGAGCAGCATTCTTTTACCGAACTCACGGAAGGTGTGCGTTGCTACACAACCCGGGGAGAGGGGAGAGCGTTCATGGCTGATGACTTGACAGAATTCCTGGTCCCTCTCTGAGTCAAGAGTTGTTAACGGTGATGTGGTTTTAATCTTCAGATCCTGCCTCTGCTCATTTTTGCTCTGAGTCTTATTTCTTGGGCGCCCCCAAATCATGTAAATAGATTTACAATTGAAGTTCACGTGAATTTCAGTGAAGGATGTGTTGTTGTTTTTGAATACCGACTTGTCAGCCACCCCAAATTAACTAGATTTCCTTGCCTTGGTGGTTTCTTCTTAAAAAAAAAAATGTTCTTGGGTGACAGTGGAAAGGACAGTCTTGGCAACAGCAGTTTAATCTATAGCCCACGGGATTGAGATATCATCGGAGACCTGCCCCAGAAGCAGAGTCTTGCCGAAAGCTATCTCTCTTCCAGATTAGATAGAAAGAAGAATTAGGGAGATGCGAGGACACATTTTCTAAGGCTGGCTGTACTCTGATCTAGGTGACAGCACACACTGTGGGAATTGGAAAGTGCTTCGCTGGTCTAACACCGGCAGCAGAAGTGATCAATTACTGCAGGAGGCAGAGGGACAGGACTGAAGTTTTCTAATCCTCCTGGGCTCTCCCTTTGGGCTAGTTCGTGTTGTAGAATTTTGCTACTTGATGCTTACTTGTCTTGACTCTCTCTGTTCGCCAAAGTCCCAGGTCTGGGACCTGTGGAATGTATGTATCTCCCTTTGCTGGTGGTTGCTGGGGAGGAAGAGGGAGGGGGCACTGTTAGTTGCCAACAGTGAGCTTGAGCTGCCTACAGATGTGGCTCTTCATTCTTCACCAGAATCTGAAGGAGAAAGTGTGGACTCATGGTCTTACTTGCAAGACCATGCTCCTTAAGATATTTGACCTTCGCACTTTCTTCCTCGGCTTTTCTAAATGCTTTATTTACTGTAAATTTTTCCAGACTTCAGAGCGAGGATCATAGAGTATGTGATAATAATTATCCAAGATTCTCTTATTAAGACAGGTAAAGGAATGGGGATTGATGCAATTCCTAGCTTATTTAAGCCTAAAAGGCTACTTACTAATAAAAGAGAAAAAGGGGGAGCAGCTGATGAAAATCTTGAGAGAATGCTGTTTATCTAGTACCCAAAGGGCAGCGAGTATGTCTGTGGGTGAACTCACTCTTCCAAAAAGCTCATTGAGAAACAGTGTTTCTAACATCCTCTTCACACAGTCTTTTTCCCAACAAGTGAAAGCAGATATCCTTTCTTGCAAAGATTTTCTTTGACTCCACCAACAGACCTTACTGGTCCACTTAAGTTTCACAGTCTGAGAAAAAACACAGCCCTTTTGGTAAATGATTTATTCGGTTGACCCATCTGAATACCCAAATATTTTTTGTGTGTGAGGACCACATTCAGATGAGATCTGCTCTAACTACTTTTCAGCTTTTAGCAAAATCCTAGAACCAGATACTTCTGATTATTAATGATCAGGATATGATGTCTCTAGAGGTCAGAAATATATGTCCCCCCCCAAAAAAAAAAACAAAAAAAACAAACAAACAAACAAAAACCAGAAAATTTAAATATTTCCTGATTGGAAAATTATCCTGAAATATCTTCATTCATTTTCAAGCCATAAATGATGGCAGGTGCTTTGAGTCATGTTGCTGATTCCGGGAAAGTGTTTGCGCAAGGTTAGAAAATAGAGCAGACCAGTTGATTCATGCTTAAACTGAGGGCATTGTCTGCTGGGAAGCGGAGGCACCCTGGCCTTATGCATATAGGGCTTGTGGAATGCTGCTCTTTAAGTTGTCCTATCTCTTTTGAGACTGGATTGCTGCCTTTCTCCCCCCCATCTCCTCCTGTTTGCAAAGACCCAGCCCTCCAGACATGACTGCTTCACAGACATTCCAAAGGGCTGAATGCTGATAGCTCCTCAGCCCTATTAACTTGTCATTCCTCTTGAGAGAATATAGGAGTAAAGGCTGTGCCCTGGAAGGACATGGAAATGGGAAGGGACTTCAGGATCCTGTGTGTGTGTGTGTGGGGGGGGGGTGGAGGTGGGGGGGTGGGGGGGTGAGATAGCCTTGACAATCAATATTGGGCAATTATACACTCCTTTTCCCTCTGTTTCTGCCAGCTTGGCTAAAGTCACCCCAAAGGAAAGGTTGAAATCCTAAGAGTCACCTGCCTTTATTTAGATTTTGCCTTCCTTCCCTCCTTTCTTTGCTCCCCAATTTATGAATGGAAATACTACTAGACAAGCAAAGGTTGAATTAGGGCTAAGGCTGTAGGTTGCATCTTGAACTTTCCAGACTCTGGGTAACGGGGTAGGGAACCATCTGCTCCAATTAGAAGTCCCGGACTTCTATTCATTTAACAGCGTTCTATTACCTAGTACATTTTGTCCAAGTAAATTGTGACAATAAGCTATTTCGGGTGCTTGGGACGTAGTCTGTGAACCGATCTGTCTGTATCGCGTACATTTTCCATTTGGATGAGCAGAGCAGGGCAGAAGTTTCTCGCTGTGTGGTTAGGCTCAGGCAACTGTTGTCACTGGCTGACCCTGGGCTGTAAGTACGTGGGAACTTGTGGAGGCTTCGCAGGGAGGCGGAGGAGAGGTTAGCGCTGTGGTGAGGGCTGCCTGTGGGTTGGTGGGGCGCTCTTGCTAATTATTCTTTTGTCAGCGCTTCTGTTTTTCCCCAGTTGGCAGAGTTTTATCTTATCCAAACAGAGATACACAGCAAAACAAAACTAATTTGGGCAATTAGCGTTGGTTGTAAATCTGAAATCATATGGAATATGTTTAAAAAAAAAAAAAAAAGATGACATTATATTACTTCTGTGCGTGGACAGTCTGAGAACTGCTAACCAATTGTTGCCAGGTAGAGGTTCCTCGGAACCTTCCATTATGAAAAGATAAGAGTCATTTTAATTAGCACATTTGCTAAATAGATGGAATTTGCTGTGGATGTGCTTTAAAAAATTGTGTTCTTAAATTAGTTACAAATGCTCATGATTTGAATTCGCTGTTCAGTGGCCAGGCAATGCATTTCTTTATAAAAATAAAGGTTCAGCCGAAGCCGGTTTGGCTCAGTGGTAGAGCGTCGGTCTGCGGACTGAAAGGTCCCAGGTTCGATTCCGGTCAAGGGCATGTACATTGGTTGCGGGCACATCCCCGGTAGGGGGTGTGCAAGAGGCAGCTGGTTGATGTTTCTCTCTCGTCGACGTTTCTAGCTCTCTGTCTCTCTCCCTTCCTCTCTGTAAAAAATCAATAAAGTATATTAAAAAATAAAAATAAAAAATAAAAATAAAGGTTCAGTTTGCTCCTGTTGAGTATATTTACAGCATTCCCATTTGAACAAGTGCCAAATAGATGGAGTGCACTACTCCTTGTCCATCGAAGCAACTTGGTTCAAACAGTTTGGTTTCAAGGGAAAGGCATGGTACCAACGCAGCAGTTTAGAGCCCTGAGACACAGCCTGAGGTGGCCAGGGAGAGGAGGTTTCGGGGAGAGGTCACCGTGAGGGGGTGCCTGTCAGCCCCAGGCAGGGGGCGTTGCGCTCTTGCCAGCTTGCTCCTCTCTTCTGCGCATGATCAGTGCTTATTCGGATTCAGACCCTGACTAGATGGTACAAAATGAAACACTAAGTATAATTTTAAGGACAGGCATGTCTTGCAGTTCTGAGAGAAAGGTAGAGAAGGAGCAGGAGGTAATACTGCCTTGCATTCACAGATACCTGCCAAAGGGCGATGGGCACTTACAGAATCAATGTGCCAGCCTGCCAGTTAGTGTAGTGGAGTCTGCGAGGCAGAAATTGCCGGATTGCCCATTCCCATGAAACCAATTCACTTAGAATGGTAACTTCGCTCTCGTCCTACTTGGCAAACCAAGAATCTGACAGAGTAGAGGAACAGTAAAAGTCATGTGAATCGGGAAATGTATCCCTTTTCCAGACATTTGTTTAGAATTTCCTGGCACTTGATTGTTTGTAGGTCAGGATTGCAAAAGAATTCACTTTTTTTTTTTTTTTTTTTTTAGCATCCTGCTTTGGTTGAAAAAGCAGAGTTTCCTCACCAACTCACTGGTTATTTTACAAATTAGGAGATTAGTCAGAAGACAATGGAAATCTCTTTTGTTTTCATTGTCCACCAGAGACTATGGTGGTTTGTCTTGCCTCCACTTTACATCATTGGTGGGTAAATTCCCACTGTGGAATTCTTAAGAGTCATGACTGTATAAAGTTTAGCTGGCCTGTATCCAGGATGAAGAGAAGGAATCTATTTGGGTGAGCTGCTTAAGTAATCAGCCATCTAATTTATGAGCATGACTACTCTGTTAGATTCAGTATTGGGATTCAGGAAGAGACCTCAGCGGCTGCTCTGGGAACCAAGACCCTAAAGTGGTGTTGACTTGGGTTGTTCAAAGAAATGGCACTCACCCACCTTGGTGATTCCAACAATCATAACTGAGCAAAACCAAAATGATATTAAATATATTGATGGATAAGTCTAATTAGTCATTATTGATCGATTAACATATAAATATATATATATATATATATATATATATATATATATACACACACACACACACACACACACACACACACACACACATATATGCATGCAAGATATGATTTCTGCTCTCAAGGACTGAGAAAAGTCCAATTGAAGAAGTAGAGCAGAAAATTAACACCGAGTTAAATAATTCTCTGCCTTCACAATGGTATGAGGTTATATGTACAGGATGTGATTAATCATCACATTGATGGTTGAAGTACTACCATAAATTCATAAGAGGAAGAGTTCTCTAAATGCTGTCTTCATTGGAAAAGGCATCACCAGAGAGGAGAAGAATGGGAAGAGGAAGTGTTTGATATGCGGAGAGGAGGGACTGGGAGCAGAGTTGCCTGGATAGTTCAGAAGTGACCAAGAGCAAGGGGTGGTTTCAATATGAAAAGAAGTCAACTCAAGTAGGAAGTAGTGAGATAGACTGCAGAGGCTCCCATCTGAACTACTCCAAGTCTGATCTTTAGACCAGCAGCATTGCACCACCTGAGAGCTAGTGAGAAATGCTGAATCTCAGGTCCCAGCCTTGACCTACAGGCTCAGAATTTTGGGGGATGTGGTGCAGGATCTGTGGTTTTTTATTTTTATTTTTATTTAAGTGTCCAGTTGATTCTTTCTGCATGCTAAAGTTTGAAGGGCACTACTGCTGATAATTTGCACTTTGTTCCAAATGACAACCCTTTGAAGGCTCATGAGTGGAGATGGGGCATGTTCCTTAGTGACTGACAATCCAGGGCATTTGGGAAAATGACTTTTACATGGAAGCCTCTTCAGCATTCTCACTTCCTGGTGCCCGCCAGCTGCAAGATGAAATCTGTCCAAATTGCCAGTCATCTAACTGTTGATTAAGTCATATAACTGTTCTCTGAAGTGGTTTCTCAAGGCTAAGGCTAGGCCTTTCCAACTAATGATGTGGTATGCATTTATGGTATATTTGTATAAGTATCTTTAAATGTGTGCTTTTGCAAAAAGTATTTAAATTATCAAAAATAACAAACACCTACATGATGATCTACGGTTTAAAATGTACTGATTCATATATTTTCTGACCATTTTAAAAGTCAGTTCTACCATTTTGAATCAGCTCATTTATCTGGTATTTACCAGGAAATTCATATTTCCACATTACATAGTTAATATGGGCTCTTATAAATAAGTAAACCTTTCCAATGGGAAATTTTCCAAAAATATCATTGTATAATTATTAATACAATGGAATTAATATTATGATAAAATTAGCACATATTTTCAAGTCTTGGTAAAAAGAATTTTAAATATTATTTTTGTTTTACTTGATGGCTTTGGTATAATAATGCCTTCAGGGCTATAAGAAGTTAGGCCTGATGTTCCGGTTAAAAATTGCCAGATTGCCTAGCCAGAGTAGTTCAGTGGTTGAGCGTCAATCCAGAAACCAAGAGGTCACTGGTTCAATTCCTGGTCAGGGCACATGCCCAGGTTCTGGGCTCAATCGCCCAAGGGAGGTGTGCAAGAGGCAGTTGATTGATGATGTTTCTCTATGATCGATGTTTCTATCTCTATCACTCTCCCTTCCTCTCTCTCTCTAAAAAGAAAAAAAAAAAATCAATAAAAATATTTTAACAATTGCCAGATTGGCAGTTTTTTGGGGGTCACTTCTAGCAATCACTTATACCTTCATTTCCCACCTCACTGCTCCAATAAGCAGGAAAGGATGGAGTTTTCTTCAGGTTAAAATCCTGACCTTAATTTTGCCTACAGTATCAGAGTCGTCTTTGGCCCATAGACTTGAGAGTGATGTTAGATTCTTATATTGTGGATTATGTGGTTCTTTGCTCAGTGTTTCCCTCCTACACTCAGAGGAGGTTTTCCCCCCTTACAGTTACAGAGGTAGTCCAGATGTTGGAGTTTGGCAGGAAATGGACTGTATAAATGGCATGTCATTGTGTTCACCTAGAGTTGATTCTAGAAAGGGCAAGGTCCCAGAGAGAACAGATCCCTATCATGCTCCTTCAAAAAGCAGCAGAGTTTTTGTCCTGGAGATTTAAAACCACCTCTATTAATATCTCCTGGACAAAGGCTTAATGTGCAGATCTGACCACATGGCCTTGAATCTTAGCCTCAAGCACTTTTATTTTTGATGCATAAAATGTGAGCTCTATTGTGAGCTTTATTGAATGATGCTGAGGGTGACTCTTGGTGTAATGGAAAGAGGCCTGGCTTTGGGGACAAACAAACTGGGGTACAAATTCTGGCTGTGTTACTTAGTCACTCTGAGGCTTTGGGCAAGTCAACTACCTCCCCTGAGCCTCTGTTTCTTTATAGAATATGCAGGTATTAACACCTGCTTTTAAGATGCTTGAATAATTCACATATAGTAGGCACTCAATAAATGATAGCTATTATAAATCTCTCCCTGTTAGTTGTGTTGCATTAGCCTTAATTTAGAATTTTCTAAGAAAAACCCAAAGGCCAAGATGGAGGTGGTTTGCTCCAAACAGCTAGGTGTCCTCATTATTTTTTAAGGATACCGAATGCATCCCTCTGTTTATGTTTTTGTGGTTTTCCTGCACCTGGGATACCCAAACATTACCCATTTTTATGCTTTTCCCTCTTTAATTGTCAGGTTTCCATGGAGCTTTCCTTCATTGTTTCTTCATCACAAATCCACAAATAATAAATACCATGCTGTGGTGTGAACTTTTTTTTTCATTGGAGTTTCTCATTCCTCCAACCAGATTGTAGCCTTTTTGATTGTAACCCCTGTAAATACAAACTAATTGACTGATTTGACATTTGTTCAGCACTGCACCATATGCAGCCACCAAAAGGAGGCTTGTGAATTAATATTTTCCTGAGCAGTTTCTTGTTGGTTTGTCTGTGTGTTTGATTTTTGGCCAGGCACCTACAATTAAGGGTCATCTACTTAAACTCTCCAGGAAGTAGCTACCATTGAATCTCATTTTTACAGCTAGGGACACCAACACCTCTGTTTGGCCAAGTTCACATAGCCAGAAAGCAGCTGAGCCAGGATTCGAACGCAGGCAGCCTGGGTGCAGTGCCTCAGTTTGGACTATTTAGGCGGGGATGTATGTGAAGAAAGCTATCAGGACATTCAAAAACACACATGATGGAGTACCACAAATGGGGATTGAGTACAATCAAGTCATGAACTGTTTTAGTTGAGGTTCTCAAGCTCCCAAGTCTTTCTTCTGATCCATGTCCTTAACAAGTCTGTTTAGATGATGGATTTCTACCTTTAGAGAAACCAGTCACCTCTCCAGGTTGTCGGCCCCCTGTCCGTCAGAGGCGTTGTGCTCCTGAAACTTGCTCTCGCTTTGTCTACATCACCCCCTTTCAGGTTGTTAAGGACAAAGGGCTTGTGGACAGATGAAACACAGGCTGTTGTTGTTCTGCTTCTACAAGCACCTAGGCCTGCTTAATGCAGACCATGGTGTTGATTGGAGTCTGTGCTCATGGATTTTCACAAAACAACACAGGCTGGAATCTAGCACCTCCCTACAAAAGCACCATCACGATTAAACAGTTCCTCAGAGAGGACCCTGTGCTGTTACACCAAATATTTATAAGTTTATCTCACCACACTGCTCGGCATTCAGAGTCAACTTGAGCAGGAGTGTGGAGATCAAAGAATGTAATAATCAAAAAAACTTTCCTTTCACGCTCTATCTGTCATCAAATGAAAGTATTAGTGAAGTGGTATGGAAATCCTCTTCAGCAGCCTGCAGCCACCAGCCATGCCACTTAAGACTTAAAACAATGTGATCTAGTGTTCAGAGTCCGCAGGATGGAGTTGTATCCATAGGTTAGTATATTATTTCCAAGTTGCCAATTTCCTTCAGATTAGCACATTTTCATTTTGGCTTTATTAAAGGAGTCAGAACATGAAAGGGGATTTAGCACAGAGGTGATGTCAGCCACGCTTTCTTGCCACAATGGAGTGGTTTATTTGGTTCAGGGCAGCCATGCATATGAATCCAACAACCTGTCTATAGGACTAAAAGTCAAGCCTAGTGTGGTTGATTGGATGAAAAAAGACTAGAAATACAATTAGGTAGTGAAAGCACAGCTCTCTAGCCATGGTGGGGATGTCAGGCCCTTGATTTAATCTCCTTTGACCCTATAGTTGCGAAAATACAGTAAGCTCAGTATCAGCTGCACAGTAGGTGTTTTATTAGCGTGATACCGGAATGGCTTGGATGAGTTCAGTATGGTGTTGAGCATTGCAGGGACGCTGCCAGATGCAGGGGACATGGCCCTGTCACTCCAAGAGATACATTCTGTTGTGCAAAACGGTGGTTTTCCTGAGAGTGCACTGGGTTCGTCAGAGTGTTGGAATGGAGGAAGTCTAGAAACCACTGGCCCAAGAATTTACACTCTAGTTGGATTTATCAACACGTGAGATTTTCACAAAAAGATGTAGTACAAAATGCAATGAAATCACCACATCTTAATGTTAGGAGGAGCCTGAGCAGTTGCCTAGGGTAGTAGTTTGCAAGCCTCACTGATCATTAGGAGCTACCTGAGAAATTTAAAACTAAGTGGACATTCCCGGGGGCCATCCCAGAGTTAGAAGCTCTGATGGGAGACTGGAAATATGTATGTTTTAAAATGCCCCCAGGGGGTTCTTAGGCTCAACCAGCTCATCTGGTTCATCCCCTCCATGGACAAAGAGGGTTTCTGTTAACAGCCCTTCAAAGTGGTCATCCAGCCAGCTGAAGCTGACATCCTCAAGTTGGAAGGAACTTACTGCCGAAGGCAGTGGAATCCAGTGTTGGGCAGAGGGTTGTAATAAGAGAAGCCTCACTCTATCTTCTACCTATTGGTCTTAGTTGGGTCCTCTGCAGTAACAGATTGAATTTACCAACATGGTAATCCTTTGTTTGATTACCAACATGGCAATCCTTCAGAAGTTTTAAGAGAGCTCCTCTTGAGTTTGTTTCTTTGTTTGATTCATTCCCTCATTCAATACAGACTGTCAGCGTCCTTTAAGAGTGGATTTATTGAGGCTGATCACTGCCACTTCCTTCAGCTGCTCCTTTTAGGCCCCAGCTTCTCCTCACAATCCTGTTACCTTCCTCTGGATGAACTCTAGTTTGTCAGTGTCAATATGGTGCCCAGAAACAGACACCTCACTGACCATGTGCTCTGACCAATAGTCCAACAGGAGCTATAGGAACAGTTGCTACCCATGTCCTGCTTCTACCAAAGAGCGTTGTAAGGAAAACCAAGGGCCCAAACAGATGCAGACAAAAAGCTTAGTGGCTGGTCAGGAAGGGAAACAGTCAGTGTTGGCTGAACTTATCAGGGATGAGCCAGTTCCTAGTGAATGGAATGGAAGAGAGGTTTCATCCTTCCAGGATTCCAAGTAGAGGAAAAAGTTTCATTGACTACCCAGAAGATTGCTGCACAGACCACAGTATGGATGTGTTACCTGGTCTGCAGGCTAAACAGAGGCTCTTGCCACATCATTGCTTCTCATGTGTAGGATCAGCTCTGACAGCTAACCTGAGCTAGGGGGGTATGAGGAGACAGTTTTCCTGTTCTCTGCATGGTGTGACCAACCTAATTACTTCCGTCTAAAGCCGGTAATGTTTTCTTCCCACAATTGAAGGGAAATATTGATGTACTTCCTCTATTTAGGGTCAGCTACCTGGTATTTGCTTATGTTTAAAACTGTCACTAGAACTCTGCATATTCTTTGGGAAAATAACTATTGTGATGTTGGCAGCTGGTTGTAAAATGAACAGTTAACTAGTCAGTCGTGTGTACACAAGATTTAAAAGGGTTTCCTTGATTGGTTTCCACTGACAAGACTGGTCATTTTAACAACAGTGTGGGTACACACTAATGTTCTGATTGGTCAGCAGTATTTCTTTCTAAATAAGCAAACAGGCAAAGAAACAAAAAGCAAAGAGAAAGCGACAATAGCAGCTGCAGTAACATGTTCAAGGATTGACCTGTCACAAGACTGCATGCAGGCTTTATTTGCAGGAGGATGTGCATGAGCTCCCTGGAAACCACACCTCAAGTATGGCTGCTGTGGGCGCTGCTTATTGTGTTTCAGGCTCGGCAGATAATAAGGTGACTCTGAGTTTCTGGAATCAGAATAGCAGCTATTCGGCTGCTTTAGACCTGTGGAGAGTGCACCTCTAACACCTGAGCTGGAAACCAGAGAGACTCAAATTATTTCTTGAGCAACACAGGCACTGAGCCCAGATAAGGTGGAGATACACAAAAAATGGGCATCCTGAGCCCCAGCTATTGTCCTGCAGGGACACAAGAAGGCACATATGTGGGAAACAACCCATTTGATGCAGACCCACACTGGATTGGGAGAAGCAGCCTGAGTTCATGGTTAAGTACCAGGTTCTTCTTGGTTGAGGAAATGGGATTAAAACAATAATACTTAGATTCCTATGCTTAAAAACTCAAGGGGCATGGGGAGGGGTGTAGAAGAAAGCAAAGGGAGGATTAATAGCGATGGAAGGAGTCTTGACTTGGGGTAGGAAACATGCAATACAATATGTCGATGATGTATTGTAGAGTTGTATCACTGAAACCTGTATAATTTTATCAACCAGTGTCACCCCAGTAAATTCAATTAAAAAGAAAAACAAGGAACACTTCATAGATCCTTAACTTTGGCTTTACACAGCTAACTACTAATAACAATGGGCTCTAGTGAGCAACCAATGTTTTCTTTCTGTTTAAATTCTCTCTACCTTTGCAAAATAACCAGGCTGGTAAGTTGCACAGATTCCTGACCCATTGCTGCTTTCCTGGAGTCCCGGTCAACAGGGACAGAGGACAGTAGGCAGAAGCCATGCCTCAGGAGTGGCACTTGAGGGGGAAAGCAGCCAATTGTTGTAAGCAAAGGAAGCCAAGTATTGTGGGGCGATGCTGAGGTACCAGAATTGATACTATGATAATGCAGTGCATACAACAATGATGCAGAAGTACCACTGTACTCTCATTGGCTATGTTTCCCATCTGAACCTTCTTGATTCTGTCCTTTTCTAAGAGGAAACCAAGGACAAGTCACGATTCTTACTTAGCTTTAGATGCCATTCTTATTCATGGCAGGAAATCACTCTCGTGATCAGCATTGTTGAGATGCACTGCAGAAGGTTGTCAAGTCTTTATATTGGGGGTCTCTACCACATGAACTGTTATGCCATGTGACTGAAATTTTCTAAGATGTTGAGGGCTCTATAAAAGCGAAGGTCTCTGTGTATTGAACCAAAATTCTTCCTTTTCCCCTTTGATGCTTTGAGGCACAGGTCAAAGTGTGTGGGGCAGGTTGGCAGTAACTTTGAAGTTGTTTCCTAGGCTAAATGCAGCTCTCATCAGAGGCAGCAAATGTTCATTTGAGCTTTATTGGGCAAGTTAATTTGGTACAGCTTTAGGTCATTTTAAACTTAGGCATCCTGTGTAAGTCCATTAGTCATAGTTTTTAAGCAATTGGAAACAAATACCAGATGCCCATGAATGAAGGTTGTATCTTCCCACCCTGGAGATTGTCATGTGGAATAGTTACTATTTGGCCAATTCTGATTAGGTTAAAGCTTTCCCACTAGAAAACAGGCATCTCCCCTTTTACTCTCACTAAAGTGGACTCTACCCTCTATGGCTTATAGATACCGTTATAAGAAACAGCCATATGAAAACCCACTCTCTATTTTCCATACTACTGTTAGTGTTCATGTAATTGGCCATTGCTATAGGAATTTGGTTGAAATAAATATGAATTTGGGGAAAGACCACTAGGTCATTATAGTTGGGTAAGGCCATTGGTGGTGAAGGAGGAGAAAGCCCATTGGAAGAGAAGCTGAGAGTGTGTGAAAAAGACTAAAAAAACAGCAGCAGCATTTTTATTTAGATAATTTTTAGTGTTGTTGCTGCACAGGAAAATTTACATATTAATAATTATTTCTTAGATGAGACTCTCATTCTCTACTAATTGACAGGTAAGTCCCCAGTAAGAACAAAGAGCCACTTTATTCTCTGCACCTGACCCAAGTTAGACAAGACTCTGCCTATCGCTAACATAACATATGTCTGTCGGCTTAGGAGCTAGAAAGTTCCACTCACCATGAACTGTTTTTAGTTTATGGTAATGATGGCTGCGCTTTCTTTGTGGAGAAATAAAATTGATTTGATTAAGTGTTTCAAAGTCTTTAAATCTTTCCCTTGGTTCTCCCAAGGAAAAGTGTATGGGGCGGGAGGGTTGCTTGTTCATTGTCAAAGATAACAGGACATTAGGATGGTGGAAACAGGAAAGAGAGAGAATAGTTCAGGCTATCCTTTTCCAATCCATCTTGAACTCTGCTTCTAGAATAGTTTTTCTCAACATCAACTTTCATGATGCCATTTTATAGCTCAAATGATATTGAGAGTTCCTTATTTTCCACCTGTGTTTTTAGAACCATCTCCTCTCCCCACCCCCACCCCCACCCCCACTACCCATTCTATGGCCTTCCTTCTGTCTCCAGAGTTTATGCACTGTTTCCTAGAGAGCCAGTATCTCACTGGCTCACTCTGATCCCGCTCGTCCCCACATGCAATGTTCATTTTTCCTCCCTGCTGCCCTGCAGAGCTATGCTTCAAACTTGCCAGGCCTTCTCTACTCCCTCCTTCCTCCTCCCCATGTTCAAGACCCTACTTAAATATGGTCTTTCCCCTCATTCAGACTTGTCTCGCCAAATTGTTTCAGCAATGGCCAGTTCCATCAATGCCATTTGTAGTATGAAAAATAAAACATAGGAAGAGTTTTCTTCCATAAGTAGTAGGGCCCAAGTGCAGTTATCCTCTAGGGGGGCTAAGAAGATACAACCCACATACATACCCTGTTTCCCCAAAAATAAGACAGTGTCTTATATTAATTTTTTCTCCCAAAGTTGCGCTAGGTCTTATTTTCAGGGGATGTCTTATCTTTCCATGCGCTAAGTCTTATTTTCGGAGGATATCTTATTTTCGGGGAAACACGGTAGTTTCACAACCTGCTGATGCAAGAGAGTTGAGAACCTAAGGATTGAGCATTCTGCTTTCTACACCTTCCTGTCTTCAATTCCTAGCTCCTGGATGCCAAAGCCATGGCTTACGTCATCTTCCATGTCCTACAAGCTCCTATCCAGGAAAGACCCTTTGTATTGACAGGCTAAATGATGTAGGCATACAGGGGAAGTGGCGATGTGGCAGAGTGTAGAGCGAGGACATTCAGATAGCACATTGGAGAGATGGTGCATCCTGTCACTGGGACGTCAAAGGCGAACTGTTCCAGGTCCGGTCTTTTGTTGGGCACTCATGTGAAATTGATTCAAAAGCGATAGAATCTTTGCACATATAAACATCGAAAAGAGATGGAGAGCGTGTGTCCAAACAAACCCGATTGGCAGAACATGCAGTGCTGCTGAGAGGAAGCCTCTGGCTATCAATCACACCTTGAAAGATGAACAGGGCGGGCCTGCATTTCCCTTCAAAGGCAGGAAAGCTTAGCGCTCTGGGAAAATGGAGCCCAATGGGAGTTTCTAACCCAGGGTGCTGCCCTTCCGGCTCGCAGGTCATTATTAACTATTCTCGCCTTAAATGGCCGTGACATATAATCTCTTTCCTAATTTCATTATTTCACTTGGTATCACAAGACCATAACTTTTAGACATTCAGGTGAGATTAAGGGAGGAGGAGGTGGAATCAGGCTTTTAAAATCTTTGATTACCTCAGAAAACATATTTGCTTACTTTACCAGGAAGCTGGTGTTTTCTTTTGTTTTGTTTTCTACTGATGCCAAGAGGGGATTAATGAGTAGCCCCTGGGTTTGCCAACTTTCTTTTGATTTCAGTTTATGTAATTAGGCAGTTCCCAGTATGACTTGAGGTTCTCACTCTGTGTCAAAACATGCTTCTCAGAGGAGTTAGGTGTGGAGGTCAGAAGCAGCCAACTCACTGAATGGAGGGTAGGGAAGTGAAAAACTCACCTTGCTTTAAAACATTCCTGATGATGTAGAAAGGGCTGATTATGTTTTGTGGCATGTAGGTTGAAACTAAATTTTAAAATGGGCTTAAGTTAGCCCTGGCCAGTGTGGCTCAGTTGGTTGGAGTGTTGTCCCATACACCAAAAGGACACAAGTTTGATTCCCAGTTAGGACACATACCCAGGTTGTGGGTTCAGTCCTCGGTGGGAGAGTGTGCAGGAGGCAACCGATCGATGTTTCACTCTCACATGTCTCTCTCTCTCTCTCTCTCTCTCTCTCTCTCTCTCTCTCTCTCTCTCTCTCTCTCTCTCTTCCTCTTCCTCTTTCCTCTCTCTCCTCTTCCTTCCTCTCTCTCCAATTTAAATTTTTTTTAATGAGCTCAAGTTAAAATAGCTCAAAACAAGGTTACAAAGAGAAGTAACATGGGGAAATCAACTCTGGTTTGTTGTTGAATTTCCAGCATCTAGACTAGAGCAAGCATGTCAAACTCACAGCCCGAGGGCCACATGCCTCATTTATTTGGCCCATGTTAGCCTTTGAGCTTGACATGCTTGGTCTAGAGCCCTGTCTATGGTGAGTGTTCAATCACTCATGCATTCTATAAAGACATACCATAGTCCCCTCTGTGCTAGTTCTAGTTGCTAAAAAATCAGTAAGGATCTATACCTCCTGAGGCTCATAGGGAGTGAGCAGATTTTTATTGAGTGCCTCTCTAAGTACGAGTTCAGAGCCAGTATGATGGGGGAAGAATAAGATATGTCCTGAAGGAACTGAGCATCTCATGGGGAGTGAGGACATTGGCCCACAAAACCAAAGTGCTGTTTAAAGCTCTAACTGAGTCGTGGATGCTGACACAGACAGACCCCATGGGGGTGAAAGGTTACAGTGGGCACCATCTCCATCTCCAGATTCTGCAAGCAGGAGGCTCACTGCAGTGGCCAGCTCGGCTTTAACTCCCTAAGCAGTGAGAACTTGCAGATACAAATATGGTTCATGTTCTCTTTTACAGTTAGCTTCCTAACTTTATTTATTCTTCTACCCACACAATGCTTGTTTTTAAAGGAAATTATGGCAGTTTTTCTTTGGGGTTAGGCTAACCCACAGTTCCTGCCTTCATTAAGAATACAGAGTACCCAGGAGAAATACATAAATCAGTTAAACAAATAAAACTGTGCTGAATGCTGCAATGAGAACATAGCACACATTAGGGAGAGAAGTCAGGGACAGCTTCCTAGAAGGAAAGATGGCTGCACTTAAATCTGGAGGATGAGGAGAGATTGGCCAAGTGAAGAGAGAGGGGGAAGCATTCCATGCGGAGGGAACAGCATGAGCAAAGGCCCGGTGGTAAGAGGGAGTTTGCTAATGGGGCAGAGGGAGCAACAGACAGCTGGAAGTGATATGACTCAGGAGTAGGTAGGGTCAGACCAGATGGGATGCATAACATATTAAGGAGCTTTCTATTTATTCCAACATTAAGCTTTTAAAAGAATTAATCAGAAGAATGAGAGGAGAAAGGGAGAAGGTTTACAATCTGCATTTCAATTCAGCAAGATACTCTGCCTGTAGTGTGATCAGCATTTTTCTGGGGTAGGTGTGTGTGTGTGTGTGTGTGTGTGTGTGAGTGTGTGAGTGTGTGAGTGTGTGTGGGGTGGGGGTGCTGGAGTCAATGTAGAGAGCATTAGTAAAAAAGCACATGCAAGAATCTAGACAATGATAATTACTTGGGCCATAATGTGGTCATGAGGGTGGTGAAGATGGGCAGAAGTAGACAAATATGACAGGTTCAAAACAGTAAGTACAAAGATACAATAGGCAAATGCAACTAGGCTTGGTGACAGATGTGAGGGATGAGGAAGAGGGAGGTATTAAGAATGAATTTCTGGTTTCTGACTTTTACAACTGGCTGAATGGTGAAGCCCTGCCCTGAGACAGGACCATTCAGGTACCCTGAATGGAGGAAGATTATGAAGTCCGTTTTTAACGTGTTGGGTTTGAGTGCCGTTGAGGCACCTAGAGGGAATGTGGTTAAATGGATCTGCAGCTTGGAGGAGAGGTCTAGGGTGGAGAGAGACCTTTGTGAGTTCTCTCTGAGTCAGGGTGCATTGGACGCTGTGGGTGTGGATGACATCACATAGCGAGTACAGAGTGAGCAAAGGGGAGGGTTAGAACCCAGTCATATGGGATACCAATACCTAATGCTGGGAGAGGAGAAGCCTAAGAGGAAGCAGGAAAAACCCTGCCAGAAATACAGGGCGGGGGGAGGAGAAACAGCCTGAAAGCCAAGGGAACAAGTGTTTGTTGAAAGAGACAGTGATCAGGGAGAAACGCTGGTGAGAGGACAGTAAAAATCATCTTAACTTTATAATGATAATAATAATAGCTCAACTACCTTCAGAAACAATGGCACTCGACAGTCTTCGTGGAACACTAATTATGAGCCAGGCATTTTAACCTATAATTTAATCCTCATAAGAAGTCTGTAAGGCAGGTCCTACTATCCTCCTCATTTTTACAGAGGAGAAAACTGAGCACAGAGAGATGAAGTCATTAGCCTGGGGTCACTCCGCTAGTAAGGGATGAAATTGGGTGGGAGCTCTTCTTCCCTCCCAGCCCCTTTTCTTCAATGCTGTGTGTCCCGGTGTTGGGAGAAAAAAGGGCAGCAAGACAGCATGCAGGGAGGGCAGGCTTTTCCTCTTTAAAGATTTGGATTCTTTCAAACACAGCCCAGGAAATAGTTCATGGTCACTGCAGCCCAAGTCCAAGTTGGCTACCCTGGAATGGTGTCAGTCAAAGTGGCTGTTCATGATGGTGTGGTTCAGCTACATCAGGGCTGTGCTTGCCATATGAGAGGCTGGCACAAGTGCTCCGGGACAATGGTTCTCAAAACGGGGGTCCCTGGACCAGCAGCATCAACATGAACTGGGATCAAGATGATGCAGGTTCTCAGGCTCCATCCCCGATCTTCTGAATCTGGACTAGAACCAGGAATTCATATTCTAACACAGTGTGATGTTGACACACAAAGTTAGGAATCCTTGTTCTTGGGGATCCTTGGAAAGAAAAACTCCAGTGACTTAGAATTCATATACCTCACAGATGCAGAACACCTTGGCAGAGGCAAGATGGAGGAGCCAGCGGTTCTCAGCCTTGGGTGCTCATGGGAATCATGTGGGGAGCTTGCAAACAACTGATGCCTGAGTCCTCCCCTCAGACAGTCTGGTGTCACGGGGATGGCTTTGTCCTGAGCATTCCGGTTTTGACATGAGGATTTCCGTGGGGAATGGATGGTTAAATGAATGGTCGGCAAGGCGGCCTCTGTACTTCA
The DNA here is from genome assembly GCF_964339955.1 of Pipistrellus hanaki. Lineage (NCBI taxonomy): Eukaryota > Metazoa > Chordata > Mammalia > Chiroptera > Vespertilionidae > Pipistrellus > Pipistrellus hanaki. The sequence goes on from NC_140514.1 coordinate 21,616,577, forward strand.
GAGTACAGAATAGCACTCTGGGGAGAAAGCGAGGCAGGTCTTGAAGGGGAAGGGCAGGGCGAGTGGAAGAGAAGCAAGACATTGAGCCCTTTGTGAATAGCAGTAAAGCCTGGACAATTCTGGAGATTGTGGAGCGGGAGAAGGCCGTCTGAATTGGTAACAATTCTTAACAGCAGACTTAATTTCAAAGAGATGCCAATAATAAGGTAGATGTGCGCTATCTGCTTCATGAATGAAGGATCATTGAGAGTTTTGCTGTGTCTTAATGGGGGCGATTCTATGAATTTTGACTGAAAACAATATGCACACATTCTCCTGGTGGCTTCATTTAGGACTCTGTCTATATGTTAAGAAGGTACTCTGCTCCCCTGACCTCTCAAACATCACCATTTCACCTTTGCTTCATGAACTTTCCACCTCAGTTGACCTCCTTAGTTTGCCTGTCCCTAAGCATTTCCACATCCAGGCATTTGTGTTTTCACCATCCACCGTCCTCCCTCTACACACATACACACACCTCCTCCTTCTCTCCAGGCCTCGCCCCATGTAAAATCCTACTGCCCCTCTCTTCCGCGCCCCCCCCCCCATTCAGAGAGCTCCCCCTTTTTCTAATTCAGCACCCAGTGTCTTGAAGGTGCCCAGTATGCCAGCCTGTGTGGGCAGCGGCAGGAGGACCAGCTAAATGGCATTTTCTCCTTCCTTTCAGGACCGCCTCTTTTTCGTCATGGAGTATGTCAATGGTGGAGACCTCATGTTCCAGATTCAGCGCTCCCGAAAATTCGATGAGCCTCGTTCCCGGTTCTATGCTGCAGAGGTTACATCAGCCCTCATGTTCCTCCACCAGCATGGAGTCATCTACAGGTAGCCCTTCTCTTCTCCTCTCTTCCCTAAAAGTGAAAAATTAAAGCATTTTCCAGACCCTGGAGCTGACTTGGCTCCTGCCCAACTGGTCTCTCAGTGACCCGCTTTCGATCAGTTGTTTTAATTTGCTTACAGAGGACTTGGGGGGCAGGGGGTGGCGGCTGTTTATCACTGTAAATGTTAATATTTGAATAGCCCCAGGAGACACTCTGCTTGTGCCAGTTTTGATTGAAAGCCCAAGAACGACATTTTTAAAGGCCTGGCGCCCAACGACCTTGGGGTGACCTTCATTTCGTTCTCTCCCCACCCTCTTCCTTCAACATCAGGGCATTCTCTTTTCTTTTTCCTTCTGTGCCATGAACTTCCTCCCCTTCCCAATCTCTGGGCGCTTCCTGAGTTTGTTTGGCTTAGTTGTCTCCAGCAGATAGAATCAGAGGAGGAGTTGCTTGGGGGTCTCAGGGTTTATGATCCCAGCAGAGCAGGGGAAGGGAACTAGACAATATCCAGCAGGAAGTGACTCTTTGCAGATCATCTAGTCCCTTATTACTGCCCTGTTCCCTGGTCCAAGAAAACATCACACACACACACACACACACACACACACACACACACACACACACACTTTCCAGTAAGGCAGCAGGACTGTTTACGCAGGCTCTTCTGTGAGGTCAGGAATTCTGGGAGGAGTAAATATTTATAATTAGAAACAAGGACACTAAAGTTCCCTAAGATTTTTTTTCAGTGACTGTCAATTTCTTGGTTTTTGCTTTCTCCTCCTCTTTTTATTTTATTTTAATGGGGTAGGCTAGCTGGCTTGGTTCATCCCAGAACTTAGTCCCTCACAAGCTTTCTACTGGTCAGTAAAACTGTCAGTCCTGGGAGCCATGCCCTGACTAAATGTTCGTAAAGGGCTTCCGACCAACTCCTACCGCAGGCTTCCCTTCCTGCTGATATCCCCTAGCTTCCTAAAGGATGAGTCTCTGCTCAGAAACATTCAGTGGTTCCCAATGAGTTGCATAATAAAGCCCATACTTTCTAGCCTGCTGTGCATGGCCCTCCAATGACCACACTGTGAGGTCATTACTTGTTTCCTATGGATGTGTGACAAACTACAAGCTAGAAATCAATGGGGAAAATATCCTTGGGTGAGGACTTTAAAAAAAAAAAAAAAGAAGAAGAATTGCTTGATTAGATCAGGCCTATCCAGGATAATTTTTTCATTTAACTCAAAGTCAAATGATTAGGAACCTTAATTATAACTGCAAAACCACTTTGTCTTTGCCGTATAATATCACATAACCAAGATGGGGAAGCTATGCACAGCTCTGTGGTTTGGACACAAGCAGGAGTGGGAGGTGGGGCTCTCTCTGCTGTGTGGCTGGCTTCTTCCCCAGAAAAGGGTGCATTTTCTCCCCAGAAGAGATGCCTCTGTGTGTTTCTAACAAAGACACAATATGTGCTAACAAGGCTCTGGTGGTCCACAACAATCCTTTCACCGCTCCCCCTAACCGTGCACCCCACCATCTAGGTACTCCAGATTGTTTGCCATTCTCCCCCAAATACCATTCTCTTTCATTTTTATGAGCCTTTGTGTCCCCGCTGTCCTTGGATTTCCCTTGATCAGTGAGTAGCTCCCAGTTCACTTTCCTGGTCTGGTTGCCTCAGAGTTCCCAGTTTAAAAAATATAATACATAGATTCCACCCTGGAAGGTGTGGCTCAGTAGGTTGGAGTGTCATGTAGTCCCATGCCCCAGAAGGTGGCGGGTTCCATTTCCAGCCAAGTCACATGCCCAGGTTGAGGGTTCAATCCCCGGTCAAGGAGCATGCAAAAGGCAACCAGCAGTTCCCTCTCTCTCTCTCTCTCTCTTTCTCTCTCTCTCTCTCTCTCTCTCTCTCTCTCTCTCTCTCTCTCTCTCTCTCTCTGTGTGTGTGTGTGTGTGTGTGTGTGTGTGTTTCTCTCCCTCCTTCCCTCCCTCCTTCCTTCCCTCCTTCTTTCTTTCCTTCCCTCCCTCCCTCTCTCCCTCCCTTCCGGTCTCTAAAACCAATTAAAAAAATATGTAGAGTCCATAATACTGAGGGAGGGGGAATAGAGAGTGAGTTGATGATTGCTAATAAATTTTTATTGATTTTAGAGGGAGAGAAGGAAGGAGGGAGGGAAAGAGGGAGGGAGGGAAAGAGGAAGGGAGGGAGGGAGGGAGGGAGAGAGAGAAAAACATCAATTGGTTGCCTTCCGCTTGGGGATTGAACCTGAAACTTGAGCATGTGCCCTGACTAGGAATTGAACCCATGACTTTCAGTGCATAAGACAGCATTAAAACCACCTGACACTGACCAGCCAGGACATGACTCTATTTTTTAAAGCATTCCTCAGGTCTTAAAAAAAAAATAAAAAAAAAATGCCATATGCCTTCAGGACTATGTCAAATGCTCCTGCTCTGTGAATCCTTTCCTGACCACCAGGCCTGTCATGGGAATCACACCGACCCTGAGTGACATAACATCTCCCTGTACCAGGCATCTTGCAGGTGCCCTTTGCTGACCTTGTATTTTTACATGGAATGCCCTTCTGTGATTGAGAACTCCACACTTGAGTGCTCACCTAGTTGGCTTAGGACAGTCCCCTGCTTGTAGTAGCCGTTCACTTAATACTTGTTCTTCTCGTCTATAGCTCTAGAGCTTTCCAGTCCAGTGGGTTGCTACGTCATAGGTGTGTACTTCTTGAAAGTCTGTGTTGAAAGCATTCCTAACATACAACACACGATTTTTTTCCTTTGACCCTAAAAAATCCCCACTTCTTCATATCTTTCCTTTCATGAATTAATGAGGATCATGTGATCTCTGTTTCCCATGATGCTTTGTTTTAAGCTGTCAGCAGAAAGCTATTTGGGGTAGTTAGTCTGCAGCTGACTGGAGAGGCAGTGAGTGTGTATCCTATTGGCTGTCCTGAAGCTCAGGCACAGTCCACGTTTTGTGTGCTACGTGGCTTTAATTGCAAGATTGGCAGAGCCAGTTATTGGAGGAGAAGAACCTCAATGCTGAAGTAGATTGAATTTTCCAGCCTTCCTGCTGGAATTTACACATAAACTAATTAGCAACTAATTGGCCAATATTCAAGAACTAACAGAAGATGACCCTTCTCTGGCCGGTGGCTCACACATGCGGGAGGGCCCACGCTGGCAGGCACGGCCCCCTTCCCTCTGGCCCCGCTCTGTCAGGCTCCCCATGCCAGGCAGCCACAGAACTCTGTCTCCGTGTCCCTTCCCAGCATTCCTGGGACGCCTCTGTGGAGGGAGGCATTGGCTCCCTGGGAGGCGGAGCTTTTGAAGGGAGGGCCTTCTTCCCAAAGTTGGTTCAGGGAACTTTCTCCTCCTCTCCAACATGCCCCATGCTTGTGCGTTTTTCTCTGAGCTGCTCAGTGGCAGTGGCTGACTCCCTGAGAGCATGCCTCTGCCCATGCGGCATGGATAAGGGGATTATGTGACCTGCCTGGGCCCTGGGAGGAGAATGAGGCTTGGCTACAGGAATGCATCTCCTTCTTTCATAATCTGGAAGCCAGGAGCACTGCACCAGAGGGTGGCAAAGAAAACATGGCCTCTGCTACCCTGGCCCAGTGTCTTAACATTTTATTTTACACCTCAGTGTCCTCATCTGTAAAGTGGGAACAATTGTCCCTATCTCATGAGGTTGTAATGGTTTAGTGAACTGATAGGTCTAAATTTTGAGTAGTGCCTGCTCTACTGTAAGTTCTCAATAAAGCTTAGCTAATGTTATTATATCATAAATTAATTTTTATTAAGATGAAAAAAACATTAGAGATCTTTTACCCAGCCCTGACTTCAAAGGGGAGTCCTGAATTGCAAGGGGGGTGGTGGTGGTGGATGTATTCCTTTCTTCCTTCTTATAAAATGAAAATTCCTTTAAGTATAATATATATATAGTAGTCATAGGAAAAATAAAAATTTAGTCAGCAAAGAAAGGTATAAAATCAGTTTTCCCTCTACCGAACTCATAGTCCCCCAGGGTAAAACAGTTGAATGGTGTCTAGAAAATTTAAGAAATCTTGTGGAGCAAGTTCCTGGACCTCCTTCCATTGGAGCCTTTCAGAGAAGAACCCTGCCTTGTCTCCATCATGTGGGAGTCGAGAGTGGTGGCTGGAGGTCTGACTGTAGAGGTAGAGGTGAAAGGTATGAAAACATGTAGGAAATGACAAGGTACTTTATTTATGTAAAGTATTATTAATGGTTAACATTTGTCACTTGGAGCACTAAAAGTCGGTCTTTATCCAGCAGAGGAGGAAGTCTTAAGTTCTAAAGCTCTCTTGCTCTTTAAGTTCTCCAAAACTTTTGGTCTTTAATGAGCCCTCATCACCACTCCCCGGGAGTCAGTCTGTCCCAGAGCCTGTGTGTGCTTGAAGCCAGAACTAGGTGAGCAGTGGGCAGACAAGAGGAGACAGGATGTTTCTGCTTTGGGCCAGGCTAGATCACTCTGTACTCAAGAGGTGCTTAGAAAAAGGCTTTCTTTGTTTATGATGATGTTTATGAAAAGTCAGATAACAATTAAGAGCAGCCCTAGCTGATTTGGCTCGAGCATCAGCCTGTGGACTGAAGGGTCCTGGATTTGATTCTGGTCAAGAGCACATGCCAGGTCATGGGCTCCATCCTCAGTAGGGGGCGTGCAGGAGGCAACCAATCTATAATTCTCTCCTATCAGATGTTTCCATCTCTTCCTTCCTCTCCCTTTCTCTCTGAAATCAATAAAAAAGAAAAAGAAGAAGAGCAAGACATGAAGATTTAGTGAAATCTCGGAGCACCTAATAAGCCTGAGTCTTAAATGGCTTGTCCTCTCCAGGTCTGGGGGACAAAGCTCAAAAGAAGGGGCTTAGGCCAAAACTGTTTTTTCTCAGTGGATAGCGTGTTGGTCTGTGGACTGAAAGGTCCCAGGTTCGATTCCAGTCAAGGGCATGTACATTGGTTGCTGGCACATCCCCAGTAAGGGGTGTGCAGGAGGCAGCTGGTCGATATTTCTCTCTCATTGACATTTCTAGCTCTCTATCCCTCTTCCTTCCTTTCTGTGGAAAATCAATAAAATATATTTTTAAAAAAAGAAAGAAAGAAAGAAAGAAAGAAAGAAAGAAAGAAAGAAAGAAAGAAAGAAAGAAAGGGAAAGAAAGAAAGAAAAGGAAGGGACTTAGAAGGGGTTTCCCTTGAAAAAGTTGGAGATGTATTGAGGGCTGTAGCTGCACTCTCCAAGCTGGGCCTTGCTGGAAAATGCATATGAAGTTGTAAACTGCAGTCTTGCCTTCCTGCTATTCAAAAGGGGCAAAGTATCTGCCTACCTCTATCCCTGGGATCAGCTCCTAGTATTGGCACAGGGGGGTTTCCTGACATGGATTAAGTCTCCAGTTAAATCCTGTGTTAACAGGTGGACGACCTAATATTTAGAGTCTCATCGTCTTTCAATTAATGCTACAAAGCAGGGGAGGAGGAGAAATTGGGGTGATGCCTTTTTCCTTCCCAGTCTTCTGGGACCTGTCCCTTCAAAAATCACTGAGGGCTCTTGGGGGTCTGTTTCCCCACAGAGTGTTGTTCTCAGCTGTCGGCATTTCCCCACCCATAGAAAATGATATCTTATTTTTAATTTATCATTTAAAATATATATATATATACTAACTTTATTTCTACCTTCTTACAGTCCCTAATAGCACGACTGGTAAGAATTCTTATCTTCTGCCATCTTCACCTGAAGTAGAAAATGGTATTTACATATAAAACTCCTAAGGGCTGAGTGTGTAATGGGAGGATACAGTCTCCATGGCAGGAATCTCAGTTGTGAATGTCCTCAGAGCGAAGGCCTCAGAGGCACTCTAATCCAACTCCATTTTATAGAGGGAACTTGGAAACCAAAATTGAGCAGTGACTTGCCCAGGTTTACAGAGTGAGGTGTTATAAAGCTCAGATGTTATTTTAGTTAAAGATGTACATATAGATAAAGTCAAACTGTTATACCAGGTGTTTAAATAAATAAAAAACTGTGTTCTGTCCTCCCAGTTTCTCTTTTAGAGAGACAACCACTTTTAATTCTTTTAGCTGACACCTTGAGTATAGACCTGTGTATTTGTGAATAACATGCATTTGTTGTTCCTTTTTAAAAACTTTATTTTAGGCATTATCTAGAGACTTTTTTACTATGAAAGTAAGAATTTAGCTCTTTGTCCCACCCTTCCCATCCTGCCATCCACTCACTAGAGTTTACTGTAATTTTGGTTAAATGAATATGCATTGTATACATTATTATGACTGTGAAATGTTACTTAGAACTAAGCCATTGGTTTAATTGCATTCCCTTTCCTATACAATTTCTTTGTTTTCCCTGCAGATAAGAAATATCTCTTGGCTCTGTGTGTTATTATTACTTAACTCAAATGCTCTATAGATTATCTACATCTCCCTTCAGGATGTTGAAGTGTCATAGGTATTCTATCAATTTTATATCCCTGGATAAATTTATCCCAAAGCCCTCTAAACTGCTCCAGTCTGAATGGTTGTCCTCAGTGCCTGTTGCATATCTGTCACCCGGGCATCTCCCTGCATTGTTGTCCTAGCACATCCTGTTTGCTTCTTTCTTATGTGGAAGGTCCTGTCTTTTTTTATTCCATGTCCCCTCTTTCTGGATATACTCCCTAGATGTGGTAAATCAACCCCAGCTGTTTTCTGAGAAAGAGTATGGGAAGGAAATCTTTGAGACCTTCCTTTTATATATAAAATCATCTTTGTCTTACTCCCTAGCTTGATTAAGAATTTGACTGAGTATAAAATTCTAGATTGAAAACAATTATTCCTCTAAATTTCTTATTGTTTTATTGTCGTCTAACTCCCAGTGTTGCCATTAAGAATCCTAAAAATATTTTGATTCATGATCCTTTGTAAAGACCTGTTACTTTTCTATGGAAGATTGTTATTTACTTAACTAGAGGCCCAGTGCACAAAATTCGTGCATGGGAGCAAGGGGGGAGGTCCCTCTACCTGGCCTATACCCTCTCGCAATCTGGACCCCTCGGGATGTCTGACTGCCAGTATTGGTATCACTACTAAACTGGCAGTCGGACATTCCTCTCATAATCCAGGACTGCTGGCTTTTAACCACTTGCCTGTTTGCCTAACCACTTTATTTGCCTGCCTGATCATCCCTAATCACTCTGCCTGCCTGCCTGATGCCCCTAACTACTTACCTGCCTGCATGATCGCTCCTAACTTCCTCTGCCTTGCCCCCAGCCACTGCGGCTTCATCCAGAAAGACGTCCGGAATGAGGTTCAGAAGGTCGTTCAGCTGTCCGATCTAATTAGCATATTACACTTTTATTATTATTATTATTATTATTATTATTATTTTTAAAGATTGAAATCTTTTTTTAAATATATTTTATTGATTTTACACAGAGAGGAATTGAGAGGGACAGAGAATTAGAAACATTGATGAGAGAGAACATCAACCAGCTGCCTCTTGCACACCCCCCACTCAGGATGTGCCCGCAACCAGGGTACATGACCTTGACCGGAATCGAACCCGGGACCTTTTAGTCTGCAGGCCAATGCTCTATCCACTGAGCCAAACCGGTTCCAGCTGCACTTTTATTATTATAGATGATGTGGTGTAGGCTTATTTTCATCTATTTCACTGAGCCCTGGATAAATCTTTTCAATTTAGAAAGCCGTGTTCTTTAGTTCTGAAAAATGTGTCTTTCTTTATTGATTCCTTCTCCTCTGTTTTCTCTTTCTGGACCTATATTCAGATACTGGACTAGTTAAGTTAGGGTTCATAGTAGAGAAAGCTTGCTGACCACTTAGTTGGGGAACCTTGAGCAACAGTCTTTTGGTACCTTTCCTCTGAAAATACTCAGATTGCCCGGGGAAGACACTTCCGGAGTCCTGCCTGGAGATAGAGGGCTTGGCAGCCAACACTGTAGGAGCCAAATGAGGGAAGAGAGTTGGAGAGTCCAGCTCCTAGAATACATGTGTCCATATAATTTGCTTCTTTTCAGTTCTTTCCCTGGAGCCTGTCCTCTCTCCCGGTTCCACCCTGAGCCTGGAGACCCTCTGTTTCTTTTCACTAGAAAATGAACCCCTGGGGGCAAGGAAAGACCTGTGCAAAGTAAAGAAAGAAGAATATCTAGTTTCTAATTGCTTTTCCGCCAGATATCTTAATTTTGTCTCTCTCCACATCACCCTTACTTTTAGAGATAACTGTTACTGCACATTCCTGAGCTTTGGTGGAATATAAGGCAGGAGATTCTGCAGCATAAATTTGATTGTTCTTGACTTTCCCCATTGCCGCTTTAGGATTCAGATCTTTTGGGGTTTACAGAGTCATTTACCACTCATCCCTTTGCTTTCTCATTTCCAGACTTATGTGCTATTGTTTCTTCTCTTTTTTGGTATTAAGGCCTTTGTGTGCCCTAACTGGGTTGGCTTAGTGGATAGAGCGTCGGCCTGTAGACTGAAAGGTCCCAGGTTCTATTCCAGTCAAGGGGATGTACCTTGGTTGTGGGCACATCCCCAGTAGGAGGTATGCAGGAGGGAGCTGATCGATGTTTTTCTCTCATTGATGTTTCTAACTCTCTATCCCTCTCCCTTCCTTTCTGTAAAAAAAAAAAAAAAAAAAATAAATAAATAAATAAATAATAAAAATAAAAAAAAATCAATAAAATATAAAGCCTTTGTGTATAATTTTGGGAAGAAGAGCGAAATAGTTGTGGGTAGTCAAGCTACCCTCTATCCAGATGTCATTAATAATAATAACAACAACAAAAATAGCAGGACCTATCACACAGGGTTGTTGTGATGATTAAATGAATCATAAAGTGCTCAGAATTATGTCTGCCTTGTAATAAATGTCTTGTTATTGTTGTTGTTGTTGCTACTATTGCTATGGCACTCTGATTCATTTAGTCATCACAACAACCCTGGATGGTAGATCCCGCTGTTATCCATGGGATTTAGGCTCTTTCCAAAAAAGGAGATCCTGCCCATTCCCACCCCATTGCTGCCATGGCCAGGTCACCATGTCCCGTTGCTGCCAGCTGCAGTTTCGCGTGGGAAACAACCTTGTATGCTAGAGACAGCGCTTTGGGTTTGGAGTCAGAGAACTGGGGTGGATTCCTGGGCCTGCCTCATCTTTGTTGTGTCTTTCTTGGGCAGAATACTTAAACTGTTTGAAATGTAGTTTCCTCATTGTACCATGGGAATTAAAACACAAACCTCCCTGGAAGGAGGTTTCTCATGTTTTGAGAATTACATGAGGAAGCATTTGCAGAAGTGCCGAGTACAATTCTTAGTACTTAGGATGCTCTCTGAGTGTTGGTTGGATGAATGGGAAGCATAGGGTGATGGAGTCAGCGTATGTTATGGCTGAATTGTGTCCCCTCCACAATTCTAACTGTGTTAGAAGATGGGGCCTTTAAAGAGGTAAAAATAAAAATAAGATATGGGTGGGCCCTAGTTTAATATGCCTGGTGTCTTTCTAAGAAGATGAAATTAGGACTCAGAAATGTATGAAGGGAGACCATGTAAAGACACTAGGGGAAGACCCATCTATAAACCATATTTGAGAGGCCTCAGAAGAAACCATTCCTGCCAGCACCATGACCTGGAACTTCTAGCCTCCAAAACTGTGAGAAAATAAACTTTTATTGTTTAAGTCATCCAGTCTGTGGTGCTTCGTTGTGGCAGCAAACTAATACAGGGACCCAGGATCAAAGCACAGCATTGCCACGTACTAATGGGCAAATTACTTAGTCTCTCTGAGCCACAGTTTCCTCAGCTGTAAAATGGAGCTGATGATAGATATTACATAAAATAAGATGCAGTTTGGGCATACATTGAAAGATTTAAATAAGCTGATGGACATAGAAGGGCCTCAGGAAGTTGTTTGGGACCCAATGAGGCTGGAGGAAAGTATAGACACACTAGCAATGGGGACAGTGATGCAGTGCCCCTATCTCGTGGGAGCAGGGTAGTGGACTTGTGAGGTTGTGTCCCCCTTGCAGGTTAAGGGCCATCAAGGGCAGAGCCCAGATTCCAGAGAAGGGAGGCTCTCCCTGGCGAACTGCCAATACCCTGACCCCTTGGGGACCTTGGGATGGGATAAGTAAGTACTGATCAATGCACATGGCAATAACCAATGGGCTGGGACAGCTGACAGATGTGCTTGCATTGGAAAGCTGCAAAGTCTGCCTCGGCCTCTCTGTTGGGCTCCCTTTGTAAATGTCCATCATCATGAGCACCCCACCACCTGGTGGGGAAACAGGTTCCTACATGACCTGTTTCGCAAACAAACTGATTTTGCCTGGCCAGTGTTGCTCCGTGGTTGAATGTTGACCCAGGCACCGAGTGGTCACTGGTTTGATTCCTGGCTGGGGCATGTGCTCTGGTTACAGGCTCAATCCCCAGAAGGGGGCATGCAGGATGCAGCCAATCAATGTTTCTCTTTCATTGATGTTTCTATCTCTCTCTTCCTTCTCTCTCAAGTCAATAAAAACATATTTAAAAAAAAATAGAGATGTGCATTTGGGTAATTAGAGTCATTCTCTCTCTACCATGTTGTATAATTAAGGAACTTGTCCTCCTGATAAAGGAATGCTAAATATTATGAGTCTTTAGGAATAGTCACTTTTTCTTTTGTAGGTCCATGAGACCTTTACCCCCAAATGGTTTTTGTGGTGTCACCTGACCATGATAGTGTGGGGTGAAGACACTATGATGTGATAAAGGGAAGGGGAGAAGGAGAGAGTAGAGACTGAAGAGGTTGGATGAAAGACAAGTTTACATTCCTCTAAGGAAGCCACATCGTTGCTGACCAGAGCAGAAGAATTTTGATCCCACTTCCATTGTAGGTTCAGAGCGAAAGGAAGTTTGGACCCAAAGGGACATTTCTGATTAAATTTGTTTAAGTGTTTCAGCTGGTAGTGTGTGTTCAAAGAAAAAATAATTAGGGACCTTACTTTTGTGTCTCTCATGACACCTACCAGAGATCTGAGAACCTAGCATAATGGTTAAGGACTCTTTGGCTCAAACTCTGTCTCCACTGCTCACTAGATATAGGATCTTGAGCAAGCAGTTTTTTCATCTCTACATTGGGGATATTACCTCCCTCAGAGAGATACTGTGAGAATCAAATACATGTTAATGCCTGTATAGTAAAGTAATTAGGATTGTGTCTGGTGCCGAGTAAACACAGACTACATGTCAGCTGTTGTTATTCCTGTCATTATTTATTTATTTATTTATATTGATTATGGTATCACATAATTGTCCTCATCCCCCCACTCCCATCTCAAACCCCTCCCTACATATGCCCTCACTCCCCTGTTGTCCATGGCCACTGGCTAGGCCCATATGCATGCACACAAGTCCTTTGGTTGATCTCTTTCCCTTACCCCCACCATCCCCTACTTTCTCTCTGAGGTTTGAAAGTCTGATCGCTGCTTTTCTTTCTCTGGGTCTGTTTTTGTTCATCAGTTTATGTTTTCCTGTTGTTATTGTTCTATTTCACACATAGCTGATGGACAGTTGCTAAGATTCACTTTTTCCATCTTGAAAATTTTACCCTGAATGTATCTTGCGAGCTGTCAAGCTGATGAAAACACTTTGTCAGGTTAAAGTCTTCCAAACACCAGTTAGTTTGAGGAGTTGAGACCTGTCTTAGGAAGGAAATTTAGTATATGTATATTAGCTTTTATTTTATGACTATGAAGTGCTCTACAGAAAGTAGAAATCTTAGAACATGTATTAGTGCAATGTATCCAAAAGTAGAACCTGAATTCTCCTAGACTTAGTCATTTCCATGTTGTTTCTTCAATGCTTTTGGCTAATGATTGAGCTACTAAAAATGGGGATTGTTTTAGCAAACAATGGGTGGCTTTGCCACATAGTCTGTGTGACTGTCTGAACTGGTCCTGTAGTCTCTGTGGGCTCTGACTGAGTTCAAGATTACTTGGAGTTGGTTTAGGGTGAGGTACCTTTGCATGTGAAGGCCATAGGGGCCACACTTAAATGGCTTTGCTTCTCTCTTTGGCCATGTGGTGATAGGCTGACCATCCCTGCAGACTGTCATATAACAAGAAGTTGGGACACTTTCTTGCTCAAGCTTCTGCAATAATTCCATGTTGTCTCAGGATAACGTAAATACTCAGCAAGCCCATCCCCAAGTCTGACCCTCTTACTAGCTTCATCTCTGGGATTTGCACACAAGTTCCTTTCTATGCCCTCTGTCTTCACAAGTGCTCCTGCTGCTAAGTTCCTCCCTAAATCTCTTCTCAAGCCTAACAGGTATCCTCATTAGCATAACCACACACAGCTTGCATTTATTACCTAGATCAAGCATGTCAAACTCAAAGGCTAACACGGGCCAAATGAGGCATACAGCCCACAGGCTGCGAGTTTGACATGCATGACCTAGATCCTCACCATCAACAATCACAGCATGACCACTCCCTTTGCCTAGAAATACTATACTTTTCCCCGGATACCATGACTCCTTTTTTACTATTTTTTCTAACCCTTCCCAACCCTTAAGATTCAGCTTCAGCTCATTTCCCCTGACTCTGTCATGCAAAGTTAGTGTCTTCTTCCTCCTGTTGGCATTGCATCTTCTACAATATATTAGAGTGTTACTCACAATATAATGTAATTTTCTTGGTTGGAAGTTTTTATACACTGAGTGGTCAGGTTATTATGATCTCTGAACGCATAATAATCTGGCCACTCAGTGTATATCCCATATAATAAAAGGCTAATATGCAAATTGTCCCCTCAACCAGGAGTTTGACCAGCAGGCAGGCCGGCCAATCGTCCATGTCCCCACCCCATGGCCAAGATGGCTGGATCCCACCCAAATTCATGCACTGGGCCTCTAACACACACACACACACACACACACACACACACACACACCACGCACACATACACACACACTGAGTGGCCAGATTATTATGTGTTCAGAGATCATAATAATCTGGCCACTCAGTGTAGATCTTTCTTAGATTATACTAAATTTGTGATTTTACCCAATGACTCTTGATTTCTTGGCCAACCTATTCAAATGTACCCAGAAAATACCCACAGTACCTACAGGGAGGTGGAGGGATTTTCTAAGCATATTTGGCCATAAGAAATGTTTTCAAATGTACTTCTTGCTGACCTCCTTTCTGTGTGCCCTGCCCCATTCCATGGGTTTTGTCATTCCACACAGTGTCTCATGGGTGAAGTTCTGCACTCTAACCTCAGCTGGGCAACTTTAGGCAAATTACTTCTCTTCTCTGGACCTCAGTCCCTATGACAGCTGGATTGATGATCTGGCTTTGTGATCCCAAGATTGTTGGTCTGCGAATGACCTTAATAGTATCTAAAAATGGACCTCTGAAATGGCCTTTCCAAATAATTTCAGTGGGGCTCTGAGGAAAGTGAATTTAAGGAGCAAGAATGCCCAGGGCCTACTCGGAGGGTGTAGAGGTCCTGGCCCATGATTCCCACGATTCTGTGGAAAGTGGGATTTCATCGGCAGGTGGCCCATGCTCTGCTTCTCTGAGTATCAAATCACTGTAGGTGGGTTCCCCTTCTGTAACATATACAGAGTCCTCCCTTTCAATCAAATAGTTCTCAGGTCTTTGATGCTGCCAAGTTGAGTGAATATTAATTTCTGTGGTGAGCAGAGCTCCCCAGAGGAGCCAAAGCCCACCACAGAGACAAGAACTGGCTGAGAAGCAAGGCTGCTTGCCTAGAATGCTGTGGTCCCATTGGGATAGAGACTCTCACAACCATGGGTCAGAACCCTCTCGGAGGTGATCCATCTCTCAGAGAAAAATTCCTCCCTTGTTGGAAATCTGCTAATGTAAGGGCATTCATCCAAAAGGGATTTCTGTTTGGGTTTGTACCTTTTCTTGAGTAGCAATCAAGAAAAAGTCTCTGCTGTTTGGAGAGCAGTATGTTTAAGCAGACACCCATTTGTTCAGCCAGTAATGATGGGTTAGCCCCCTTAGTGTGTTAGGTATAGGTCTTCCAGATGCAATGAACAACAAAAGACACACGTTCTCTGCCCTCTTGACAGTTTGGGTAGGGATGGCAGACAATAAAACAAGCAGTAACGATAAAAACCGACAAGAATGATGATGGGGCAAAGATGGGTTGCCAGGGAACCACATTGTGGAGATACCTCAGCTAACTGGAGAAAATCAAGAAAGGCTTTCTAGGGAAAGTGACCTTCCCAGTGTTACTGTAGGCAACCGGCAGTCTGAGCATGAGACCTGGCTGGTCACTTTGGAGGGGCCACCCAGGGGCTGTGCAGAGGATGTGGGCATGCTGAGATCCAGGGGTGCCCCACAGACTCCAACTGGCTGCCTAGATATGTGGGCACATTGTTCAGCATTAGGAAGTGGGCTGAGGGCTGCCGCATCTCCAGGCTTCCTGATGGCAGGTCCTGCAGCCCCACCTCTTCATTACTTTAGATCAGTGGTCTGCAAACTTATTAGTCAACAGAGCCAAATCTCAACAGTACGATTGAAATTTCTTTTGAGAGCCAAATTTTTAAAACTTAAACTTCTAATGCCACTTCTTCAAAATAGACTTGCACAGGCCATGGTATTTTGTGGAAGAGCCACATTCAAGGGGCCAAAGAGCCGCATGTGGCTCGTGATTCACAGTTTACCAACCACGGCTGTAGACAATCAAGGGGTGTTGGGGAGTCTCCCCCATTAGCCAAGATGGCAGAGGGGGAGGTTCTTACACTGGGCAGGCCAAAAGCTAGAAAGGTGAATGGAAAGGACCTAAGCCACTGGAAGCTGGCAAGTGAACTGAAGAGATAAAAGGCCCATCCCTACGCTCCCTGTAAGAAACCTGGGCTTGAGCAGGAAGGTGAGATGGTCAGTGAGAATTCTGTGAAATACTGATATGAGCTTTAAAATTATGGTGAATTAGAGTAATTGTGTAAACGACCTGAAGCCAAGAAAAGCGCAGGATTTGGAGAAATAGAGTATGAGGCCTTAATTATAATATACTTAGGGATCCCTTTTGCCAAGATTATATGCTATAGGTGATCCCAGGAAACCCTGCCTCGCTGGCCTGGGCTGCAGCAGAAATGCAGGGACAGTTCCATGGAAACCTCAGCCTGCCCTGAGCAGTGCCCTCCACGTGAGTCAGTGCCTGGACCATTTCTCTCTCTGATGTTCCTCCTTGACCACAGTGCAGTTCAAACCTCAATCCTACGCACTGGAGGGTGATGGTTGGATAAAGTGGCAGAGAAATATTATTTCACAAGTTATCAACTATCCAAAGCCAGAACCAAGTTCCAAGCTTAGCCTGTCACCTTGAACTCTCAATGCCTGACCTTGCCAGCGTCAGAGAGAGGGCCTGTTGCCAGACACCGCTTCCCATCTTTTCCATGTTCTTGTGCGTTAGTAGAAGTGATAGTCCTCGGTGAGAGGCTGAAAACCTAACTTATTTTTTGCACAAAGAAATGCATACCTCATAAAACCCAAAATCCCCAGTGAAAAATGCCCACCAGTATGTCTTGTCCAGAGATTTAAGCCACTGAACACATATCTGGAGAAATGAGCTGAGGGGTGTAAAGAACCCAGGAGCCCGACTTCCCTGAAGATTCCACAGAATCAGTGGGGACTTGATTGTGTAGGGTGCATCTGTGTGCTTATAACACAGTGTCTGGCCATTGGTGAGAAACATAACTTTGCATGTAGAAGGCCATAGCTCTTTGGAGCTATCTCTATTTCATCAGTACTTGCTTCAGAGCTACCAAGTTCTTTCAGTGTGTTTGTCTGAATTATAAATCAGTGTTTTCAATGGAACCAAGACTCAGAACTGTAATTAGGCCCTGCTTGGAATCAGACACAGGCTTCTTTCTCCCTCTGTAATTAACACCCCATCACAGAAGGCACTCTTGGGAGCACAGCTGAGAGAGAGTTTTCCCATCATTTGCCGCCTTTTCTTTCATCTTTGTATGTGACTCTTCATTTTGTTGTGTATGTTGTTGTTTTTTTTTCAGTATAAGACAACTAAATTCCTTACTTTTAGGAAACAGAGGCCTAAAGTTACAGAGGGAAAGATCTTGCTTTATAGTGTTACAGGGGCAAGAGGGTTGGGGTGGGATTTTCCCAAAAGGTGAATGAGCACTTGCCCAGTGGCTTATGGGATTTCAGAGGGTAAGTAGGGATTTAGTGCTTGCTCCATCTCAAAATGTTTCCCTTTTGTTAGTCTTGTCTCCCCAACTAAATTGTTAGCCCTTTGTTAGGGACCATAACCTTGTCCTCCAAGATGCCCAGGCTAGGGCTTTGTATGAGATGAGCTTGCTTCAGGGAGAATAATCCTGTTTGGCGGGTGGGCACATTTCTCTATGGAGGAAGTCAAATGGGAGTTGCCTTCTAGAACTTCTCAGAGAGCAGCATGCACATGTGGGCATGAGCCACTTGGCAACTACAACCCACAAGAGAAGCCTCAGGCAGGATTCTAACCTAAAACATCCCTGTGAATAAGTGATAAGCAGCTTGGTAGCCATGACCTGGATGCTTCCATCCAAGTTTCAGATAAAATAAGATGAAGAAAAATGTGAAGGGAGATTGGAGAGCTGCTAGGGTAACTTAGTACTATGGACATCTTGGAACAATTAGGAAATAAGAAGGCTGGGTTACACTGACTATGTGTTTCTCCACCCCAACCCCCTCCATCTGCCCTTGGCCCAAACCAAGAGGGCATTTAATTGATGGGATTTGGTCTGTGCTCATAACAGTGCTAATCTCACAGCCTCCATGTGCTTACTAGCCAAGTTTATGGTCCATATGATTGTCCATCGTCACTCTCTATGTGGTTGGCAGAGACAATAATTTTAAAATCACAAGTAATGCTTTTTCTGAGAAGAATGTCTATAACAACAACAACAACAAACAAACAACCTCCTTGGAAGCCAGGCTAGGGAAATGGGAGGGTTAAAAACATCCTAGACTGAAATTAGGGAAAAGAGAAAGAGGAGCTAATGAGACTGTATGGACTGCAATGGTTGGGTTTGGAGACGGGAAACTGTTGATAGCAGAAAGACATTTCATTTCGGTTTAACAAATTTGGGGGTGGTTTTCTTACTATTGTTTAAAGGGAAGCCTGTGGTACAGAAATTATAGGTCAAATTTCACATAATAAAAACCATGAAACAAAGGATTTTATCTTTAGAAGCTAAGAACCCAATTTAATGTTTGAAGGAAAGTGGAGGGAAACCAATTTACAGTCAAAAGTACTGTAGAGTCCTGTTGAATTAGCTCTTCCAGAAAGCCTGGGAGGGCACCAGGAGGCTGGAGTTTCTCAATTTTGCCATGAGGAAATAGGCTGATTTTTTTTTTTTAAAGCAAACATACCAGAGTTTATACAGCCAAGTAAGTATTATCATCTCCTTTAAAAGAGTCCTCCTGGGAGACTTTATTCTCAGGGCAAAAATACTGCTTTTACTTTGGATATTTGTATCCGCCTCTCTAGGTTTTTCTTTGAATAGTGTCTTTTGTGTCCAGTAGTCCTCCTTTGGGGGTAAATCTGGTTTCCAAAATCATTTTATATAAAAAAATAACTATATATATGTGTGTATATATATATATATATATATATATATATATGTGTGTGTGTGTGTGTGTGTGTGTGTGTGTGTGTGTGTGTGTATGTATATTTTAAAGCATAATATGCTAATTAGATTGGACGTCCTTCCATATGAAGCTGGGGCTATAGGAGACTCGGGTCCTAGGTGCCTGTGGGTGGCCAGAGGGAAGCCTGGGTCCCAGTGCCTGCCAGCAGCTTGAGGGAAGCCCGGGTCCCAGGTGCCAGAGGGAAGCCAGTGCTGGCAGCTGGGAGGAAGGCCTACTCTTGCAGGAATTTTGTGCATCGGGCCTCTAGTAGTATATATGAAAAGCCCAGCTTTTTCCAAGTGATTTTGAAATGATAGATTCTGAAAGAAATTCTACATGAGGTCCAGCAAGCAAGCAGGCAGAGGCAGTAGCCTCAGTACTTTGCACAGTAACTAACAGGGAACCAGGCAGCGGTGGGCTGGCTGGGGGATGGCCCACCTGTGAGCAGGCACACCTGGGGAGGATGGGATCCTGGCTCTGCATGCTGGCCAGTTCATTTTCCCTTCTTTGATTTCCTCATTTAAAAAATACCCACCTCATGTGATTATTGTGAAAATCAAGTGAGGTAATGCTTGACAAAACACATAGGAAGGGCTTAGGAATCACTTATCATTATTAATTCTCTTATAATACCTTAATGTGGAGCCAGGTATGTGGTTGGTAATCACTTTATATTGGTCAACTGGTTGCAAGGTTGCTGCTGAAGGTGTCAGGTTTGGACTTGAATGTAGATCTGTGTTTGAAGATTAGGTCACCTGAGGTAACTGCAGAAGGAAACATCTCTAATCCTTCTTCTTGTAAAACGGCTCCAGAATGGCATTGATTTACCTCAAAGTAAATAGCAGTTGATGAAATCGACCATTCCACCCAACAATGGAACTAATATGAACAATAAGAAAAAACATTAAGTAGCATGGATAATTGAAGAATAAACGCTCAGAGAGTCAAGTAACCTGTGGGTTCAACTTAGAGGAAAACATCCTGAATGGTCACCTTAGGAGAGTGTTGCGCAGCTGTCGGCTGGAGAAATTCCTCTGTGGCCTTGTCTCTGAAAACCATGAAGTCATTTGTTTAACTTGGGCATGAGAGACACCACCAAGAAGGAAACCCACCCGAAGGTCCACAAAGAGGAGTGGGCACTTGCATAGTTGCGAGACAGGGTGGAGAAAGAGTAAATACCCACGTTTGGCCAGAGATCTCGTCACCTTTTTATAACGATCTCAAATTGGTAAAGAAGGTGTTCCGAGCTTTTCAGAAGGTTTGAAAGTGAAACTAGATACTGGCAACTGTGAAAACAGTATGCTGACTGCAAACACCAGTGATATGAGCAAGATATTAAAAGTTGGTGGGGGGGGGTGTGGAGGCAAAGACACAGTAGAGCACACCTTCCGTGGGAAGGCTAGAAGTAAAAAAAAAAAAAGAGAAAATGTAGAGATGAAGCTATTTGATGATTACTACATGATCATTTATTTCAATAAAGAGGCTCCCATTGCCCTCATAACCACAGAAGACAAAGCAGGAAGAAAGGGACTTAAGGCCAAAGACATGGAAAGGGAGGCATAAAGAAGAAGACTTTCTTGCCTTTGTGTTTTTTGTTATTGTTGTTTTTAATATATTTTATTGATTTTTTTTTTTTTACAGAGAGGAAGAGAGAGGGATAGAGAGTTAGAAACATCGATGAGAGAGGAACATCGATCAGCTGCCTCCTGGACACCCGCACTGGGGATGTGCCTGCAACCAAGGTACATGCCCTTGACCAAAATCGAACCCGGGACCCTTGAGTCCGCAGGCCAACGCTCTATCCATTGAGCCAAACCGGTGTAGGCATTCTTACCTTTGTTGAGGATGAAATGTAAGAGTGAGGGTCCCTTGTGATGCACAGGAGTAGCTATGGGACCTGGAGGTTTAGGCGTTGTCCTGTCCAAAGGTAGGCCCTGAGCACTGACCCCAGGGGACTTCTGAGAAAGGGGACCTTTGACCCAAGACCCTCTTATTTGAACAATTTGATTGAATCTCATCCTGAGGCAGGCAGAGTGAAGATTCCTTCTGAGGATGCTGGGCTCTACATGGGATAGGATAGTGGGGGTTGGGGGGAGGTCGGTGTCAGGGACTTGCTGGGGAAGGAGTGACAAAGGGCTTATGGAGATGTTCCTTCCACTGGCTCCTTGGAACATGGAGCCAACCCAATAAAATTAGCAGAGAGCTAAGTAGGCAGATTTGTGGGTTTGGAGGCATAATTAGTTCTGTTTTCCTCTAGTCTTGACCTAACTAGAGTTCACTGGGTATGTAATGGAAAAAAAACAACCAGCTTGATATAAAAATACAGGAAATGCCTGCAATCACTGCTGATTACAGTAGCAGCTTTCCTTCTGTTATTTTTGTGAAGGAGAAGAAAAAAAAAATGAGTGTTTGTTAGGTTTGGTTTGGTTTTTCTTTTTTTTTTTTTCCCCTTTCCTAAAGGGTAGAAACAATTCGGCCTGTTCTTTTTAGGGCATTCAGTACTTTAGCTAAATGATGTCACTTAATTTTTATAAATGAGGGTGTGTGTGGTTTTTTTTTGGGGGGGGGGGCGGTCAGAAGGTATTCAATTCTTATCATATAAAATTCCTGTAACTGTAAAATGCATTCAAATGGTTCTAAATGTGGTTTATTAGCCCTGGAGGGTCATATTTTCTGAATTTCTCCAGTTTCTAATGGCTCTAGGCTAAACGGGATGAATTTTGTTTTTAGCATAGTGCCTCAGTTTGCAGGGTGATTTACATTCATTTAGGAGGAGTAATAATACTGTTTCCAAAGGTTTCTTTTCTCAGAAATGTTTACCTCGTAGCAAGTGAAGACACTCCTGCAACAAGATCTACACACAATGTTCCAGCAGCAGAGAGAGCTAGCTTCTCACCAACCCAACCCAGAGCTGGCGAGGAACACCCTGCCCAGCCTGTTAGTGGAATTCACTTAGCATGTCTTAATTGTGGCTTTAGGATTCTCATTTCCTTTGCTGATATTTGGATAGAACAGGTGAAGTCTGTAGTTACTTTTAAAATGCCACCTGGGAATTTGTCTGGTCCTCCTGGCTTTCTGTTGGTGGGTTCCCTGGGAGTTTGCAAATGGGAGGCCTGGCCCCTTGGGCTCAGCCCCGGAGATGCTGTGCTCTGCCTACAGCCAAGGGGCTCCTCTGTGCCCGAGGTTCCAAGAGGCGTTGTCTTTCTGGACAATAGGCATAGGAAACTGAGTTCCCCAATATGGAACTCGGGCAAAAATATACCTATATCTATATCTATATCTATATCTATATATCTGCATCAATGGTTCTTAAGTGGCAACACTGTTTACAGGGAAAAGTACTGAATGCAGATTCAGAACATTGTATCAGCCATAGTCTCTTCACCTTTCTGATGAAATTGGATCAGGTGATTCTCCATATACACCCTGATATATACACTCAGTGGCCAGAAGATTATGATCTCTGAGCGCATAATAATCTGGCCACTCAGTGTGTGTGTGTGTGTGTGTGTGTGTGTGTGTGTGTGTGTGTGTGTGTGTGTTAGAGGCCTGGTACATGAATTCGTGATGGATGGGGTCCAGCCAGCCTGGTCAGGGGGAGGGGACATGGGCAGTTGGCCAGTCTGTCTGCTGGTTGAACTCCTGGCTGAGGGGACAATTTGCATATTAGCCTTTTATTATATAGGATATACACTGAGTGGTCAGATTATTATGCATTCAGAGATCATAATGATCTGGCCACTCAGTGTATAAATGTTTCATAGAGGAAGGGAGAGGGAGAGAGAGAGAGAAACATCAATGATGAGAGAAATCATTGATCTGCTGCCTCCTACACGTCCCACACTGAGAATCAAGCCTGCAATCCAGGTGTATGCCCTGACTGGGAATTGAACCATGACCTCCTGGTTCACAGATGATGCTCAACCACTGAGCCATGCTGGCAGGGTGGACCAGGTGATTCTTGATAATCTTCCAGCACAGTGGTTCTCAACTAGTGATGGTTTTACCCAGGAGACATTGGCAATGTCTGGAGACATTTTTGGTTGTCCCAACTTGAAAGGGGGCACTGCTGTCCCACCTCTAGTGGGTGGAGGCCAGGGTGCTGCTACACATCCTTCAATGCTCAGGACGGCTCCCAACCACAAACTGCTCAACCCAAGATGTTAATAGAACAACCCTGCATAGCTCTAAAGTTCTGTCATTATGTAACTGGAAAGGCTTGAAGTGGCGGTGAGTTGATAGGTCCCTTGTTTTGGCTGTTAAGGTAATGCCACCTAGGTAGGATACAGCCAGAATTGCAATGTTCTCAGATCCTGGAGGAATCAGATCATGTTGGTGAAGCCATTTTGAACACCATTGAAGATAGGGGAATGCAAAAAGGAGACACTTCCACTTGTCATTTCTTTTTCTCCAACTTCTCAGATTGTATTGAACTTTCTTTCAAAGGATACTGTATATGTTGCAAAAACCAGAGGGTTTTCTCCCCATTAATATTAAATGGAGAAAGATTTGATCTATACAAACTGTAAAAACTAGAATAGTATAATATGTTCCCTTCTTATTATTGATGTTGTTAATGTCAGTTTCCCACCACTGTGGCCTTTACACGTATTTAACACGAATACGTGGCAGCATCCTTTTGAACTGCTTGGATGCATTCCCACATTAAAACTACTTCTCCACAGATAAATTTTATTTCAAATAAAACCATTAAAAAATTACAACTCAGTCTAACCAGAGCACCTTTCAGCACCTTTTATGGGGAGGCTTATGCCAATAATGGTTTGGTGTTCTTGGTATTAAAAGGATTAAGAATATACAGATAGACAGTTTTCACTTCCACCTCAGCGCAGCCATAGGAAGTATTGCATTGTTTATGACCTCTTGGGACCAGACTGCCCTGAATGTTTTATGGCATGAGATCAATCTGAGGGGGCTCCACTCTGCACACTGGGGAAGTCACCTGGTTCTGTTCTCTGTGATACCACGGGGCCCAGTGTTTTCTCTCACTATCTTTGGCATCATGGGTGGGTACCTGCAAATGCCTGCCCATCTGTATAGCACAGTGAGCAGGTCCTGAGGTGGTTATAGTTGCCCATAGGGAATTTACAGGGTCTGGAAGGGGTGGGGGTGGGGGAACCTTGCAAGAGATGGCTAGAAAAAGTTGACCAACTTGTTGATGGGGAATTCTGGGTTGAAGGTCAGGCTCCCCAATGTCAGTACAAGGTTCATATATCACTAGGTATGGAGCACAAGTCAGTAGGCACATTAGGATTGAAAACAGACCAACATGCCATCTCTGGACTCATACCCCCATGGCTTCCTATACCTAAATAGATAACAAAAATGACACTCATGCATGCCTCTGTACAGGAGTTAGGATCTGGCCATGGAAGAAAGATAGCCCTGTTTTTTCTAGCCAGTCAGCTCACTCATTGAACAAGCCTGCCCTGAATTAAGCTCATGTGTAATTTAAAAGAAGCAAAGCAGACCATGGGAACATTCATTTATGCCTGCCCCAATTCCCCCCCGCCCATTTTTCCTCCCTTCCTTTCTCTGTCCCTCTCATTCTCCCCACCTCCTCTTTTCTTTCTTATTGAGGGACAGTATAGTCCACAACTAATTCTTAAATGTCAACAGAGTTTTACATGAATATATACCTGTGTGATCCAGATCATGGTATAGACTATATCTAACACCCCAGCCACCTCTCCCATGCTTTTTCCATCAGTACTACATCCACCCCCCAGAGGTAGCCACCATTCCGACACATACATATGTTTTATGTTTCCGTCTCTTTCAATGACCTTACTGATAAAATACCCTAAATAGCCCTTATTGTAGCCCTCTGATTTTGCCCAAGTCTGGGTTGATATGTGAAGCTCCCCACTTTGAAAATTATTTTTAAAATACATTTTTACTGACTTCAGAGAGGAAGGGAGAGAGAGATAAAAGCATCAGTGATGAGAGCCAGTCATTGATCGGCTATCTCCTGCAGGCCCCACACTAGGGATTGAGCTCACAACCTGGGTGTGGGCCCTGACCAGGAATCAAACACTGACCTCCTGGTTTATAGGTTGATGATGCTCAACCACTGACCCACACCGGCTCTGCTGGGGAATTATTAGTAATAATGATTGAGGGGTTACATTGTGCCTGGCAAGAAGTGTGTTCCCTATGTCTCTCATGTAACTCTTAGGAACACAGCCTGTGAGGTAGGTGGTATTGTCTCCATTTTAAAGGTGAAGAAACTGAGACTTTTGTGGTATGAAGCAGAAAGGTCGAATAACCAGGAAGTAGGGCAGCAGCATTGGAGCCTGGCTCAGACCCAGAGGCTGTTCACTTTAGCTCCGGGCCAACAAGTATCTGCCTCCATTATGCTTAGAAGCCACTTTGTTTTTCCAGAGCAGCTGAGTTCAGGCCTCCCTAGTAAAGCTTGAGAAGAGGTTCTAGAAAAACTTTACGAGACCACCTTGCCCTTGGTCATTGTGGCAATGTTTACGGCTCAATGGTCGTGGACCCTGAAACCTCTCTCCACAATGTATGTTTAAACTTTGAGAAGAAAGTTTACTCAAGTTCACTAGCAAAAATGTGCAAATACAAGGAAAGGAAAAGCCTTACAAAGGAAAACACTTGAGCTCCCCATCCCTCCTCCCCTTTATTTTTTGGTCTACACCCTGTTGAAAGGAAACTCAGAGTAAAAAGATAAGCAAGTCAACACACTTTAATGTCTTAAAGTATTACCTCCAATTGTGGGACAGTTACTGGGAAGAAGTGAGACTGAAATGAGGTGCAATGAGATAATGAGGATAAAAGAGTTTGGAGGAAGTCAAAAGTACAAACCCGAAGCAAGGAATGGCTTTTATTAGGGGAATGAGAGATTTAACCTGCTTACTCTCAGAATTCTTAAGAATTCTTTTCTGTACAACAGAACAAAAGCAAATGTAATGAGTTTTGTTATAGTGTAGCCTATTCCTTCTTGACCCTCTTAATGTGTTTGATGATAAGGATTATTGCTGTTCTAAGCACAGAGAAATCAAGTTACCAGCAATAAATAAAGAAACAAATGTTTTATGAAGTACATACTGATTGAAGGAGAGGCTAACTCAATGCATTGCTGAATTCAAGCTACTGATAGTTGTCAAGTGATTTCAAGCCGTACTAGTTTGAAAAGCGGTTTCTAAATGTTTGCTTTTAATGAAGAGATGCTCATGTCAAGCAGTTTACATTTCTACTCATAATGGTGTTGCTGCCTCCCAAGACTCATAAGGAATATGAATAGATAACCATCTTAGAATTTCCCTTTAAATAATAGCTTAATGTAATCAGCCAAGATTAATATAATGAGGCCTGTTCTCCTCTATGAAAACTTATTTGATTAATACTCTTGACAGTGCGATATAATTTTATGGTCATTTCTGATTTGGAGACTGACCTGTAGTTATGTTAGAAAAACAAACAAACAAACAAAAAAACAGCCATGTAGCTGAAACTGGTTTGACTCAGTGGATAGAGCGTAGGCCTGTAGAAGGTCCCAGGTTCGATTCTGGTCAAGGGCATGTACCTTGGTTGCGGGCACATCCCCAGTAGGGGGTGTGCAGGAGGCAGCTGATCAATGATTCTCTTTCATCGATGTTTCTAACTCTCTATCCCTCTCTCTGTAAAAAAATCAATTAAAAACAAAACAAAACAAAACAAAAAACAACCCAGCCAGGTAAATCATTGGTCCTGCATTTGTGTTAGGGCTTCTGGGTAGAGGAAAGTGATCATATTCTTGGTACCCAACACTTTATTCATTGATCCACCTTTGACAAACTACAAACTCCTTACGAACTGAAACAAGTCTTATATCTCTCTGATCTTCCACTACAGCTAGTAAAGATCTTTACATAGACACTGTGAGGAATGATAGGAATGGCTGTGTTGCATGTTTATGGAATGTCAGATGGCCCTAAACAATGAAAAATATTTCTTCACTAGCAATCTCCACTTAATTGGTAAATATGTTGAGTCTTGAAAAGAACTTTTACACACAGTTAAATCTTTTCCGGGAGAAAGGATGTCTGACTTGGACTATGTCATCGGGGTGCAAACAAGACACTCTGGCAATTATTTGCAATGGTGTCATGCCCACTTTAGCCACTGCCTCTCTGTAGCAAGGTCTCAAGTTTTTCATTGCCATGCCTACCACATAGATAGATATATATAAGCTATAGAGAATTAAAACCTAATGTTTATTTAAATATTAGTAGAAATGTCTTTGGAAAGAGTATTTGGGAAAAATCAATTGATGGCCTTTGCAACAGTTGTTCCATTCTGTAGAACTCAGTAATTCAAATTCTAATAGGAAGGAAAAATCGCATTATGAGGTTGGCAAAGAGGATCACTTGTTTTCTGATACAGGTTTTAAAGGGCCTTTCCATGAAATCTTTTATAATGGTTTAAAGCAAAAAGGCAATTACCTTAGGATACATCTAGCTAATGGATGCACAAAATAAATCAAGATAAAGGAAGTATGTCACAGACACAGTTCAAAGATCTGGAAGCTTGATGCTGGATACTGAGCGTAATTCCCAAGGAAGGAGCCTGGAGGTATGGCTCTTACTGCTCAGGATGCATGCTGCCTCTGTAACAGCTCCCTGCCAAACAGTGCTGAACACTATCTTTGCTTCTTGCCTCTTTTTGTAAAAGCAAAAATTCTCTTGGGATTTTCTTTCAGTTAGTGAAAACAGGTACTAGAGTAGGTCTTTCATAAAAGTGAAGAGGCATAAAGTGACTTTTGAAAATCAGGGAATTATGATATTTGTATACCATGCTCCTCTAGAAAGTTTCTTGGAACTGATAAATGAAAATAACAGTGACTTTTGGGGGGACATTTTAGATAATAATGACTAGGTTTTAAATA
This sequence comes from Pipistrellus hanaki, assembly GCF_964339955.1. NCBI lineage: Eukaryota > Metazoa > Chordata > Mammalia > Chiroptera > Vespertilionidae > Pipistrellus > Pipistrellus hanaki. Next base: position 21,644,005 of record NC_140514.1, read on the forward strand.
AAAGTTTTGAGTCAATGGGAATCAATTTATCTGGAAAAGAGACATCGTTTCTGACGTCAGTGTATCAGACTAGAGGTCGGCATATACCACGCAGGGCATAGCAGGGGTCTTCAAACTTTTTAAAGTGTGGGCCAGATCACGGTCCCTCAGAGAGCTGGAGGGCCGGACTATATGAACTACTAATCCCTACTGTAACACCTCGGCTGCGCTCACTGCCCAAAAAACCTGGCGGGCAGGATCAGACTCCCCTGGGGGCTGCATGTGGCCCGCGGGCCGTAGTTTGAAGACCCCTGGCATAAAGGATGGAAGAGGAGAAGGAGAGTCAAGTTCCTGGATACGGTTAACTGTGTGTCATCAGGAGGGGAGTGAATTAGTCATTGCCTTCATTAGCCAAGTACAACTGCTGATGGAGATTTTCCGTTTCTCAGTGTCTCTGAATGATTCCCTTCTCCTAAGTTCACATGTGCCAATAAATGTAGACATTTTTTTAAAAACACATTCAAATGTAGAGACACTTAGTAAGTACACAAGTAAGGACCTTCTGAGAAAAGCAGATGTTCAGCCTCTGATAACGAGCCCTTCCTAATTCACATTAGGCTTAAATAAGCAGGAAAATCCAAGTCCATTCTTTACATGATTGCCGCCACAACAAAATGGGGCGCGAATCACAATCGGATTGTATGTGTCTTCATTGTATCTAAATGAAGTGCCTGTTGTAAATGATTAAGAATGATTTAAGGCAAGTTAATCTGTGCAAACAGCAAGGCAGATGTATGCAACAGGGTTGGGGCTGCCAAGCCAGGGTACTAATAACCCAACAGGTTGGTTCTTGTAGTGTGGGTGCAGGCAGTGTTGTTTTTATCAGATTGGCATCCAAGCTGTGGCACAGGCCTTTCTATCTGAAATGGGTCTCTTGTGGGCAGTGTATGTATGGCTGTTGTTTTCTCCTCCATCCAGTCACTCTGTCTCTTTTGATTGGAACACTTAATCCATTTTCATTTAAAGTAATTATTGGTAGGTGTGTAGTTATTGCCATTTTATTATTCATATTTTTATTCTTTTTCCCTTATCTTCTCAGAGAAGTCCCTTTAATACTTCTTTTAATACTGATTTGGTGGTGATGAACACCTTAGCTTTTTCTTATCTGGGAATTTGGTTTTTTTAAGGCCCAGCATTTATAGACTTATCCTCCATGAGCTCCTCTGAAATGTGGGTGATGTTATTGGCTTTAAGAACTAGAATAAGTTGTGCTATTTTAAACCTCCAGACCCTTGCCCTAGAAGGTGAGGGGCAAAGTATGGAAATAGAAAGGCTTGAGGTCCAGAAAGCAGGCCAATTTGGGCCTTCCTCATTAGATCTGCGGATTCAATTTCGATTCTTTACTTGCTTCTAGATTTGTTTGTTTCAAAATCATTGATCCTTGCCCTTAAACAATTCATCATTGATACTTTATTCACATATTGCCAAAACCCTGTATTCTTAGAGTCCTTTTAATACATTGTCCCCCGAAATAACTCCCCCAGGTTTTAATAATATGATTAATTTTCTCTCATTTTGAAATTGGAGTAGAAACAGCTGTAGAGACTTTTAGCTTCTGGATGTTCATGGATCATGTCAACATACATTGAGTGACTACTATCTGCCCAGCCTCTTCTCAGAGTATGGAGGCCTAATGCATTTGGTGTTGCTGGTTCGGCTGCCCATCACTGCCATTCATAGTATAGGTCTGGCTCTCAGCCAGTGCTATATGCATAGCAGGTGATCAACAGGTTCTTGTGAAAGTATGGAGGCTTATAGGGCCTCTCCACTCTCAAAATACACAGGCCAGGCTCCTGGGTTCCAGTTTGTAAGCCTTTGGTAGTGAGTGGCTGTTGCCAGGAGCAGCTTGCTACCACTGATGGGTGAGCTCTTAGACTGGCCTGGACTAGGAATTCAGTCAGGGCTCTTAGCAGTAAGCCTAGCTCTGGATAACTTGTACAGGAAAGGAATTTGCTGAACAGAGATGGGACAGTTTGCAGATTCAATGGGCAAGTTGAAAAATGAATTGGAAATGGGTGGGGTCCACAGAGGCTGGACACAGCTATGCCTTTTACCCATGACCATGGGACACCACAGCCTGGTCATCTCACAGTCCCTTTTCTCTATGCCCTTGCCGCAAAAGTCATGGGCAGTCTCAAAATGGCCAAAACTTGGTGTCTCGTGGCCTTCCATAACTTGCACACCTATCCATGACAAAGTCTGCTGCAGTGAAATAAAGATAAAATCAAAGCAGCAAGAGTACAGCCTCCGCTCTATAATTCCTTTTTATATTTCCACCTTCTGGTTTCCCCTTCTGGTGGCAATTATTGTTTGCCATTGTATTCTTCCCTTACAATGTGGCTTGCAATGTGGTCATTCTGCAAAAACAGCTGAGATTCAAATCTATTTATGGGACAGAAAATCATTTTGTTGTAGGTGAGGGAGGAGTCTGAAAACAGTGGTTTGAATGGTCGAGTTTGTAAACTGCTATGAAGGGGAATTGGAACTATTTGTCAAGCTACTCTGTGCTGGAAACTGTAATAAATTCCTTACATATTATCTCATATAAGCATCACCATCAGCCTTTGAAATGAGTATCGTTATCTCCGTTTTGCAGGTAAGGAACCTGAGGCTCAGAGAGATTCAGTCACTGTATTTACACAGAGTTACTTCTGTGTACTTCTGGGCAAGATCTTTTCCCTCCCTAAGTCTCAGTTTTGTCATCTATAAAGTGGGAGTGATAGGACCCATTTGAGAGAGTTTTTGAGAAAATGAAATGAGATCATCCAAATACCCGCTAAACACTATCGTTGAGCACGGTAGCTTACTGGCTTTCTCTTTGCTTTGCCTGTAAATGGCAGATGCCAAGTCTTAGAATTCTGCCTCTTGCAAGTCATCTCACAAAGTACAGAGCACTTGGAAGGTACTCAATAAATACTTGTCACGTAATGGAAGAGAGACAGGGAACATGGACTGGAGTTAATCCCAGCCTAAATGTCCATGGCAGTTTCCTTCCTTAACATGTTATTGCTCCGTTCACTGTCTCTTTCCACGAGAGAACAGAACTCCCATGAAGGCCAGGAATTTGTTTCCTTTATATAAGCCAAGGCCAGTACCTGTCACACAATAGTTGCTCAGCAAATATTTGAATGCATGAATGAATGGCGTATCCTATGAAAGGGAAACAAGCTGACTAGAAACTAGGGGGTCAGCCTCTGGCCTGGATTCTCCTGAGGCCTGGGGCTGACCATCCCACTGTCCCCTGGGACACCGGCCAGCCTTGGGTTCTCGTCGGAGGCCACCCACAGGAAGCGGCCATGCCTATCTCTAGCCCCAGCTCCAGCCAGCTCACCTGCAAGGCCCAGGGCAGAGCTTTTCAGATTGGCAGCTGCTTAGTCTGATGTTGGAAGATTCACTGGGAATTGCTGCCATTTGGATTTATGATTTTAATTATTTTACAGTTTATGCTTGTGCCCTGCAGTGATTTTCCATTAAATCAGAACCTTTATGTTTCAGAAAAGAGCAGGCATGGTTGTGGGTATGTATATCTTAACAGCTAATCTCTGGCAATAAAAACTGCTTGACAGTCATCAACAGATTAGGAAATTGACATTTGTTTAATTAACCTCCATTTGGGGCTGTTAGCACATAAAAATAGTGATTTTTTTTTTTTTTTTTTAGCCTGAAAAGATGACAGATTTTACATTTGTATACTCTAAGGCTTCAAGAGTGATTGTTGTTGGTGGTTTTTCTTTTTGTGTGTGTGTGTGTGTGTGTGTGTGTGTGTGTGTGTGTGGTTTTTTAATCTCTGTTAATATAAAGCAGGAGATAAAAATATATTGCAAATTTGGGAAGAGACCAAATATAATCTAAGAAGTCACTTAAACTTCTATTGATTTTATAGAAAACATACATAATAGGTACATGTATTATATACTATACATACATATATTATATAAAATATAAATGCACACATACAGATACTTAGGCTAACTATGTATTACAAATATGAATGATTCTACAATAGATACTTTATCACATATACTTTATTGTGTGTAAGGGTGCCCCCCCAAATACATATTTTAACATCTGATAGCTCAATTTTGAAAATGAAATGTGTTTTAATAAACACTGTCTTCATAATTATTCAAATTGTGTGTATTCATTTTTTGGGACACCTTATACATATATAAGCAATGAATAACTTTAAACATCCTCTCTATATTGCATATATGAATCATACTGTATTTTCATTACATATATGTACTTTATTATATATATGCCTTACTATATATACACACAATGAAGTTGTATGATTAATATATGAGAGAAAAAGAGATTGAGAATTTTATGTTTCCTGGGCTCATTCTCACACTACATGTTAACTATTTTATTGCATCTATACTTCCTTTTATATATACAAGCAACACAAACTTCCAACATTTCTCTATATAGCAATATCTCTATATTAATTTTACTAGAAGCCCGATGCACAAAATTCGTCCATTGATGGGGCCGATCTGTGAGGCAACTAGCAAGGTAAATAGGGGGCCCCCTGCTGGCACCGCCTTGGCTGGCCTGGGGCCTGCTGGCTAGGGGCAGCTCCTGTGTTGAGCATCTGCCCCCTGGTGGTCAGTGCGCATCATAGTGACTGGTTGTTTTGCTATTGGGTCAATTTCCCTATTAGGCTTTTATTATATAGGATATGGCCTAGCTGGGTGTTGAGCATTAACCTATAAACCAGGAGTTCAAGGTTCAATTACCCGTCAGGGCACCTGCCCCGGTTGCTGGCTCGATCCCAGTATGGGTTGTGCAGGAGAGGGGTGATCAATGATTCTCTCTCATCATTGATGTTTCTATCTCTCTTTGCCTCTCCCTTCCTTTCTGAAATCAATAAAAATATATTTTTAAAAATTATATAAATAATATATAATTAAAGGTTGAATGTAATAAAATATATAATGTGATTAATATACTACAAATAAATATGTAATATATATGTATATATAATATATGTTATAATAAATAAATAAATAAATAGTATGTAATATATAATATATACATATATAATATATAGCCGAACTGGTTTGGCTCAGTGGATAGAGTGTCGGTCTGCAGACTGAAAGGTTCCAGGTTCTATTCCCGTCAAGGGCATGTACCTTGGTTGCGGGCACATCCCCAGTTGGGGGTGTGCAAGAGGCAGCTGATTGATGATTCTCTCTCATCAATATTTCTGACTCTCTATTCCTCTCTCTTCCTCTCTGTGAAAAATCAGTAAAATATATTTAAAAAAAAAAAAAATATATATATATATATATATATATATATATATATATATATATATATACACACACACAGAGAGAGAGAGAGAGAGAGAGAGAGAGAGAGAGAGAGAGAGAGAGAGAGAGAGGGAGAGAAGGAGGGAGAGAGGGAGGGAGAGATGTTGAGAGTTATGTATGACCCGGGCACATCCTCATAGCACATTTTAACCACCTTTTTAGTTTTCATTAAAGTTTCTGTTTCTGCCATAGCACTTGCTAAAATAAATTCACAAATCATGATTTCTTTATTTCTGAGTAGTCTATTTGGGGGACTTGTTTGTTCCAGATCTAAACCACCAACCAATTATACATTCCTGTGCTTAATTGGGTCAAACCACTTGCTTTCTGGCTGAGAACTATTTCTCTCACAGAACTTGTCACTGTCTCTACTCATTCGCTTGGCCAGCTGGCTTACAGCACACACAGACTTCCTTAAAACCCAAATTAAAATATGTACTTGATGCAGGTAGCAATTGCTCCTTGTCATGGGCCCTTGGGGTAGCTAAAGAAGGGTAAAGCTATAAATGCTAAATCCCAGAGTCTGCTGTGCTCTGCATGTATATCCCCAGACCCCCAGTATACTTCCATGACCTGGATTGTAACTGAGAGACTGTTTAAAGCTGGTTATTACTTTTTCTCATAGTAGAGATGGGTCAACCTTAGGTACCTCCCTCCATTGAACATAACTGACTATTTCATCCACATTTGTGTCCAAACCACCTGCTCCAGTATGAGGATAAAATGCAGCCAGTGGTTTCTAGCTAAGCCAGGAATGCACAGCACTCTGAATTTGAGCTGAATAACATCAAGCAATCCCAATACTGCTTCAAGAATGGTCCTGTGGTTAAGGAAAAAAAAAAAAAAAGAAAAAAAAAAAAGAAAAGAAAGGAAGTGGCTGATTCACGCTAAACTCGGAGGTGAGGATAAGTCAGTGGCCATTCCAGCCAGGAATTGAGAAGCTATTAAAACTGTGCCCATCTCCTCCAATAACTCTCCAGAGACTTCTGATCAGTCTATGCATCTAATCACCATATGGGGTTCTCTGGGGGAAGTTACATATCAAACTATAGTGTCCACCTTACATCAATGACATTGAGCAGATCTGAAAGTTATTCAGAAGGACTCAGTTTGGGGGAAGGTGGTTTTTATGAGAAGGAAGTATCCGGAGTACAGTCTCCCCCTCAGATGGAGCAGTAGGTAGGGAATGCGGGGAGGACAACCAGATGGCAATGGGCCTGTTGGGGTAGAAAGAGAAGGGCCCAGGAAACTGAGCTATTGATGGGCTGGGGCACCAGTGTACCCACTAATGGAACATGCAGTTCTATTAGGTTTTCTCTGAATGGAAGTTCTTTCAAGGCAATAGCTACTGTCTTGTACAAGGTCATGTCTCCCATTGTCACTTACAGAACTGTTGGGTTTTTGTTTTTTCCCCACTCTGAGTGGAATTCTGTCAATCCCTTCCTCTTTCCCATTGGTGGGTTTGCAGACTCTGGCACATGATACCTGTATGGATCTGGAAAGTCTTTTCTTAAAAAATGCCACTTATATATGATTATTATCATCATTATTATCATTATTATTTATAAACTGGAATTTCAAAGGATAAAGAGAAAATATCAGTAAATACAAATAAAGACAAATAACTCTCTTTCTCTTGGATAAAAAGACCTGGGAACTGCTGAATCACCAAACTTGAAACAGCATGTCAGTGACTGACATGCCCCCTGGTTGAGGTACTCCCCCTCCTTAGGCTTCCTGGTCACCTCAGTCTTCTGAGTTTCCTCTCTGGTTCTTCCCTTGCAAGTCCTGCTCATTAACTGTGGACTTGCTCACAGACCAGGGCTAGCATGCTCCTTTTCTCACACTTTATCCTCTTAGAAATTTCACACAGCTCATTAGTTCTCCAGCCCAAACCTTCATGTATCACCACCTGCTCAGCATGTTCAGTCAGATGTCTCCAAGGCACCTCAGACTCAGAATGTGCAGGTTCAGCTACTGGTAGACCCCTGCCCTCCCACCAAAACCTGGAACTGCCTGGTGCATAGTAAGTACCCAGTAAATAGGCATCACATGTAACAGTGGAGACTGTATTTAGCTCTAATTCTTTTTGTTTTGTAAACTCTACTAGAATGTGGCCGCTCTGATGAAAAACAAAAAACAAAAAACACAGGGATCTTCTTAATCTGCCTGATGCTCATGGACCCCTGTCGTCTGTTTATTAGCCGTAGGTCTCTTAAGTACGTAGATACACGTGTGGGCATGAACACAACCCTAGACCCTAAGCGGCACGTATGCCTGCACACACACTATGCCTGCACACACACGCGTGCGCCCATTCACATTTCTGATTAGCTGAAAAGCACCACACTGTCTTGAAGCAAATACGTTCAGTGGCCAAATTAAACAAATATAAATGTAAGGCTTCTTTTTTAAAGAAGAATAAAATCTGTTCTGTGTCCCCACCGAGGTCAGTCGTTTTCAGCTTCCTGGCCTTGCATGAGGCTTCTGATGTCCTCGGCCACTTGGGTGACCCCCACTTCACAGGAAGACGTGCTTTCCTTACATCCCCCCTCAACTCGTGGGGAGCTTCATTTGTGTTTCGTCAGCGCTTTATCTGGGCTGACCGCTCTCCTAGCACGTGGCTCCTCGTGGGGCTGCGCATGGAAGACCAGGCTTCCCAGTTTTGGCAGCTTCTCCTCCTGACAAAGGAGCTTGCAGGGTGGCTTGCTGGCCTTCCCGTCCCGGAATTCTGGGCCCTGCGTAGTGTTCTACAATCTACTTCCGCCAGGCCCCAGTCACGCCCCCAGAAAGGTTACTCTTGGTCCTTTAGCTGGAGTGGCCCTTTCTGTGATGACAGAATGCTGGCTGGATTTCCAGCTACAAATCGCTGAGCCCAAAAAAGGCGAGACCATCAGCCTTTGCCTTCTAAGGGCAATGGTGGTGTCCTGGTTGTCCCACTGGTGTAGAATTTACCATCCCGAGTTTTCTTGCCTCGCATCCTCTGCCCCCTTCAGACCCCTCCTTGAGGACAGGGACTGGGTCTTCTCTCTCAGGATGGTCAAGACCTAGCACAAAAACAGACTGTGAATGGTAACTCAGTAAATATTGTGGAACATTACATAGTAGGGCCAAGAAGGCAATTCATTCGTGGTTATAATCATGCTATTAACTGGAAGGTCATTCAAATGGACTTAATAGGGCTCCTGCCCATTATCTTATCCAGACAGTCAATGAACATTGAGTGTCAGGCACTTTGTAGGGCTCTGGGGACTAAGCTATGAACATGAAGTCACAGTCCCGGGTCTCATGGATCTCACTGAGTAAAACTCAAGGAAATAGACAAAATAATTACAAACTATGATTGCTGCAAAGGAAATGACCAAGGTGACTGGGGTTAAAGTAGGGGGCTGGAGCAGGCAGTGGGTGGTCAAGAGGGGCTCCTTTCAAGAAAGAGGATGGAGACAGAGACCTGAATGCCAAGGAATTTGTTCTCCAGGGAGAGGGAACAGGGGTGTGGCAAATGTGCTTGGTGAGCTTGATCTACCAGAGACCCCCATACTGGATGGGGAGAGGGGGGGAAGGATGGGAGGTGGCACCAAATGATGGGGAGAGGAGGGCCATACCTGGAGCCAGAGTGAGGCATCACTGTACCTCAAATAGCCATTTCAGGGCATTTGAGTTCTACTGTGACTGCCATGGAAGCTGCTGGAAGGTAGCAGAGGGGTTCTTCCTGAATGTAATGGAGGAGGGATTAGAAGTTTTGAGAGAATGGCTGATTCAGCTACCTCTGATGATTTGAGCCTTCTATGTTTTAATAGTTCCATATGTTATCTGAAATGCTTGTCCAGGTCATCCTGCTGCCTAGGGCCGCGATCTATAAATCAACTTTCTGCTCATTCATTCCTTCATCCATTTGACCAACAGGTATTGAGAAACTAGGATGTGTCAGGCACTGGGGGATTCCAGGCCCTGTCCCTGTGACTCTATTCTAGGGCCTGTGGCGTGACAGCGAGGCAGGAGACAGACTCACATCTGAGACTCTCCCAAGCCCAAATTCCCACAGGCCCCAGGTTTGGATTGCAAGGGGGTGAGGTGAGGTGTTAGACTAAAAGGCCAGGCTGGTGGAGACCGCAGATCCCTCTCATGCCATTCTAGGAAGCATGTCCGTAGGTCATTGAAGAATGCAAGCAGGAGAGTTTCATCTGATTCACATTTTGTGTAAAACATCCGCTGGGCAAAGGTTTGCTCCAAAGTGGAAGGGGAAACATTATTGAACATGCAACAGCCAGGATTGCAAGTTCAAGCTTCATGGACTCCAGATCTTAGATGAGAGGGTTCTTAGGGATGAACTCATCCAGCCATCTTATCTCATATTGGAGGACAGTAAAACTCAGAGGAATGTCTTGCTTGTGGTCACCACTGTCCTTAGCTCCTGAATGGACACTGAACCCCAAATGGCCATTTTGAGGTGCAAGTTGATTGATAGCCTGGAGAGGAATGGGGCACTAGGTATAGCATCATGACAGGCAGGGCAGCCCACACCACTTGCTAGGGACATAAGTCAAGGCCTATTTTTGCATCAGTGGAGGCCAGGTTATTATCCATGAGTATTAAGGATAAGAATTTGCTTTCATTGCTGTGGATAAAATAAATAATTGGACAACCATGCAATCAGAGGAGTTGTTCTGCCGTGATTCCAAATCTTAATGCCCAGGTACAGTCCCAGTATTTATTTTGGCTGTGAAAGGGGGTGCAATTTCACACCTCAGGTTTCCAGCTGTCACTGTAATAGCTGAAGGTCTGTTCTCTTCAGACTCGGGGGTCATCTGTTTGGTCAAAATGGCATTATCGGTTATGTCTTATAACCATGTTGCTATGAGTCAAAAACAACCATCACCCCAACAGTATCAACTGTGTTCTCAATTCCAAAAAAGGGCAGGAGTGTGGATACAATTTTTTTTTCCTCCTCCTGCTACAGGGAAAACTGGTTAAGAGCATGGGAGGTGATGTCAGACAGAGCAGACTCTGTTATTACCACCTGTGTGCCCTGGGCCAGGTAGCTAACCCCCGGCAGATCTTCAATGGGGATAATAATAGTCCTACCAGACTCATACGCTATTTGTGAGATAAAAATGAGATAAACCATGTAGAAGACTTAATACTGAGCCTGGTATACAAGAGCATTTAAAAATATATAGTAGTTATTGTTTTGCTTCTAAATGATTGAGCTATTTCTATTGAAGGATTGGAGAAGGTGTTTGCTACAGAATGGCCCAGAGTGAAATATGAGCTTTGACTCTTAGGTGTCAGCACTGCAGTGGAAAATTTTGAAATCAGTTACCTTGTCTCTGAAGCAAATTATGCTTTTCTGTTTGATAGAGAGGCATGAGGTGCATGTTCCTAGGCTTCTTCCCGATCATCCTGTCTGGCCTGGGTGGCATTGGAGCGATCTGGCTTTCCTGGGCAAGGTGGGAGGGGCCTGTGCAGAGAAAGCCAAGTGGAATATGCCAATCACCAACATTTGCCACAAGGTTGAGGGGCATCTGACTATACTGAAGGGGGTAATTGTCTTCCTCTTGAATATGCTGTTAAATTTCTGAAGGTGTTTGGTAACATCTATTAGCCAAGAGCATGTCTTCCCATCTGATTAACCACAGTCATTCACAAGTCTCCACTATTTGTCCAAAAACAAGCAGGGTTTCTTCATAACCTCCCGAGGGCCTGTTCTCTGGTGATCCAGATACTTGGCATCTGCAAAGTAATGCTTCTAATCTTTCATCTTTAAGTAAATGGAAGAATTTGCCGTCATGTGCGAAGGCTGCCATGTGTGCCAACCCTTTGCTAAATGCTGTGTGGTTTACAAAAAGAGTTTCCTGGCGCTTATTCTTGGGGAGTCTGCCATCAAGTTGGGAAAGTAAAATTTTATAAATAGCAAAGGGTGAATTTGCAGATGAGACCACTGAGGTGCTATATTAAGAAAACAGGACTCCACCCAACTTTGTAACATTTAGGTCCCTTGTTCACCGTGTGCCCACCAAGTTTCTTATTTATAAAGTGTGGATGGTGATACCCCCTGCCAGGACTGTGGTCAGGGAGATAAGGAAGTGATAGTGCTTGGTGATCCAACAGCAGAGGAACAAATAAAAGCTGCCAACCACAGCAGCTCCATGGCTCTACCAAAGGGCCTGGGCTCGCAGCATGGCCATCCCAGGTCCTGTGAAGTTTGCCAGGATCTGGAAGCTGTCAATCAACCCTGATTAGGAATACCTGTGCAACCCTACCCCCACTCCCACCTCCCCTGCTGTGCTCTCTCCCTTGGGCACTTGGTGTTCCCATGCAGTGTCATTCCCTAGGCCCAGGGGACAGAATCCCTGATATTATCACTGGACTAGACTAAAAGTTAGTCAGTCTCTCTCTCTCTCTCTCTCTCTCTCTCTCTCTCTCTCTCTCTCTCTCTCTTTCTCTCTCTCACTTAAGTGTCATTCAATCATCCATGCCTTTCTCCCATATGTTAAAGTTGACACTTCCTATTTTTATTTTCATCCCAGTGTCTCTCTCAGTGTATTACACACAATAGAAAGTAATAAGTATTTTTCAAAAAATAAAAAGTTGCTAGGGATCTAGTAGTGACTTGCCCCATGAGGGATGTGTATTTTAAGAAATGCCTGTTGAAGATTACTGGAGAGGGCGGAATTCTTGAGGTAACTGCCATGTACCAGGCGCTGTGCTAGAGCCTTCACCTCTGTTATTCCTTCAGCGATGGCACAATTATCCCCATTTTATAGATAAGGAAAATGAGTCCCAAAGATAGTCTGGACCAGCCCAACATCCTCCAGCTAGTAAATAGCAGAGTTATGATTCAGTGTCAGTACTCCTTCACTTCTGACCTGAACATCTTTAGGAAGAGAGAGTTGGAGGAGCCGCCCAGCATTTAAGATGATGACATGTAGACACTGACAACCGCTTATACATAAGCCAGACACCAAGTGAGATGCACAGATAACTATGAGGGGGGCAAGTCCTAGAAGTCAAATTATCCATATTTCTAGAGATATCAACAGTTGATTTTTTTTTTTTTTATCACATTGAAAGTATATTTTTGTTAAAAGGAAAATCATAAGTTTGACCTATCACTGCTCCCTCAGGATGAGAACATTTTCCCCCACCTCATAGGAACTCATTTTTGGGTCCTTTGCTTTCCTTACAGATCTCTTTCCTTTCCCACCCAATAGCTTATCTTAGAAGATAAGCTATGTGTGTTTTTTTCAAACCCTTTATAAAACTAACTGCTGGGTGTTTGTGGTTTTTTATTCCCCCTTCAGGTTTTATAGAAAAAAATTTGAAGGTACATTATTTTGGGAATTTCCTCTCTTGCTATCTTTTGAGTTTCTGGGAGAGATCTGTGCTCCTACCCCAAGGGAGCCTTGGTTATACCATGCGGCTTCTAAATCAATTCTTCCCTGTCAGCGACTGTGACCTCCTGGTCTCTGTGTTCCCTTCTCACCACGAAGCCTTCCTTTCCCAGCCCAAAGGAATTTAGGTCCGATCAGCAGTTAGACATTTCCAACTCATGGTTTTACATCTGATCTGAAAGGGGCTCACGGGCGGTCATATAGACTCAGCCCAACTCTGTCTCTTACCAGCCAGGCAATGTCATGACTTACCTTTCCTGAGCCTGAGTTTCCTTATATATTTCCAACATTATCAGGGATGACAGGGGCTGGATTTCTGTCTCCTGGGGATCAAATGGCAGGGGACACTCCAGGCCTGGCCACTTTTTCTTCAAAACCAGAGCATTGCTCCCAGATTCCTGTTTGGCTTCATGACCTGGACCAGACCATCTTGGGGCCTTAGATTACAACAGTAGTTGTCCACCCAAGGCCCTGCAGGGGACATTTGACAATGTCTAGAGACATTTTGAGTTCTCACAACTGAAGGGAGGGGGGAGGGGGAAGGGGGAAGCTGATAGCATTTATTTATTTATTTATATTTTTGCTAATAGCATTTCATGCATAGAGGGTAGGGATACTACGTAGCATCCTGTGGTGCACAGAAAAGCCCCCACAACAAAGAATTATCCAGCGATACCCGTTTGGTTCAGTGGATAGAGCGTCGGCCTGCAGACTGAAAGGTCCCAGGTTCAATTCCGGTCAAGGGCATGTACCTTGGTTGCTGGCACATCCCCCGTAGGGGGTGTGCAAGAGGCAGCTGATAGATGAATCTCTCTCATCAATGTTTTTAACTTTCTATCCTTCTCTCTTCCTCTCTGTAAAAAATCAATAAAATATATTAAAAAAAAGAATTATCCACCCTCAAATGTCAATCCAATGTGACAAGGTTTAGAGACCCTGTACGCAAGGGATTCTTCATGACCTGCTCCTTCCCCTCTTCCCCACAGCCCATTTGGCCCTCTGGCAGCTGGGGTGGAAGGGAGGTTCCACAGCAGTTCTCACAGGTCCTTATTCTGATGGAGAATGCAGTTAGGTAGCCTTCAATCTGGGTGCCAAGCGACAGGGACAACGAAAAAGACATTCTGCCTGAGGAAGAAATGCTCAGAGGTTCTACTCCCTACGTCTCCCGCCCCCCACCAAAAAAATCAGGGACTATCAAAGATGTGTGCTATCACCATCATTGTTTAGCATTGGTCTTAAAAATTCTAGACGACACAATCAGACAAGAGAAATAAATATAAACACTGCAAAAGAGGAGGTAAAAATGATTACTAATTACAGGTGATTTGGACAATCTGGGAGAATCAACTGGAAAACTCCTCTGTAAAAATAATGTTCAATAGAGTGGCAAGACACAGACTGATAAGCAGAAATCAGCAGACTGTATATACTTAGACAACAAAATAGACGATATCATGGAAGAAAAGACACCATTTACTATATAAGGATTAAAAATATAAAATAATAACTGGGATTATTTAAAGTGAATTCAGTTGCTATTAACATAGAAACCCCAGACAACAGTGCTTTAAATAAGATAGAAGTTTATTTCTTTTTCATGTGAACATTATCTGGAGGTAGCATTCCAGCAACCACTCCTGGGGCCTGGTCCTTGTCTTTTTGTTCAAAGGAGTATATGCTAGGACTCCAGACATTACATCTGCATTCAGGCCACAGGAGAGAGGAAGGAAAGAACCACAGAGGAAGGTTCTTCCTTTTAAGGAGGCTTTCACACATCTGATTAGCTGGAATGTAGTCACATGACCACCCCCATCTCTGAGGAAGGCTTTGAATTCTATTTTATAGCTGTGTGGCTATGTGCATGGATTTAAACAGAATTCTCTCTCCAAGGAAGAAAGTGAGAATTGATATTGGGACAGCCAGCAAGATGCCATAAAATATAATAAGATATGTACAAGACCTATATGTGAGAATTTTAACATTCTCCCAAAGGACACAAACAAGGCTTGAAGAAATAGACAAATAATATTATTGGATAGGAAGACTCAACATCATAAAAATATCAATTCTCCCTGGGTTAATTTATAACTTTAAACATGTTCCCAATAAAATCAACACCCGGATATTTTTTTTAAAAACTAGACAGATGACTCTAAAGTTCATTTGGAAAAATAAACAAGCAAGGGTAGCCAGTAATTTTAAAAGAAGAAGAATAAGGAGCTCAGCCCTACTGAGCATATTATAAGCCTATAATAAGTTAAAAAGTGTGGTATAGAGCAATATTATGGACTGAAGAGTACAGAAATAAATCCAAATGCATGTAGAGATCTAGCACCACCATGTAATAGGGTGGTATTTCAGTCAATGAGGAAAAGATAAGAACTATTCAACATATGGAATTGAGACAGCTCACTAAATGTCTGGAAACAAAGTTGGATCTCCACCTCACAGTTTTTATCAGGACAAATGCCAGATACATCAAAGGCAAGTTTATAAAATGAAAGCATTAAAGTACCAGGAGAAACATTGGGAGGTTGTTTTTATAACTTTGAAATGGCTAAACTCTTTCAAATTAAGACTTAAAATCCAAAATAAAAAATAAAACATCAACTCAATTACATAAGAGTAAATAATATCAACATGGTAAAAACCACTGCAAGCAAAGTCAAAAGTACATGTTGCTGTGGCAGAGTAGCTTAGTTGGTTAGAGCATCAGCCCGATGCACCAAGGTGAAGGGTTCAGTCCCTGGTCAGGCTACGCAAAACAATCAACCAATGAATGCATAAATAAGTATTAATTCTTCTCTCTCTCATCAGTAAAAAGAAAGTAAATGTCAAAAACAATAAAGTAGGACAAAATACCAAGTTTGTCCCTAACATAGAAAGAGCTCCAAAAAATCAATACAACCCAAACACCACAAAAGGAAAATGGGCAGTAGACAGTATACAGAAGAAAATACAGATCACTTTAAAATATATGAAAAATCCTCAGACTTACAGAGAAACTTAAGCACATACTAAGATATTATCAGACTGTCAGAAACTTGGTAACCATATTGGCAAGCACTATGACATACTGCTGACGGAAGAGTGAATTGTTCAACCTCTAAGGAAGGTAGTTTGGCAACACCCATGGAAATCTGTTCTTGTCTTATCAGTTTCAGAAATGTCTTTTCTAGGAAATGTGTACATTTACCTTTTCTAGGAAAGGTGTACCTTCATAGCTTTGCAAGCTGTCATATACAAGCTTCCTGTGGCCCCGTTTGTAATAGTACAGTATTAGAATCATCCTAAATGCCCCCCAGTAAATATGATGGAGTATTATGCAGCCATAAAGAAGAATTAGGAGACTCTTTATGTGCCAGGACAGAAAGATCTCTACTGTATATTAAGTGGAAAAGTTAAGGTATGAAGTTGTGCATATGGTAAGCTCCATTTAGCTGTAAGGATTGGCATATCTCATTTTATTATACTTCATAGATATTGTGCCTATTGAAGTCTGTGGCAACCCTGTGTTGAACAAGTCTATTAGTGCCCTTTTCCCAACATCATCTGCTCACTTCGTGTCTGTTTCACATTTTGGTAACTCTCATAATATTCCTAACTTTCTTATTATATTTGTTATTTGATCTGGGATCAGTAATCTTTGCTGTTACTTGGGCAAGACCCTCCAACAGCAGAAAGATTATGACTTGAAGCTTCAGAGGATGGTTAGCATTTTTAGTAATAAAGTATTTTTTTTTAATCAAGGAAAGTACATTTTTAGACGTAACACTATTGCACACTTAGACTATAGGGTAGTGTCAGCATAACTTTTATATTCACTGGGAAACCAAAAATATTTGGATGACTTACTGTATTGTGATACTCATTTATTGTGATCTGGAACCCGCAATATCTCCAGGGTATGCAGGATATATATTCACATTTTCTCATTCATGTATAAAGTGAACAAGAGGATACACGGAGATTAAATAAAAAGCAGTTGCCTTCAGGGGGAAAAAGGATTGCTTGAGGAACAGATGCAGGAGGGAGAGTATATACCATATGCCCTTTTATACTTTGGATTTTATTACTGTATTACCTATTCAAGAAAGTACATGAAACTATTAGTTGATAAGCCTAATAAGCAAAGGCTAGTCACATTGGCTTATATAGAGGGAAAGGGATTTTGCTGCATTTCCATCCACTATTAAAGAAATGACCCCATTCCTTAGAAATGTCCCCAGTCCTCAAAAGTCCTTGCCTTGTATTTGAGAACCGAGTGGATAGGAACTCATATTGAAGCAGAAGACCTTCTTTGCAAAGCTGCCAGTGAACAAGTTTGATGAGTACCTGCTGCATCCCTGGCCTGATCTCTGTGGGAACTCACAGGAAGGAGACAAGCCCACTTACCCTGCCCTGCAAGCTGGGCCTCTGAGCAGGCAAGGCTGGGAAACATCTGTTCCCAACCCCTGGCCTCTTCCCACGGAGCCATAGACCTCTAGTGAGGAGGCAGCACTGAAAGCAAAGAGGAGTGCATCTGGCCCAGGGCAGGGGAGGAGCAGGAGGTGGGGAGAAGGAAGACAACCCATCTTCTCTTCCCCTGAGTAGGAGCCCTAGCAGAAGCAAAGGCTGAGTCTCAGTTTTCAGATCAAGGGCTAGGTTCAGGCTGGTGTGGAATCTTCTGAATCTATTCCATTCATACCCATTAGAACTACTAGTAGTCCTTCCTATGACATAACAAAGGCTTTAAAAGAGAGTGCTGTAAGTGGAGGCAAGCGGGGTCCCTAAAATGTTAGGGCTCCCGGGCCAGAGTGATTCTGTTGGTTGAGCATCATTCTGTACAGTGGAAGGCGGCCGGTTCTATTCCCGGTCAGGACACATACCTGGGTTGTGGGTTCAATCCCAGTCAGGCGTGTATGGAAGGAAACCAATCGATGTTCTCTCTCTCTCTCTCTCTCTCTCTCTCTCTCTCTCTCTCTCTCTCTCTCTCTCTCTCACCTCTCTAAGCATATATTCAGGTGAGGATTAAAAAACAAACAAACAAACAAAAAAAAAACTGGGGCTGGGGCTGGTGGCTGGCATTGAAAGAAGTATGGCACACAGAGGCGAGAGCAGCTTCCGGAGCTGGGGACCTGTCACTTTACAGAAACCACTTTCCTTCTTCTGCCTTCTATTCACTCATTTCTGTCAGTTATAATAACTGAATGTGCTCTCCCTAATTCTCAGTGCTGTTTAGTATAGTTTGTAGACCATGGTGCTTCCCCCATGTTTTTATTGTTACTATTACAGTGGGTGTTGCCTTGATGGTCATTATGCCTGCGCTTGGGTCTTGGAAAGGCAACTCTAGATTAGAGAGCATGAAAGGGTGGTAACTGGGCCGATGTCCACCTTCAAGAACTCCAGCATTTGTGGGCGGGCAGACAGGACATCTGGTTCCCTCTCAGATTCCTCACGAAGGAAGTGAGAATAACAGTATTGAAGACCGGCTACTTTGCACAGGCCTAGGAGCAGGAATGTATCTGGTCTGAATTGGCAGATAAGGTAACAGAGCATCAAGGTGACTTTGCCAGGTCCAGGCCACAACAGTGATTAAACCCCAGAATACCGGAGCCAAGCTGGTATTCATGTCACTGTTCTCCAACCCCAGCCAAAGCTAAGCCCTGACCACACTCAGTGGCCAGGGGGGTTGGGGACCCCAGCCTCGGGGACTGGGCTGGTTGGGCTCACTGTTCCTCCTGCAGTGCATGAACATCTGCTTAGAGCAGCACATCTTAGTTCTCTTTTCTCAAGAAGTCCCAGCTATAAGTGGAAATGGGGCCACTGGTGCAAGACAGGCAGGCCCCAGTGCTTCCTGCCCCATCTTTGCACTTGGGCCTGGATTCCTTTGGGGGGGGGGGGTAGTTCAAGTCCAGATGCCAGCAGGCTTGGGAGGAAGGCCCCTCTTGGTCTGTGTGCAAGAGTCTGGGCCTTCTTTGTAAGAGTGGCTCCTGAGGAAGTCCCAGGGTAGGGGGGAACCTCAATTCAGGAGTCTAGGTCCTTTGTGGGACAGGTCTGGGGTTTGCAGACTTGCTTGATAGGGAATTCTTACCCCAAACCCCCGATTTTATACAAGATCTTACACAGATTCACATAATAATATGAATTTCAGCACATGCTGTTAATAGCTAGTTAATAGCTAATAACTATTACAGCGCTAGTTAATAGCTAATAACTGTATTATGAGGCAGCTGCACCGGTTGATCCAGCAGCCACCAGGGTCTCACTCATGCACAGAACCACCTGGGCTCTGGAGGTCCTGGTTGTTGCAACCAGTGTCTTCTGTCCTGCCCAGACCCTCCCCCCACTCAGCTTGCTTGCTCCTGAAAGACTGATCTTGCAAGTACCCAGTGCACATGCAGGCAGGGCTCCCATTGCCGTTAGTGTGAGCTTCCAACCCCTCTTCCTGCGCCGGAGGCTCTTCATGGGTGGTTTGAACATGCCCGTCTGGCCTCACCATTCACTGGGACCCACTTCACTGGTCTCTTCACTACCTTTTGCATCTACTGTGTTGACCTTCCCCTCCCTCCCACCTTTTCTCTTTTGAAACCTTCCCATCTATCCAAGCTCCTCTTGAGAGTCACTGATTCCCGGAAGCCATCTGCCTGCACCAGCCATCTCTGGCCTCCCCCGGCAATTCAACAGCTCACATAGCTGATGCTCTGTAAAGTATCACCTGATTCTTCTGTGGTTTTATCTCACTCATTGATGTTCACATGTGTCAGTCTTGTTTTTTTAGGTGATCTGCATGGTTAACTCACAGGGGCAGGGGCATATCAAGGTCTAAATAATATGAATTTCAGCATATACTTTAAAAAATATATTTATATTTTATTAATTTTTTACAGAGAGGAGAGAGAGGGATAGAGAGTTAGAAACATCAATGAGAGAATCATCGATCAGCTGCCTCTTGTACACCCCCTACTGGGGATGTGCCCACAACTAAGGTACTAGAATCAAACCCGGGACCTTTCAGTCTGGAGGCTGACGCTCTATCCACTGAACCAAACTGATTTTGGCCGGCACATACTTTTAAGAGTTACTTAATAGCTAATAACTGTATTACAGCTCAGCAGTCCTCAGGTTGCCAGAAGCACCTCCATCGTGTTGGGGAGAACAGACGTTCTTTCCTGTAGCAGATTTCCCTGAGATGTGTGCCTCTCTCCAACTCAAGAAGACTGCATTGGAATGAGTGCAGCATTAACCATATGGTTCTGGCCCATCTTGCAGGGATTTGAAACTGGACAACATCCTTCTGGATGCAGAAGGTCACTGCAAGCTGGCTGACTTCGGGATGTGCAAGGAAGGGATTCTGAATGGTGTGACGACAACCACGTTCTGTGGGACTCCTGACTACATCGCTCCCGAGGTAAGAGCCTGTGCAAGGGCCACCTCCTCCTGCTGCCACCGCTGAGCCAGGGCTTCAGCCCCATGGACTGGGTCACCGGGTGGTGCTGGGCAAAGGCTGTAGAGAACCAGGATGGATTCCAGGGAAGACGAAGAAAAGGTTTGCTGATTTCTCCTTAAAGACGTGGGGAAGCAGAAAGTAACAGGTCATTCTCCAACTCTGGGCAGGTCCTCCTACATGTTTCTCTTTTATTCCAGTCCAGAACTATCAGTGGAGCTAGAACCAAGAGACATTTGTTGACATGTATTGTGGTTTTTACTTCTAAGCAGAATAAAGGAGCACCATTGATAAAGGCGTAATGAACTTAATCAGCTATAATTTGCCTACAGAAAAACCAGGAGTGATTTGTCATTTCTAGTGTAGTGGTGATTCTACATAGGGAGCACACAGGATCAAGAAGGAGGAGGAGGAGATGGAGGAGGAGAAGGAAGAGGAAGAGATTAACTGCCTCATTACAATGGAGATCAGAGATGTTCATGTTGAGCCTCACCAATGGGATGCCTTTTGTGAAAGTTGTTTAGATATCTTATTCATCATAAAGGGTTTGCCTTGAGTTTCTCCGGATCAAGCTTGCCCAACTGAGCAATAGCTAGTGTGATATGATTCAGATTTAAGACATAGCCTATCACACATACTTAATAAAAATGTTCTTGAGGGTTGTGACACATGGAAGATGGGAAGCATTGCCAGTGGTGGATAGGTGTGTTAGAACACTTAAGACTTCTTTTCCTTTCAGTGGGCATTGTTTGAGCACCTGCTAGACACAAAGCAGTGTGGGGAGAAATAATTGACATAGACAATGGCCACTTCCAAAAGAACTTTTGGTCTAGAGGGAGTGGCAGGTAAGTAAACAACTAATTAAGTAGAACCAGTTGGTACAATAAACTCAAGATGGTATCCTCAGGGATCAGGGCAGGCTTTCTGGAGCACCTGGTGAATGATTTGAGTTGCAAAGAATTAGCAGGATTTCCTTTGGTGGTGGGGGTGGGGAACATTCCTGAAAACAATAGGGAGGGTTGAGTGGGGGTGGGCAGGTGGGGAGGTTCAGCATCCCTGAGCTATGAATCCTTTAGGGCAGCTTTGTTTCTAATCTGGGTACTTCGTGGATTCAGCCCACAAATCTGGCTCTTAGTAATGGTTTGTTGAGTGACTATATGAATGAGAACTGGGACAATCCAACATGAGCAAAGATGAAGGGATAAGAACATTCTTGGCCTTTTTAAAGAAAGGAAAACAGTATAGCTATAACAGGATTTCTTAGTGCTCTTAACAATGAATGAGATTAGAATAAAAGACCAAAGAAGATGGTCTTTATCCTGTAGGACCTGTGGACACATTAAGGGCTTCCCAGTGTAGAAGGGTCATAATCAGACCTGTCCCAGGAAGTAGATGGGCATCAGCCACCTGGATCAGAGGGCAGAGTGAGAGGGAAGGACAGTTGAGAAACTGCCTGGGGAGGATCTGGGAAGTAAGGATCAAGTAATAGGTAAGTTCTCATTAAAATGTTTATCTTTTAAGAGATTGGAAGAATAGAGATTTCAGTCAGTCTCTGCTAGTGTGTTCCCCTAGCAGGAATACTTGAATATAACCTTCAAGGAGAAATCAGTGAAAGCCACAGCTCTCCACTGGGACCCACTCTTCAGTCTCTTCCTCATTCATCCTTTATCATCAGAATGCTTGGTTCCAGTCCCTCTGAGTTGATGCCAGAGTCAAAGGGTTGACAGCCTAGTGTAGTGCTAAGGACTCAGCCCAAGGCAACCATTCACTTTCTGATGAACAAAACACCCACACAACTTTCATGAAAGGCACTCCATTGGTGAGACTCAAAATGAACAACTCTGATTTAAGAGGCCCAGACACTCTGCCTTCCCATCTACACTTGTGCCCACTCTGCAGAATCACCGCTACCTGTGAGGTGGCTAATAGTCCCTGGTCTTATGTGGTCAAGTTACAGCTGATAAAGATGCTGCTTCCTTCAGCAAGGGCTGCGGGGAAGGCTCCGTGGAAGTATACCTCTAATGCACTTAGCACAGCAGGCACTGGGTAATAATGAGGCTGCATGGTCTCTGCTGCTGGGTTGTGCGCTCAGGTGGGCAAAGCACAGACTTGAGAGTTGAGATCCCAGGCCAGATTTGACCATTAATGCCCTCATGTGACTCTGATCAAGTCACAAAATGTTTTGACCGTTGGGTCTTCACCTTTCAAATGGGAATAACAATTTCTGCCCTACTCACCTCATCAAGCCAGTTTGAGAATCTAATGAGATTAAAGCATGGAGCATGAATATGCTTCAGAAATCATAAGCCTCTATTCAAAGAGGAGGGGCTGTGAGGTGCCAGGCTAATCTGAAATCAGAGACACCTTCTGAGGCACTAGCTCTGCCCCAGGGCTTCTCTTCCCACCACGTGCCCTTAACTAACCCCCATCACACCCCTCTTCTTTCTCCACGCCCAGCCCCCATGCCCCAGGGATGGTGGCCAGCCCTGGGTAATGCTTGATGTCATCAGACCCAATGCCTGCCCTTCTCTTCTACCCCAGCTCTACCCACTCCAGGGATTGGCTGCCGCACTGGGTGCCCTCCCATGGCGTGCAAAGCCTTGCCCTTCTCACCAGCTTCATCACAGATAATTAGGGCCAAGCCTAAAAAGAATTTTACAAAAGATGCCACCCAAATGGGAAGGCTCTGGAAGAGGCTTGGGGAAGGGTGGGCAGGTCCCACTTTGTGGTTCCCACAGCGCGATCCTATCTGAGCATACACAGGCCACCTGGCAGCCACTTCCCATCTCCCTGCTGGGGCTTAGAACTCAGTAGAGCCACCTCCTGGAGGCTGGAGGGTGGCCTCCTTAGCATTCAGAGTCCCCTGATCAAGGGGAGAAAGGAGGAGTGCCCAGTAAGGCACACACAGTGGGCACATGTGAAAGCCAGTCTTCTGAGTGTTGGAACTGAGCTGATCTCAAAAGAATTCTAGAGCCTCCCACCTGCTTATGTATAGATGTCCTAGGGAGACTGATGACCATGAAAAAATAACTAAAATCATGGTAATATGTGGCAGGTCCCTGCAAATCTTACAGACAGACAGGTAAGGGTCTTAGGGAAGGAGAAAAAAGGGAGACTTGAGAAAGATTTCTGGAGGAGATGATGGTGAGACTCAAAAGATGTCTTGAAGGATGGAAACTGGCGATCCTATAGTAAGACAGGTTAGGCCCCTGCATTTTTCAAGGTTGGGGAAGGCACTGGTTTGGGCTTTGGCTTTGGCATGAGCAGCATTACTGGCTCCTCAGGCCAGTGGCACCTGTAACTCTGATCTCTAACAGATACCATGTGCTAACCCCTGGGCTCAGATACCAGGAGTACTCACCAAACACATTGCCAGCCCCAAATCATGGAGCGTTAACTGTATTTGCTTATATTCCTTTCCATTTAAGTTTAAAAGATTTCTAGAACTTGGTTTTACTATTTTCAAAATCCAGGTCGTCTTACTTAATCCTAAACCACCTGTTATCTCTAGAGGGGGTTTGGAGTCGACTACAGAAAGCCCATATATTGGGGTTTAGCCTCCTCTCCCCTGGCTATCTTGAAATCTGAGGACTGAGCTGGAGTTATGTCCTGGAACAAGTTATTGGAAGTCACCTGTCTGAGGTGTCCTGGGAGGCCATGAGACATGGCCTTTGCTATGTGGGGCACCTCAAATAAAATGAAGGGGGCCTGGGGCTTTCTAGAGGCAGGTAAATTAAGGATTCATCAGCACGTGTTGTGGGAGTGATGAGGACATTGGAGATTCTTTCTTTGGAATATGCAAGAGCAAAGCGGTCCTTTATGATTAGAACACAGAAGAGTCAGGAGACTGACTGTAATTTCCTTTCCAAGAGCACAGGGCTCTGGTAAGTTCAACATCGTGGCCGTTTAAAGGATACTAAGATTCTGCTCACCTTTCACTCCGTGAGCCATGCGTGGGACGAGCGTGAGGCAGGAGACCCGGACTCCCTACACGCAGTCACTTACAGCTTGCTTAGTCTGCGTCTTGCTCCTCTGACCCTGATTTTAATGTCAAAAAATATGTTTTTTTTTAAAACTTGGCTATAAACACCAGCCAGGAACTTCATCTGGGGCTCAAACAAATCTTACAGGCCAAGATTGAAGTGTCCCCACTGGAGGATAGCCTGGAGGAATTGATGGTTGACTCCCAACAGAGTGCCTCCCAAACTCAATTGTCACTGAATTTGCTGACAATTTCTGTCACTGAATTTGCTGACAATGTAGCGTGACTTGGGGCTCTGCCTGTGGAGGGGCAAGCTGGAAATGGGGGTTCCACTCTGCCCAGGGGCACTTGTGGCACAGGCGTGGCCGCAGGCGGGCATCTCTGCTGGTCTCTGACGCCGTCCGTCTCCTGGTCAGATCCTGCAGGAGTTGGAGTACGGCCCCTCCGTGGACTGGTGGGCGCTGGGGGTGCTGATGTACGAGATGATGGCTGGGCAGCCCCCCTTTGAGGCCGACAACGAGGACGACCTGTTTGAGTCCATCCTCCACGATGACGTGCTCTACCCTGTCTGGCTTAGCAAGGAAGCTGTCAGCATCCTGAAAGCTGTGAGTGTTCGCCCTGCACCTGTTCCTACTCCCCTGGCCTTCCCACCATCTCTATTTCTTCTCACTGTGCCCCTCTCTCCTTCCTCCCTGCACATGCCCTCTTCCTCCCCGCCCCTCCTTCCTCTGCCTGCCTCTCTGGGTCCTACCTCTGCTCCCCCCAAGGGGAAGGCGTTGAGGGCCACCACCACTGGGAGGCCAGGTCCTGTTCCTGAGGCTGCTGCTGAGAGAATGGCCCAGCCCAGGACCAATTGCTCTGCTTGTGGGAAAAGGACAGTGTGTGTGTGTGTGTGTGTGTGTGTGTGTGTTCCCTGGGGGTGGGGGCTCTGTGCCCCTCAGTGTCCTCCAGTGGGTGTTTCAATGGAGCAAAACCAACTCAGTTTGCTCTGGGATCACCCCTGCTGCTTAGGCTACTGGCTGAACCCTCCTTCCATACCTGCTATTGTGGCCTGTGATGGGGAAGAGGGAAGAGGAGGGGAGGGAAGGGAGAAGGAGGGAGGGTAGGAGAGCCCTGTGCACCTGTGTCCATGACGGCATCGCTGTGGCTGAGGAACTGGTCGGAAAAGAAGTGTCCACTCAAGCTCTATGCAGCCTCTGGATTCAGACATGTAGCAGATGGACAGTCCCTGCCTTTATAGATAATCCCTCACATTTGAAAACACTTAGTACTTGCTCAGGGCAGCCATTTCTACACCTAAGACACTTGTACTGAGGCAAATAAGGGATTCCCTACCGCCCTGGGAAAGCCGTGGAAGCTGAGGAACAGGGATGCTAAGCAGGCCAGTTTCCTTCCCCTGGGCTGAGGCAGGACCACGGCAACAGCCCAGGAACTGGGATGTCAGCGCTGGCTTCTTTCGTCCGTCAGAATGCCCCAGAGTTCAGTAGTTGGCATTCCACAGTCGCAAAATTTGCCACATCCAAGTACCCTCTTTACCATGCTTTTCTTGTTCTTTTAGTCATCTCCCAATTATTTACCTAGTTATAGGTATTTTACCAAAAAAAATTATATCTTGATCATACATGGAAAATCAGTATCATTTGCCATAACTAGTTAACATTATTCATCATATGAAAATGTCAAAAAGATCTCAAATTACTTTGCAGGTGTCTGGGGGGAAACATTTCATATTTAGGAAAATGTCACATCAGAGCAGGATACTTTTTGCTGTCGCTGGTTTTTTTCCCTTCCTCTGTCCCTCACCTCATTCTTTTCCTTCCCACCTTTCTCTCCCTCACTCTTTCCCTTCCATTACTTCATTCAGCTAATATTGAACAACGTTTGTGGAAGGCCTCCAATGTGCCGGGCGTTGTGCTAGAGGTTAAGTGCGTATTGGTGAATCTAACAGCCATCAGCCCTTCCAGTAGAGCGTACAGCCCCATGGGAGAAGTGGGCAATAAAGAGAAAGTTCATCCATACGTGGCCATAGTTGGGATAAGATCGGTGAAAGCAAATAGAACACGTGTATTCACTCGTTCGTGTATTCAGCACATACTTATTGAGCATCTCGTATGTGGCAGGCCCTATGCCAGGTGCTGGCTAAGCAAAACCCAAGGCAGCCAGGACACCAGGCCTCAGAGCTGGTCCCTCACCCCAGGCTCCGAACACCAGCCCAGCACACCTGCCTCTGCCTCCCGGCCAGCACCCTAGCTGACCCTTTCATTTGGATGACCCAGAGCAGTGTGGGTGTCTGGAGATATTTTTAGTTGTCACAGCTTGGAGCAGGGGATGCTACTGGCACTCGTGAGTCCAGGCCAGGCGTGCAGCTGAACATCCTACAATACACAGGAGGGCCCCCGTGACAAAGAAGTATCCGGTCCCAAATGTCATTAACACGGAGGTTGGAAACTTTGACCTACAGACATTCAGAAGCTCGAGCTCATGCCTGTGCCGCCAGTTGGTGAGGGTGAAGGCACCGCCCTAGGGAGAAGAGCCTCTGGCTCAGGGGCGGCTTCTCCATAGTCTGGATCCTCGATTCGACCCGTCTCAGAATGGGAGGACAGGAAGCTCAGAGGAAGTGAGGAGCCGTCTTCCCCTCCCTTGACCTTGGATCGCTTCACTTCCTCACATTATCTCTTGGGTCTGGTTTTCCATGACTCTGGCCACGGAGTTGGGTCTGAGGGCCGCTGCCTGTGTGAAGGTAGCTCAGAAGCTAGTGAAGGCCATTGCCTCATTGAGGTACACACATCACGCCCTGGGCAGCAGTACATGCCGGTCCTGCTGCTTCCCTCCCTCACCATTGTGCCAAGGCCCGGCCTGCAGCCCCCAGTTCAGTCATTTCAGTGCAGTGAGTGCACAAGAGGGGCCAGGCACTGGGAGCATGGGACTGGTTCCTGTATCATATCATAGAGCTTACCAAGGGAAGGAGATGTTTACACAAATTATGATTTAAGTAGATGAGAAACATGAAGTCCCAGGTCTCCACAGAGGGGGGAATCTGGGGAGGCTTCACAGAGGAGGCAGCATATTGACTGGCTCTTAGAGCTTGCATAGGCCCTGAAGAAGAGCCTCTGACCAGGGGGAAAAGGATGCAAAAGGCTAGCAAGATAGACTGAGTTGAAACCAACAAGTTTCTGTTCTGGCCTCTGCTGACTTTGGTTAGAAAGATGAAGTGTGATGGTACCATTCCTAACACACATCTGCCCACCACCCCTTAACTTTCTTAGCCATGGCTCTGGCTCCGCCAGTAGTGTTTGGTCTGTGCCCATGTGCTTTGGTTTCAGGGGCACCGGGCAAGAGATGGCAGGAGGCTCTCCCAATCTTTCTTGCTGATGAAGCCTGGAATTCTACTATTATAGATTTAGTCCTTGGATTCATAGTTTGTCCTCTTAAATCCAGACTCAGCCTTCACCTTATGAATTGTAATTGTCTCTCCACATGTACATACACAAATCCCTACCTTTATTTTGGGTGGCTGTCAGAAGTTTTTCCACTTACTAGCACTAATTTTTTTTCAAGGTTATATTGTTACTCGTGGGAAGGCCAGCAGATATTAATGTATCTGCTCAATTAAATTAATATTTGCCATCAGGACTGACTCATTTCATAAGAATACATTCTCCTGGGTGGGTGGGGGGCAGGGGTGGGGGTGAGGGGAGGGAGGAACCTAAGACATCAGCCGAAAAAATGTAAAACCCATCAGTGTGGTTTTTATGGACAAGCACTGAGAAGCAATATGCCTTTTTGTTTCTGTTTTGGGTGGGGATGTTTGTTTGTTTTGTGGGTTTGTGTTTTGTTTGTTTGTTTGTTTTTGTCTTTTGATCCACATGCATGTTCTGTGCTAGAGATTCAAATTCAAGTCTTTAAAAAATGGGAGGGTCCAGGTCCAGAAAAAGAAAAGGGCCAGGGGAGCCTTTGATAATTTACCTTAATGTGAACATCTGTTCCTCTTTTCACACTTCAGAAAGGACTATTGACTCTCACTGTAAATGGGTTTATCAGACCTCGGTCTCCCCGAGGAGAAGACGTGAGAATCTGAGGGAGTTAGTAAGAGCCCGAGCTTCTAATCCCAATTTGGTACCTTGCTGGCTGTTTGACCTTGGCCAAATTAACCTCTCTGTGCCTCAACTACCTCACTTATAGAGTAAGGATAATAATAGTAGCTCAGAGGGTTGCATTTGGCTGAAATGAATTTATACACACACACACACAAACACACACACTCGGTGTTTAGAATGGTGGTTGGCAAGAAGTAAGTTGTATGTGAGTTCACAAGGACCCTAAAAGGTGAAGGCCCTAACAGCGCAGAAGACAGGCTGGGGAGGTGATGCTGACGATGTTGCCTCCGCTGAGTTCTGTCTTTCCTCGCAACCTGTGCCTGTCGGGCTTTTGTCACTCATTCAGTGTCCTCCTCCCTGCAGTTCATGACCAAGAACCCCCACAAGCGCCTGGGCTGTGTGGCAGCACAGAATGGCGAGGACGCCATCAAGCAGCACCCGTTCTTCAAGGAGATCGACTGGGTGCTCCTGGAGCAGAAGAAGATCAAGCCGCCCTTCAAACCTCGAATTGTAAGTAGGGCCCCGAGGGCTGGGCCTGGGTACCCTCCGGAGGGAAGATGATGGTCTGGGCACATCTCACAACCTAAATGACAAGGCACGAGGGAGCCAAGATGCTCCCTAAGAGAACACCTCCGCCGCCCTAAGGGTTTACTGTGGCAAATGTGCAACCTGCAGCCGTCATCAGGATGAGGATTGACATGGGACGCAGAAGAACATTTTTTTACTTTAATAGAGATTTACGTACTTATTTTGATCAGAAGTTGCAAATGGTACTAGCTCTCCATGAGTGGTAGTGAGAGAAGGTTTTTTTGTTTGTTTGTTTTTTTAATAAATAAACAAGTTGTTTTGTTTTTTTTCAGTGAGTCCACTTAAAGGAAAACATTAAATAATAGTCACAGGCATTATGTGGAACTCGCACAGAACATGAAGTTGTGACTCAGTGACTGACATTGGGGACTGTCCCCTAAGGGGCCAGATCTGTACGAGGCCATTTCCTGAGGCCACATCAGAGATCACCTGTCCCCTCAGTCCCATCTCCCTTCCGACTTCACTCCAGCCTCAGCACACACTTCTGTCCAGGTTCTTAGGCCAGTGGTGGGGGGTGGAGGAGGGCCGGGGGCGGTCAGTGAAGGGTGTTTGAGCTCAGAGTTGGAAACTAGTGAATCTGGGCTTGAAGCAGAGCCAAGACCAGTCCTGACAGTGACCTGCTGGAAGGGGACAATGTTGGCGCTGCTCTCCTTAAAGTTAGTAAGAACATGTGTGTGCACATATATTTGGGGGGAGTATTATCTTAATTCTGTTGGCTTTTAGCATGATGAGGCTGAAAATATGGGTAGCCAGCTGACTTGGGTACTGGGAGTGAAGAAAGGTGTGTAATATAGGAATTTACTGGGCTGAAGCCCCAATCAGTCCTGTCACCCCACATTGTCAGATGACCCCTCCTTCCTCACTGCCAACTACACAGATGAGCCTGCTGTGCTCTGTGAATCATCGGAGAGCGTTCCATTATAGTCCAGAAGGTTTTCTGAGGAGTGATTACTGATACTGCTGTGCTTCTCAGAAATGTTACTTTAGTGCAGATGGGGTAACTCTCAGCTACAGGGCATGGTCCAAGCCTTAGCCAGACGCCAGAGTCAGAGCATGGCGTGTTGATGGTCACTCGACACTCAGTCCCATTGCCATTCGTCATTTGCCTTCTCCTTTGGTTTCATGATTTTTCACCGGCTAGCACACAGCTGGGAACAGGCTAGATGTAGATTCACCTCCCTTCCTAGTTAACATCATCCCCACCCCTGCCGCTCTCCTCCATAGCTCTGGGGCCTGCTGTGCATGCCAGGTTGCCAAAGGCTGCCTTCCCTGCCCAGGGTCTGACAAATGAGAGGAAATAAGAACCGGGGGGCCAGACACAGGAGGAGGACCTAGAGTCTTGATCTGAGGATGACATGCTAATTTAGGCTTCGTCTAAGTTAACCAACCCAAATGAAATTGGCGAGTAGAGCTAAATAAAGCATCCAGGCCTGACACACAGGAGGAACCCAGTACAAGATCAAGGACTGATCAGCCAGCACAGGTCTACAAAATGAGTTAAGCCTCAATTTGAACTTCAGGTCAGCAAAACGATTTAAAGCTAAGCTTTTGGAGGGCTGGGGCAGGGCTGGAGGAGCATCCCCTTCCTGTAGCATGGAGGGCAGAGAGGACAGGGCAAGCCCACTGGGACCATCAACAAGGGGAGAGGGGAGAGGGCCTGGGACGGCAGAGGCAGACAGCAGGTCTTGCTGCGAGGCCACATTTTTGCTAAGAGGCCACATGGAAGCAAGCAGCTAGGAAGGTCTTGTATGATAAAAAGCACCAGGAAGTTTTTACTGTATTTTCCGGTGTATAAGACGACACTGTGTTCTAGTAAAAAGCCTGCTCAGATTGGCCAGAGTCAGAGAGGCGGTCTATTAAAAAAAGAACTGGTGTTACCTCGGAAGTGGGGGGGGGGGGGGGGGGGAGTCTTATACAGCGAATATAGGCCTAAACCTATGTTTTAACTGTAAAATTAGGGGGTCGTCTTATACGCCGGAAAATACGGGGTAGGTGTGGATTCATGGAGGAGAGTCTCTCCCTGGCATAGAACAGACAGGAACCATGTGCAAACCCAGCAGAGGAGAATGCCCTGAGATTTCAGGAGGCTGAGAAGCGCTGGTCCCCAAAAAGCCCCAACAGAACTGGGGTTCCTCACTGGGGCTTCCACCCTCTGGTCTGAGCTCTGGGCCAAGGGAAAGTGCAGACCGGGGAGGAGTGACCCTGGAGCAGTCCCTGACCTCCCAGAGTGAGGGAGAGGTGTGGGGCAGGTGTGAGCTTTGTGTAGGCCTGAGGGATGGGAGACAAGGAAGGAAGGAACCAAGAGGCCAAGCATGTGACAGGGATCCCCACACCGCTGTCCCTGGCCAGGAGTGCAGGTGCTCCTGTGAGCAGAGGTGTGAAGGGGCCCTCAGGTACCGGCAATAGGAGTACTTCCCTGGGTCAGGGGTTGAAACCAGCTGGGGCCAGGAGGGACTTCATCTCCCCCTGGAGCTAAGGGACCTATGCTCTCCTTCCTGCCCCCCCCCCCCCCCCCAGACAACCCCCACCTGGAGCAGAGAGCAGTAATCCGCATGCTGCCTTTGCTGAGGGGCTCCAGTGGGCTCAGAGGCCCTGCCACCCCTGAGGGGCAGGGACTGTCAGGGACGCCCACAAGTCTTCAAGTGTCAGCCTTCCCGAAGTCCCATGTAATCACCGCCTTGGAAATAACTTCTGTGCACTCACCCTCCACAGACCTCCCGAGCTATCCTCGCCACCTGGGGGCAGGGGAGAGGATATTTGTTCCGGTGGCTTCAATTCAGTCTGAGGAAAGAATGAGAATATCTGAAGGAAGGCGCTAAAAAGGAAACCTTACTTTGCACAACGAGGCATTTCTGATCACATTTCCAGCTGAATGATGTCCATCCTAAAAGAGTTCTCAACGACAGGTCTCGAAAGACTTAAATGATTCAAATATCGGATCACATTAAATCCCTCAGACTAGAGATTTCTCTTTGGAGAAATAGCAAAATCGGGATGGAAAAGAAGAGTCCTCATCTGATTAGCAGGTTGGAAAGGTGCCCCAAACCTGCCCCTAAGTTGAAAGTTCTTTCTGAAAAAGGTTAACAGCATGGCCCTGAGTCATCAGGGGGCTTGTGGAGAGCAGAGGTGAATTTTAAGTTACATTAAGGCCCACCACTCTGATGACTAGACTGTACTTCTCATCTCTGAAAGCCTTGCAGGACCAATGTGAAAACTCACGTAAGGCTTTTATAAGCCTCCTCCCCTCCAGCTGCTCCCTGATTAGCTCTTGCAGGGATGGGTGCCTGCCTGGCTCAGAAACCCCCAGTGAGGATGGCTCTGGTCTTGGATCTTAAGAATGGACTTCAAGTAAAAGGAAAGACTCTGAGAAGGGGAGTCATGTCCAAGCAAACATCACCAGCCTTGCCAGCATCGCCAGCACTTGGCAGTGGCCTTGAGCAGGCAGTGTGTGACTTAGCAGACAAGGAAACCAGGTGCAGACACCTGGTCAGAGCTGATGCTCCCCGGGGCATCCGGTCAAGGGCCTGGGACTGTGTGGGAGCTCTCTCCTGTCCTGGGCTAGTTCCATTCACTCCCTCCCTTCGGACATCACACCCGAATGCCACCAATCCCAGAAACCAGCTGGGTAGCTACTGAACCTACTACCAGCTGGCTGTACTGAACCTGAGGGGGCTTGTCTGTCTGAGTCAGGGAGTTGGTTTTGCCTGGTAGTAGATGGTGATGAAGCTGGTAAAGGCCAAGTCATCCTGTCTAGGATCTGTGAAGAGCCAAGATGTAGTGACATGTTTTCTAGAGTCCTACCCATTCCCACTCCCACCACACAGTTGGCTCCCCTCCCTGGCAGAGCCTTCTGGTGGGCACGGCGGGTCTGTACTCTGCCAGGCTGGTGCAGCTGGAGGCTGGGGTCCCTAGATCACCCCACGGAGGCTGAGCATGTGTGTGGGGGGGGGCACAGCTCCAGGGCCCGATTCCCATCCCCTCCCCCAGCTTCACCCTCTGAAGATAGCACCAAGGAGATTGTCCAGATCCACAGCTGGAATTTGGCCTCTGGTCAGGTTCTGTCACATACCTCCACTGGCTGCTGTCCCCTCCAGGCCTTTGGCTTCTTAAGATGTTTGCTAAACTGAGATAGCTGCTCCCTGGCGCCTGAGCCTCCTCTCACCCCTGCCCTGATTCCCCAGCTGTCACTAGTTCACTGGGTTTCCTGCCTTCAGGTCTATGTGTGCTGCTTTGCACTGGCCTCCACCCCAAAACACTTTCAGTGTCCCCCGTTTCCACATGATTTTCTTCTCGTTTACCCTCCAGCTGTATTTTACATCCCCCCTCCTCCATTTTCCCTTTCTTCCTCCTCCTGTCCACTCTCACACTCTACTGATGTTGTACAAGTCATGTGCATCAACACTTAACTGAAGCCTTGGTGCTGCCAAGCAGTAAAATCCGTGTTCCGGGGTGGCTGGCTTCAGAGCCAAGACACAGAGTGGGTGGCAGGCACCCAGCAGTGGGTGGGGGAATGGAAAAGCCAGCAAGGCTGGAGCCAAGGCCTTTGATGTTGGAGGCTCCCATTGGGAAGAAGTAGCCCGGATAGTGAGTTGCAAGGAGCCAGGGAGAGAATTGATTGGTCTAACCCACTGGGGATTAGGGTCCAAGGTGATGGTCTCATCTGGTTGCCAGTAAAAGTAGCACACTTAACTTTTATGTTCCTGGTGGGTTCTCCTTCTTTGGGATCATGGAGAGCAGAAGTGATATGTTTGGTGTGGTTGAAGGGCATCTTCTGACCTTGCAGATCTTGGAGGTATTTTGTTCCCTCCTAGCTTCTCTCCTGCATACTCCTCCTTTCCCCCCTCCATTTCCTCATTCAGAAAAAAAGCATTAGGCTCTGAGATTATGGCTCCCAGGACTTTGGGGGAAGCCAGTGGAGGAGAGGGAGATCTGCGTCCCAGAAACCTAGCTGTCCTCAGAGAAAGCCAAAGGCAATGAGGCAATGCTGGCCAAGTAAACTTCTCTTTGTGTGCGTGTTCTCTCTTTTCAAGTTTGCTTCAGTGTGAATGTCCCTCTTTAAGGTAAGGCCTCCAGAGTGGGGAGTCTCTCCAGGTAGGTGAGCCCTCAGGCCTGGTGACATGGAGGCCCCTTTTCAATCTCATGGTTCGTGTTCATCCAGCCATCACACTGCATGGCGGGACGCCCCGGGAGGCCTTCCCTGCATGCTCCTGCATGACCGGGCTGTGCTGGGAGGAAACGGGGAAGTGGGCTTGAGACCCTCACACCCTCACCAACGTCGTGGCCCGAGGAGGAGCCCCACTGACCAGGCAGCCCATCCCCTAAAGTCAGCCCCCTTGCCCAGGGACCACCTGACGGCGTGGACCACAAAGACAGAGCCCAGGTGATCATTGCAGGCTGTCCCCATCCTCCACCTGTCAGAGCAGAAGCAGGACCCAGGCAACTCCTGAGCCCATCAGTTGCTACAGCCCCCCGACTGCTCATGCTGTAGTGAGAGCCTTTATTTTTTATTTTTTAAATATATTTTTATTGATTTCAGAGAGGAAGGTAGAGGGAGAGGTAGAAACATCAATGATGAGAGAGAATAATTGGTAGCCGCCACCAGGGATTGAGCCCCACAACCCGGGTTCAAACCATGACCTCCTGGTTCATAGGCCAGCGCTCAGCCACTGAGCCATGCCAGCCAGGCATAGTGAGGCTGCAAGGTCCTTCAAAAAGCTAGGACTCTGATGCAGGGCTGGAAGGCAAAAGAAAAGTTCAGGAACCTGTTTGTAGTTGTTGGCCCAGAGGTGGCTTGGTACAGTGAGCATGGCACTGGCTTTGACCTCAGAGAGACTGGGGTTGAATAAAATTGCTATCACAGGAGAGCCATGTGAACCTGAAAATACACTTCAACCCCAGACTTCTGAGCCCCCTGACCTCCTTATCTATGAAATGGGAATGAGAATACCTGCTCACAAGATCATGAACAAGCCCAAGATACTTTAGACTCTCAGTACATTTCAGTTCCTCTCTCTTCATTCACCACCCTACACCCAGCCTGTTAAAGATCCTCTTCCTTTCACCCTGAAACTCCCAGAATTAACACTTCAGGAATGCAGGAGGCGGTATGAGGCTAGGATGCTGTAGAATCAGATGCAACCAGATTCCAGTTTGTAAGCTCTTGGGAACATCATCTCTCTGAGCCTCAGTCTGCCAACCCATAGACTGGGAGTAGTAGTATCTACCACACTGGGTTGCAGTGAAGAGTAAAAAAGCTGAATTGTGTGACCTGATTAGACAGTCCTTGAGGTACAGTGAGCACCCGGATGGTGTGAGGCTGATAGCGATGGAGACAGTGGAGGTCTAGGCAGAGGGAGGCTGTATGGAGCAATAGCCCTGTTCCAAAGGGTTGGGAGAGCCAGGAGTTCAGATGAGTGAGGACACCATGCTGTAACATAAACACTTGAGGAATACTAGGTCATAGGGTAAACCCAGGGAGTCTTGAGGTTTGGAAGAGGACAAGGGGAACAGATGGCATGAAGAAGAAGCCTCCCCAGACAGGCTGGGAGGCAGGGTCTCTGTGTGTCACGAGGACCTCTTCCCACCTGCAATCTTGGAAAAGATCCTGGCCAGGTAGGACCACTTGAATAGTGTCCTCCTGCCCATCTCTGCAGAGAAGACTGAAGGGTGGCCTGACAGCCGGGAGTGGAGGGGCAGTAGTCAGAGGCTGAGTAACGTGCATCAGAGTAAAGCAGAAAGAGCATTAAACCTTCCCCATGGGAGGGCTTGGTCCTCTAGCCCTGAAGCCAGGATTTGTTCTTCGAAGGTTGCAGGCACCAAGGGACCTTCTACAAGCTCAGCAGGTTCCCCCTGCCCACCCCAACCTCCAAGTCCAGGACCCTGATTCTCCAGGGCACTTCTGTCATAGAGAAAAAAAGCCCTTGGAAACCCAGTTTTGCACATGGGTGGGATGGGGAGAGTGATTAGTACCCTGTTTACTCTCCACTGTGTATGCTGGGGTAGTGGATGGTAATAGTTGGGAGATTTGGCCTAAACCTGACACTCATGTTATTTTTGAATCCTGGGATTTTACAAACACACAATAAATTCGTGAAGGTTCATTAAGGTACCACATCAACCTCAGTCTCTTCAAAGTGAGAAGACCTGGCCCACAAGCCTGCAGCCACTGAGCCTCCATGTTATTCTGGCTCCTCCTGGCTGGGACTTACTTTAATCGCAAAGTGGAGCACAGCGCTTGGATGTCAGTGGCCTATATCAGCTGAGCTCAGCTGGAGGAGGAGAGAGAATGGCTAGGACAGTGAACTATGTTTCTTGCCTTAAGTAGAGAGATGGGAAGATAAGCCAGAGTAGGGCTTATCAACAAAGTAAACCAGGCCTTGACTTTGGGCATCAGTCCCCCTCCCCACAGCTGCTGGCCTCTCAACGAGTGTTAAAAAGGAGGAGGTCTTCCTGGAGAGGCGTGGCGGGTCTAGGATACACGTTCCCAGGTCCCTGGGGTGTGGGTGTTCCCCCAGATGCTTCAGAGTACAGCCCCCCCAAACATGGGATTTGAGGATTTAGCCCCAGATGTGCCACAAGCAGTGAGTAAAGAGGAAAATGCTGGGCAGCGCTGGGTGCTGGTGCCTGCTTTTGGTATCTGAGCAAGTCACTGAGTTTCTCTGCTCTCTTCCTGTAAATGGGACCTTACACAATCCTGAAGATTTGTTCCAGCCATAGCCACTGCATTTCAACATCCTGGAGGACAGGGATTTGAGGGTTTTTAAAGTCACCGTTACTGTAATAAAATGTACATAGCATAAAACTTACTCATTTCAAGTGTACATTTTCATGCATTTTAACACACTGATGCACCCACATAACCCTGAGCACAATGAATAAATAGGACACCTCCAGAGTCCAAACAGGTTCCCAAGGGCCACAGCAGATCTCTTCTAGATGTCACATATATGGAGCCGTGTAGTGTGCTCTTTTTTGTGTCTGGCTTCTTTCATTCAGCATCATGTGTTTGCAGTTTGAGAACTGTGTTTTTAACTTTTTCTTATGGAAAATTTAAAATGTGTACCAAAGTAGAGAGAATCCCCATGTGTCCATTACTCTCAACAGTTAGCAAGATCTGCTTACTCTGTTAGGGGAGGGCTTTTTAAAAAATTATGTTTTTATTGATTTCAGAGAATAAAGGGAAGGGAGAGAGAGACCAAAATATCAATGATGAGAAAGAATCATTGATCGG
Organism: Pipistrellus hanaki; assembly: GCF_964339955.1. Classification (NCBI taxonomy): domain Eukaryota; kingdom Metazoa; phylum Chordata; class Mammalia; order Chiroptera; family Vespertilionidae; genus Pipistrellus; species Pipistrellus hanaki. The sequence goes on from NC_140514.1 coordinate 21,681,079, forward strand.
CTGCCTCCTGCATGTCCTACACTAGGGATTGAGCCCGTGACCCAGGCATATGCCTTGACCCCTAGTTCACGGGTCAACACTCACCACTGAGCCAGGCTGGTTGGGCAGGAGGGCTTTTTACCTGTTAGTTACCCAGCTGCATCCTCAGCAGTGGCTCCTAGCACACAGTAGGAATTGACTCTGTGTGGAATGAATGGTGTAGATCTACAGTGTTTTTCCAGAGAATGTTTCTCTCTTAGCTCCATCTCTAAATTCTCTTCTCACCTTTTCTGGCCCAAGACTGAGTCCAGATTATGCCTGGGAATTTGGGGACAAGATCCTGCATTAGGAAACCTGAAATCATTTCATGGTAAAAGGAGGTGGGTGACGTCATCTTGACTTGAGAGTGTTTACAGTGTTTACCGTTCCGTTTCAAAGGCAGCAAGCAGAGCACTAATGAACCCTGGGCCAAAAGAGCTGATCTCTGTCTAGAACGTTTTCATAAATAAAGAGGGAAAAGATTAGTAAGTGGAGGAGCAGGGTTCTTCCAGGGCCAGATTGCAGGTTTTCCTTTGGGTACCAACAGTTATCCCTGGAAAGCTAAAGCCAACAGCTGTCAAACATAACACTGCTTTGGAAAGTAGCTGATAAATGAGCAAGGGCCCGGGGTTAGAGGCAGAGCCGGGCCAGGTTTGCCATTCTGCGCCTACCACATTCAGCGGGAGACTTGAGTCCTGCCGCGGCACGCCTGCTGCATGGGGCCAGCTCGCTGCGGAGCCTGGCTCAGCAGCTCTGGCCTCAGGCAGCCTGCAGCAGGCAGGGCACGGTCTCCTCCCCAGACTATTTATTCCTGGATATCCACACTGTGCTCTCCGCACGTTTTTCAGTTCCAGGCACCTTTTTCCTGCTTCGGGATCTACCCAACAGTGGGTTGTAAAATCAATTTAGTGTGTCAGGTGCAGACAAACTTTTAATGAAAGATGGGATGGGATGGGATGGGATGGGATGGGATGGGATGGGATGGGATGGGATGGGATGGGGAGGGAGAATGAGATATGGAAGGGTATAGGATGGGGAAGGGATGGGAGGGGAGGGAAGGGAAGGGAAGAGAAGGGAAGGGAAGGGATAAAACATTAGACTAGTACATAGAATACATCACACAGAGTAAAGGTAGTGTAGAGCTTACTGAATCTTTTCTTATAGTGTTACAATGAGGTGCTGTGCATGAGGTCATATATAAAAATGCATTTTTAACTGTTGCTGATAATGGAAAGTTTTAAAGGCAATGCCTCTCTTCACCCTGATGTCTAAGAAATGACCCCAAAAGGTGTCATGGGAGTGGCGGCCTCATGCCTGGTGAGGGGGACAGGGCAGAACACAGTTGTTTGTTTCTTTCTCTGTAACACGGCAACAACACTCCTGGCAGAGCCACTCAGCGCTTTGCACACATGAACGCATTGACGCCTCTCGGCAGGAGGCAGGCCGCCACACGCCAGGGACAAGGGCCTGGGGGTCAGAACAAGCTGAATTCATTCCTGGCTCTTTCCTCCAGCTGGTGTGCGTGCACCTTGGCCAAGCCGGTTCCTAATCTTAACAGCGGGGGTTGTGGCCTCCAGTCGGGCTGTGTGCGGGGTTCAATGAGTCAGGCAGGTAAAGCACTTAGGAAAAGTGAGCTTTATTCTGCTTTGCACATGAGGACACTGAAGCTGTGCCAAGCACTGTGCTGGTACTGGAAATACAAAACAGCAGCCACGCAGATGTAGCTTTCAGCCTAATGGCCAAAACAGTGATCGAGTAAGTTGGTATCTAGTCACACTGATGAGGAGGAGGAGGCCAGGAAAGAGAGGCATGGGGCAATCCAGCTGAAGGAGAAGGATCAGCCTGGGTTGTGGGCAGTCCTCCCTCCCCCACCCCCACCCCCGCTACCACCCCAGAGGGGCATTACTTTTTCACATAGCAGAGTGGTCTCAGGGATGGTTTCCCAGCTCCTTTGCTGCATTTGAGAGGGAAATGGACCCTCTCCTGCTTTCGTTTCTGGTCTTGGAGGGTGGCAATGTGAGAAAAAAATTGCCTTCTGCCTCCTCTGGGGACTCAGCAGTATCCATGTAATTAACTGGGAGCTTCCCAGGCCGGGCTGTGATCAGGGCATCGCCAATTATGGGAGATGCAGCCAGTGGGACTCACCATGAGACCCCACTGTCTTGCTGGGGGCCCCAGATTCATGGGGCCCTTAGAGGCTTGGTGGCTCTTCACCAATGCATGCCAGCAACCAAGGCCACTATACCACATTGGCTCTCTCCTTTGGACCAGGGATTGGCCAGAAACTAAGTGGCTTCCCATTTTTAAATGCCATGAAACGAATTATTTGTTTTTAAAGAGTAAAGGGGTCTTGCTTTTCTGCTCCCCTAAAAGGTGGAAGTAACTTTTCCAAATAGAGTAGAGGTCTCAAACTGGAGAATTGTGCAACCCATTCATTTTAAAATTAGGAGATCTGCCATGAGTTTTTGATATCCTCCTCCTGAACAAAATGAATCTCTCCTATCGTGAGGTACAAGGTAATTTTCCTCCTAACATGAGTCTCTGCTATCATTCTCCCAAATAAGATGGAAAACGTGACCGTGGCTGGTTGACTCGCAGTGGATTTAACCACACTCCCAGAGAGTGCTGGCAGGGCTGGGTGTGAGCTTTGTCAGAGTGCTTTTGTAGAGGGCAAGATAAAGGGTTCTGAGCCTGACCTGTCTTACATTCTATTTTTATGAGCATCTTGATAGGGAGATGGGAGTCATGCCAGTCAAATTTTAGGGTGACCAAAAGCTGAAGGCTATATGCCAATAAAGACAGGATGAAAGAATTAAAATAACATTTTCATAGTAGTTTAAAGTTTAGGCAAGCTTTACTTGGAGACTCTTTTATAACCCTTGGCAATCTAGGTATATTTATTATCCCCATTTTTTTGCTAAATAAATTGAGATTCAGAGAGGGAAATTATAGAATCATTATTTATGGTTATCTTGACAGGCTAGAAATAAATACCAAAATATGAAGAAATCAGGGCTAAACATGAAGGATCACATTTAGATTAGAAAAGTCAATTTGTAGAACATTGGGGGTATGCATTTGTTTCCTACGGCTACCACAATACACACTGGGGAGATGAGAATAGGGCCCACCCTAATGACTTCCTCTTAATTTGAGTACATCCCTAAAGACCTTAATTCCAAATCAGGTCCCCTTTTGAGGTACTGGGAGTTAGGGTTTCAACATACCTATTTGGGGGACACAAGTCAACCTATAACAGGGTTCCATTGGATTGGTACAACTGTGACTTATCACAGCTACTTAAGAAATGATAAAACCTTGATAACTATCTTAGACATCGATTTAATTTGAGGCTTTCCACCAGGCAGAGGGTCATGCCATTGAACATGGCAATGCTCAGACCAGAGTGGAGACTGGATCAGCTTTGGCCACCACGCTTTAAGGAGGAGGTGGATGAAGGACAGTAGGGAACCACAGAGAATATGGACAAGGTGCTGTGACAGGTTCTGTGGCCAGCCTCGGGCCCCATGAATTCTCTGTACCTTTTGCTCTGTTTTCGATTAAAAAAAAAAAAAAAAGTCCAAAAGTATGGCCGGTTCTTGGTTAACAAAATGGAAAGGGAGTGGGGGATGGAGGACTATGTTTAGAGAAATTCCTAGGTAAATGGTAGTTAACTTGAAATTCTTTTCCAACCCAGCATTCCAGCCAGGCAAGACACTGTGGAGCCAAGCTGCAGTTAACTGATGTTGCGAAAGCATTCTCGTTGTTGAAATTCTTGCCTTTTCTTTTAGAATATTGTAAAAAAGAAAATGGAGCTCAGATAAGACTATTGGCATTTCAGAGCTAGGAGGAATTGACTGTTACAGTAAGTGAAGTTATTTTGAGCAAATGGTGTGTGTCCTGCTTTGCACCAGGCACCTGGAGGGATATGAGAGAATATCAGGACGCACGTAGACTGTGAGAGGAAGGGACCAACGGTGGGATCCAGGAGGTACTATGGGGACCGGGAAGAGGGTGAGATGAGGTGAGGCTGGTGGCAGGGGGATTTGGGGAGTTGGAACAGGACATGGGACCTCAAGGAAAGCTGGCATTTTGGAGACCAGTGCAGGTCACAGTCATGGGCAGGACACCCCAGTCATTCTACCTAGGTTCTTGCTGTCATTCCAAGCAGAGGTGAAGAGGTGGGCAGGGACAGCAAGGCAGCCACATGAAAGCCATTCCCGGGCCCCAGCCTGTAATCAGTTAGCTCTCTAGGGCTTTAAATCCTAGAGAGCTCTCTCCTGAGGATCGGATGGAGACAGAAGCAGGCATCACTGGCTCCTCTGAGGGCTTGTGTCTGTGACCTCAGTTCAGTAAGGGTCAGGAGAGACTTGCATTGGCCATAGAGGCAGCAAGCATGCCTGCCCATGTCTGTGCAGGGCTCCAAACCCTAGCACACCTGGCTGAGACCCGGGGCTCAGGGGCCTCCCAGTGATTTGTAAGATGAGCTCAGTGGCTTTGCTTCGGAGATGCCGTTTCTCAGAAGGCCCTGATGTGACGTTAGCTCAGTGACGAGGGCATGGGGCAGGAGGCAAGGGGGGAGAGGGTGTTCCAGGCAGAGGACCAGCTGTGCAAAGGCTTGGAGGCAGGAACAAGCCAGCAAGTCCAGAGAACTTTGTGGGAAATGATGCTGGCCAGATAGGCAGGGATGAGATCCTGAAGGGCCCTGGAACTGTGTGTGTGTGTGTGTGTGTGTGTGTGTGTGTGTAAGAACCTGAGCTTTCCCCAAGAGCAGGGAAGTGCTGATAGAAGAGCCTCAGCCACTGGAGGAAGCACTGGAATGTTTGGATTTGGAGGCATACAGAGAAATGTAAGACTTAGCCCCTGCCCCTAGCAGTGCATGGCGCTGATGGGCAGATCATATGGACTGTGCTGGGTAACAGCCATGCTGGGCATGGTGCCTGCCCATGGCACACAAGTTCTAAGACTCATGGGCAGAGTAGAAACTCACATTTATTGGGTGCCCATTAGTATCAAGGGCATGGAGTCGCCTAACATCTGGCATCTCAAGGCACCTGTTACCACCTGCATTTTACAGATGAAAGATTGAGGCTCCAAGAGTGGCCTCACACAGTGTCATATAAGCAGAAAGGGACGATGCAGGGATGAGAAGTCAGCAGGTGCTCTTTCTCCTCCTCTATGCAGCCTCTCCTCAGTGTGGGCCAAGGACTGGGGGATGGCTTCATGGGAAGATATGGTCTGAAGAGTTAGAAGTTTGTTCCACGTGCCCCAGTGTCACCCTTCAGGCTGTGCAGTGTGGGCTGAGTCAGGCTTAGACATTAGGGAGGCATCTGGGATAACAAGGGGCTAGGGGGCCAGGGAGTGTCTCTGGGAGTTTCCCCATTGGAATCTTGGAGTCCAGTTTTGTGCCTGTGAGGAAGGCAGCAGCTTCCCAATGAATAAAATCGTTAAGTGAAGGATATAATTCCCAGTTCCCCTCAAATTTGAAGATGCTCATTTTGCTGCATACATGCTATGTATGAATAGGCAGTGGTGCTTCCCAGAGATAATTGCTTTGGAAAACTTCCCAAGTCTCTAAGGCTAATAATCAGGAATGGCACATAGTGTGGATGCTGGCTATTTGAATTGGAAATAAATACCAAATCAAGGAGGAGATGTCCAAGGAAAACAGGGCCTGGGCGAGGTTGCATAAGAGGGTGGATGAGCCAAGTATGTTTTCGTGCAGAGCTCTTAAAGAATGGCACCCTCGCTCAGATGCCACAGATGATTCTGAACCCTGGAAAGTCCAGAGCTGAGCCAGAGGGCTCCCCAAGGGAGCCTGCCATGGGGCTAGAGGTCCTCTGAGAAGGACATTCCTGGCTGTGTTGACTGAGCCTGATTCCCGGTACATAATCAGCGAGTTGTGAAATTCAGATATCGTATGGAATCTAGGTCTGTCACATGCTTAGCTGACCTCAGGAGACAAAACCCGTTTCCATGACTAATAGACACCCATGACTGAAAGGCGAAGCACAAACAAGTAGATAATCAGGGAGAGCCGACGCCGAGCCCTTGCACACTCCCCGGGTGCTCTACCTTGTCAGTGGCCAGTGAGAGTGAACTGGCACGGAGGGGGTCTTGCCCTGAAAGGACAGGTGACCAGGGCGTGGCCCATCCTTGGGGATGTTACATTGTGTGTTCCTCCCGCCCCATCTCGTGGCCACTCTTGTTCACCTAGCTCCTAGCCCTCTGCCTGCTGGTCCCTTTTGCTCTCCTGCCCCATGGCTGCCTTCTGGGATGATCCTCAGTACTTCCCAAGTCACTGGCACCTTCTCCCCCTCCCACGCCTCCTTCTGGACTCATTTCATCCCAAATTGCAGGCCCATAGCCTGTAACCCCTCCTCACTCAAAGTGCATCCCTCCTTCCACAGAGACCTTCAGGAGAGGCATCACCCGCCCTTTCCCCGAGGTACCGGCCCTCCCAAGTCCCATGCGAGTCACTGTGGAGGGTGGGCTTCTTTCCCCTTCTAATTCCATCTCTGCTCAGGGCCCCCTTTATCCTTTTACTCTGTACACACTGGAGATTGAAACAGATAGTCCTCCTGTAGAGGTGACTAAGCCACTAGACTTGACTTGCCATTTCAAGAACAACATATGCTTCCTTCAGCTGCAGGTCCTGTTCCCACCACTTGGGTTCTCTCTATCTCCTCTGTCACCCTCCACCCCCAAGATCTCTGACACCTGCCTACAGTGCAGCTCAAGCCCAAGAGATGCCAAGCCGCCTTGATGGGTTCTGGGAGATTATCTCATCCCTGCTCCATGCATCATCTGATTCTGATTTCAGCCTAGGCAGTTTGCACACAGTCTCCCCTACTGAGGTCGCCCGGTCCACATTACGCACAGGCTCCTCCACCCACAGCTCGGTGCCACCAGACTGGCCTGCTGGCAAACCTTCCTGGCTTTATTGCAGTCTAGCGGCTTTGCCTAAATATCTCCTGATAGAATCTGACCCTGGCCATGGCTTCCCACTTCTCCAGTAAGTCCACACCATGAAGGCATACGCTGGGACCTGGACTGGAGTCTGGCTGTGCTGTTAGCTAGTGGCTGACTCTGGCATGTCACCTCTGTGAACTACGGTTTCCTCACCTGTGCCATCAGGATAATAAGACCCCGTGCCAAGGATCAAATGAGCAAATAAACGTGAAGGTGCTTTATAAACTGTAAAGCAGCATCCCAAGCCAGGTCCTGAGGAACTCTGCTCCGGGAGAAAATCTATGTGGAGTTTGAGGAGGCCTGACCTGAGCAGCATGTACTGGGTTTCTGGCCCTAGGACGTCTCAGAGCCTTTCATTTGCCAACATGCATAGCAAATGCAGGCAAGGCACAGGGTACACAATAAAGCTTTATCTCAAAACCACTTATTTCATAGACTACTTTTTCACATCTTTTAGGTTACTATTTCCTACAGATCAATGCATCTATTAATATTATGCCTCCTATAAGTAATAATGATCTTTCCACAAGATTGATTCCATCATCCAGGTCGCTGTCCTGGGTAACACCAGTTAGTCTGTGTCTGAAAAGGTATTACCAGCAGCCTTCCATCTTCTCAGCTTTGCGCTGTGGACCGTGAGGGACAGGGGCTGATATGGAAGGCTCCACAGTCAGACTCCACTCTGGCCTCCCGCCATCCTCACGCTGGACTCCGCCCCAGGCTGCATGGGGAACCCATTGTCCTGTGTACTCATCTTTTCTGTTCCTGCCCCCTGCTTTCGTCCCATCTTTCTTTCCGACAAGGCGCCTTTCTCCCATCTCTACCAACATGATTGTAACTCAGTCTTTAAGTCTCAGCCAAGCCCTCACTTCTCCATGCAAGTCTATCTAACCAATGCAGACTGTCTTGTAGGAAAACACAGATATTTACATTATGATTCAATAACAGTAGTAAAATTACAGTTATGAAGTTGCAAAGGAAAAAATTTTATGGTTGGGGGGTCACCACAACATGAGAAACTGTATTAAAGGGTCGAGGCATTAGAAACCACTGCCCTAGAGGCAGAGAGCATTAGATACACTTCCTGTTTTCTCCCCCGGCCACTCCAAATGGGGGAACGGGACAGGAAGGGTGGGGGTCCTTCTGAGCTGGGTGGGTTTATTTGCCCCATCAGTTATTCAGTACACGTCTATGGCTGGGAACCCAAGGTTGAATAAGATAAGGCCCCTGCCTTTAAGAAGCTCTTGAGACAAAAGCATAAACGATTCCTTGTGAGCTAGAGTGCTGAGTGTAATAATGGAAATAATACGGGAGCACAAAATAAGATTCATGGTGAGAGCAGGTTGGGACCAAGGCAGGATTCCCAGAAGACATTCCCTCCCCTACCCATTTGCCTGTCATAGGGAGGATGTCCTATGGAGCAGACATGGCATGGGGTTCTACGTCTAGGGGAGAAAGAGCACTGGAAGCTTTGTGGGAGGGGATTTGAGTTTGTTACCATGGTTACAGAGAAGGAGCTCTCAATGAAGCCAGAGGGTTAGGGCAGGTGCTGGAAGGGGGAGTGTGAGATGGAAGCTATGCATCCCACTCTCCCAAACACACGCACGCACACACATGCACACATACAGTCTGTGGGAATCCCACTTCCCTGCTTTTCCATCATACCCTCTCACTCCTTCTTCCTTCTCACCTGGACTCATTTTTTTCCTTTCCAAGTCCTCTGTTACCTTCTGGTCCTGGGGCCATCCATCGTGACCTCATTGGAACAGCTCCGTGTCTGCTCTCAGTAGCTAGTGTCCTGCTTTGGCGAGAGGCTGGTCAGCGCGATGCCCACTCCCTGTGGGGGGCCCCGGGGAGGAAGGTCAGCCTGGAGTCAGTGCTTTCTCTTTTCTTCTCACAGAAAACCAAAAGAGATGTCAATAACTTTGACCAAGACTTTACCCGGGAAGAGCCAGTACTCACGCTTGTGGATGAAGCAATTGTGAAGCAGATCAACCAGGAGGAATTCAAGGGCTTCTCCTACTTTGGTGAAGACCTGATGCCCTGAGCATTCCCCCACAAGTGGAGTTCGGTGATGCTGCAAGAAGGGGTGCCGTGAAGATGGCTGTTTTCCAGAGGCTCAGAAGGTCTTGAACTACTTCTTCTCCCCGGAGCCCCGATCTCTGTCTACTCTATTTATTGCATTCCCTTCGCCCAAGCCAGCTCCTGCCTCCTCCTGCCTGGTGACCAGCAGGCACTCTTGGCTCTCGGCGCACCAGAAAAGCAGCACCATGTTGGGCCGGCTGTTAACTGGACATGTCGCTGTGTTTGGTCTGTTGGGGAGCTGTTTCCACTTCTCAGGGGCTAGTGGCAGTGAAGCGACTTCAGTTGTTTTCACTGCAAAGGAAGATGTAAAAGGCAAGCAAGAAGATTCGGGCTCTGCCATTGGGCATAGAATTCCAACAACTCCTGCTTCTTCTCATCCCTCCAGTCTCCCCGCCTGCTGTCCTCTGCCCTTCTGTCTGGAGGAAGAGACTGCTTCTTCAGCCTGAAGGGGGGCAGGGGGGCACCCTGAGGTGTGCCTACAAGGGAGAGAGACTGGGCGATGCGCAGGTGGGCTGCCTGTTGGTTTGTCTGGAATGGCTAATTCTTGCTTGCTCTGGTGTTGGCTTGGGGACATGCCAAAGTTGTGGAAACATGCATCTTGTAGAAGAAATTACTCTTCTTGAAAAAGAAAATTTGATTTTGCACTCTCTTGACATTTGGAAAAGATACCCTCACGTTTGCTAATTGGCCATCAGATGAAGATTCCAATGTTAATACAGGTTGATATTAAAGGGCTAATATGCAACGAGAAACCAGTCGTCCAAGGTTGATACTCTTCATGCATCCATGGCGCACGGGGGCTGTACGAACGGAGAGGAAAGGAAACAGGAGCGGTCCTCATCGTTAACATTCTGCCTGAACACGAAGGCCACCGCCCTGACGGCCACGACCCCTGGGGTTCTCGCCAAACTCTGCTCCCAGATTCTCTTCCCAGTTTCGTCCTAAGTTCCCAGCATTCACTCTATTTATTTCCTGCAGCAGTGTGTTATTTTTGCGCACTTCTACAAAATGGTAGTACTACTGTGTTGTGGTTTTTGAACATGAAACATGTAAAGTTGAATATGAAGTATCTGCTTTTGGAACTAGCAGAGTGAGGTTCAACATGGGTCATGCAGAGCCTGTCAAGAGACTGAAAAGCAACTGGCCTGGACTCTGACGCTGTGGCCGGGCGGACCGGAGGCTTGTTTCTGTGTGACACTGAGAGGCACCTCACGTGGACACTATTTAATGGCTGCGATGTTACCTCCTGTAGATACGCTAACAGTGTTATGTTCTTTTATTCCCAAGGGTTCTCTGTGGCTTTGTGTATATGCTTCCCGAAGGTCGTTTGATTATCTATTTTGCTGAGAACTGATTTAGCAGGGAATGGAATCCATTCCAACTGTTGCACGTGGATTTCCCAGCTGCCCCTAAATAAATATATACTTATGAGTGGCAAAGTGGCACCCTTGAAGCTTTTGCCCTTTTTGTACATTTGAGATTTTTTGTATATAGTGTTTGCTGCAAGGCCTGTGGAATTAATTCGTTGAATTTAGAGGTATCAACTGCTGCATGTTCAGGCATATTATAAAACTTTAGTCTATGAAAGAATAATTCTAATAATGTCCAGGTGCAATACTCTGTATGTGTATTGGTTCAAGTTACCGAGAGATAAGTTGTGTTTGTTTCTTGCGGGGGTTGGGAGGGGGGAGGGGAAGTCAGGGAGCTCCTGTGTATTGTTTATTTCATTTTGGTTTGTTTTTAAAGATGTAAACATATATTAAGCTATATTAAATCTCACATATAGTTCTCCTGGGCTCTGTTCTGCCCTGATAGAGATGGGGAAGAGGAAGGAATGTTTTTGGATGGTGGTGTCAAAGCCTGGACAGTAACCGGCTCCAGCCCATAGGGAGTTGCTGTCCATATTTGCACCTGGCTGGCCATAGCCTTTGTTACTCATGGTGACATTCAGTTCTCTTTTGTTTTTATTTTTTAAAAACTCAGGTGTAATTATTATCTGTTCTTATGATAAATTCAAATACTATGCTCTATCCATTTGTGTGTTTGGCACACCCGTGAAGGGATGAAGAACAGTGGGTTAATTTAATTTATCTTCGGTAACTTGACGTGCTGGGGAGAGACTATCTTTTGGTGTTGAGTACAAGCACAGAAACATCTTCATGGTGGCATCATCTCATATTTTTAGGAAGACATGACAATACTGCCCCTCATACTCATGCCTCACTCCTGCTCTCTCTTTTTCCTCTGCTTCCCTCGCCATGAGGAACTTTGAACCACCAGGCAAACTCCAACTGCAATGCCACGTGGCCTTCTCTGAGGGCCTGGTGGTGGTCCTATGCCGGTGGGGTTGGACCCTTTCAACGGGACAGCTGGCATTTTTGCTGGGAAGTCAAATAAGAATACATTCCACCCAGCAGCTCCAGGCAGTCGGTCAATAGGTTGCCTGGCCCAGGGACAGCCCCCTGTCGGTACCCGAAGCTCCAGGATTGCTGGCATGCCTCCTCCTTGGGGCTGGAGCGGATCCAGCTCTCACACGGGCGGACTGAAATCCCATGTAGTTTATAGGAAAGGGCTTGTGTGTTCCTTGAGTATTCATTGCTTCATTTTCGTTCTCACAAGCGTTTGGAAGCAGACACACTGTTACATTTCTGCTGATTCTAATCTTTCCAGCGCTCTCTCTCTCTCTCTCTCTCTCTCTCTCTCTCTCTCTCTCTCTCTCTCTCTCTCTCTCTCTCTCTCTCTCTCTCTCTCCCCCTCTCTCCATCCCTCCCTCTCCCTCTCTCAGAAAAGAAAAATGGAATTTAAAAAAAAAAAAAAGCCAAAAACACATGTGAAGGATAGCTGTCCTCCTGTGTTCTCTCATGATGGAAGTGAGAAACCTTATGGAGCGGAAACAGCTTTTTCCTCCGAAGGTGGAAAAAATCAATGCATTCTTGCTTTAAGGAAAAACAGAAGAAAGCTAAAAAAGAAATTACCTCTTTTTAAATTATGTGCAAACTAATTCTGGCTAAATAGAAAATGTATTCAATTTTAAGGATTTTCCTTTTTTTTTTTTTTTTTTTTTTGTATTGTGAAGCTTTATTTGTACATTTTACCCCCTTTCTGGATGTAATTTTAATCTCTTGCCATTCATTAGTGTTATTTCATTGTAAACATTATTGTGCCAAATGTACTGTATTCAAAAGGATGTGAATGTGTATTGTTTCTGAACCTAATAAATACAATGATGTTAAATCTTATTTCTCAGTCTCAGTGAACATCTTTTGTGTCTCCTCTGGGAGTGACAAGGTGGCACCAATGGAAACCAAGGCCTAGTTTCCACTTTCCCCTTGTCCTTTGATGATGCACAAAGGAGCCGATCACCTGATTTGCACACTGCCCTTGCCCACCTCAGCCTCGCCTCTGCTCTGGGACTGCCCGCCAGAGGGAGGAAGGGGCCTGAGGGACTGGATGTGGCACTGGGCTGCCTTGGAAGGAGCCGCTTGGGACATGGGCCAGCAAAGCAGGCAGCACGCTGTCTTCTCTAGAACCATGCTGGACCTCCACGCATCCAATGCTCAGTCGAGCCTCTTCAGGCCTCAGTCTCTGCCTACTACTCAGAACCTGGAGTCTAAGAAACTCCTCCCAGTCTGAGGGCCCCTGTCTGGCTGGGCAGGGAGTGCAGGCTGGCTTGTCTGTTCATGCAAAGCTACTGCCACCTTCTCTCTCAGCCACCTGAGTTCCTCCTTCACTCGGGGACTCCCACCTCCTCTGCTCCTGTGGTGCTGGCTCTCCAAGGCTCCTCCTCCTCTTCTTTCTCCAGCACGGATTTCTCAAGAATATTTGCAACTCAAAGGCATACTTGAGTTAACCAGAAACTTCAAGAAATCAAAATTCCCTGTTCTGGAAGAGTGGGGGAATGACTGCAGTTTTACTAGTGTCCTTGGTTACAGTTTTACTATGTGTCACTCTCAGAGGACGGGATGACCCAACTTGTCAGCCCATGAAGTCACTGCTTCATACGCCTGCCACCTGCCGATGGCTTTGGTATGTATATCATCCTGCAAGCGTCTTCCTCTCACAGTCTTTCCCTCCCAGCAACGTGGCCTGCCTCCCTCAAGACGTGAGCGTGGACCTCAGACCCACCCCACGAGGAAGGTTGTGTTTACCACATGGTTTCCTCTTCGATCAGGCAGCTGTTTCTAGGCAAGTGACCACCCCAGGAGAAGCAAACTTCCCTTCAGTGTGTCTGTCTTATCACGAATTTATATAAAAGTCGGGGGAGACAAATTAAAAGGAGCTGTTCTAGCAAGGCCAGAAGACGGCTCTGGACATTTCACTGGAGTCTACACCTCTCTTTCCCAGTGGCCCAGAGACTGCTCCAAAGTCCTGGTGATGTGAGAACTCCTCCTCCCAAATCCATGTGCTCCACCAATCACAGCGAAGCTCTAAGAAAGGCCAATTGCTAATTAGCACCCCTGGTTTGGACTTTCTCCCCCGACCTCAACCATGTTCCAGGCACTGGCAGGTGTGTTCCAGGGAAGCCCTGGCCACCGGTCCCTGGCAAGGGTAGATGCTGCCTGAGAGTGAGGTCAGGCCAGCCTCAGTCTTCAACCTGCCAGGCCAACAAATACCAGCCTCTGCCCACTGGAGCTGGCAGCTCCACTGGCTGCTTAGAGAGGCTCTGCAAAGAGTCTTCCCTCCTGGGCACCATCCAGGAATCCCATCCATGCTTCTTTTGTGAGGTGGTTAATCATTTCACATTTATTATCTCCCTTGTTCCAGACATTGTGCTCAGCACTTCACATAGGTCATTTTTTAAAACTTCACAAAAATCACATGAAGTAGATAGAATCCCATTTTATAGATGAAGGAATGACAGTTCAGAAATTATAGAATGTCTTTAGTCCTTACAACCCCATTCTGGTGCCCATTCTATGGATAAGAAAACGAAATTGTTCCAGTGCTCAGACCCAAGGACAGTTCAGGTCTGGAAAGGACAGAAAGAGAACACAAAACAATTCATTCTCTCATTTGTTCCACAAATTTATTCCACAGGTGTTCATAGAGGTCCTACTTTGTGCCAGCCATTCATATGGACATCCATAAACAAAACAGATAAAAACCTGTGCTGTAACAGAACTTACCTGGGGGAGAGGTGTTGACAAATAATAAGAGTAAATACAACCATTAAGTGGATCATATGCTGTGTTAGAAGATCCAGGCCACCCCTAACATTTGATGCAAGAGTACAAATAGAGGTCCAGACCATAGTGCTAAATATTTTTTAAGTTATAAGTCGAACTATCATTAAATAAAATATGTTCTAGCCCCAACCCTTGACAAAAACACCCTCCTGACAACCTGGAAGGCCAGGGTTGAATTTAGGGAGTAGGAGGAGAGAACGAGGGAGGAGAGACTTCTAAGGGAGGAGAAAGACTAGGAGAAGGGAGCCAATAGGAGCAAGGTGAGGCTGCTTGCTATGCAGGTGAGCTGGGGCCTGCTGGGGCCATGTGAGTCAGCAGCTGTGCCTCCAAAGATTTCAACACACACACACACACACACAACTCCTAGCCAAGGCCAGCTCCTCCTCCAGATCTCAGCCCTAGCATCAGGGGACCTGGTCCCTTGCCAATACCTCCTTAAACATTGTGGTCCTTCCTTAAATGGGCCCGCTTCACATTCCATTCATCCCAGCAGGGTATGAGGTGTAATCTGCATCTCTGTGGATGTTTTGGGGAGGGGGCTCCTGGGTGATCCCTGGCAGGGGTAGAGGAAAGTCTTCCCATATCACCAAATTACCATCCAACGAGGCAATAAAGAGCCAAGAGTTGAGGGGATGATGGTCTGGTAAGGGGATAGCAGCAGCTGCTGGCAGGTTATTCTAGCAGAAGTGGAGCTGATTAGATTGCTGTGGGAACAGGTGCGCCTCTCTCTGTGCGAGCCCTCACTCCCAGGTACCTTTTTTCCCGTGCCCCCACCCCTGCTCAGTTGGAGGGAAGGAGACTGATTCCAAGGTGTCTGTCATGGGCCGCAGGGCACTATTCCACCTGGGAAGTGGTAATTAAGTTTCCCATTTGAGAAATGAGGCCTCTGAGGCTCAGTGAGGTCAGAAAATCAGAAAATTGTCCAAGCCACAGGGCCAGCCCCTGGGACACAAGCCTGTGATTTGAACTGCTTCTGTTTGGCACCGAAGATGGGGCTCTTCCCAGCCGGCTCCTGGGAAGAGAGCCTGCTCTTTTGGTGATTGTTTCTCTTTCCATGATTGTTTGATGGAATTAGGCGTGTGTTGCTCTTTCTAAAGGCTTTCAATGTGAATACTAAAGTGCAGCCAGGAAGCAGGGCAGAGCCTCTGGGGGTTCCTTCTCCCCTGTCCCACCCTTTTTCCCATGCCACCTCCTAGCACAGCTCTGAGAGCTGGTCCGCAAACCCAGCACAGCCTGTATCCTCCACCCTCGGCTACTCCTCCCACCACCAAAAAAAGAAACCATCCCTATGGACTATTCTAAGCAGGAAGCTGGGTTTTCAACTCACTGGAAAACAGGAAATGCCTCTAAGGGTCTAAAGTCCTTTTAGTCGCTGCTCCTTTCACACAGAGCCTGTGTCCCAGGCCAGCTGCTGAGGTCAGCCCTGGAGACAAGGTTACCCTGTCCCTCCAGTGTAATTCTTGGTGCTGCACATGAGCCCCTCTGCTCTTGGAGCTGGACCTGATTCTTCTCGGATACTAGACATTCTAGACTAGGCAGGAAGGTTTGGAATGCCAGGGATGCTGTGTGAAGGAGCAGCTTTGCAAGGAGCAATGCAGACCACCCCAATCAATGGCTGACCTCCCATCCCAACCAGATTGACCTCTACTCTCATCAGAGATTGGCTGACCCCCAACAAAGCCTGACTTCCAAACCCCTTCCTATGGTTGACTTTCCCATCCTGCTACAGACTGACTCTTTAACCTTGACCTTGTCAGAGACTAACCTTCAATATTATCCAGAACATAGCTGTTTAACCCTGGACACAGACCGAACACAAATGCTTGCCAGCATCCTCATCTATATATATAAAAGGTTAATATGCCAAGTGTCCCTCTGCCCGGCCAACCAGTCACCATGATGCACACTGACCACCAGGGGGCAGATGCTCAATCCAGGAGCTGCCAAGCTGCAGTGACTTGGCAGCGGCAGTTCTCAGGTGATGCACCCTGAAACCAGAGAGGAGGGAGCCCGATTCCTCACAGGGCCACATGATTCCACCTTCTGCAGTAGGTTATGTTGTTGCTGGGGCACTGGTTTATTGCACACTTGCATTTGCATTCCATACCCTGTAAGATAACAACTTTTCAAAGTGCCCTCTTACACTCTGGGACCCCTTGGGGCATGTCAGAGAGCCAGTTTCACCCGATCCCCACAGGCCAAGCCAAGGGACCCCACTTGCCAGAGGGACCCCGCTCCCTCTGCAGACACTAAGATGGATGGCAGAAGGTTGGATTCAGGGCGTGTGCAGCCCTTCTTGCCCAGTCCCACCCCACTGGCCACATTCTAATTAATTTCAATATGTACGAATCTGTGCACCGGGTTACTAGTCTATTCATAATAACTTATTGAGTTTCTACTGAGTGCCAAGTGCTATAAGCCCACCGCAGCCTTAGGAAGGAGGTTGACCCAACATATGAAGCTCTAATTGGATTTTAAGTGGGATGGAGGGAAGAAGGGGAACAGGAGCCCTGTGTGAAACCTCTAACTTGCTGGGTGAACTTGAGTTGGTCACATCACCTCCATGCGTTCCTCTGCAGTGGGGCCATGTGCCCAGGTGGTCTCTGAGGTTCTGATCCTCAATGGCACACACCATTGGTGGAAGCTTGAAGTGGACTAGGGTGTGAGGTATCATTGTCAGGATTGATGTTACTCTTGGGAGTAGGAAAGCCAAGCTTTTGAGGATGTAAGTGATCAGGCATTTTTATTTCTGTGTGGTCGATGAGGGTCCATGGAATCCCTCTTTCGTTTGTTCTACCTGGTTCCACCACAGATGGTGGGGCCCTGACTGGATACCATTGGTTCCTCTTCCTGCCTTAGTTTCCCCATTTGTAAAGAGATCTGTGGCACCAGCCACCCAGGAACTTGAATATGTGGTAATGCAGACGTAAGACTTTTCAATGATGGGAAGACAACGTTGGATTTCAGCAGTGTATGTGTCAGCTCTAGAGGTAGGAGAAATGAGATGCTTTGTGATTAAGGCCACTCAAGGCCCAGCACAAGAGCTGTAAGGTTATAATTTGATTCCAAAAAGCATCGGGATGGGTAGAGTGTGGATTGGCTCTGGAGGGAACAGACCACCACCTGAAACCTTGCATCATCCTGCTATTGTTAGCTTAATTAATATGTGAATCCTGTATTAAGTACACACTGCCTGCAAATCCATGGTCAGGGAGTAGCAACTTCATGTGCAGGCATTGCCTTGCCCCTCACCTGTATATTACCTGTCACTGGCCACCTGCACAGGGTCTACTTCCTTTACCCGCCCTCTTCCCTTGTCTGTATAGAGCAGGACACAGAAAGAAGAGCAGATACTATCTGGGAAAAGCCACCAGAGCAGCTGAAAATGGATGGGTCTAGAGTAGCAGTTCTTAAAGTGAGGTCTGAGAAATCCTGGGGTCAGTAAGACCTTTTCCTGAGGTGTATTTGTTACCTATTGCAGTGTAATAAATTACTCCAAAACTTGACAGCTTAACATAACAAACATTTATTACCTCAGAGTATCTCAGAGTAAGTCAGGAATCTGGGCATGGATTAGCTGGATGTCTCTCCTCAGGGTCTCTCACAGGCTACCATCAAGGGGTCAGTTGGGGTTGCAGTCTCATCTGATGGCTCGACAAGGGGGAGTTTCTGCCTCTAAGCTCATTGCCATGGTGGTTCGCAGGATTTAGTTTTTCACTGGATATCAGCCATAGGCCTCCCTCAGTTCCTGCCGGGGGGCCTCTCCCCATTGCTGTTCAGCTCACAGCACAGCAGCTGACTTTCTCAGAGCAAGAGAACAAGAGAGGGCCCACTCAAGATTGAAGCCATAGTCTTGTAACTTAATCTTCAAAGTGATGCCCCATCCCTTTTGCCATATGCATTTCTTAGAATTGACTCACCAGGTACAGTCCACACACAAGGGGAGGGGATTACACTTGGTGTGAAGATCAGAAGGTGGGGACCACGGGAGACATTTCAGAGGCTGCATCTCACAAGGAATCCTGGGGTCCCTTTCTCTTTTCCAATTGTATATCTCTGTGATACTGGATTTTCTTTCTATACTTCACCCAAAACACATCATAAGAGAGTTAATGCAGAAGCATATGTAAGAATCTCGCTGTCCTCTATTAAACTTCACATGAAAGAGATTTGAAGAAATGGAAGATAATACCACTATATTAATAGCTGCAACCCACCTAAATAAAAGCTCTTTGGGGTCCTCATAATTTTTAAGATTATAAAAGGGTTTTGAGGTCGAAAGGCCCAAGAACTGCAAGTCTAGAAAGACAGAGTGTAGATACTGGGTGAGGGTGAGCTGGGTTGGGATGAGCTGGTGGACACGGCAGCCAAACATCATCAGAGGCCGGGGTGCCTGGGGAAGAGGTGCTCAGATACAACAAGTGAGAGGAAGGGCTTGCAGTCTGACTTCCACATTCTTTACGGTTTTGCTCAGAGAGCATCTCTGAGTGCTTGCCTTTTCTGCATCTGTGTGCATGTAGGTCACCGTACCCACCTATTAGTTGGCAAGTGTATATGTGTGTGTGTGCGTGTACCGGCTTACCTGAGCAAGCACATGTAAAAGTTGCGTGTGTGCATATATGTGTGTGCATGTGCCTGTGTAAGCACAGGTTTGCAGAGCCCCTAGGAGTGGGCAGGGCTTGGCCAACAGGCCCATGGCACCTGGGAAAGGAAGAGGTGGAAGAGGGCTGGGTGGCAGGGACCACCCTCAGGGCTGTGTGTCCCTGAAATCCCTTCTGCCCTCAGCCTCTGCTCAGCATGACTCTCAAATATTTTCATCTGCTATGGGAACTTCCTGTTCAGCTTCCTGTTGTTCTTGGACTTTTCTTTTTTAATGTTTTTTTTTTTAAGGTTGTAATTCTTTAATCTGCCTTTTTATTTTGCCCAGGGAGGCACTGTGGTCCCCAGACACCTCTGGGAGCAGGAGAAAATATCCTGCCAGAACAGGCCAGGTCCTCAGCTGGAGCTGAATTGATACCAGGAATAAACTCCTCTTTCCATTAATATAAACTGGGTCTTCAAAAGCCAGTTTCTTTTGTAGAAGATGTTCCATGTGAGGGGCAAGAGGAGGAATAGGGGCCTGAAAGGGAGCAGGATCGTTATGAGCTGATCATTTTGGAAAAGTGCAGACACCGGAGAAGCTCCAGAGACAGAGTAGGAGCTGTCCTTCTGCGAGGGAAACGTACATTTGTAAATTGAATCTTCATTTGGAGGTCATCTCCCGCTCTGTACTAAGAAGGGACTATCAGAGACAAGTCATTTTCACCGAAAAGACTTGCCTGCAAAGCAGAGCAAACTTTATTTTTCATATCTTTCCTTTTCTCACCTTCCTGTGAATTGCCTCCTCCTGGCAAAGGCCCCAGACCCCTTCCCTTTCCTTAGCTCAGGATAACGGATAAGCTTGGACTGCCTGGCCTCCTTTTGAGTCTTTGTGGGCTTCTGTGCATTCGTACATAATTAAATGTTTTCCCCTCTCCTGTTAAAATGTCTTATGTCAAGGTAATCTTAGATCAGCCACAGAACCAGAAGGATAGAAGGAAAAAATATTTTCCTCTACCCCTACAGGCTTCAGGGCAGATTTCTCTGGGGGTCAGGGAGGATCAAGCTAGGGGTGTGCCCCAGGTTTGCAGGGCTCAGTGACACCATGATTTCTGCCCTCCTGCTTCTCCTGCTGCTTCAGAAGCTGCCGAAGGGAGCACAGAGGACAGAGAATTCAGACAGTGGCCAGAGCGCACCCTCAACTTGAGCAAGAAAGGCTCCCAGCTTCACCCCGTTGGCCAGTCCTCTTCCCCCCAATGCAGGGGCCTCTGCACAGACATGCCTGTGTCCTTGCTGTCCCCCGCCTGTGTCCTTCATTTCCCAGCCAACCTCCTTGGAAGCATCAGGCACTTCCAAGTTGCCTTAAAAGGCCTCTGGGAAGCCGTCCCAGGCATTCCCAGGCTCTGGGGAAAGCTTTGTCCTCATGCCTCATCCCCGGGGCTCCCACCACCAGCGCTGTAACCGGTCCAGTGGTTGAGCCATCCTTGTTTCTGAACCCTCTGGTTTTCCTGTGTGCTCCAGCAGCTCCCAGATGCCTGCAGGCCTTCCCCAGGCTCCTTCCTCCAGGGGACTGCCTCATTTCTGAGCCTATTCCTGTTTCCTCCCCACTGCCCCTGGAGATGCTTCCAGAGGGCACATCCCTTCTGGTTTGCTCTCTGTTTCTCACCAGGGCTGTGGCCTATTGTGGCACAATTCCTCCTACTGAGTAAGAATTCTGTTGTTGTGTACTCTGATGTGTTGTGTCCGTGAATGCATTGGTAGGACAAATGCATCCATATTCAGCTGATAATGGCTGATGCGATCCCCCCACTCCCCAAGGGATTTGTATTTTAGCCGCACATAAAACCTAACCCAGTGGAATAAACCTCTGACTGTGGAATTCAGGTGCCCTGGAGGAGAGGGGTGGAAGGTATACAAGGAAGCTCCCATTAAGCCTTGAGCTGCCTCTTTCACTGGTTGAGGCAGAGCCCAGCTGCCTGACAAGTAAGGGAAACCAGTCTCCTCCAGCTGTCAGTGGCCCTGGGTCCTCAGGAACTAGGGGAGGGCCAGCACTCACCTTTCGGTAGGGCCTTCCTTCCCCAGCCGTGGCCGAGGGGGTTCCTTGCCAGTAGTGTTTATGCAACTGACCAACACTGTTGCTCTGGGCTTGGCCCAACTCAGCAGCATTCTTGGAATCTGTGGTTTGTGAGCAAGGATAAGAGGACAGGACACCATATCCTCTAGACCTTATCTAGACCGGACACCTGAAGGGGGGAGTTTGGGCGCCTCCAAGGAATTCTACTTCCTTCCTTACTTCCCCCTCCACAAACACCCCTCAGGACCCATTGAGAGAACTTCCCCCAGCTAGCTCAATATCCACCATCCACCTTCATTTGTATTTATAGAGCCTCCTTACTCAGACTCTCAGACCCCCGAACAGAGGAATCAGCCTGGGCATTTAAAGTCTCCACTCCAGTAAGCTGAGAGTCCCTGCATTACCTGGCTGTCCCTCGTGGTTGGCCCCGTGTCCTCATCTTTCTTGAGGATTCAAGGAGAGTTGGTGTTTCAGGTGGTTCACCTTCTTACCTGTCGTTAGAATTGAGTGGCATTTCCCAAACTCCTTATGTGTAGAACCGGAAACTGAAAGTTGCCATCTCTAATTCTAAAAGTTTTTTATACTTGTACAGGTGAGACATTCACAGGGCTCACAAATCGAAAGGTATAAAGGGTTATAAATGAAAGCTCCCTTTTGATAATGGTGGACTAGCTATCTCCAGCCTTTCCTCCTGCTGAGAATAGCTTTAAAAGCAAACAAAAACAGAATAGTTTTAAAAATTGTTTTAGAAGCATCAAAGAACTTGCCAAATGCTGAGGAATTGTTGAGAGACAAGGAGAACTCAGAAAGTTAAGCCACCTCATTCTAAGCCATGTTTGCTATGAGATCATATACCTGCGTAAATAGCTGACCTGAAGCCGACCTGAACTCCTAGTGGCCTCGCGTACCTGGGACAAATGCCAGAGCCAGGAGCTTACCAGAAGTAGGCATTGTGGTTGAAACACTTCACATTATGTCTTCAGGGTAAACCAGAAAGAAATCAGTGCTGGCACCAACTTGCAGCCCTCTTTCCTACACTCCGGAGGTGTAGGATGTCTCAAGTCTTTAATTTGGATTAACATGGGCCTAGACAGGAGAAATGTGTACGAACCTGGCAGAAGCAAGAGAGGATCCGTTGTAGAAGAAGATAGCATTATTCTAGATGTAAAACTACCCCTCAGAATAATTTCAGGTCTAGTCTACCAGTTTAATAAAAAATGATCAGGCCCACACAAAAGGCAGGGAGTGAAAACCGACAGAAACAACAGACAACAGAAATAGAACACCCAGCTCAAAGAAGTTAGAAAAAGAACAGCAAAATAACTCTCCAAAAAGGAGAAGGGAGAAAGAATAAAGATCAGAGCAAGAATTAACAAAATAAATAAACAATCAAAAGAGGGGAATGAAAAGTGGCTCTTTGGAAAGACTAATAAAGTTGATAAACAACTAGCTAGATCAATCCACAATTTAAGAAAGAAAGCATACCTAACAAACATTATAAATTTAAAAGGTCACATCTTTCCCTTTCCTTCAGATATTATCAAGACAATAAAGTGATATTAAGAAAAGTTTGTCAATACATTTTAAAATTATATGAAATAAATTCCCAGGAAAACACAACTTATATAAATTGTCACAAGAAAAATAGAAATCCTAAACAATCATATGATTATAAAGTAAATTGAATAAGCAGTTCAAAATTTTTCCACAAAAGAAACTCCAAACTGTGATGTCACTCCTGAGTTCTACCTAACATCAAGGAATAAATAACTGCAATCTTATGCCAACCTGTAAAAAAAAAACAGGAAAAAGTATGTGCTCCCTACCTTATTTTAGGAGATTAATAAAAACTTGCTATCAAAATGAGACACGTATCATTGGAAGAAGAAAATCATGGACCTATCTCATGCAAGAAATACAGATGCAAAAGTCCTGCACATATAAATAAATATATACAAAATAAATATGTCAAACAAGTTGGGTTATATTTGTAGATATGAGAGGGGTTATACACAGAGTTTCTCAATCTGGGCACTATTGACATTTGGGCCTGGATAATCTTTTGTTGTGGAGGGCTATCCTGTTCCTTGTAGGATATTTAGCAGCATCATTGGCCTGAGGTTACTAGATATTAGTAGCACCACCACTCACAGTTGTGATAAGCAAAAATGTCGCCCGTCATTGCTAGTTGTGCCCTGCAAAATTGTTCCCAGTTGAGAACCACTGATTAATAACATAAAATCAACTAATATAATTCACCATATTAATAATTACAAACCAAAACTCATATAATAATTTCAATCGATGCAGAGAAATGTTTGTTAAAAGTTAAGCATACCATTTTTGATAGAAACATTAATGAAGTGAATCAAGAAAGAAGCAGATATGGTATTGCAAAGACACAGACCTCCCATCTTATTTTTCTTTTCTTTTTAACAAAAAGAAATGTATTGGTTCAGGTAACTGGGAGCTTCGAGGGGATGATAATAACATTAGTAATGGCTGTATTTCAAGCTTCCGGTAATGACAACTAGATACTGCCTCCCTGCTGCCTCTGTTTTATTCTGTTGACTTCACTATTCAGCAGGCTCCCTCCTCACAGTCTGAGATGCCATCAGCAGCTCGAGGCTTTCCCCTCCTGGGTACTGAGCAATAACCCACTATGTGATAGTTCTAACGAAATCCTGGTGGCGAGACTTATTGATCATGTCTGGCTTATTTTGTCAGCTGAGGTCAGGGGCAGGAGCAAGCCCTGTCCAGCCCCACAGATGCTTTCCCAGAGGCGAAGAGATGCTCTTCCAACAGAAGTAGGAATGCTGAGCAAGAAAAGCAACAGATCTCTAGGAGATAGAAACATTTCAAAGTTTTCTCCAATGAATGAGTGCTACATAGTTTATGTGGCCATGAGTTCAGGAGTGATGTAGCCAAATGGTCTGGCTCTGGGTTTCTCATGAGGTTCAGCTGCAGGTGAGTCAGGGCTGCAGTTTTCTTAAGGCTTGACTCTAGCTGGAGAATGTGCTTCCAAGGTGGCTTGCTCATATGACTGTCAAGGTTGTGCTCTTTGTTAGTGGAAGGTATCAGTTCCCCACCACGTGAGCCTCTCCAGAGGGACACTTGGTAGCTTTAGTGTCTTCTTGAGATGACGGCTGGCTTCCCCCATGCAAGTAATTCTAGAGACCAGGGAAATGTGTTTGATGACTGGTTTTGGATAGCATCCATCAGCTACAACATCCAAATGGTCACACAAGTCACCCCTTTCAAAAAAGAATGGGTCTACACAAGTGAATAAATCCTAGGAAATGGGGATCATTGGGGAGGAGCAAAAACAAAGAAATAATAGAAGAAAATTCACTGGGTGAGAAGCTCATGAAATTCTAGATTAAAGGGCACTTTCAATTTCTAGCAAAATGGATAAAATTGATCCTCTTAGGTGCATATCATGAAATTTCAGAACACTGAAAATTCCAAAGAAAATCTCACAAGATTCTGGGAAGTCACATACAAGCATTTAGAATCAGAATGTCTTCATAATTCTCAGAGGCAAATTTGTGAGACAGTATAATGAAGCAGTGTATTTATGCAATATACAGATCATGTGTTATAGAAATGTACACTTGGCCCTAGCTGGTTTGACTCAGTGGTTAGAGCATCGGCCTGTGGACTGAAGGGTCCTGGGTTTAATTTCAGTCAAGGGCATATGCCTGGATTGCAGGCTTGATCCCCAGTAGGGGGTGTGCTGAAGGCAGCCAATCAATGATTTTCTCTCATCATTGATGTTTCTATCTCCCTCTCCTTATTTGAAATCAATAAAAATATAATTTTAAAAAACAGAAATGCACACTTGAAACTTACATAATCTCATTAACCAATGTCATCCCAATAAATTTGATTTTTTTAAAACTCCATGAAAAAATTATATAATATAGTAAAAGAATTTTGCATTACAAATAAATAATAAAAGATCAGTAACCAGAAAAAAATTCTGATGAAAAAAACTATTTAAACATAGAAATTTATATCCAAGACAAACCATCAGTCAAGTTTTAATGTAGAATAGGGACACTTTTAGATGTTTAAGTTAAGAAAACTGTATCCACACACCCTTTCTCAGAAACTTTGGGAAACCAGAAGATTCTGGAAACAAAGGATTCAATACAAGGAAGAGAAGGAAATCCCCAAAATGATGGAGAAAGGAATTCCAAGGACAACAGCTATGTGCCAAGTGCAGAGGGCAAAGAGAACAGACTTGAACAGGTCAGACGATTCAGGAGATTTTTCCACAAGAAGATTAAACTGATTGAATGCCCACTGTGTTTGAACACATTGGGAGATTTACACAAAGGGGGGAAAGTTTGAAAGTGAACTACTAAGGAGGTCATCGAAAATATGATAATGGGAAAATAAAACAGATATTTCTTCTAGTCAAAACACAACACTGTGCAGGAAAGATAAAACAATCAAAGTTTCCTATATGTCTCAGCTGGACCTTGACTTACAAAGTCACAAAAATGTAAATAGGGGGGGTGGGGGGGAATGTGATATAACTGTATTGGGAGAACAGAGGAATGAAAAGTGTGCATGTATGTGATGGGGTGGACCAGGAGTTAAAAGAGAGCTATCTCCTTATTTTCCATAGTGGAAGTCAATAGATAATATCTTGAACTGAAAAATCAAAAATAGTGGTATAAGCATGTTACTCAGAGTTGTGGGTGTACAAACCAAATGAATCCGCTATAGTCGTTGAAACTGGTTGCCCCTGGGGAGCAGCAATTAGTGGTGGATACAGGGATAGAAGTGCTAATTTTTATAATAAGCCTGATGTAATTAGTGTAACTTTCCAGCTATGTTCATGTAAATTTAACCAGAATAAACTAAATAGAGAGGATTTTGAGAATATAGCAAAGTAGGAAGCACCAGGAATCTGTCTCCTCACCTAGAAAACAATGACCCTGGCAGAATCTGCCTGATGTGGTTATTTTGGAATTCTGAGTCTATGGAAGACTTGCATCTTCCAGCAAAAGGCTTGAACAATAAATTGCTATTAATTTCAGTCAAGTTCAGCTCTTAGCACTATTGCAGCTGGCCCTCTTGTGTGTGTGTGTGTGTGTGTGTGTGTGTGTGTGTGTGTGTGTGTGTCGTCATCCGCCCCCTCCCTCCACCCCTCCCAGTTTCATGGCAGGCAGCTGAGCACAGATATTCTAGGAGCAGCTTGCATGAAGCCTGCAGAAACCAGGGTGGGCAAACCTGTTCTCAAAATATCAGTGATCTGTGTTCTGATAGCTGATGAAACAATCAAAGTTTCTGATCAGAAACTAATTAAAACAATCAGAACAGTGTCTCTGATCGCAGAAGTACAAACAAAGAGGTGTGTGGTTTTTGTTATTGCTTGTCCTCCAGCTGAAGGCACTTCTAGGAACTTAAAGCGCTGATGTCCTTTCATTCCTCCATTTTAATGTTATATTTTCCCCCTGTTTGGAGCCAGTCATTCAGACCAGGACATTCAAAAGCAACCGTGGATATGGGAAAAGTTAGAAAGTGGCCACACATGCCCACGAAAAGGTACAGGCTCAGAAAAGACCTGAGAAGACCCTAAGTTTACACCTCAGCAGATCCATGGCACAGAGTCAGCCTACAATAATAAAAAAGCCCAAACAAAAACAATAATTAAAAAACAGCAAACCCTGGGGAAGGGGAAGAATCTGATTCCTAGAGTTATCACATTATTAGTTCCAAATGTCCAGTTTTTAACAAAAAAGCATGGGATATACAAAAACAAAAACAGGAGAGTTTGGCTCATTCAAAGGAATAATTAAATCTACAGAAACTGTCCCTGAAAAAGACCTGATAACTGATCTACTATACAAAGACTTAAAACAATCAACTTACAGATACTTAAAGAATCAAACAAATATGTGAAGTCAAGGAAATTATATATTAACAAAATGAAAATATCAATAAAGATATAAAAAACCTAAAAAAAACTTATGTGTGTGTTTTCTCATTGGGACTTAGGCACTGGTCTTGAGATGGGGCTCAAGGCTAATCTTAAAATACAAAAGGCTTGAGACACTGTGTCTTAGTCTATTCGGGCTGCTATAACAGAATACCATAGCCTGGGGGTATTGTATATACCATAGCCTTGGTATATAATACCAAGCAACAGAAATTATCTCACAGATCTAGAAACTGGGAAATCCATGATCAAGGCATTAATAGGTTTAGTATCTGATGAGAGCCTGCTTCTTGGTTCATAGACAGCTGATAGGATCCAGTTCTCTCGGAGTCCTCTTATGGTGGAAGAGATAAGAACTCTCTGGGGTTTCTTTTATAAGGACATTAATCCCATGCATGAAGGTTCCGTCCTCATGACCTAATCACCTAACACAAGCCCCACCTCCAAATACCATCATATTGGTGATTAGGTTCAACATATGACTTTTGAAGGGACAAAACATTCATTCTATAGCACATGGAATATTCTACTCCATTAAGAAAAGAGGGTGCCCTTGGTATGCTCAGATCAAAGAGACAAGATATTTTAACTTTTAAAAGTTCCTAGCAGTATTTATAGTAGGAGTCCATTTCTGTGACAAATGGAGAAAAGTAGTTCTTGTCATGATCTGGCGCCTACTTGATAGTCATTAAAAAGTACAATACTTAGCTACTCTCTCTAATGTATGCTCTAAAACTAAACAACAATTATAATTCAAAACAAAATACAAAAATTCATTTGATAATGAGGCTTGCTTGGCTGCAGAGGTCGTATATCATTTTGACTTTACATTTGTGTCTGATTTACAACAGCTTTATTGCTCTCATTCATCAACTTAATCATGATGAAATGTAATCAATTTGAACTTGTAAAGGAAATTCATATAATATTCTACTTTCAGGTATTTTGTGTGTTTTACTTACTGGGCTTTCTTTAAAAAGTATATAATTCTTTACTTTCAAAAAACCTTGAAAATAATATTCCCTATTTCTTTCTCCAGCTGGCCTATGAGTTTCCTGACCCAATAAGACCTCAGCAGATTTGTTCTGGACTAGAATTCAGGAGACCTGAATGCCAGTTGTGGATCAGCTGTTCACTAGCTGGATGACCTTGAGTAAGTCTTTTAGCTTTTCTTAGTTCTTTTCCTCAGCTGTCAGATGAGGTACAGTACCTTTCCTATCTACTTCATGGGGCCGTTTGGAGGAGCAAATGAGGTATTGTGTATGTAAGGGTGTAATCTGTAGAGGCTATGCACATGAAAGAGCTTTACTTTTGATGACAAGGAGGATCCCCTCAGAGTTCAAATATTTCTGTTTTCCGGTTTCCCCAGAGGGGAGGCAAACCTGGGTGTTTTTATTCAATAAACCTTGAGTGCCTTTCTGGCCCAGGTACTATGCCAAGCGATGGTGGTCCACAGTTAAACACGATGCTTTCCTTGCTTTCAAGGAATTCTGTTTGCTTGGAGAGTCAACCAATAATTGCAGTAAAATGTGGAAAATGCAGTAGAACAACTAAGGACAAAGAATGGTGGGATGCAAAGGAGTAACTATCTCAAGTTGTGAAGGCAGCACTGAAAAG
This sequence comes from Pipistrellus hanaki, assembly GCF_964339955.1. Classification (NCBI taxonomy): domain Eukaryota; kingdom Metazoa; phylum Chordata; class Mammalia; order Chiroptera; family Vespertilionidae; genus Pipistrellus; species Pipistrellus hanaki. The sequence continues at coordinate 21,709,562 of NC_140514.1, forward strand.
GTGGCATCTGAGTTGAGTCTTAAAGAACATGTTAGTTCTCCAGATGGAGAACTGATTGAACCCAGTCAGTGCCCAACCTTGGATCAATTTCTCACCTAGCTTTATCAAGCCTCACCTATGCTGTGTCGCTATGAGAAACTTGCTCTCAGCTGCTTGTTCTATTGCAAAACATTTGTGAAAAAATGTTGACAACAGGTTAGGTGTATTTCCCTCCCAGGAATATATGCATTTGGGTCCAGAAAATGATATGGGTCCCTGCACACAAAGAAAACCTAATAATGTTTGAGTTTTCCAGTTTTAGAGGAAGGAAAGAAAGTAAGTACTTTATATTGGCCACCAGCTAGTTAGTACCAGAGTCAGATTCAAACTCAGGCCATGATCTTGCCCATCTATTGTCAAGCAACCCTCAGAAGTAGCCAGAAAAGGAACATAGGGAATTAGGAACTTTGCCAGGGACCTCCCAGCTAGGCTTCCTGACTCCTGCCCCAGGAGAGGCGTTACCTTAAGGTAGAGGTCAAACCCCTGATGGGCAGTGGGGGAGATATTTTGAGGTAGACCTGTCTCTCTGGTGCTTCCCAGATCTCACCTTGGGAAGCAGCTGCCCGCTGGGCCTGGGTGTCAGGCCTGCTGGCTGGGCCTGGGACCCTTCTGCTCTGGAAAGCTATTGAGAAGGAGACACCTCTTTCTCTGATTGTCTTCATCTCACAGTGGGCTGGATGCTGTCCACCGAAATCTGCTCCAGGTAAACTCTTTTCCTGCCCTTGCTCATGGAAGTGGGGCTATCGTCCTTGGCTGGAAACATTTGGGACAATAGAGAGTAACTTCCTCTTTCATGAACTGCTTGGACTAGTTCACGTGCCCCCCTTACTCCTTCCACCCCCATAGGTTCCCAGAGAGTAATAATTGATGAACTTGAACAGTGGTGAACCAGGGTAAAGTCACATCCAGATACTGATCCCTCACCACCTCCTCCATGCACTCCTCAAACCCACTGAATCTTTTCTTTCTCTGCCCATCTGTGCCTCTTGGTCTCTATCTCTCTTCCTCTCTCTCCTCCCCTCATTTGCCTTCTGTGTGTATGAACTGGTGTTCTCTTCCTCCTTCCCTTTTTCAGAACTCTCTCTCCATCTGCCTTTTTCCTTTTAGCACTCCCTCTCATCTCTCTTTTTTTCTTTCCTCTCCCTCTCACTTCCCTCACTTCTCTTTCTGTCCTCAATCCTCCCTGGCTCTGTCTCTCACTTGCCAGCCTCAGAGCAGATCTACACACATGTAGGATTCATTGTCTTTACTAAAGAGATCCTTTAATCTCTTATGGTAAACAGTAGGCAAATTACACCGTTTATGTGCCAAGAAAGAGCAAAGTCATCTTAATTTAACTTTTTTTTTCTGCCATTGGCCTGTGCCTAGAGCAAAAATAGGTCTCCCAGCTTCTGGCACACACCACCCTATCCAAGCTGTAAGCCAGCCCAGTTGGCAAATACACTGCAGGGGCCAGAATCCTGTTACCCAACTCATGGATGGTGCCAGAGCTCTGAGCCCAGTCAGGCCTCCTAGCCAAAATCATGGGTCGCCCTGAGGCCCAAAGGGACCCAGACTCCTGCCCACCTGGCCCATGGCTATCACTGGTGCTGGTTAGCTGCCTCCTTCCCTTCCCCAATGGGGCTGCAAGAGGGGTTCAGGTGGAGCCCTGCCAGCCTCTCAGCTTGTCACTATGCCCGGTGACACATGGCAGCCCGGGCTAAGCTGTCAAGTCAGCACCTAGCCCAGTACCATTAAATTTATTGGACTAACATTTGAAATGGTATTTAGTTACATAATGTCTTTACCTCATAACAACTTAGTAGAGGAGCTTTTATTGAGTCTTTATAGTAACCAAACTGAGGTACATCAGGGTTAATGTATCTACTTAGGGATAGAGCTGGTACTTAGGATTCTGAAATTCCTTGCTCAAATGTTCCTCAACCAGGTTCTGCAGCCTGCCTGTGCCACCTCTCCAGGCCTGTGGACTGCACTGTGCACACACTTTATCTCTAGTCTCAAAGGTGGTCTGGGGCAGAAGTTTGCTACACATAGCATGGACCATGTACATGTAGGCTGGAATGTCCCCTCACATGCGTGTGAGGTCCTGTGTAGATGTGTGTGGATCATGTGCATGTAGGCTGGAATGTCCCCATACATGAGTGTGAGGTCCTGTGTAGCAGAGGGTACTGCTGGGGGTCGGAAGAAGAGGAGAATGGGATGAGCACTGCAGACTGGAGCCCTCTGTACCTGAATTACCACATTTAAAGTTAAATTTAAAACTTTGCATTCTAAGCACTAAATTTGAGCCTGGCCATCTAGGTCCCTGTGAATGTGTATTTGTGAAGTTTGGAGGATAGAATATATTTTACTGACTAGTTTGTTAACTCAGTTTTTAATTTTGAAATATTGAGACTTCTGTTCATTGGGCTGCCACTAGACTTATGGGGTCTGGGCCCCAAAAATGTTAAAATTGGGCCTATGGAATACCTTTTCATATGTAGCTGGCAGTTAAGATGTCCTCTTTTGTGAAGTTCCTTTCCTTATCTCTTGCTCACTTTTTTATTGGTCATATCATTCATGTTTGGATGTCTTTGGGCCTCAACAAACCTATTTATCTTGACCCAAGAGGAGGGACAGAGTTGCAGATGGTGTCACTCAGCTATGACTACATTTCAACCCACCCAAGAGGCTGGTCATGCTTTGTGGTTGAAAGCTTTCTCATTGTATCTGCCGTTTTTCTATGTCCTGACCTAAAAATAACTCTTCTGAACGTCCTAAGGTCCTAAAACTCAACCCATTTTCTCTCCCAACTCAACCCAAACTCCTAAGTGTTTCTCTTCATAGGTTCTGCACCCAGGAGTCTTTTACTGTTTCTTCTCATCCCCAATTCCTTAAGGTTCCCAAAGTCCATTCATGTCTTCCCACCACAGCCACCTTCCAGCTGCACTTCAAGTCCTGTCTGCGGGACCAGGCAATTGAGACCCTCTCTGCTCTATCCCATTCTCCCACCTCTGCCTGGGCGTCTTCCTAAACAGCTCAAATAACATCCAAGGGCCCCACTACCCATAAACAAACTCTACCTTCTCAGCCTGCCCTTCGAGATGCTTGTTTCACTCTGATGTTCTTTATAAAGATCAGGTTGCCTCCTGTAGAAAGGTGGGGAGGCCAGGTACACAGGCAATTGGGCAACAAAAATCTTAGCCATGTAACTAGACCATCTGGCAAAAGCCGGGAAAAGCCAAGGAAGACCAAGGTAGATAGCAGGGTCAAGGCTCCCGAGGCTGGGGCTCGGTGTAGAGGTGCAGATCTGGCCAACTCTTTACCTCCTGAGTGCTTGAACTCTGTGTCTCTTCTCTTCTCCCTTTGCTTTTTTTTCTTCTATTCTCACCACCAGCTAAATATCTTTCTTTTTCTCTCTCTACTTTTAACACACACCCTCCCCTGGGGAGACAATCTATGATCCAATTAGTCCCAATCTTCCTTGAGTGGTGTTCTAGCTAGGCCACCTTGGAGTGGGTGCCCAGTCTGATCCAATCAACTGAGAGCTGGGAGGGCAGGTATCAGGGTGAGCTGGTCTCCCCATCCTGGGTGGATGGGTGGACCCTCTAAGGCACATGTGTCAAACACAAGGCCCGCGGGCCAAATCCAGCCCGCCAGGCCTTGCAATGTGGCCCGCACCGCGCTGTCATCACTGCACTCCACTGTCAGTTTATGACATTGTCAGTTTATGACTGTTCAGTAAACCATTCGGCCCGGGATTTAGGCTGGATTTTAGATTTTGGCCCCTTCTCTGATTGAGTTCGACACCCCTACTCTAAGGCCTGGTCTCCATGTTCATTGGCCAGACTCAGACCAGCATCTCCAGAGGTTTAGTTATTTGAGAGCCCACAGTGCATGCAATTCCATCCTTCCTCATCTTTGCTTTCTGCTGGAACCCTCACCAGCCACAGTCAGCAGGATTCAGATCCAGACTATCCACCCCAGCCCTCCACTCTCAGGAAGCCTTCTCTAAACCCCTCCAGTATACTGAAGACCTCACTCCCGACCCCTATGGCTACTCGCTAATAATATTTTGGATTTTCTTCTTTATTACTGTGAGTTGTTACCTATCTATCTCCCTAATTGGGTTGTAAACACTGGGAAAATAGAAACCATTTTAGCCATCTTTATATATAGTCCACATGCCTAATACACAGCATTGCATGGAATAAGCTTTCAATTAAATACTTCATTGGGTAAATAAATAAGCTGGATAAACCAGCATAGAAGATTGTCCCAAAATTATTTCTCTTTTCTCTTAGAGGCATCTTATATATATATTTTTTAATACCAAGAGCAGGTTTTAAAACCCTGAGAGCTCAAAGATGCCCTCTATCTCACCCTGCACCAGCTCCTCCTGCTCTAGACCCAGGATTCTTCCCTCTATCCCAGTGGGCAGCCCAGGAACCTGTGTGGCATGGGTTCTGCATGGAGGGCCTGCCAGGGCAGCCGGGGATGTGGCTGGACTGCTGGGCCTGGGCAGGGTGGGAGGGGTAGGAGGCTCCAGCATGCTCTTCCTCACGTCCTTGAAGCTTCCCCTGTCCTTTGACTCAGTTCATGGATGAATGCCCTGGTCCTAGACAGAGAGCTGATTCAGCCTGGCAGGGTTTCTGGAGGGCTCCCAGGAGGGGGAGGCTCAGGAAATGGCCAGGAAGCTGTGAAGTTAGGGTGGTGGCCAGTTTGCTCCAGCTGCAGCTCAGAGCATGTTCTTCTCTGTCCCTTCCTCTTCCATCTCCCCTCCCCCACATTCCTCTGGTGCCCTCAACAGTAATCAGCTCTATGTGGCAAACAGGAGTCTTGAACATACCTTAGGAGCTCAGCTGCTAGTGTCCTACGCCCCCCTACCCTATCCCAATCACTGAAACCACATGCATGCAAGGGTGAACACTGCTGACAGCAGGTGTGGATGAAGCCTCTATCAGGGGTCTCTACACCCCACCTGCAGGGCTGCCGCTAAGAGAGCTGCGGAGGGAGTGGATCCCCTGTTGAGCTCAAAGAACTCCTAAAGGCAAGCTTGAACTTCTTTCTTTTTTTTATAATTGACATAATTATATCAACATTTAATATAGAGAGATAGAAACATCACCAATCAGCTGCCTCCTGATTTTTTTAGAGAGAGAAGGGAGAGGAATAGAGAGATAGAAACATCACCAATCAGCTGCCTCCTGCACACCCCCCACAGCAGTTCTAGCCTGCAGCCTGGGCATGCGCCCTGACTCCTGACTGGGAATCAGACCCGTGGCCTTTTGGTTCCTGGCTTGCTCGAAGCTCAACTGCTAAGCTAAACCAGCTGGGCTAGGCTCGCACTCTTGACCCACTCTACTGTTCTTCCTCCTGGACTTAATTGATGAAAATGATGATAGCAGACAGCAGTTAGTAATCAAAGATGTGCAAATGCTACTTGTTTTCATCTCTGTCAGCAGGGTTTGAGAGCCAGAGATTGGATGCCATACCCCCTAGGCCTCACTCCCTGGTTGGTCTGTCCTACTTAATTTCAGAATCATAGCTGCTGCTATGATCACCAGTAGATCCATACATGATTGCATTTCAGCTTCAGAGATAGAAAGTCAGTCTTCATATCAAACTTCAGTCTTGCTTATGGTAGCATGCAGCTCACCCCTGGCCTCATGCATATTATGTGCTTGAAAGTGCTAATTGGCTTCCTGCCCTATAGAGCACCCCAGAGGCTAAGGCCTGAGGAATCTGGTTTCCACAGTCCCCTCCAGTCCTAAGCAGGCAAGTCCTAGGGCTTCTCTGGGGACAGAGGAGCTGGCAGGCAGGAAGCGGGGAGGCAGGAAGAGAGCGTGTGTGAGCTGCCTCATTGTCTTCCTCTCAGCTCCTACAGTGGCCTGTGTCTGGCACCTTTCACCTGGGAATCCTCTGCCTACCACAGATGTCACCCCCATGTCCTTGTAGCAATTCTGCAATGCTTGTCAAGGGAGGGTTTGGGAGGTAGGAGAGCCGAGGGTCTGGCCAAGGCCCCCAGGGAGTTTGAAACCTTTGGGAGTTTAACGCAGGATAGAGGCCTGCTAGCTCACTGCTTGACCTTGGTTGGGCCAGCCCCATCTTCCTCCCCTGCCGATAGAGAGAATGTTGCTGACCCAAGCAGTGCTCAGGTGCTCAGGTGACACCAGGATGGGAAAGGACTCGGCACAGCAGAAGCTGAAGTTCAACGCAGGGACTTGTTGAGGGGCACTGGGATGCAGACAAGGGCTCAAACTCACCTAAGGGAGCTCAGGGCCAAGAGCCCGGCTTGCTGATCATGGAGTAAGCTTGCCTCTGTGACAAAGCATGAACAAGAAAGACAAACAGTCAGCCTGCTCTACATCACAGCCACCCCAATGGCCTTGCTGTGTGCAGTCCTCTGTGGGCCTCTGTGTTCGCATGTGAGTGTGATTTGTGCTATAGCGGGTAAGTGGAGGTCTCTGTGATGGCCCAGTGTGGCTCTCTGGGCATCTCTGTACCTGTGTCCGTCTGCATGGGCTCGGGTGAGAGGGGGTGTCTTTGTGTCCATGTCCAGGTCATGGAGCATCTGGTTTTTAAAAAGTGGTCCATAAGTTATTGTGTTTGTTAAATAGAAATGGGGCACCTTAGTCTCTTGGCATCTAGAGATGATAATTGTGCTGGTTGAAGAGTACCGCTGGACTCTAAAGCCACCCCCACGGGCCCCATTTCTCAACACAAATGTCAGTCTGGCCTTTAAGGTCCTCCACACCTGGCATAAGTAAGCCGCTCTGGCACAGTTGTCCCCTCTTTCCGGGCACAGACAAGAGAGAGTGCTACTTGCTAGCCGTGTGACTTTGAACTTGGCTCTTCCCCTCTGAGCCCCATTCTTTCAAGTGTAAAGTGAGCAGGGAAAGTTGTTTGCAAACTATAAAGCATGACACACGCATGAGAGATTTTCCCTGGACTTTGGGTTCAGAGGCCCCACTGTGCCTTTCCTCCTGCTGCTCCCATGTCCCCACTCCCTGAACACCCTCCCCTCCTTCTCTGAATAGTCAAGCTCTGCCTGTGCTTCCCCACACAGCTCCCCTCTGCCTGCAACTCTCCTTCTCTGTCCCTGCTTCTGTGAGGATCCTGTTTGTATGTCTGGGTGTGGGTTGTGTATGCCCCTGTGTGTGTTGTGTATGCCTGTGCATGCACTTGGGTCTGCCCTCTTAGTGTACCTTTAACTCACTCAATATGTATTTATTGAGCACCTGCTACATGCTGGGCATAGTGCTGGGTACTGGGGAATCAGCCATGAACAAAGCAGATGCAGGGTAATCACTAGCCCAGAGGCATCTGTGCAAATTAGAAAAAGGTGCCCCTATCAGATGCAGTCCCGTGGGTGATGCATGAATTGGTGAATAGATGATGCTTTTGCACAAAGGAAAAAGAGCCTTTTCCTTCTGGCGAACAAAGCCCCAAACCAAAGCCCACAGCTTGGGAAGTGGAGGTGAGGCCTGAACTTCAGCCCCACTCACTTCCCTTGGCTGAGTCAGACACCCCAGTGCATTGAAGAAAACACACATCTCCGGACAGCAGCCTAGGAAGGCTCCTGCCTACTCATGTCAGTAGCCCTGGAGCTCCGGGTGTGTCTATGCATCTCATACTGCCTGTGTCTACTCAGCCTGTGTGAAAGAGCAATGTGGTGTGTACCTCTGTGCATGTGCCCACCTTTGGCGAACCTCTCTGTACCCATGTCCGGGAGGAGGGTCCCTATGTGTGGGTATCAGCGTACATGTGTGTACCCACAGCCATTTCCTCAACACCCTGCATCTTCTGGAGCAGTTTCTCTGCTCCCCTAATTGTTCATGTCCCCCAACCAAACCCCATGATCCATGAGATCTTTCCTCATCACAACAAGGTGGAGTTGAGCTGTAGAAGCAAGCGAACCAGCACAGGCCCAGTCTCCTTCAGATCTACTGCTTCTGCGTTCCCCTGCTCGGGAAGGAAGGAGGGGGCATGGAACAGGGCCTAGCTATTGCACAGAGGAGCCAGGTTTGCTCGGCCTGGGAAGCTCTCGGAGACCCCGCCAGCTCCCTAACCTCTCTTGAACTCATACTCATGTGGAACATGATGAACTTTTTGTACTTTGCTAAGTAGGTCGTGCCCAGTCTTGCCTCTGCACCTTTGCTCAGGCTGTTTCCCTGTGGCAACCCTCCCATCCTTCGAGGCTGAGGGCCACCTGTGCCATAAATAGCAGTGGCAGTTACCTGCGCTCCAGCCTGCCAGGCACAGCATGGTGGGAGCATGGATTGCACACATCGTGGACCTCGGTGTATATGTGTGTAACATGCACAGAGTCTCATTTAATTCTCCCAAGAATGTAATGAAGTGGGCGTTATGAACACCTCAGTCTTCAAGACAAGGAAACCAGGGTCCAGAAATGCCTGAGAACTTGTCCCAAGTCACACTCCCTCACTAGCTGACTGAGAATTGTTGGGATTGAACTCAGCTCTGCCTGCCTCCGGTCAGACTTCCATGCTCCAAATCTTAAGTCAGATGTTTGCTTCTGCAACCCACAGTCTCTCTCAATGCTCTGAGCTCCTGACGCCCTAGTGTGGGCAGTAGCCATCCAAACCTTCACCCCTAGCCGCTGTCATACGAATAGAGATTTTTAAAATGTAGTATCTCTCTCCCCAACTAGATTGCATGTTTCTTAGGGAAGGGACTATATCTTTTATCCTTTTTCTCCACACACCCCCCACACACACACCTCCCTCCCCCCCCTGTCTCCCACCTCCCACCCTACTGATGCTCATGCCTATAAGATGGAGGAGGAGGAGGAGGAGGAGGAAGATGAATCACACCCCTGCCCCCAGCTTCAAGGTCATGGTAATGGCTTTGTGTGTTCTCAGCTCAGACTCAGTGACCTGTGACTAGAGGCATTTCTTATAAGAGTTTCCTGGTTTGGGAGGAGGAGTCCTAGGGCAGCCATGGCCCTCTGGCTCGACATCCCAAAGGGCTTCTGCAGCTCTGAGGACAGGGACAGAAAGAGCTATGCTCTCTCTCCTTGTGGAACTGGCGCCTGCACTCTGGCCAGCCCTTCCCCTCTGGTCCCTTTCTCCCCTCCCCGCTCCTCCCCGGGGCTGGGCTCTTCAAGCCTGGGTGGGGAGGAAGTGGGAAGGAGGAGGGCTCCTCTGCAGCTTTGAGACAAAGGTATGTGGCCCTTCCAGTATGTTCAGAAATCCCATTCCTGCAGAGGCCTTGACGGGGTGGAGCTGAAGACATCCTTGGCCCCTGAAGACATCCTGGCCAGATGGTCTGGGTCTGGGAGCCACCTTGGAGGAGCCTGACAGCAGCCTCAGGGTCTGGGCTGGTGGTGGTCAAGGACCGTATTCTCCACAGCTTCATCGTGTAACCCAGGACAGAGCAAGCACCGGCACTGTGGGGAAAACCTCTGAGGTGCATTTCCTGTCCCTTGGATACACACCCAGTTGCTCACACAGGAAATGGAGAAAAAAATTCAGAAAGCAGGGCTAGATATTATATCTAGGAGGGAAGAGCACGGTGGGCTGGAGAAGTCAACGCAGAGAGAAGTTGGTTTGGCAGGCAGAGGATGGGGAAGATTATCCTTGGCAGGGAGGAACAAGGCCAACGGGGTGGTAATGCACACACTATACCATAACTCAGGGGTTTGACCTCCTGGGACAGGGCAGAGGGGACAAGCCCTGGTATGAATTCCCTGTGACACTCCAGTGCCCAGTCAAGGCAGACTTTATGTTCAGTAGTGATACTGCCACTTCCAAGATGTGCAAACTTGGGATAGTTACTGCACTTCTGTGAGGCTCCTTGTCCTCATCTATAGAGCTCCTAGTTAATTCTTACCTCTGAAGGTTGCTTCTGTTTAGTTTCATTACTCTTTGGAGTGAGATAGTACTCTCCAGAGAAACTTCCATTCTCTCCCTACTTTGAATGAGATGGAGAATGGTTCTGTTTGCATTCCCTGACTTTCATCTGTCAGAAAGTATTTATTCCCATGAGCTTGGTCGGGTATAGTGTGCTCTGAGACAAGTGGGGGATGGCCTTGGAAATCTTCAGGCCTCCCTAGAGACACAAAGATTGTTTCAGGGGAGACAACTTTGTGCCTTGTGTCCAGGGCAGCATGGACTAGCCACAAGGGCCAGAGAGCAGGGGCTGAAACAGCTCATAAAAGGGGGTGGGGGCACACCTGGATGAGCCAGGAGATACTTGCTGTAGAAGCTGACACTTTTGATTAGTTAAGATGCCCAATCATGTTTCATATGGGTATCTTTTCTGACTATCTTTTGATTTTTTTGATGTTAGAATATTAGTATAGTTAGTCATCTATTGCTGCCTAACAAACTGCACCAAAACAGTGGCTTAAAACAACAGAGCTTTATTATCTCACAGTTACCATGGGTGGGAATTCTGGAGTGGCTGAGTTGAGTGGTTCTGGTTCTGGGTTTCTCATGTCAGTAGGGGTGGCACTGTAACCTGAAGGTTTGGTTGGGCTCGAAGATTTGCTTCTAAGTTCACTGTTATGACTATTGGCAGGAGGACTTAGTTCTCCAATGGCTATTAACTGGAGGCCTCAGTGCCTTGCCATGTGATGTTTGAGTGTCTTCATAATCTAGTGGTTGGCTTCACCTAGTGAATGGTTCAAGAAACAGAGAACATCGCCAAGACCGGTTTGGCTCAGTGGATAGAGCATTGGCCTGCAGACTGTCCTGGGTTCGATTCCGGTCAAGGGCATGACCTGGGTTGCGGGCACATCCCCAGTGGGGGGTGTGCAGGAGGCAGCTGACTGATGTCCCTCTCTCATCGATGTTTCTAACTTTCTATCCCTCTCTCCTCTCTATAAAAAAGCAATAAAATATATTTAAATAAATAAATAAATAAATAAAAGTTCATAGAATTTCAAAATTAAAAAAAAAAGAAAAAAGAAAAAAGAAAAGAGAGAACATGAGGAATCTGCACTGTCATTTATGACCTGGTCTCTGAGGTCACACATCATTACTTACACCTTTTCTGTTCATGAAAATCCAGTCACTTAGTACAGCCTACACTTAAGGAGAGGGGAGAGGACTTAGACTTCACTTGGGGAAAGAGAGAAAATCAGAGTTTGTGAAAATATTTTAAAACCATCACAGTTACAGTTTTGTTTTTTGTTTTTTTCTCCTTCTTTTTAACAAGGCAAATTTCAAACATGTACAAAGGCAAAAAGAATAGTATAATGAACCCCATTATACTGAACAATTATGAACACAGGTCAAAGATAATGTTATCAGCTTTACTGAGGTATAAATGACATACAATAAGCTGCACACATTTAAAGTGCACAACTCAGTAAGTTTTGACATTATGTTTACATCTATGAGACCATCACAACAATCAAGATAATGAGTGTATCCATCACCACTGAAAATTTCCTGTGCCCTTTGCAATCTATTCCTGACCTCCCACCCCACTTCACCTCATCCCCAGGCAACCTCTGATCTGCTTCCTGGCATTGTGAAATAGTTTACATTTTCTAAAACATTATATAAATGAAATAATACAGTCTGTACTCTCTCTTGTTGGATTCATCCACTTGGCTTGATTGTTTTGAGATTCATCAGTACTGTCCTGTATACTGATAGTTTGTTCCTTTTTATTGCCTAGTAGTATTTCAAAGTAGAGACATACTAAGATTTGTTTAGCTATTCATCTGTGGGTGGATATTCTCATTGTTTCAAATTTGGGACTAACCTATCTAATAAAGAGGGAATATGCTAATTGACTGTCAAATATGGTGGCACCCACAGCCACAAGATGGTGGCACCCAGTCCCTTCAATCCCACCAGGTTGGCAGGCATGTGCGACATGGCCGGGCCCGCCCTCAGGCAGGTCCAGCTGCTCTGTGCACTTGCCTCTGGAATCCCCTAGTCCCCTCAATCCCCCAGCTGCCGAAGGTTGGCCTGAGGCATAGGCAAGCCTCAGATGGCAGCTGCCTAGCCGCCCAGGGCCACCTGAGGCTCAGGTAACCAGACCCGGCCAAGGCTTACGCTGCCTGCAGCAGCAGCAGCAGCAGCAGAGATGTGATGGGGGTGTTGCCTTCCCCTGATCGCCAAGTCACCTCCTGCCCCTGAGGGCACCCAGACTGTGAGAAAAGGCAGGCTGGATTGAGGGACCCCCTCCAGTGCATGAATTTTCATGCATTGGGTCTCTAGTTACAAATAAAGCTGCTATGAGCATTCATATGCAAGCATTTGTGTAGACATTTGATTTCATTTCTCTTGGGCAAATGGCTAGCATTGGAATGACTAATATTATGCAGTGTGTTTAACTTTTTAGGAAACTGCCAAACCCTTTTGCAAAGAGGTTGTACCATTTTACATTCCCACCAGCAGTATCTGAGTTAGTTGCTCTACATTGTCACTGACACTTGATATGATCCATCTTTTTAATTTTAGGCACACTAAAATTAGTAGTGGCATTTCATTGTGGTTTTGCTTTGCTTTTCACTAAGGATTAATGAAGTTTAACAAATCGTTTTTATGTGCTTATTTGCCATCCCTATATTGTCTGTCTTTGGTAGAATGTCTTTTGGAATTTTTTCCCCATTTTTTATTGGGTTGTTTGTTTAGTTCTTACAGAGTTTTGAGAGTTTTGCATATATTTCAGATAAAAGGTCTGTCTCAGAAATGTAATTTGCAAATATTTTCTCCAAGTCTGTGGTTTGTCTTTTCATGATCTTAAATGTCTTTTAAAGAGAAGTTCCAAACTTTGATGAAGTCTAATTCATCTCCTGCCCTTTTTTAAAAATCATTTTTTAAGTAAAAGGAATCATGTTTTTGGTGTTGTATCAAAGCAATCTTTGCCAAACTTAAGGTCATAAAGATTTTCTCCTATGTTTTCTTCTAGATCTTTTACAATAACTTCAGATTTTACACTAAGGTTTATGAGTTAGAATTTAATATGGGTCAACGCATGGCAGAAAGCTCCTTTTGTGTGTGTGTGTGTGTGTATACATATATCCAGTTTGTTGTTTTTTTTTTCACCATTTGTTGAAAAAAACCCTATATTTTCTCCATCTTTGTCAAAAACCAATTTGCCACACTTCTGGACTATATAATTAATTTATTATAGAGTTTGGACTCCATTAATTTATTTATCTACCTTTAAGCCAACATATATTATTAATTACTATAGTTGTATAAATAGTTTTTTGCTGTGGTGTTTGTTTGTTCGTTTTAAGTTGGGATATAATTCACATATCATCACAGTATTCACATTTAAAGTATACAAGCCAATGGATTTTGTGAATTCACAAAGTTGTGCAACTATCACTACTATCTAATTCTAGAACATTTTCATCACCCCCCCAAAAAAACCCTGTAAACTTTAGTAGTCACTCCCCATTCCCCTCCCGCTCTCACTGCCTCTCAGGCCCCTGCCAGCCACTGATCTACTTCTGTCTCTATAAAAATACACCTAATGATGTGGCCACTCCTCACTACTAACCTTTCCTTCCTTCTCCCCACATTAGGTAATAATAATCCTAAATCTCTCATTCTTCATTTCCTGTCCTCCTTTTTAAGAGTCTTTATCTATGTAATTCCTAAAATGTTATTTTTAACGTTTTTACTTTTTTGTAACTTTATAAAAATGATGTTATGCTACATGTAATGTTGCGGGGGAGGGCTTATTTTTTTTTTTTCACTTGTTGTATTGCTGCATTTTATTTGTACTGTTGTCTATCACTGTGGTGTTTTTTTTTAACCCCTGTGTGAGAATAGACCAAAGTATAATCTTCTACTCTCTTGGGTTGTTTCCAGGTTTTTGCTATTGTGAATAGTGCTGCTATGAATACCCTTGCACATGTTTCCTGAGTACATCTGAGTGAGTGAAAATCTAGGGCATAGGTTATGTTAATTTTCAGCTTCAGGAAATAACGCAAGACTGTTGTGTGTGTGTGTGTGTTTTTTTTAAATGGTCCCACCAAGGCACTCCCACTGGCAATGTGCAGAAAATCATGTGGCTGTTGCTGCACATACATCCTAACTTGGTATTGTCAGACTTTAAAAAAAAAAAATCACCAATTGAATGGGTGTGAAATGGTTTTTTATTATGTCTTGATTTGTGTTTTCCTGGTCACCAATCTTGTTGGACACCTCTTCGTATGTTTATTGGCCATTTGTACTTCCTTTCTGTGAAATCTCTGCTCATGTCTTTAGATAATCTTTCTGTGGCTTGATCAGCCCCATTTTTTCATTTTAAACTAGAGGTCTGGTGCGAGAATTTGTGCACAGGTGGGGTCTGGGCGGCACATCCCAATTGGGGTTGATTGGGAGCAGGGCTGGCTGAGGGGAAGGGCTGCAGGTAGTTGGTAGACCAGCCCTGCACCCAATCAGGGTGGGCGGCCAATTGGGGACTGGGCCGGCTCAGGGGAGGGGCCACAGGTGGTTGGCCGGCTGGCCCCGCCCCCAATCGGGGTGTGTGAGGCCAATCAGAGCAGCAGTGCACATCAAAGCAAATGGTCATTCTGCTAATTCCAGTTGTTCCCATGTTCAGGTTGCTTGGCTTTTATATATAGAGATGGATATGGTTATATACATACTTGAATATATTCTTCAAACTAATCCTTGTCAGTTTTCTAGATTGTAAATATCTTCTCCCAATGCATAACTTGTCTTTTTACTCTCTTTAGGTTGCCTCTTGGAAAAACAAAAATTCTTATTATAGTCAAATTTATTTACCTTTTATAAATTAGCCAATTCACATCAAGTTATGAAGAAAGGATCTGATTTAATCTATTTTAATTTGGATACAATTTCCCCCCAGTTTTACTTATTGACTGATCCACTTTCCCCATTGGTTGAATGTATGACCTCTATCATATATCAAAGTCCCATCTTTAACTTTCAAAAAGGGTTCAAAACAAAGCCTGCTATCAAGTAAGATAATTCCCTTACCTGATAATCTTCTTCAGAAGTGCTATTTTTGGCCCTATTGTTTTCCAAATACATTTTAAAATTATTTTCTCAAGTTCCCACCAAAAACAAAAAAATAAACAAAAAAACACACCAAAAATTCCTATTGGGTAGTCCATGGAATTATATTTAATCCATAGATCAGATTGGGAAGAATGGCTATCTTTATGATAACCAACTTTTCTATTCATAAATATAGTATTTTTTTCCATTTATTTATAGTTTTTTAGATATCTCTTAATACCTTTCCCCTGGTCTTTAATATGTTTCGGTAGATTTATTCCTTAGTATTTTATATTCTTCAATGCTATTGTAAATGATGCCTTCTTTTCAGTTGCATTTTCTAGTTATTTGCTGCTAGTAACTAGAAATACAACTGATATTTGAATATTGATTTTATATCCAGGAAACTTAATAAATTTTCTATGCCTTTAAATATTTTATCTTTAATAGTCTTAATTTCATTGCACTCTATATAGGTGTGAGCCTTCCCATTTTTGTTCTTTGGCACTCTCTGGGTCCCTTCAATCTGAGGTTGGTCAGTTCTTTTTTTAATTTTATTTTAGGAAACATATCTCTATTATTTATAAAATGTTTTCTCCCTTTTTGTTTTTTCTCTTTCTGATAACATCTAATCCAGATATTAGCATTTCCATCTCTAAAATCTATATATCTTAACTTTCTTTGCACAGTTCTCTTTCTTTTTTAAATATATATATATATATATATATATTTTATTGATTTCAGACAGGAAAGGAAAGGGAGACTTGACATAGAAACATCAACGATGAGAGGGAATCATTGATTGACTGCCTCCTGCACCTCCTCCTCTGGGATCAAGCCCAAAATCTAAGCTTGTGCCCTGACTAGAAATTGAACCGTGACCTCTTGGTTCATAAATTGACGCTCAACCATTGAGCAACACCAGTTGGGTTCTATTTCTTTTCTTTTTCTCTGTGGGAGTTTTCTTTACTTTCATCTTTTGGTTTATGAGTTTATTCCTCAGTTGTGACCATCCTGCTATTTATTTACCTATTGCAGTGATTTTCAACCAGTGTGCCACAAGAATTTTTAAAACATGCAATACCTGACTGTTTAATCAGGGACACTGACCTTTTTTCCTTTAGATTGTCAGGCTAAAAAATGACAACAGCCAACACGACACTAGCCTTCAGGTGTGAATGCCCTATATTGAACCATGAATATATTGGTCACATCACATAATAAGATTGCCTCTAGTTGGTTAATTCTTGGTATCAGAGAGCCTTATATACAATAATAGGCACCTGATTTTTTAAAGAGTCACTTTGGAGCAAAAAGAGTAGGTAATTACTACTATCAGGTTTTTAAATCAATAAAAATTACACCTTTTTTTTGGTCAGATTGGCAAATATATATTTTTGGTATGTCACAGAATTTTAGTAATTAGTTTATGTGTGCCATGAGATGAAAAAGGTTGAAAATTGCCAGTCTATTGTGTTCTTTATTTTAAATAGTATATGTTTATAACTAATTTAAGGAGTGGTGATCCTTAAAGATGCAAATCTTACTTCAGTTGGTCACTCACCTACCTGAAGAGCATTCATTGGTTTCCCATTGGACTTCTGGACTCTTAACTTGACCCTATAGGCATCAACCAATTATAAATGAATCAGGAGGCTTGGCTAGAAATAAATGATAATGATTTATTTAAGGGTCTTTGGGTTTGCAAACCAGAAGCCTAGAGTGTTCCAAATAGAAAGAAAAGCTTGAGAATTTTATAGTAAAATGTCCATTCTTGAGAAGAATCAGTCCTACATTCTTAGCTTCTGAATTGATCTTAGATGGCAATCTTCCAGGTGTCTGGTTAATAGATGTCATGTGAGTTGGACGTGGAACATTCTTTCTTAAGTCCTTCAGGGGCTACTAGAGGTTTCCTAAAGAATGTATATATTTATTAGTACATACTTATCTCTAAGCATATCTCTGAGGAGGTTAAAGCTTAAGATCCTAGGCTAGTTAAAGCAGGAGTAGAATTATTTCCTCTTGCCCTGGCCTATTTGATCTTAGTAATTAGCAGCTTGACTACAGTGACTCCATTTCATCACTCTTGCTTCATAGGAAAAAGGAAAATTTATTGTAATCTTGGCTCCTACCCTCATCCTAGCTCCCCTCCAAAGAGAGTCACTAACTCAAATGCTTAAAGTTGAGAGCTGCTGATTTGGCCCTTGGAGAAGTGGGTGGAAGTGCTGTGCCTTAACAAGTCCTATGCATCCACTTGTCTTTCTCCATCCAGCTAGACAGTCAAGTTGATTTAGTAAATTAGGCTACATCTTGCTCTGCAAACTAACCATATTACTCCCCACCTCTCCTTAACTTCCTCCATACAACTCCCGGCAGAAGTTGGTGAGCTATAAAAATTTGGATTTGTGCCAGGGGGAAGTAGGAAGCCTTATTCAGCTTAAAGTATATGGTTCATGCTTCAACCCAGCTTTCTTTCAAGATTTGCACTTGTGCAGCTAATAAGTGTGATTTTGATTCCTGTTTGGCTCCTGTTCCTTCCAATGGGAACTTTTGGGGGCTGAGAGGAAGAGAGAAGAAATGATACTCAAGTCAGATGTCTGACTTTGCAGGATTCCTGACCACAGTGTATTAAATGCCAGTAGTACCTCTTCATCCTTGATGATCAAGGTTGAACAGCCCCTCTGAGTTGGCTCCTGCCTTATCATTGCAGTCTTCTTGCCATTTCACCTAAGTATTTGTATTTGGTGCTGCTGATATATTGGCCCATATTAAGTTAAGTGAGTGTCCACAGCATGCCTGAGTGTGTGTGTGTGTATATATATATGTATATATATATACATATATATATATATATATATATATATATAGAGAGAGAGAGAGAGAGAGAGAGAGAGAGAGAGAGAGAGAGAAATTATAGAGAGAGAGAGAGAGAGAGAGAGAGAGAGAGAGAGAGAGAAATTATATATATATATATATATATATATATATATATATATATATATGTGTGTGTGTGTGTGTGTGTGTGTGTGTGTGTGTGTGTGTGTGTGTTAAAGTTAAATAGAATAGAAATTGTCACTCCCATTTCCTGAATATAACTCAGAGGAGCTAAGTAATTTACCCAAAGCCACACAGATCTGAGATTGAATCAGGTTGGCCTAATTCCCAGTTGGTCCTCTTCTCCGCAGGGCAAGGCCACTTTCCTTGGCATGGCCCCATGTGCATCCAGACAGGGAAGCTTGGCCTAATGGAGATTACATGCCCTGGTGCTGACAGCTTGCTTGTCTCATCCATTTATCTGTGGTCCATCTTCCTTACTAGTGGAGATTTTTTTCTGTGGGCATAGTTCTTATTAAATTAAGCATGGGATGAAATCATTTATTTAGTCTTTTACCTGTCCACTTCCCCAGGGCAGTTCTTTATTAAGTGATTTCTCACATTTTCCGAATGACTCAGTTACTTTGATGGGTGGTATGCTAGGAGACGACGGAGGGAAGAGAGAGACAGGAAGACACTGAGAGCTAATAAAGGCTGAGCGGGTATTTGGAAAGAACTGGGGATAGGGTGCATGGGAATAGAATATCTGAGGCCTACAAGGAAGGCCCTCTGCTCTCAAGAAGCCATGGGAGCTTCTCCAAATGCCTTCATTACAGAGTCCCTTTTAACTGCTGATTTCTGAGCTCTTCCCCTTTAAGTGCTAATTTCCCCCAAAAGAAAAAGCAGCTGTTCTTTGCTGTGGCAGGAGGGCCTCAGGGCAGAAGGCAGGTCCTGAGTTCCCAGAGGCCTGGAAAGCAAGTTGGAAAAGTCTAGAAAGGAGAGGGAAGTTGGAGCCCGATTTTATCCAAAGTAGGGTGTTGAGGAGGCTGGACCCCTGCAAGAGAGAAAACCTCCCTAGAGTGGAACTTGAGGCCTGTCGTAGAACCAGAAAATTGACCAAGGTCTGATCACCACTGCTAACAAGGCGTTGAAAAACCCCACAGCAAGAGTGAGGAGAATCTAGTAAGAGGAGAGGCAATTAGACTGGGAACCCCAAGACTCTGGCTGGCTATTACTTTGCTCTCTGGACTCGAAGTTCCCATGTGTGTCAAATGGAGATGTTAATCTGAGAACCTCCTGGGCTCTCCAAACCCTCCAATAGGATCATCTGTCTGGGCCAAAGCTTCCTGATGATGATGCTTTCTGAACCATGACCACCAACTTGAGCACCAAGAGTAGCCATCACACCACCAGGTACGAATCATATAAAGGGTTCATGAAGCTCAGATTCTGCCCTGCACCTCAATGTAGATTAAACATTTTCTTATGCACCTCAGAGCTTGCAGCAGGCTGACTGCCCAGATATCAGGGATAATACCAGCTTCCTGCATGACCTTGTTCAAGTCATTAATATTTCTGGGCTTCAACTGTAATACGAGGAAAATAATACTGACCCTTCCTACCACCTGGGATTGAGAGATTTGAATGGACTATGACTGAGAAGGAGCTTGGAAGAACATAAAGTTCTCCTGCAGAGCAAGGTGTGATGAACAATACTGACTATGAAGAGATCCCAATACCTCAAAAGAACATACAGTTAATTTTATAAATGAAGAGGTGTTTTTCTTGGATTAATTTTAAAATATATAATTTTATTTAAAGATTCATTCCAGACTAGCTGTACAAGGTGTTGTTCAGAAACTGACCCTACTGGGAAGCCTAGATGTTGCCATGCCATACCCTGGGATTCCCATTAGGGGGTCATCAGGCTTGGTGCCACATGACACACCTTTTCGCTATAGCCAAAAGGATAAGGGGTATGTGTAGGCAACCCTATGCTGGCAAGAGAGCCCAGATACAATTTCTGCCTCCTCCCCCCGCTCAAGACATGTGCTCCCTTGGGAGCTAACTGAGTGATCCACAATGCAACTAGGTCCATTCCCCAACCTTAAAAATCCTTACTCTAACCCATAACCCTATACAGCCATGGCCTCATTCTTCTACTTCATTTTATTTCAAAACTCCTGAAAGAGTTGTCTAAACTCACTGGCCCACCCTCATCTCACCTAGAGATCTGCAATAGCCCTTTCACTGCTCTCCTTGCTCCATCCCCATCCCCATCCTTCACTCACAGCAGCCAGAGTGATGCTTTTATAACACAAAGATAGATCATGTTATGCATATGTCAAAACCTATAGGCTATACAACAGGAAGAGTGTGCCCTATTGTAAACTATGAATTTTAGTTAATAATTATGCCTCAGACTTGGTTCCTCGATTGTAACAAATGTACTGCACTAATATAAGTTATAAATATAAGGTGTATGTAGAATCTCTGTATTTTTCAATAAATTTTTCTTGAACCAAAAACTGCTCTAAAAAATAGTCTATTAATTTGGAGATAGAGTAAATCATGTCACATCTCTGTTCTAAATCCTCCTAGGGGCCTCCACCTCACCTTGCGAGGAGGGGCAAAGCCTCTACAATGGCCCACAAGACAACCTGTGGTGGGATCTCCAACCTCATCTCTCAGCCGCTCCTTCCCCTGGCCATACTCCAGCCAGTGGCCTCATTGCTCTCCCTCCAATACAGACAGACAGCAAGCATACTTCTCTGCCTTCCCCACTGCTGGAAAGCTCCTCCCCAGCTATCTCCTTGGTTCCCTTCCTAGCTGTCTTCAGATCTCACCTTGATGTTCACCTTGTCAGAGAAGTCCTCCCCTACTGCTCTATGAAACACAACACCTACTTCCCCCGCCCCTCTTCCTTTATGATGCGCTATTCTTCTCTGCATATAGCACTACTGACATTTGACATATACATGTGTGTGTGTGTGATTTTTTTTTTTTTGTCTTTCTCCACTAAAATGGAAATACCATGATTCCAGGGACTTTGTGTATTTTGCCTAATGCTTTATCTTTGGTGCCTAGAAAAGAGCCTGGTTCATACTGAGTGTTTAATAAATTTTGTTGAATTAATGGATTAGAAAATGATTAGAACCATTTATATTCTTTCCTGGGACTCTGCTCTGGAAAGGCTCAGAAAGTCAGTACAGTCAGAGGACAGAGAGTGTTCCAGTCACAGGGATGATGGATGTGACAGAAAAAGCTTCAGCATCTGTCACTGAGGGGCTGGCCAAATAACCATGTCACTACAGCTGTGTTGTATGCTAAACAATCCAATATTTCCCAACTGGTGGTTCAGGCTCCCTGAGACTTGACTATTTAATACATTTGAGGTTGTTTCTTGTTAGTTGGTTTTTTTTTTTTAACCTAAACATGTCTCCTCTATTTGTAAACAGAAGGACCTATCTCATACAGGGAGGTATAGAACCACTCTCATGCCAAGTCTGGAAAATTAGTATTATGTTTAAAATTATTCACCTGGCTGAAACTGGTTTGGCTCAATGGATAGAGCATCGGCTTGGGGACTGAAGGGACCAGGGTTCGATTCCGGTCAAGGGCATGTACCTTGGTTGCAGGCATATGCCCAGTAGGGGGTGTGCAAGAGGCAGCTGATTGATGACTCTCTCTCATCGATGTTTCTAGCCCTCTATCTCTCTCCCTTCCTCTCTGTACAAAATCAATAAAATATATAATTTAAAAAATAAATAAATAAAATTATTCAGCTGCTCAACTTATATTAGGTATCAGAGAATCCAAAACAAAATGATAATATTGTCTCAAAATGCTTGATGTTATAGATAACGTCTCTTGAAATAAGTTTTCTTTACATCTCTGATTATTTCCTTTGGCTGTCTTCCTATCAGTAGAATAATTGGGGTATGCACAAGGGGAAGATGAGGTTTTCTTTTTTTTTTCCACCCTAAATTATTCCTTAGAAGAGAAGGAATCACTCATTGTCAAGTGCTTATGAATGCTTTTATTAGCAGCACTCTTTTAAAATTTATAATTAACATGAAATATTTAGTTTTAGGTGTAAACATAGTGATTTGACATTTCTATACCTTGTGATCACCACAGTAAGTCTAGTATCTGTATCTGTCACCATAAAAAGTTATTAGAATATTATTAACATATTAATATTCTCTGTGCTGTACACTCCATCCTCATGGCTTATTTATTTTATAACCTTCTTCACCCACCCCCTCACTTCCCTTCCCTTTCTCTGTATCTATGAGTCTGTCTCTATTTGTTTTTTCATTTGCTTTGCTTTTTTAGAGTCCACAAATAAGTGAAATCATATGGTATTTGTCTTTCTCTGACTTATGTCACTTAGCATAATACCCTCTATGTCCATCCAGAGCAACATTCTTTAAATTGCTTTACTTTATTTATTTATTTTTCTTTTTTATTTATTTCACATGTTTTTCTTGATTTCAGAGAGGAAGGGAGAGAGAGAAGAAGATAGAAAAATCAATGATGAAAGAGAATCATTGATTGGCTGCCACCAACACAACCCACCCTGGGATCAAGCCCACAACCCAGGAATATTCCCTGACTAGGAATCAACCGTGACCTCCTGGTTAATAGGTGAATGCTCAACCACTGAACCACCCCAGCTGGGCTAAATTGCTTTATTTTAAACAGCAAAAGAGCTATAGGAAGTAGATACATAAATTCAGGGTTTCTCAACCCTGGAAGGAATCTTAGGAGTGGTTAAGAAAAACATAATTGAGTCCTACCTGAAACCAAGCATGTCAGAATTTTTGGGTGATTGTGCTGGACATTGGTCTTTTATTAAACTTCTCAGCTGTTTTTGTGTGCAGTTAAGACTGAGCATCCCTGTCCCTAAAATGACCTCAATTCGTGCTAATGTATATTTATAAAAGTCACTGCTTAGAGCCAGTGTCCAAGGAGCTGAAGAAATTTAACTTGGATTTTGTCACTTTTCTAGGGAGTGTGACTTCCTTCTCTTCTTATCAACCCATTCTCAGGAAACTGACAAGCTTAGTCACACTGAGGCGTCAATGACTGATAATAGCCATGTGTTAGTTAGCCTTTTGACAGGACATCCCTTGCTCTAACCATGAGGAGCCATGGGGGCCTTCTGCTTCCACGCTCCTTTCTCTCCTGGACCTCTGGCTGCCTCCTCTAAGGCCCATTTGGATTCTTGAGAAATTCTCTAGGGCTTCCAACCATCAAAATAAGGCATTCCAGGGCCATAACCAGCTCTGAGCCTGTGAGCAGCCCAGTGTCCCTTTAATTTGCTGCTGGAATTGGGCAGCATCTGAGATCAGGACCTTTTGAAATATTTATCTGCTTGTTATTTATCTGGGCAGGCTGCAGAGGAGAGGAGAGGTCCTGGGAACTATGCCCAGAGTCAGAGAGAGCACAGGGAAAACTTTGCTAAATTTGTTTTAATAACTTTTACTGTACTTCTTTTTATTATAAAAGTAACAAATCCAGAGAAAACTTGGAATATTCAAAAAAATATATATAGAGAGAGAAGAAAACACATCATCCATAATCCCACAGGCCAGAGATAGCTACTGTTAAAAGTTTGGCATATTTCCATATAGCCCTCATTTAAGCACACACACAGGCACTGTACATAATTATATATAGAGTTGCATCCTGTTCTTTTTCCTTTAACATTATATCATGAGCACATTTCTATGTCATTGAAAGTTCCTTTAAAACATAATTTGGAATGGCTCCATAACATTCCCTCATTGGCTATCTTACAATTTATTGAACTAATTTCCTATTCTTGGATATTTAGGTTATTTCCGAGTTTTCATTTTAATGAAGAATAATGAGGCTAGCATCCGTCTGCAGCTCTGCTTGCATTTCTGACTAATTTTTAGTTTATTCTTTGACCAGAAAGGCAACACACTATAGAGAAAAGCACATTTTTTCTTGTACATACTTTTAATTATTGAAGCAAAATTTGCATAACAAAACTTACCATTTAACCCTGTTAAAGTGTGCAATTAGTGTCTTTTAGTATATGTATAAAACATTTGCATCACCTCATTCCCTTCTCCCCCAATCCCTACAGCCACTATTCTGCTTTCTGCCTTTATGGACTATAGCATACTATTCTTACACTCAGGAATACTGTTACTCAAACCCTGATTCACCTACTGGCGAGGCTTGTGACTATAGGGATGTTATTGTGCCTTGTTCAGCCTCAGAATTCTCATATGTCAAAACTGAGTTCTTGGCAACATAAATGGGATACCGTAGGGGGAAACTCATAGTAGAGGCTCAATAATTTTAAAAAATTAAAGTATTACAGTTGAAATGGACTTTTGGAAATAGTGTAGTAACAATCTATTCTACAGATGAGGAAACTGAGGCCTAGTGGATAAAAGTAGATGGTGTCTTCCCAGTGTAGCTGCACTAGAGCTTATGTGTACTCTACTTTGCATGCATGTTTTGGACTGACAATGCTCTGCTTTTTGTGGAAAATATAGTCTGATGGTTACAGACAACTCTCATGCCTGGAGGCCAGCAACTTTCAGAGATTCCAATGCACCTGGCCTCAGATTAGTGATAGGGAACCCAGGCATCTGGTTACCACTGTGCCATTGTCTCTTTTGTGTTCCCCAAACACCTGCAAAGGGGCTAAATATACCAAAGATGACAGTCAAAATATCACTCCCCAGATGACTTGTTAGTTACAAAGGGAAAAAGGTCATTTACAATGGAGAAACCAGTAGAAACCGCCTTAACTACATGATCAAACTTGGCATCACCAATAAGGGGACAAACTGATGTCATGTGCCTCCTGACATGATGTGCTGAGAAGGACACAGAGTTGTCCGTGTGGTGTTTTTGCCAACAATGTCTGACCTTCTACTCATGAGGATTCATAACCAGACACATCCAGAGACATTCTTGTAACCACTGGCCTGGGGTCTTCTAAGTTGTCAATGCCATAAAGGACACAGGAGGAGCTGTTAAAGATGAAAGGGCACTACAGACATGTGTGAGTCTAGATTAGAAAAAAGGAAGAATCACAAAGAAAATTATTGTGACAACTCGGGAAGTTTGAATATGGACCATGTATTAATGTGATATCATGTTTAGTTTCTTAAATGTAGCGGTGATATTCTGGTTATAGAGGAAGACATCCTGTTCTTAGGAGATACTTGCAGAAGTATTTAGGGGTGAAGGATAATATGTTTGCAACTTACTCTCAAACAGTTAGCAAAAAAGAGTTTGTGTAGAAAGAGGGAGAAACAAAGCAAATGTGGTAAAATGCTAACAATAGGTGGGTCTAAGTGAAATTGGAATATGGATATTTATGTTACTCTGTTTCAACTTCCCTGAATTTGAAATTTTTCAACATAATAAACTTAGGGCAAAAAATTAAAAGTAATTGATTCTAGCCCATAGAAACATACTACATGAAGTTTACAGGGTTTTAAATTTTTGAGCCAGTGTTTAAATATCGAGGAATTTTATTTAAAAATATAATTTCCAGTTTCTTTTAGAAAACTATCAAATCTGGTCACCCTGTAGCCACATTGTCACTAGGACAGCAATTGATGCTGTTGAGGGGTCTCTTTCTGATTTAAAGGGTCCCCCACTCCAAGGATGCATGCCAGGGCTCTTACACTCACTGGCATTTACTAGGAAAACCTTGGTTATGGAAAATTTGCACATCAAGCTCTATATGGGGAAGGAAAAGGTTCTGGATCAGAAACGTATAGAGTGGGTTGAGTTGCCAACATGTCAATCAAACCAGGAGGCCCCTCACAATGTGACTATGGCACTCCTCCCAGACAGATGGCCCACTGAGGATGGGGCTGAGCTACCTCCTTCAGACTTGGGGACACGCCCCCTCCTCCCCGCCCCCCAAACCAGGGCCTTGTCCTCACCAAATGAGGAACTTCCATGAGAGCAGAGACCATAGGCTTCTGTCTTTATGTCATTTCTAGAGAAAGTGTTTGCTAGGGCATAGAGCCTTGAGAACAGGCACACAACTAACATTTTAGGAATCTCGATGACCTCAGCATCCATAATGACCACTCCTAACAAAATATTTTGCTTGGAAGCTTGTGGGCTATTGGTAGCCAACCCATTACTAAAGTGCCCATCAAATTGGCCAACCAATCACAGATCAAATCAGGCTGGGACAAGGGCAACACTTCTTATCCTCCAGAAGATTATGACACTTAATTGGCCAAAATGAATCTAATTAGGAGACACATATACATACCTCACATGACATCATCATAACAAACTAATGTCCTTGACACTGGGGGAAGAGAAAGAAAGCCTCAGTTCTGATTTCTGCTTTACCTCTGACTTACTTTACAACAGGTGTCAGATACTTAGCCTGTCTGAGACCTCATTTATTTCATTAATCAATTGGAGATAATTGTTTCTGCCTCATCTATTTCACAGGGATGTTGTGATGAGAGAATAATACATAGTAAGGTTTTTTAAAAATTCTTTAAAATACTAAATGCTACTTATTTACTATCTAGGAAATATATAGGGTGGGGCAAAAGTAGGTTTACAGCTATGCATATGGAATATAATACAATAATTAATAAATAATAATACAAGAATAAACTCTGTTTCAGGTACTCACAACTATAAACCTACTTTTGCCCCACCCAGTATTATAATTTTTTTCTGCTAGAGATATCTTCCCAACTTCAAGGTCATCTAGTCTGCTTTGTTTGTTTGTTTTTGCCATTATCTCTCCTTACTCCAAATGTTCCTTCACTTTATCTGGGAATTCCTAAAGCTTTCAGGGATAACATTCCTTGAAGATTATAGCCCCCAAACAAAGGCCGAGGAGGTATGGACACTTGAACTTCAGGATTTCTTCAGGAGTAGGAAAGTCTCTCTAGCCCACGACTCAGCCCTGGACCTGGCACCAAGTAGGAGGATAGAATGTATTTGTTGATTGAATGAGTGAGTGATTCAGGGATGTGGCTGGACCCTGCCTAATTTGGGAAGGAAAGAGGCAGGCCAGGAACCAGCAGCCAAGTTCTGTGCAGCAGGACACTGCATACGGGAGAGAAGAAGGGTCTGGATTTGGAGCTAAAGGATAGCAAGGCCTTCCATTTTGTTGTGTTGGGAGCCTCTGGTTTGGGCAAACTCCCTCTGTCACATCGGGTGCCCTGAGAGCCAGCTGGGCAGTGTAGAATGGGTTAGTAATGAATGATCTGCAGTCAGGCATGGCTGAGAAACCCCACACCTCATCTGCAGGCCTGACAGGAGGGGCCTCCAAGTTTCACTGGGTGGACAGGAATAAAAGTCCCCCAAACCGTCAAGGCACTTCAGTGACAAGAAAAGAAGTGAGAAACTTATGAGAAAATAAGCAGTCACAGTGGGACTGGGGGAAGCACCAGGCACTCAAGACTCTGGAAGGCATGCTTAGCCTGGCCCTAGGGCCATGGTGGCTTCCTGGAACAGAGGGGATAAGAGCATTAGATAGGGGTTGTTTGAAATCAGCTTTTTTAAGAGCCATACTTTTGGCATGCGTGTAAGCACACACTTGTGATAAGAACAGTTTGACTCTTAAGTTGTTATTTCTAAATCCTAATCTTAAAAACTTCAAAACAAGTGAAGAGCTGGGAAGGAAGATAGAGTACAAAAATGCAAGCTGTATAGGCATGCATGCAGAATTACAAAATCAGCCATTTTCTCTTCCAGTAATCATAGTTCCCCTCTTCCATCCCATTCCCTCTGATATGATCATATCTCTTAGGCAATCCCATAGTGCCTGTCACCTCTGATATGAAGCCCTTTCTTTTAGTAGTAATTATTTCCTTTACTTAACATGTGTTTGTTTATGGAGGACCTGCTACGTGCCAGGCACTGTTTTGGGGCTGGGATACATCCTGAACTAAACAAATAAAACCAATGCCTCATCAGGCATATATTCCAGGGAGAAGAGACAGATACATAAAGAAATAAAACATATTAATAACATACATCAGAGGATGATAGTAACTATGGAAAACACGAAGTAGGAAAGGGGACTAGGTAATGTGCATGTGTGGAAGGCTTTGGGCGGCAGACTGGAGCATCACACTAAGGATAAATTTGAGAAAGTCTCAAGGAGGTTGAGGAGTGAGCCAGGAGTTGATCTGGAGGAAGCGTGCTCCAGGCAAGGGCAATTACAAGTGCAAAGCCACTGAAGTAAGAGAGTGCCAGCAGGAACAGTGGGGGCCAGGGCGGCTGTAGTAGAGTGGAGTGGGGTTGGGTGGGGTTGGAACATTGGTGGGAGATGAGGTCAGAGAGGCCACCAGGAACCACATCACACAGGACTCCAGAGGCTATTGTAAGAACACTGGCTTTTATTTTTTAGTGGGGCAGTGACATGACCTGACTCCATTGTAGGAGGTCCACTTGGGTTGGGAAGAGATTGTAGGGGACATGGGGAGAGATGACAGCAAGTTGGACCAAAGTGATTGTGTGGCAACTGGTGAGACGTGGTCAGCTTCTGGATGTGTTCCAAAGCAAAGCCGTAAGTCTTGCTGATGAATTGAGCACAGATATAAAAGAAAGAATGAGGGTGAGGATGACTCCAAGGCTTTAGGACTGAGCAACCAGAAGGATAGTCACTAAGTGAAGGCAAACCAAGAAGGGCTGATGGGGCTGAGGAAGAGCAGGAGTGTGGCTTTAGGCATTTCAAGTTTGAGATGTTTATTAGACTTCCAAGTAGAGATATCAGGTAGGCAGTTGGCTATGAGAGAGAAGTTTGGGGAAGTGGTCCAGGACCAAGACATAAATTTGAGAGTCATCAAATTTATATTATTTGTGTTTGAGTAGGGCCATCAGGACAAAAACTATATCTTAATTATCTTTGAACCCCACCTAACCTAAGAGTGGCTTGCCTACCCATTGCGGAGGCTCAGTAAATATTTATATAACATATGGGTACATCTGTCTGTAAAAATAAAGTCAGGATTAATTGAGTTGTGGAGACAATAGCACCTCCCCCCCTTCCCCTTTCCATCATGTATAGATGACAGCAAAAGACTAAGACCTAGAATGAGCTGAACTAGACATGAGTCTTAGTTCTGCTGCTATAACTGGGTAATCTTGGCCAAGTCACCTAACCTTTCCAGGCCAGTTTTCCTCTTTTGTTAAGTGGGAGAAGCTTCAATGGTTACCTCAAAGGGCAGTTAAGAAGGTTAGAGGAGATCATGAGTATGAAACGTACAAGATGCAAGTTAGTTGTGAGAATCAGGCAGGGATTGGTAAAGTCAAGATTTTGTATTTTAGGTTATTGATATCTTCTTGTTCACCAGCAGGACTTTGAATAGGTGCCTCCAACCTGGGTTCAGAACGCAGTAGCCAGATATCCCTTCCTGCTGTAGAGCCAGTTTAACAGTATCATTTGCTCACTGCACACCCACTGACTGTCCTGTCACTTTTCTGGACCACCTAAACCTAGGCTGAGGCTGTTCCTCCTCCCCTCCTATAGCAATGGCCTCCAAAGTGCCAATAGCTTATCTACTACTAGAGTAAATCTAGAAAATACTGAGCACTTACTCATATTTATTTTTTATCTTAAGAAATGTCTACTGTATTTTCCGGCGTATAAGACAACCCCCTAATTTTACAGTTAAAACATAGGTTTAGGCCTATATTCTCTGTATAAGACTACCCCCCGCTTCTGAGGCAACACCAGTTCTTTTTTTTAATAGACCGCTTCTCTGACTCTGGCAAATCTGAGCAGGCTTTTTTTCGTTTCAAAAGTCGTCTTATACGCTGGAAAATATGGTAAATAAAAGATTCTCAACATCAGTCATTAGAGATAAGCAAGTGAAAGTCAAAATGAGATACCACCATATACACATTAGAATCAAAACTGAGCAAAAGCATAGCTATCCATAATTTTTATAATGCCAAGTGCTGGTGAGAATTTAGAGCAATTGGAAGTTTTATATATTTCTGGTGGAAATGTAAATGACACAGCCACTTTGGCAGCCCATTTTAAATTAAACATACACCTAACATACATGATCCAACAGTCCTACTCCTAGCCATTTACTCAAGAGACACAAAAACTTACGTTCACACAAAACCTGTGTGAATGCCTATAGCCCCTTTACTAGTATTCACAAGTGTCCCAAACTGGAAGCAACCCAGATGTCCTTCAATTAGCAAATGAAAACCAAACTGTGGTATGCTAGAGGCCCAGTGCACAAAAGTTGTGCATAGGTAGGATCCCTAGTGTCTGCCAGCCACCAACTGGGGCCTTCCTTCATTCCATGCCACCCCCTAGTGGTCAGTGCACATCATAGTGAGCGAGCAAGTGAACTCCCTGTCAAACACCCATCACAGTTGGTCGAACTCCTGTGGGGACCCTTTGCATATTAGGCTTTTATATATATAGATCTATAAAAGGGATGGAACACTACTCAGCCATAAAAAAGAAAAATGTATTGATTCAAACAACATGGATGACTATTAAATGTATTTTATAAGTGAAAGAAGCCAGAGCCAAGAGGCCCTATTTTGTATGATTCTGTTTCCATGGCATTCTGGAAAAGACAAAATGATAGGGACAGAAAACAGATCAATGGTTGTCAGAGGTTGGGAGGAGTTGATGGTCAAGACAGCAGGAGGGAATTTGGAGCTGGCAGGATTGTTCTGTATCATGTGCATATGGAGGTCAATACGCTGCTCTATGCATTTTCCAAAACCCAGGGAATTCATTATCGAAGGTGAATTTACAGTATGTAAATTAAGATAAAGAAACAACAACAACCAGGAAGTGGGGTGAACTTAGAATAGAATATGAATCGTAACAAATGAACTTACCTGTATTACACATGAATAACATCACCAAACTGAAGGGGATAGGGAAGAAAAGAACTAACCTACTTACTTTTGGAAAACAGCATTTTGATAGCTATTGATGAAAACATGAACTGTACACAAGTAAGGTGAATACTAAATTTGTTTTTCACAGGGATAAGCATTAGCCATTCTGAAAATGGATATATGTAGATTGAACAAATAAGTAAATATATATAAGGAGAGCTAGATTTCTCACTGTCAGAGAAAGAAGTTACAAATAAGAGAAGGGGAGGCCAGAATGAACTCTGTGGTGTTGATTTAGATTCAGAGGTACTAGCATGAACT
Source organism: Pipistrellus hanaki (assembly GCF_964339955.1). Classification (NCBI taxonomy): domain Eukaryota; kingdom Metazoa; phylum Chordata; class Mammalia; order Chiroptera; family Vespertilionidae; genus Pipistrellus; species Pipistrellus hanaki. The sequence continues at coordinate 21,740,548 of NC_140514.1, forward strand.
CTATTTGTTTTTGTAGTACAATACACATAACATACCATTTATCAATGAATGATTTTTAAGTGTAAAATTCAGTGTCATTAAGTACATTCATAATGTTGTGCAACCATAACCACTATCCATTTCCAGAAATTTTTGTTCATCTCAAACAGAAACCCTGTGACCATGAAATAATAATTCCCCATTTCCCTATCCTTTCAGACCCTACTAACTTCTATTCTACTTCCTGTCTCTTTGGATAATCCTGTTCTAGGTGCCTCATGCAAATGGAATTATACAATATTTGTCCTTCTGTGTCTGGTTTATTTCACTGAGGGTAATGCTTTTCATGCTATCACATGTGTCAAAATTTCATTTCTTTTTAAGGCCGAAAAATGATTCATTGTGTGTATATACCACATTTTGTTTATGCATTCAAAAGACAGTTATGGAAATATAGAAATGCTATAGCCACATATTGGTATACATACATGTGTTTCCTCTGCTTAGAGAGTCTAGAAGCAATGACCCTCCAGTAGCAATGAGTACTCAGATCTTGGTTTCTAAATACCTTTGTCCAGTAAAAAGAACCAGGGCTCTTTGCAGAAGTGGTTGATGTCAGGCCTGTGGCAGGAAAAATACGATATGAGCCTGGTGCATCTTATGGAGCCAAAGAGTAAGGAAGTGCTTTTAAAAGGTCGGGAGCTTTTTAAAAAGGCACAGAAGCCAACCTGAAAGAAGCTCTAATAGCCAAAGTTAGAACAATTTGAGGAATGAAATAAATAATAATGCTATAAAGAGATAATGTGCAAATTGACCTTCATGCCCTCAAATAAGATGGCCGTCCCCATGTGGTCAAAGATGGCTGCCACAAGATGGCCAGCAGGGTTGGACAGTTGTGTGTTGTGTGTGATCAGGCCAGCAGAGGTGGGCAGTTAGGGGTGACCAGGCCAGCAGGGAAGGGGCAAGGGGGGGGGGTGGAGAGAAACAGGCCTCCAAGGGAGGGCAGTTGGGGGCAATCAGGCTTGAAGGGAAGGAGTTAGGCATCAATCAGGCTGGCAGGGGAGTGGTTAGGGGGTGATCAGGTTGGCAGGCAGGTGAGCAGTTGGGAGCCAGCAGTCCCAGATTATGGGATTGGGCCTAAACTGACAGTCAGACATCCCCCAAGGGGTCCCAAATTGGAGAGGGTGCAGGTTGGGCTGAGAGACAAACCTCCCCCTCCCCCATGCACAAATTTCATGCACCAGGCCTCTAGTAGTAATAATAATTTAGATTATAACCACATCACTATCCATACATTCATACTAATGTAGAGAAATAATTGAGTAAATAAATAAATGGAAGTGAAAGAATAGCTCCAGTTTTCAGAAGAATCCCAAATAAATACATTTGAATAAACTTTCTCAAACAAAAGCCCTAATACTATGAAAATAAAATGTTTAAAGGGTTCTTAAAAAAAGGAGAATTCCAGCTAATAAATGTAGAACGAATGGAGGAAATAGAAAAACTACTGTTAGGCCACCACAGCAATTATCACTGCAGGCAAAATCCACACAGATGCTAGAACTCTGGGCAGACGTTTGAGGAGAACATGGATATTTGCATAATCACAAAGTACATCTCCTAAAAGATGTTTATCATTTATAAAGGAAAAAAGTGGCCCTGCCGGTGTGTTCAGTGGTTAGAGTCTCAGCCCATGCACCAGAGGGTCACAAGCTTGATTACTTATTTAGAGCATGAACCTGAGTTGTAGGTTCCATCCCCAGGAGGGGCACATGTAGGAGGCAACAAATCAATGTCCCTCTCACATTGATGTTTCCTCTCTCTCTCTCTCTCCTTCCTTCCTCCCTTTTACATTCCCTAAAAATCAATGTGGCAAAGAAGGAAAAAAGTGTAGTTTCACAGTGGGGAAGCCCAGCAGTCACCACCTTAACCAAGTGATCAAAGTGGACATCACTAGTAGCAAAACATGTGGGCATCCTGGAGGGTACACTAAGAGGAGCACATTGACTCTGTGGTGTTCTTGCCAGAACTGTACAACCATAATCTAAACATCTGAAAGCCTCACACAAATCCAACTTGAGGGAAATTGTACAAAACGTCACAGTCACGAAAGGCAAGGAAAGACGGACACTATCACAGATTGGACCAGGAGACACAGGCAGCATGACATGTAAATGATTTGAGATTCAGAATAGAAAATGCATGCTAGTGGGAAAACTAGTGACAATCCAAATAAAGTCTGTAGGTCAGTTAATGGTTTTTTACCCATGTGACCATCTTAGTTTTGATAGTTGTCCTCTGATTATGTAAGATATTTGCATTAGTAGAAACCGGGAGAACTACTATGGGAACTACTATATTTGCAAATTTTCTATAAGTCTAAATTTTTTTCAAAATAAAAGATTAAAAAAAAAGCAAGGGCTAAAAGATTTACCGCCTCTATGTGTTTTAAAATACACAATATATTAGTATAGGGATGTACATATATTAATTTTTAAATTAACTAAGGGCCAATGCACAACATTTGTGCAAGGGGCTCGGCCTGTGCAGCCCTGGGTTCATCCAGAAGGTCGTTCTGCTGTTTGGCCATCCAGTCTAATTAGAATATTACATTTTTATTATTAAAGAGGCCCGGTGCATGAAATTTATTCATGGGGGGGAGGGTTCCTCAGCTTAGCCTGCACCCTCTCCAATCTGGGATCCTTCTCACAATCCGGGACTGCTGGCTCCTAACCACTCACCTGCCTGCCTGTCTGATTGCCCCTAACTGCTTCTGCCTGCCATATGATTGTCTCTAACCACTCCCCTGCCCTCCCCTGCAACAACCCACCTCATCTACTGGGACCTGCCAACCTGATTGACACCTAACTGCTCCCCTGCTGCTCTGATCGCCCCCTACTGCCCTTCCCTGCTGGCCTGACCACCCTCAACTGCCCTTCCCTGCCACAACCCGCCTCATCTACTGGGACCTGCCTTCTCCACACAAGGTGGCAGAGATGCTGGGACCGGCCTCCTTCACACCACGCAGAGCCACAGGACCCCCAGGCCTCACTGCATGGAGCAGCTGCTGGGCCCTGCTTCTGCTGTGCATGTGGCCATCTTGTGATAGCCATCTTGTGATGATGTGAGGGTATGACACCACCTAGGCTATTAATATAGATTATAGGTACATGGGTACTGTATGTGCAAACTTATTTAACTAATGGGAGCTCGTAGTTAAAAAGTTTGTCCACCTCTGTCCTTTCGCATGAGCAAAAAGTGCTGCAGATACCTGGAATGGTCAAACTCATAGAGACAGGGAGTAGATGGTGATTATGAGGGAATGGGGAGTTAGTGTTTAAAGGGTACAGAGTTTCAATTATGCAGATGAAAGAGATATAATGGATGGAGGTGATGGTTGCCCAATGTGGATGTAGTAATGCTGTGGAATTGTACACTTAAAAATGGTTAAGATGGTAAAATTTATGTTATATGTACTTAACCATACATAATTGAAAACAAGGACTGCAGAGTTTATGATTCAATTCTGCACTATCTTATTTTTACGTGTTTATTGCAGGATAGACTTTTCTTCCCAACCGCACTGCATGTGATCTGGGTCTAGAACTCTTGTTCTTTGAGACAGAGCTGGGTATTACTTCTTGCCTAATCCACAGATAGGGATCGGCTAGAGATGGGAAAGGTCAGAGCACAGAAAGAAAAATTCTGTTGACTTTGGGGAAACTACTAACAAGGTTTCATTGAAGGTTATCCTAATCTCCCGGAGATAAGTCAAACCTTTTTTCAGATCTCTGAGGCCTGGTTACTGGAGGCTCCACAGTAACCTGGAGACGCAGGCCACCCTCCATCTTCCTTCTCCACCTTCCTGAGGGGTTGGCTCAGGTGATGTGTATCCTTGGTTCTGTGAGATCTTCCTGTGGGATTTAGGCATGAAGCCATCTGTACAGGCAATACTGTGGTAATAAACAAACCTCAAATCAGTGGTCTAAAACATCAGAAGTGTTATTTCTTACCCATTCTCTATATCTACCAGGCTGAGTGGGGCTATTCTGTGTCATGGTCCCTTTGGGGTCCAGGATGATGCTGCAGCCACTATCGGGAACACTGTGGACACTGTGATGACCATGGTGCTGGCTGTAACAGCCTTTACCTGGAAAAGACACAGGTGACTTATGCTCACATTTCCTTATCTAAAACAGGCTGTATGGCCCTGTGTGACTTCCAATAGTAGGAAGGTATAATCCTACAGGGAGAGCACTGACTCTTGAGGAACAGTAAATACAGCCCACTGCCTTGACCCAGCCCCCCAATGCTTCTCTCACACAGGAAGGAAGAAATTTGCGGGCTGCAGAGAACTCCATCTCCACCTTCCCCTTCACCCTACACATTCTGCCCCATCGAAAGAACCCTTAAATGCCTCTACCTTACGCAGGTGAGGCCTCAAAGCCCAAGCAGGGGAATATTTGGGGTTTAGAGGTCTCTGTTCGTGCTCTCCATGCCTGTTTATTTCTTATTCCATTTCCACACTCTGAGTTGGGTCTGCCAAGTTGGCTGTGAAGGTCCCATCCACATCCTTCTGAGAGCAGACCCATGGTCATTGACAAGGAACACATGCGGGCTGCCCACAGGGGCCACTGTGTGACTCACTGGCTTCCCAGAAGCTCATCAGCAGACTGTTTATTGGTGATGCCACAGCCTGTTTCCCCTCTGTCCTTACTGGGAATCAGAGGCTGCAATCCTGGAAGATGAGGAGAAATCTTATCACTTATCTGCACTTTTTAAAGGCAATAGCTCCCAAGTCTTTGTTTTTTTGTTTTGTTTTTCTTCTTTTTTCTTCTTGACTAATCTAATGTAATAGGAGCAGCAGAGAAAGAAAGATAACGGAGAATGCGGCAAGTGTGTGTCTCTGTGTGTGCCTAATTTCTGTGATTTCACTTTAAACTAACTTATCACATTACTCACTTTCTCTAAAAAATTCGTAGCATTCTTAAAATAGTCAGTTCCCATTGTGCATTTAACATACTAAATTGTTCCATAAAAAACCTTTCTTATACCCAACTTTTGGGGAGCATTGTTCCTTTATAAAGCAAAGCCTTACTGTGCTGGTGTTTCTCAGCAAATTCCTAGAATTACAGACAATATGGGAATGGAGGTTCTTGGGTACAACAATTGGAATATTTGTGACTCACCCCAAACTTACTTCCCTTTTGGGATGGGGGATTTCTGGGAGGAAACAAATTCATTCATTTGTCGAATAAATATTTGTTTTGTTGAGTGGCTTCTAAGAGCTGAATACTCTGATAAGTACTGTAGAAGATTGGAGGAAAGATTACCTCACATTACTCCCTGCTAAGAGTTTACAGTATGACGATTTCATCATATTTCATTTGCATGACATTCTTGAGGCATCTTCCTGCCCCAAGACCAGATGAGGAAACTGAGGCCCAGAGGGGTCAGGCCTTTGGCCCCGTTGTACACAGATAGCCCCTGGCTAGAACCTCCTCAAATCTAACTTCAGACTTAGTCCACCACACAGATCCCTCAGCAGATGAAGGATACTGATGCCCCCCGGGCCCTTTAAACAAATTCTGCCTTTTCTCCTGGCACACCTCCCCTCAGAAGCTGTCCTTGGCACAGCTTCCTCCACCAACCCTGTGGCTTCCCAGAACCAGCCCTGGCCCCAAGGAGAGCAAATCAATCTGACACAAAGAGTGTCCAAGCTCAGGCTTCTCTATTTGCTTAAGTTAATCTTCTGTTATTATTTGGCATTAGCATCGTGTTAAATCAGGGTGGACTGGAATTGACCTGTGAGTGTGGTAAGGGTAATGGCTTTGCAGAGCTTGGCATAGGCATGCTCTGGGGACAGAAGCCAGCACCTTGGTTTGCCCAAGTGCGATGGTAGGAATGGCAGTGGCCATAGCCTGGGGCAGTTCATCAGGCTTGTGAGATCTGGTCAGTGGCAGTCAGGGGTCTGGAAATGGCTGGTCCGTTCTAGAGGGTGAAAGCACTTGTTGCCCCAAAGAGCAGACAATTCTAATACTCACAAGGGGGACCTCATAAAAAACTTCTCTAAACCTGACCTGCCATTTGGTTTCCAGGCCTTGTATCTTTGCAAAGGGGTTGGGAAGACCACCTGGGCTCCCTGAAGGCCCATCTCACTTAGGAAGCCAGTGAGAGCAGGTGCCACCCTGGCCGTGCAAAGAGGCGGGGCGCAGCAAGCTGGCTGACTTGGGACTCCGGTGGGATTGTTGTTTCTCTCCCTGAGGGATTATTGCTCTAAACACAAACACTCCTGTAGTTACACTTTGGGATATGTGGTGTTTTGTTTTTTTTAAGCCTCAGACTGAGGATCAAATCCATAATTCAGATATGTGCTCTGTCTGGGTATTGAACTGGCAATAATTCAGTGCCTAAGATGATGTTCAACTAATTGAGCCCCAACTGAGCCACTCTGGCAGAGCTGCAGTTTGGGATTTTTGAAAGGTGATTTCTCCCTCAGGACAGTATGTCATGTATGCTTTATGCTTAGTTATGCTTCCATTTCCTCTCATTGGGGCTCCCTTCATCTGCTCAGCTTCGCTGAAATGTCCCCCTGCAGGTATGTTGCTCCCTCTTTCATCCTGCTTGCATACCTCAATCCCAGACAGCACACTGGGACCTGATCTAGTTGGGAAGGGAGAAGATGGGATCTTGTAGTTCCTGTTGTGCGCCCAGATCGCAGCAAGGTGCCTGTTGCAGTGGATGTTCACGAGATGCTGCAGAATGGAACCCAAGGCTTCTTCCCTGTCCCTGCCAAGAGACTTACTGTCCTCCCTCCACGATTCCTTTCCAACTCCCCCAGCCAATTCCTAACCCAATCAACTTTCTTTCCTTGGAAATAAATTGTTGGATGGGAGATGGCTTCTTCCCCGCTCTGGTGGTTTCCATGAGGAGGACTTAACTGTGCCCTCCTGGTGCTTGCTCTACCCCTACCCCCACCCACAGAGGGGAACTGGATGAAGGGAAGAGCTTGGAGAGCCAGCAGGGCCCACTCAGGCAACAAAAGGTGACATTTTTACCTCTATCTGCTGGTTCTGTATTTCAGAACTTGTGTAGGGGAAGCATGGATGTTATATTAACTCCTGGCACCCCAACAGGCCCAGAAAGAAACAACAGAGGCATTTTTAAAAGCTGTTTGTGCCCCAGAGGCATATGGCAAGTTGTTCCCAGGGCCTGGCATCCATGTTACTGAGTAGCTGTTTGGGTCTTTAAATTCATTCCCTATTGTTCCCTCTTCCTAGGGCCTCCTTCCATTGCCCAGAGAAATTGCTCCTTGACCCTTTTCATGGAGTCAGGCTGGGTCCCAGGATCTGAGCTGCAGAGTTCCCAGCCCTTGGTCATGATCCAGAGTCAAAATGAATCATCAGGCAGCCCAGACTAAGCTCACTCACTGTGCCTACTGTCTACTGAAGGAAATCTTGGGGTAGGGGTGGAGGTAGAGAGAGTGAGGAGACAACAGGGAACCGGACTAGACTCTGGGTGAGACAGGAAGGATGCTGAGGTATCTCAGGAAGAAAGTCAGGACCTCCCAGCACCCATTCTTCCATTGTAATTAGAGCCCCCACCCCCGGCAGCTCTCTCCCTGGAGAGCAGGAGTCCTGGCCAGCACCTCCCGTTCACAGCAAACATTTACTGTAGCGAATTTTGTGGCCAACTCCTGAAATGGGGACATATGAAGGGTCATTGAAACTGAATCAACTGTGTATTTTAAGGATTTTTGAGTTAGGCTACACTATCTATTTTCTGAATTAAATGGAGAAGGTTGCTAAGCTTTCCATTGCCCAGAGAAATTGCTCCTTGATCCTTTTCATAGAGCAATAATTGGGTGAATATTCCTGGAAAGAAGTCCTGAAATTTCTGAGCCCAATGTGGGCCCCAAATTAAACAATTCTAAGAGGTCACTCTATACTCAGCCAATTCTATAACCCCACTCAGCTGATCAGGAAGTAAATAGCTCTGAGTAATTTTACAGCTCAGTTAACGCCAAGCTGTAATTTCCATGGCTAGTGGACTGGCCATTTATCAGTCTATAAAGAATAGCCCTGTCAAGCAAACCTAACCAATTCTTCTCTGACGTGTCAGAAGTCTTTCAGGATATGTTGGGATTTCAAAGTCCTCTTGGGAACATGGTTCACATAGCACAGACCTGTTCAGTCAGAGAGCAGGAAGCCTGTGGGAGGAGCCAGGTCATTTAGCCTAGAGAAAGGAAGACTCCATCTACAGATAGGGGGAGGGCTGCCTTGTGGGTAAGAGCCAGACAAACCTAGTACATCTCAGAGAGCAGAACAGTGTTCAGTGGATGGAGATAGTGAGCTTCCTGCTATTGGAGAAGTTAAAAAGGACACAGTATACGCATCACTCAGAGGGGGTGTTTATGTCACCCATGAGGGTTAGCAGCCATGACACTTCCTACCTGTTTATGGACTTAATGTTTGTGTCTCCAAAAATTCATATGTTGAAGCCATGTGCCGAGCCATGAAGCCATATACCATCTCAATGGGATGGTATAAGGAGATGGGGCCTTTGGGAGATAATTAAGTTCAGGTGAGGTCATGTGGGTGGAGCCCCCATGAAAGGGTCAGTGCCCTTATAACAAGAGGAGGAAGAGATACTAGAGCTTCCTGCCTCCATCATGAAGTGAGAAGCTAGCTGGCAACAAGCCATAAAGTTGCCTTCGCCAAGAACTGAATTGGCTGGCACTCTGCTTTTCGACTTCCCAGCTTCCAGAACTTTGAGAAATAACTGTAGTTTAAGCCAACCACTCTTTGGTTTTTTGGAATAGCAACTGCAACTGATTAAGGACACCATCAGAGAGTCATTGATTTTTTTGGAGGTTCAAGAGGTAGCACCAAATTTACACCAACCTATGGGCCCTATGAGATGCCCAGAACATTATAAAAACAAAAACAAACAACAATGAAAAACACACACAAAGATTTATCCTTTGTCTGTCATGAAAGCAGAAGAAAATTCTTCTATGGTTTATACTTTCATTGGATTGTGGATAAACAGGAATCTGAAAAATGTTCAAGTGTTTTCCTGGGACCTGAAAGGCGCTATTTGGGGGTGCTGAGTTTTATTGTACCTTATGAACCCATGAGCATCTTTATAAGTCCCCCCTTATTCAAAAATTACAGGGACAGATTTAGACCTGTTACCAGATGGTATGGATTCCATTCCTTCCGGCACAGACCACCTCACCTATGAATTTCCTTTCATCCAACTCATCTACCTTCCCACTCATGTGACAACTGAGGCCTAGCTCAGAGGCAGGAAATAGAACATGCAGGGAACCAAGGTGTGGGCCTGGCCTTTATGTGGAAAAAGCAGGTGCACCCTGGGTAGTAAGACTAAAGAGACTCTTAGAGGCTGCCTTTGACTCCAAATCCCCACCCAACTCATACTTTCACACACACACACACACACACACACACACACACACACACACACACCTCTTCTGCCCACAGAACTATTATTGTGCCTTGGTCTCCCAGTTGGTGAAACAGCAGCACCAAAGCCACAACCAGGATATTCATTAATTCAGAAAACCTCCAGGAGTATCATGGGGGGAAATGAATCCCGCCTCTCTTCCTTAGGTATATTTTATTTTAATCTCAAGACATCTTAAAACTACAGAATAGTGAAAAGACTATTATATATAACCAGCACCCACATTTTCACTACTTAAATTTTAAGCTATGATTTTGTTCACCTTTGCTTCCAATCATTTTATTATGGAAGAAATAACCATTTCAGACTGGCTGAGTGCCCTTATAGTCATACCCTAATCTTACATTTCTGTTAGTTTGTATAGTTTTCTATTTGTCTAAAAATAATAATAATAATAATAAATGCAATGTAATTCTATAATTCCAAATAGGAACCAGGATCCCATGATATTTTCAGTGCTTGGGGACGGGGTCTCTGAGGCCCGGGAGCCAGCTGTCGCTCAGTGGAGGGGTGGTCTAGAAGACCCTATGTTCTTTCTCCTTCTCTGAGTAGGAGGAGGCCAGGCAAGTAGGGGCCACTTCCTAGAAACCCCACCCAGGCTTCCTTGACTGCAACGTCTTCCTGTGAGCCATTGTGCCCAAGTCCGGCCTAGCACCGAGGGGAGGGTTTCCGGGACCCACAGCCAGGCAGCCTGGCAGGGCAGTCCCGTCTGAGGAAGCACTGGATTCTCCAAGTGGCACGTTCGCCTCCGGCTGTGCCAAGTGCCCCGCTAGGAGGGGAGGAAGTATGTGTGGCACCACACTCGGGTCCAAAGCAGGCCTTTACTAGTTTGCTGCGGAGACCTGGTGCACTAATTCCTTGGCCCCTTCCTTCCATTTTTCCATCTTTCCTTCCTTCATTCCTCTAGTCATTATAGCACTTTTTAAAAAAAAAAAATATTTTATTGATATTTTACAGAGAGGAGGAAGGGAGAGAGATAGAGAGCTAGAAACATCGATGAGAGAGAAGCATCGACCAGCTGCCTCTTGCACACGCCCTACTGAGGATGTGCCCGCAACCAATGTACATGCCCCTGACCAGAATCGAACCTGGGACCTTTCAGTCCGCAGACCGACTCTCTACCACTGAGCCAAACCGGTTTTGGCCATTATAGCACTTCTTACTGCCAAGCTCTGTGTGGGATATTGGAATTGCAGATACAACTTTTTCCTTCCTTCATTCATTCGCTTATTCATTCCTTCCACAAATGGTTATTGAGCCTCTGTATGTGCCAGGCACTGTTCTAGGTGCTGTGGCTGCAGGCAGGGAACAAAATACATATGTAAAGATCTTTGCTTCCTGGAGCTCCAATTCTGACAGAGAGACAATGAATAATAGACGTAACAAATAAGTATGCTATACTGCAGTTGGCAAATGTTATGGAAAGAAAGCAGAGTGGGTAGGGAAATCAATGAGTGGTGGCTATCTGGAGGAAGGGCACTTACCTAGAGGAAAAAGACTATGCAAACCCCTGAGTGGGGCAGAAGTGAGTTATAAATAGAGACACCTGTGTGTGCCTCACTTGGACTCTCAGAGCTTAGTTGGAGGGGGGAAAAATCTCCCTGAAGCAGACCAACAGTGAGTAACCACAACTGTGCTCCAAAGCTCCCCATGACCTGCGGGATAGTGTATACGCCTTGCGATGCCCACAGGTATCCTCATTACCTGAACCTTGTTTCTCTCTCCAGGCCCATTTCCCACCCCTTTCTTCTGGCACCTGCAACTTGACCCACGACTTGTGGGTTCCCAGGTGCACTGTGCTGCTCCCGGCCTTGGCACTTGGCATTCCCTGGACTGCTTTTCACTTACCTTCTACCTGTGTCCACCTGACAAGCCCTTGCTATTCCTTCAAGATTCTTTTCAACATCACCTCCAACATGAACTTTTTTTTTCTCCACTTTCCCCTGAATGTTCCAGCCCCAGCCTCTGCTTACGCCTGGCACAGACCTCGACTGGCAGATGTCTGGCTGTATTGCATTTAAGTGTTGGCTTATCCAAAGCCCAAGGGGGCTTGTGGCCTGTCTCCCTCATTGCTGTATCCCCAGCATCCAGCACCTTCCAGGCATAGAGCAGGTGTTCAGTAAAGACAAGGCTACTGAGTTCCCAAGGCCTGGTTGCTCTGGTCCCTGAAAGGGGGGATCAAAGACAAGCCAACTCTTGCCTCCCCTTGGCTATGTAACAGGCTATATTCACAGCTATAAACTCCAGGACACAGATTTCCTGTGGGCAAGGGACTGGCATGGGGCGAGGCCTTCATTTTAACCACAGAAAATGGCTGGCTTACGGGGCATTGTTGTCCAAGAGAATAGGAGAGGCTGCCCTTTTCCCTGGCTCCACCTTTGCCTGAGTGCTAGTCTGTGGCTGGCCACACAACTCCTGGAAACCCTGGTAAGAAAAGTGCTTCCTTGCCCTTTCCCAGGGACTCAGAGCACTCCTGAAGCAGTGGCATGACATAGAGTGCAGTGAGCTGGCTGGCCAGCCAGCACTCAGCCCCCAAGGCCTGCCCCATCTTCCCTTAAAAGTCCCTGTCCTTTATTTCCCATTTCCATTTCCACAGTCCTAATCCATGCCCCTGTCTTCGCACTTGAATGGATGGTCTAGATCAGTGGTCGGCAAACTGCGGCTCACAAGCCACATGCAGCTTACAAGCCACAGTTTGCCACTCTGTTGACTAATGAGTTTGTCAACTGCTGACCTAGACTCTCAATTCCAATAATTACAGGCTGTTGTTGTTGCTTATGATTAAGCCCCTGTCTACATTGTCTCACTGCCTTATTTCTAGCCCCAAACAATTCCTACCCTCTCCTGCCAATGTTAGAATCATCCTCAGAAACTTCTGTCCTGGGTTCATTCCATTACATCCTGCCTTCTTTGCCTGGGTATTCTGCCAGTTCTAGACTTAGAGGTAGAAAGAGAAAAAAGGAACCACCCCTTTACAGGAAGCTCACCTCTCACTCCTTTACTCCATGCAAACTTTACCTCCCTAGATGTCACCCCTGAGAAGAAACCCTGTGCTTGGGCTGTCTGAGCAGAGGGAAGCAGGTATCATCCCGTTCCTTTGTCCCTGGTCAGCAAGGCTGCCTGGAGCTCCAGCCAGCACCTTGCCAGGAAGGAAGAGCTGTGGGAAGGAGCTAACAGACCCACTGGGAAGACAAATGTTCTCTGAACGGAGAGTGAGGCAGTGCCAAATGTGCAAAGGGTTCAGAATGAGAAAGATGGGTGTGGGGGTAAAGGGAAAGGGAGGGATGATCTTGCATTTATTGAACATCTGTTGTGAGTCAGTCACTGTGCTGGTCACAGTCACATCTGTTAACCTAATTTAATCTTCCCGATGATCTTGGGAGATAATGATCATTAGCTGTATTCCCAACACAGAAGTTTATTTCCTCTCACACCCTTTCTCCATTATTGTTTTTCCTTTTCTAGTCATAAAGTAATTAGGGTTCATTATAGACATGTTATAAGAACATAATATAAAAAGTGCAAGGAAGAAAAGAAAAATCATCTATAAAGTCACAACAAAGATGTAACAATTAATATTTTTTAATATATTTTATTGACTTTCTACAGAAAGAAAGGGAGAGGGATAGAGAGCCAGAAACATCAATGAAAGTGAAACATCCATCAGCTGCCTCCTGCACGCCTCCCACTGGGGATGTGCCCGCACCAAGGCACATGCCCCTGACTGGAATCAAACCTGGGACCCCTGAGTTCACAGGCTGATGCTCTATCGACCGAGCCAAACTGGTTAGGGCGAAGATGTAACAATTATTAACACTCATGTTGTATATTCCAGTTTATTATTCATTTTAAACATATGTAATATCACATTGTATATACAGCTGTCTATTCACATTTTTTAAATAAACCTTTATGAAAAAAATATTTTCATTCTAAAAAAGCATAGGTGCTTCACAGTGCTCCATTATGTGGACATACAATTAGTTTCTTAGCTTTTCCCCAATTGCTCAGCATCAGTTTTTCTATCTTTTGAAATTATAAATAATGGTTCAATAACACCTTTGTACCAACATCTTTCTTTGAATTTCTGATTTTTTTTTAAGGATAGTTTAAAGTACAGTGTGTTACTGGGTCAAAAAGTATAATTGTGATTTTAAATAGCAGGGTTTTTTTCTGGCTTTAATTGTAACAGTTGTTTATTATGAAAAGTAACAGTTGTTTATTTAAAAAAAGAAAATATCATCTATAACCTTTCAAATTACTATTTTTAACATTTTGAGGTGTTTATTTCTCAGTATTTTTCCCCAATGGTATACATATATAAATGTAAGTAAATATAGCTACATAAAATTGGTATTATACAACATACACATATATCCTGTTTATGAGCAGGCATTGTAATATAATCATTATGTTATTAATTCTCTTTCAAAATATTATTTTTAATAGTTGTGCAATTCTACTTTAAGAATGCAGCCTATAAATTTAAGTGTCCTTTTACTCATAACCATTTGGATTTTTGTTTCCAAATTTTTCTATTAATAACTGTTATGAATATCTCAACATCTGTGAATATTAATCTCTGACATCACCTCTAATTATATCCTTAAAATATATTCCTAGAGGAGGAATTACTAGGTCAAAGAGTACAAGCCTTATCAGAGCATAAATACATATTACCAACTTTTATTATGGCTTCAGACCATACTAAAGCACCATCCAATTATTTCTGCAAATAACACACCCAAAGGGTGGATTCATCAGACACCAGATCCCTGCTACAGTGAATCCCACTATATGAGGTCAGCCCCCACAAACAGCTTGTCCATTACAGTCATGGCCAGTCCCTACAGCCAGTCAGCCTGAAGTTCAGTTCTACCCATTAGCATGACACCAGCAGACAAGGTTCAGCTACAACAGGAGGGCACACCCAACTCAGGCAAGGGACACCTCTAGAGCACCTGGCTCAGGTAACTAGGAAACCTGTGCCATTTGGTCCTATGGGACACCTACTACATAATATCACCCTGCCAAGGCTGGAGACATAGAAGATCTATGTAATATGTAGAGACAAATACAGGGAAGCAGTCAAAATGAAGGAGACAAAGAAATATGTCTCAAAGAACAATAGAAAAAAAAACTCTAGAAAAACAATTAAATAAAATGGAGGTAAGCAATCTACTAGATACAGAATTCAAAACACTGGTTATATGGATGCTCAAACAACTTAGTGAGAACTTCAACAAAAAGATAGTAAGCATTAAAAAAGGACATAGAAACCATAAAAAAATAAGTAGAAATTAAGACTATAGTAATTGAAATGAAGAATACACTAGAAATAATTAGTGTGTTCTGCAGATTAGATGAAGCAGAAGAACAAATCAATGATTTGGTAAACAAGGTAGCAAAAACACACACACACACACACACACACACACACACACACTCACAAACACAACACCCAATCTGAACAGAAAAAGAAAAAAGACTTAAAAACTGAGGATAGTTTAAGGGGCTTCTGGGTTAATAGAAAGCATAGCAAAATTCACATTATAGGGATACTAGAAGGAAAATGAAAAGAACAAAAAATTAAACACCTATTTGAAGAAATAAGGACTGAAAACTTCCTTACCTGTCAAAGGAAATGAACATACAAGTCCAGGAAGCACAGAGTCCCAAACAAGATGAATCTAAAGAGTCTGACACCAAGACACATCATAATCAAAGTGCCAAAGGTTAAAGACAAAGAAAGAACCTTTAAGGCAGCAAGGCAGTTATTACCTACATGGGAGTTCCCAAATTGTCAGTTGACTGCTCAACAGAAAGTTTGCAGACCAGAGGGAATGACATGAAATATTCAAAATGATAAAAAGCAAGGATCTACAACCAATATTACTCTACCGAGTAAGGCTATCATTTGAAAGAGAGCTAAAGAGCTCCAGACCAAAATAAAAAAAAAAAAATGTTAAAGGAGTTTATCACCAATAAACCAATATTATAAGAAATGTTTTATATAGGGATTTCTTTAAGAAGAATTATTAAAGATCAAAACCTATAATAATAAAAGCATAATATGCAAATTAACTGAATGACCAAATAGCAGAACAACCATCTGGACGACCTTCTGGATGACTTCTGGATGACACCCACTGGTGTGAGGCCAGCCAAGGCAGGTGCAATGTGATTGGTTAGGGGCCTGGCCATTGCCCCATGATTGCCCTGCAGAGGGATGCCCAGGCCACCAGCTGGTGGGGCGATTGATCAATAGTGGGGGCTCCATGATTGCTCCAAAGAGATAGGCCCAGGCTACCAACTGGTGGACTGTGGAGGGTGGGCAGGGCATCCCTCTGCAGGACATGATTGATCACCCATGAGATCGGTATAATATGGCACACAAAAAACACCACTAATCACAACAGTTGGAATAAGTTAAGTTTACTTGTTCAAATAGCTAAGTTATTTTCTTATTAATATTTGTGGAGAAGATAAGATTTGTTTTTGTCCTTGGTAAGAAGCCTTGGAGCCAGAACAGTAATTTGTGTTTAAAAAATTCCTTATTTTCTATTTTTCCTCCCTTCAGTGTTAGGAATTGAAGATAGTAAAGATAAGTGTGTTTTGAGTTGCTGCTAGAGTTACATTTCTGGTTTCACCAAGATATGTAAGATAAGGACAATTACTGTCAATTCCCCCAAATGGCATTTTAACTAAAGTGACATCATAGGGTGATCTACCCATACAACTGTATCATTCCTAATTTGTTTCTTTCTCTTTGAATACTTAGTTTTACTTTATCTCAGGGGAAGAGGTTTTATTCTTTTTAAAAAATTTTATTAGGCTTTGAATATTTAGCTTCCAGTTTTGCCAAGTTGCTGATAAAAAAAAAAGTTATTAAATCCTTTCAAATATTTTGTCAGATTTCAAGTGGGAGAAACAGTAGAAAATTTAAAAGTACCTGCTCAGATAGCCAAAGTTTCTTTTAGGATCCTTTTTGAGCTGATTTTTAAATATATATATATATTTCTTTATTGATTTCAGAGAGGAAGGAAGAGGGAGAAAAAGATAGAAACATCAATGATGAGAGAGAATCATTGATTGGCTGCCTCCTGCATCCCCCCTACTGAGGACTGAGCCTGAAACTGGGGCATGTGCCCTTGGCCAGAATCAAACCTGGGACCCTTTACCCTTTAGTCTGCAGGCTGACGCTCTATCCACTGAGCCAAACTGGCTGGGACTGAGCTGATTTTTTTTTTTAAGTCATTTGTCTTTTAGAAGCTTCTGCATATTAATCAAAGAATGCATTCCATTGTTCCCTAGGGGTCTGGTACTCTCTCTTTGAGGGATGGTCCTGCAGATGGACTTAAAACAAAGGTTTTCCTGATAGGCCATTAGACTTTTAAATTATTTGACTCATTAATACATTTTATTTTAAAAAGCACAAGAGGAGGAACCAAAATATTTGTAAATATATTTAGAGTTCCTGAGGAAGAACCTTTTGGGGAACTTTTGTTAGAGGGTGAAGGTCCTATGTTAAAAACAAATCTCCCTAAAAGCTGACATGGCTGGACAAAAAGATGAGATGTTTAGGTGATATTTGAATCATTTAACTTACTAAAAGCCTCCAAATATACACCGAAAATGCTTTCCATTCAGCTTGTTTAACATTTCCAAGGTTCTCTGATTGTGCATGTAAATATACTAAATTTGGAATTTCCAAAGATCCCTGAAGTGGCCGCTGTAATTCCAAATTGTTCTTTGTGTCAGAAGTTCATCAAGACTAATATTGACCAGAGGATGGACAGTAAATCCAGCAGGCGTTCTAGAATGGGATTGTCCCTCCCACGCAGAGTTAGAAAGAGGATGCCCCATGACAAAGACCAGTATCAGAGGACCCAAGAATAAAAGATCTGAACCTCAACGAAGGAGAGAGGTTTAGAACTGAGGGAGTTCACCACTGGAATTCCAGAGCACAAAGGGCTCCAGCAATTACCTTGCCTGGATCCAATGGTGGAACCAGAACTGAAGCAGAGTGTTCTTTAGATCGTACAACTCTGACGTCTTAAATGTCAACCTAACAGTAAAAAGTCAGGAGACTTTGGCTAGAAATAAGTGGCAAAGATTTACTTAAGGGTCTTAGGATTTGCTAACGGGAAATACAACCAGGCAATAACCAGAGTGTTGCAAAGAAGAAAGAAAAGCTGATGCACATTCTTGAGAGTCCTGCATTCTTAGCCTCTGGATTGTCCGAGATGATAATTTTCTAGATGTGCTGTGGTCTGGATAATGAATGTTAGGCAACATGGACATGTGGGCATTCTTTGCTAAATTCTTCATTCTTTCTTAAGCCCTTCAGAGGGTTATCTATAGGAATGTATGTGTCTCCAGGCATTGATGCACAACTGAAAAGTTCAAAGTTTAAGTTCCCAGGACAATTAAAGAGTATCTTAGGCTACTTGATGTTAGTAACTTAGCAGCTGGACTATAGTGACTCCATTTTATTTCTTCACTTTTTCTTCAAGCATGAACAAGACCAAATCCCTGACCCCACCATGCTGATATCCTAACGGTGGGCGACAAGAAACAAACATGATTCCAGAGAGCAAAAATTCCAGTCGTTCGGAGGCCTGGAAGTCTGGGAAGACCCTGGGATTGATGAGAAGCAGGAAGGCTGTGAAGACCCAGCGAGGGAGAAGGGGCAGCATGAGAAAGGCCTGGTCAGGGGCCGAATGCAGCAGCACAGCCTGAGAGGAGAGCAGAAGAGGAGCTTAGAGAAGGAGCAGCAGCTGCACCAGGTAAGGCACCTGGAATGTACTCTACCCCTAACTGAGAAGCCACTAGACACAGGGTATAAACAAGGGAGTGACAGGATCTCCATTTGAGATTTAAAAGATGACCCTGGCGGTTGTGTAGAGAATAGTTTGTAGCAGTGGCAAGGGAAAACCAAACAAAACCAAACAATGGACTAAGAGATAGGAGCCCTGGATTCCTCAATATGCTGCTGTGTGTGATCTTAGATATGCCCCTCAGTCTCCCGTGTTATCTGTCCTTAAAATGCCCGTGCTCATGTCTATGCTCTTTCTGTCATAGAGACAGCGTGGCGGTCAGTGCTAGGCCAATTTAAAAGTTACTTTTAAAGAACAAAGGGCTATACAAAAGCAAAGGCCGGTGGTATTTTCTTTTCCCTTTGATATAAACACTCACTAAATTCCATTGATTAAGTGGAGCCTGTATGATAATAACTCGAGTTAATTTTCTACACGAACCTTGTGGCTCCTGAGACTTCACTTGCGCGTGGCTGGTTAGCTAGTTTGGTTAAGGAGGCCAAACAAGTGAGTGACCCAGGTGCCAGCCGGGTCCTTTCCCTCCTGATCCATGCTGATCAGGCAACTTTCGAATGGATGTCACTGGTCACATCTGCCCCACTGTGTTATGTTCAAGCTCACAGAGAGAGAGTGGCCCTTCCCCACGGCCATGGCAGCCCTGTGCGAAGGCACGAGAGCAATGTTGGGATTGGAGACCAGCTTCAAGCCAGCTGAGTTGCTTCCCAGTCTTCCAGGGTGATTTCCTCTCGGGCTAACAGGGGCAAGAACCTTGTCCCGGTTTCCTCACAGGGAGATGTGGAATCGACAGGAACCCTTGGGGGCATACTGGCAGGCTAGCTATGTTGCCTGCACTGAGATAACGCCTGCTTTCAGTGGATTGGGAAAGAACGCACGTGACACATGTCACCCTGCAACCAGCCTGGGCCCCGCAGGTTGAATTGCAACAGAAGATAATTTTTTTGAAAAATACACATGCGCAAAGCAGAAAACAAAACAAAACACAACAGTCAGAAGCCAGACTTCATTCACATGTACGCTTTGGGTGGTATTTAGGTGATTGTTAGCCTAAGCACTGTTTGTGTTAAAGCTCCCTTAATCATCACATAATCCCCCAAGGAGGTGTCAGCAACTGATGTTCAAGAAGGTAATGGATTTGTCCAAGAATACAGAAGAATTCCAGAGCTGGGAATTGGTCTAGGTCATCCTAATTCCAAGGTCTGAACAGCTCCACCCTTAGGCTTAGAGTCCTAAAGCATTCGCTGTACTTCTCCATCATTCTTTCCATGAAGATATCCTGGGAACCTCTAGGCCAGAAATGATTGAGGGCAAGCTTAGAACTCTTGGGGTTGCTTTGTCATTCAGTCCTCCAAAAGACAAATAACCAATCATCCAGCAAGTATCATTTGAGGGCCTGGGTGAGAAGTCTGGCAGGGGAGACAGGAAGTGTACAAACTTGAGAATAATTCAAGAGCAAGACACAGCCACATTGTCCAGTGGAGGGACAATGCCAGTCACTGAGGAAGGAACTAACCAGGGGATTAGGGTGAGGCAGGGACTATGTATACAGAAAGTGGAAGAGACCTGGCTGGGGTGGCTCAGTGGTTGAGTGTCAACCCTTGAACCAGGAGGTCACAGTTTGATTCTTGGTCAGGGCACATGCCTGGGTTGCAGGCATGATCCCCAGTGTGTGGTGTGCAGGAGACAGCCGATAAATGATTCTCTCTCACCATTGATGTTTCTATCTCTCCCTCCCTCTCCCTTCCTTTCTGAAATCAATAAAAATATATTTGTTAGAAAGAAAGAAGGAAAGAAAGAAAGAAAGAAAGAAAGAAAGAAAGAAAGAGAAAGAGGGTGATGCCATGGGCTCAGCTGCCACCATGGGAAAGCCAGAGGGCCTGACTGCTTCCCTTCCCTGGTCCTGGTACTCAGGGCCCTGGATCCCTTCAGCAGTCACCAACTGGTGGTCCATGGACAACTGGTGATCCATGAGGTCTAAAAGGTTGGCGATCGCTGCTATGGAGCATAGAAGAAGGACAGGGCAGAGCAATTGGTATTGTCCTATACAGCTTCTACCCACATCTCAGACTGGCCCAGGTGAGTCTGGCCCCCGTCATCCACTTTCCCTACAGAGCCATCCTCTCAGTGTGGCCAGCTCCTACCTGATTATAGCTGGGTTACTGAGGCTGCCCAAGTTACCGGTGCAGGAACCCTATTAGGAGAAGGATTTCTTTCTTTGTGGGGGAGGCCCCTGTGAAAAAGGGAAAATTAGTGGGAAGGACAGATTCTTGTGGAAAGACTCTGTGGGACCATTGAAGTACCCTCTAATGTGAGCTCCTCTGGGGGTGACAAGGTGACTGGGTGTGGGGCTCAGCCGCTGGGTCTGCCTTGAGATTACAGGCAGGGAGGGAGGCAGAAGAACCTGCCCATCCTGTCAGGTGGGCCTCCCTCCCTCCTTCTCTCAACACTATTTTAAAAATGTAACCAAAGGCTTACCTTGTCCCACCCATCTGCTCAGGGAGAAGGGGAGGAAGTTTACCTAAGAACCCTACCTTAGAGGAAAAGTGGGCTCTCCCCTCCAGCAGGCTAATTTAGCAATAGCAGAGAGCAGAGGAGAGGGGTCCCCCCCTGCCAAAAAAAAAAAAAAAAAAAAAAAAAAAAGCCTGTTAATTTTAGCATAAACTGATTTTAAATGATTTCAAATAAAAACTAAGCTTTGAAATATACAGAATTGGTATTAATATAGTGTGCAAGTTTTCTCTTTTCTTTTTAGTCCATTTTGAGACTATTCTATCTTGCTGATATTCTCCCTTTGGAGATCTATAATGGTATAAGAAACTATGATATTGATAGGATATTAACAACCACATCTCTATATATAAAAGGCTAAGCGACCTTCTGAGCATCTGACCAGCCAGTAGGTATGATGCACCCTGACCACCAGGGGCAGATACTCAATGCAGGAGCTGCTGAGTTGCAGTGACTTGGCAGTAGCAGTTTGTGAGTGATGCACCCCAGAACCAGAGGGAGGGGTCCTGATTCCTCATGGGGCCACACGATTCCACCTTTAGCTGTGGATTATGTTGTTGGGGCATTGTTGGCTGGGAATCTGTTTTATTGCTAAGCTGCAGTGACTACAGAACTCCTTTGAGCCACAGTGCCACCCCAGGTGCTGCCAGCTGGGGAGGGACCATGGGGAGATTGGCTCCAGGGCATGTCCGGCCCTTCTCTCTCAGTCCTGCACCACCTGACACCTTCTAATTAATTTTCTTTCAATGTGCATGAATCCATGCATTGGGCCACTAGTTGCATTATAATTTATAAGGTGTTTCTGTGAATTGTATTGCATCTGATCCTGTCTACCTCAAAATCCTGGGGACATCTTGCAGATGAGGGAGATATTGACTCAGAGATGTGGTGGTCATCTACGAAGTGGAGATCATAACCTGGACTCCAGGCTTCAGACTCCATGCCCCATCCAGTGGGCTCCACAGCACCCTCCCATATAGAAACTGAGAGGTTTGAGACACAGAAGCAAGACACAGAGTCCAGGCGATTAAAAAGGGGGAGGTTTTAATCTTGCACTCCCTGGCGAAACTCGCTGGCCCGAGGGTGGGCCAGGGAAGTTCTGGCCAAAAAAAGCAGCATAGGTACACAGCTGTTTAGTGAGGGGAGGGTGGAGGGCATGAGAGGTGTGGAATTCCTGCCTAGGGCTAGGGGTCTAGGAAGGCGCCAGTTATCTTTATCACCATCTTCCTTGCAGATGCTTGCATGGGCTCTGGGCTTCCCCCCTGCCTAGACCTAACAGAAACTTCTGGTCTTAAAGGAGAAAAGGGAGACCTTTAAACCATCTCCTCTTCCAGCTTCACTCTAGTCCAGAGCACCTTAGCTCACACGGACCCAGTTCAATCTGATCAAGCCCTTATCATTATGTAGGGTTTTAGACTTTTCTCATCTCATGTCACTTTTAGTTTTTCATCCTCTAGGAAAGATAGGTTTCCTTTAGTTTGGAAGAGAAATAAATGTAGGAAGAATGGGAAATGGGATCTGTTTGTTTCTGATACCTTCTCTCCAGCTCTCTCTGCCACACCTCTCCAGCATCTGTTGTTCCCATGCCCTCTCCAGCACCACCCCCAAGACTGAGCACAGTGCTAGGTTCCTTGGCACTAGCCTGAGCGAATTCCAGCCACAGAAGGGGCTGGAGCATGACCTTCTACTTTCATACACATTTCCCGACAGCTCTTCATGAGCAGTCCAGCCAGGCCTGCAGATAGGGGCCCATTCAGTTCTACTTTTTCTTATGCAGAGACTAATGGAAAAGAACTTCATCCCTGTGATCATCATGATTGAGAAGTCTTGTCATTGAAAACCTCGAAAGAAACTTCTGGATAGAAATGATACATTCACTGGGAAAGAGGAATGGGCAAAAGGGAAAGAAGAAATGGGGGAGGGGGGAGAGAGAAGGAAAGGAACAGGTACAGAAAGCAGGGGAGGGTGGGATTGCCCAGGGAAATAATTGAGTGGAAACCCACAGGGCTGGGAACTTCCTCTATGACCACTTTTCCGAGTGGTAGGGATTTCCTCATGCCCAAGCTAAATAACCCCTGAGTTGGACTGTGGGGAAGAATTTGATTTGCCTTTGACCCTATTGCACATCTCCAAAATGCAATGGCCTCCACAGCTACCCATTTATACTTCCAGGGCCATATATAAAGACAGTGTCCCCTCCAATGTCAGGGCTATAATAATTGGCTTCTTTCTTAGAGGGGGAATACTCAGGAGATTCTAGAATCCACAGAAAATTTTCCTCTGATGCATATAGTTATTGAGCAAAAATTTCAGTATAAAAGAAGCATGCATGTTTTCTAAAAATTGGGCTGAACAAGAAAGATAAATTGTTCTGTTGAAAGACTCAGCCAAAGGCTGCCCAAGTCAAGAACATCTGTGCTCCGTCCACAGATGCTTCTACAGTTTGCAAAACAATACCAGTATACTTCGGTGTCATTACTGTCATGGTGGCCACCTAATTATTGGTAATAAACCCATGGTGCCACTGAGATGGTGCCCACTTTACAATGTTTCTCTCAATCATGAGATTCAAAGTCTGAGCAGATATATCTAATTCAAAAAACCTGGGTTCAGCCCTGCTTGTGTGGCTCAGTGGTTGAGTATTGGCCTATGAACCCGGAGGTCATTGTTCAATTCTTGGTTAGGGCCCATGCCCAAGTTGCAGGCCCAATCCCTGGTAGGCTCCAGGCCCAATGTCATAGTTGCTCAATGATTCCCTCATCATTGATGTTTCTCTCTCTCTCCCCTCTTCGTCTCTGAAATCAATAAAATATATACTTAAGAGGAAAAAGAACCTGAGTCCACATTCATACCCAGGTTTCCAGGGAGGCTGAGAGTACCTGGCATTTTTACTTTCTGTTGTGAGAGGAAGGCTTTGTTTTGTAATGTAAGTAAGGAATTCCCCAAACAGAGAGATGCTTAGGTCTAGATGCTAACAGGCTAAGAGGAAGAAAAGAAAAAAGGAAAAAAAAAAAAAAAAAGGAAAAAAAAAAAAGGTCCATTACCATCAAGGAATGAAGAAAATGTATGGTGCACAATGCACATTTGGCCAACTCTTGCAGCAAGTTGCCCTTGCTCTTGAGGTTTCTCCATCACTTATTTCTGGGAGTCCTGAAGCATTTTGTTATCTGCAATTGCCATTTGCCTCCCAATCTTCCACAGCACTTCCTGTGATGCCCATAGTTAAGGCCTCCTTTAAAATTGAGTCAGTATCCTTGCCACAGCCTCCTGGACCCACCTTTTTTCTTTTTCTGGGCCATTTTTTGAAACTCTTCCAATGAGTCACCAGATTGTTGTGGCTTCTGACATCATCCTCATGCACAGACTTGAAAGGGCCCAAAGGCCCCTGAAATAGTTATCTTGAACAAGCAGGATTTGTACCGTACAATTAGAAAGCAACATTATCATTTTCTCCCATTAAACTTTTAAGAAGACTATTGGATGGATTATTGCATTCCCACTTTGCATAAAAACCTCATTTAGGACCCAAGAATTTTCTAATCACTCTTAAATAATAAAAGTAGACATTCCTTTACTCATATTTAATCAAGTATGAGTTCAGAGTAATAATGAAAACTCTTAAGCTTTATCCTAAATTAAAGCTCTTTCTTCCCAACTCAGACCTTTTTCAGTCTGTGTGAACAGGAGGAGATGGTGTCTGTTACTTGCAACTTAAAATCTTGATGGATACAGTCATTTGCTCATTTGTTAATACATTCACACATTCATATGGTTGCATTTACTGAGTGACCATTTTATGCCAGGTGCCCTACTAGGCATTAAGGATCCTAATATATTTCCTCCCCTAGCATCTCTGCTCCCATCCCCCTCATAGTCTACCTAAGGAGTAAGGAAGCTTTGTTGTTTTTGTGGTTTTGTTTTGTTTTTCTACCATAGGCATAATCTCTGGTTTTCTCTGGCCATAGTAGCTGTTTCCCTTGTTGGTGTCTTAGTGAGTTTTGTGACTTTTCCCCTGCTGATCTTCCTTCAGCTAGCCCCGTGCTCGGCAAACTGCGGCTCTCTAGCCACATGCGGCTCTTGGGCCCCTTGAGTGTGGCTCTTCCACAAAATACCACCGCCTGGGTGAGTCTATTTATAAGAAGTTTAAGTTTAAAAAATTTGGTTCTCAAAAGAAATTTCAATCGTTGTACTGTTGATATTTGGCTCTGTCGACTAATGAGTTTGCCGACCACTGAGCTAGCCACTTGTGATCTACCGCCAATGGCATCTCACCTTCTTCTGCTGAGATCTATTTGATGAAGCTTACATGGAAGGATCCCCTTAGACATCCTAGATAGGTTTCCTTCCGTAGATACCCATCTCTTCTGTAGACATCTTGTGATGCTACAGAGGAGATGGGTAGCATCACAAGATTCCTTAGATCACTCTTCAGGAATGAAGGACATTCTCCCCCAAGTGCTATTGTCAAAGATCTTCCCCGTCCCCCAAGGGCAACCCAATTTCTTGGAACCTCAGTGGAAACTGAGCTAGAAAAACTCCCATTTTAGCCTTTGTTAAAGGTTGAAGACACACTGCAGGATGGGAAGGGTAGCTCTGTCCCCACTCTGTTATCATTCTTCGTTATCTAGTCTGCAGGCCCAGTGTCATCACTTTTTACTCACTGTAGCACCTTCATTTCTGTTGTGCCTCCTTCTCTCTAAGGTGGGACTGGTATGTCCGTCCTATTTGCCGTTCCTTTCACATGGGAGATATTTTAACACCCCAGAGATATCACCCCCACCCTGGAAGTCTGATAAGTCTTTTCTGTGTCCTAGCAGTGGACGTGGCTGAGACTGTAGCTTTTTCTGCTTTTTCACTCACTCACTCCACATTTCCACCCACCACCACCAAATTCTTACAACACCTATTGTTTAAATTATATGATTTTGCTCTCATTTTTTATATTATTTTAATTAAGAATCTATAAATTGACCCTAGGTGGTTTGATTCAATGGATAGAGCATCAGCTTGCAGGTCCCAGGTTTGATTCCAGTCAAGGACACATGCCTGCGTTGCAGGCTTGATCCCCAGTAAGGAGGTGAGTGGAGGGGGTACAGGTGGCAGCCAATCAATGACTTGCTCTCATCATTGATGTTTCTATCTCTCCCTCTCCCTTCTTTGAATTCAATACAAATTAAAATAAAAATAATCTGTAAATTACATATATGAATTTAAAAATAGCTTAGAAATCATTACTACATTAAAAGATGCTTATTGATTTTGGAAGCCTTAAAAAGTGAGTAAACATGTAGGCACAATCTGGGAAATGCAGTGTGTATACAACTGAATTGTTTGCTCCTGGAGAGAAGGAGGCAGCTGGCTCTCATTTCCAGCAGATGGATGCTTTCTACCCTGTTTCCCCGAAAATAAGACAGTGTCTTATATTAATTTTTTCTCTCAAAGTTGCGCTAGGTCTTATTTTCAGGGGATGTCTTATCTTTCCATGTGCTAGGTCTTATTTTAAGAGTGACTATTAAGAGTGACTCCTTCACTCTTAGTTGAATGACAGAACGATAAACAGACAAGACCTTTCATGGACCAAAATCTCATCCCCAATTTAGGAATGAATGGAAGACATTAGTCTCTATGTTGTTGATAATCCAGGTATGAGGGATGGGTGGCACTGTGGTTCTTTAAACCGGGATCCTTGCCGGGACTGGTTTGGCTCAGTGAATAGAGCGTCGGCCTGCGGACTGAAACGTCCCGGGTTCGATTCCAGTCAAGGGCATGTACCTTGGTTTCGGGCACATCCCCAGTGGGGGGTGTGCAAGAGGCAGCTGGTCGGTGTTTCTCTCTCATCGACGTTTCTAACTCTCTGTCCCTCTCAATTCCTCTGTGTAAAATCAATAAAATATATTAAAAAAACAAAAAAACAAAAACGGGATCCTAATCAGTAGGGAGGATGGGAAACAAAGCTTTACCCTTTTCTCAATAAACATCACAGAACTCTTTTTAAAAGATGACAACTTCTGGATTTGTCACAACATTTAATGGTGGCTAAAGCATATGTGTCTGTGAAATATCCCACAGCTTTGGCTTGAAGCCCAACACAGGGGGTATGGTTTCCTGCCCTGGAGGACAGTGGCAGGGAGTGTGAGCAATACATTTTGAGAAGTCACCATTTAAGAGCTGGTTTTGTTTTGGGGGAGTAACATGCAAGTGTGAGGGAAGGGGGTGACTCAATGAAAGCATTTCAATAGAGGAGGAACCATGGCCTCTGCCAGATAGGCCTTCACTCCACCTCCACTCCCTGGCCTGCATGTTCTCCCAAGCCCCAAACCAACTGAATGGCCAGACCAGGGCCAGATAGGGGATTCTGGAGACAACAAATGTTGTAGGACCAGGACTAGTGCAGGGACAGGCATGAGAGCCCTCTTTTTCACCCCAGGAGCCTTCCTTGCTTCAATGCACTGAAAGTTGTAAAACACTAAAGAAATAGCCAAGATCTCTTCTGCTGTTAGATCCAACCCACCCCAACTTGATTTCCAACCACATCCTGGGCCATCCTGTCTATATGTTAAGGGATGACCGATGCCCTCTTTCTCCACCTGCCCACTTCATCTCCATTGCTGGCTTTCTATCCAGCTTGTAAACTAAATCCTTATCTCTACTCATGCTCCCCTTAAGAGTATGCTCTATGGAGGAGAGAGGAAGCTAGAGACCAAGTCTCGTCCACTGTTAAAACAAGTGGGTATTTCCCTGCTACCATGGCCAACTCTAGTCTGGACTGTTTCCAAGCAGTCCAGACTAGAGTTGGGAGACAGGTGGAGAGATTTGCTGGGAGATTAGCAGTGGGTCCCCATTTTAAGCAGCCTGGGAGCTTTGCTTAGCGGTGCCCTCTGCTGCCCTCTATGGCTAAAACATCAATGTCTCTAGAGACAAGAAGTCCTGGGACCCAGCTTTCCCATCATCTTTTAAAATGTTTCTTCTTTAGTTCTCCTTAAGCTTTAAAAAGTAAAATGGGACACCCTAGCTACAAGCCTTAGTCTTTATACTCCCAGCTCCTTCCTGCAAAGTTGTTGAACTGGATCCTGGAAGAAATCTTAAGAGGTCATTGGGCCCCTCAGCTATGCTCTAAGCAAGGCTGGGTCCAAGACTTCTGGGAATTGTACAGGCTTTTGGTGATTCTCCTGACACTGCCAAAATCCCAGACTTCAAAGTTACTCACTGGGATTTCCACAAAATCTGTCCAAGTGTTTATCATAACTTGGGACCTTTTGCTTAGAGGGCACAATCCCAATTAGAAAGATAGGCAGGCTGGCCATGTGGAAGGAGTGATATTAATATGGCTGTTATGTTCTTCAGGGACCTTTCACCTTTCTTCTTTCTTTCTTTTTTTTTTTTTTTTCATCTCTAAAAAGCTAATTTCATAAGCGCTACCCTGCTGAAATGTCCTTTAAGGGTTGGAGGTGTGGCTTTGTGGTTGGCAAGCGCAGCCCAGGGCTCAGTGGTTTCTCCTTGCTCTGGCAGGGAATGGCTTTGGGCACCTGGAAAAGAACCTGCTTCTTCTCCCACTCCAGTCCCAAGTGAGATGAGTAAGCTTATTGCTGGTTAAGGGAGAACCTGGTCTTACAATTTGAATTCCTCATTGAGGCAAATGTGTCCATTAGGATCAGCTGGCTGAGAAGCCCCCATATGAAGTCACCCCCTTTTTAAAACCCACCAGCCCCAAGAAATGGCTCCTGAGATAAATTTGCAATTTTTGTTTGAATGCCTGGCATTTGGTTTTAAAGCTGCGCGCACAGTTCCCGCTGGTTCTAGGAAAATGAGAAAAGGTGCCTTTCCAGGTTTTTTCCATCTCTCCCTAATTCTGCTTTTCCAAAAGCTCGCGGAAGATATCCCCTTTTCTGTTACCACGTGCAAGGGAAAAGAATAGGTGTTTATTTTGTATTTTGGTGGTGACACAAAACTAGTCTCCCTAAATTCCATTTAGATTATTTTTATTGACATTTATTTCTGTATTGTAAACATACACAGCCTTAGATTTACTATCTTAACCATTTTTAAGTGTACAGTAGTTAAATATACTCACACTGTTGTGCAACAGATCTCTAGGACTTTTTTATATCTATGTACCTATTGAACACTTCTTCCCAACCCTTCGCCTGTTCCCCTTCAGCCCCTGATAACCACCTTTCTACTTTGTTTCTACGAATGGCTGCTTCAGCTACTGCAGTACAAATTGTGATGGTCAAGCTAAGGGGGAAAGGCACAGCACCGTTTCCGGTCCCAGGGAGGACCACTTCCCTGGTCCTTGCTTTCTCTGCTCAAATCTGATCTGTGAAGCCTCTGGGCCCTCTCAGAGCTTCAGAGCCTCCCTGAGCCCCTGCTGGATCCCAGTAATCTAGGCAGGGAATGGGTGTCTAGCTGAGCGCAGGGCAGGGGCTCAGGCGAGGGGTGAAGGCAGCCGTTAAAGCGCAGCTGAAATATCCCTGCGCTCTAACCACCTGCCCTTCAGAGCGTCCATCTCCCCACACCTGACACTGCAGCCTTCCATCGGACTCCCCAGACACATCAGGCAGGCCTGAGGTCTCATGATTGGAGGACATGGTGTCAACTCCTTTCCCATGATCATCCTGGGTGGGAAGCCGGACTCACTGGTCCAATCTGAGCTGGCCGGGTGGCCGGGAGTTGTGAGTAGGGTTTGACAGGCCAGATGGCTCAGAGGCCCTCTTCTCCTTTATCCCGCTCAAAGACGTATACCTCCTAGCCTAGCACAACCCCGCAAGCAAGCAAAGAAGAGGCGCAGCCGCACCACAGTTTCACTATAGTTTTCCCAGACCGGACAGAAGGAGGAGATCGGTTTCCCGGTCTCTTTTCCCAAAAGGCAAAGTCAGGGCGTTCTGCCCCGGGGGGTGCGGTGGGGGTGGGAAAAGCGCAGCGCCCGGGCCCCCAGCGCGGCAGCTAGAGCCCCTGGAATTATCCCCACCTGGGCCTAGGGTAAGGTGACCAGACGTCCCGCTTTTTAACAGTTTGTCCCGCATCCCGCGTCGTTTTAAAAAGAAGTCCCGATTTTTTAAAACGCCGCGGGACAAATTGTTAAAAACCCGGACGTCTGGTCACCTTAGCCTAGGGTCTGTGCAGCGGGGCGGGGGACTGCCGACGGGCTCTGCCAAACGCACCCTCGCGCGGTGCCCTCTCCAGGCGCTCGCGTCCTGCCCTCGTCCCAAGGGCACGGCGGCGGGAGCGGGAGGACACCCGCGCAGAGGCGCGCTCCCGGAGACCGACCTGTTGCGGTCGCTTTGGCCCACGTATACACACCCTGCCCCTAAATGGCGCGGAGTCCCACCTTGCTACCTGCCAACCTCATAAACAACCACCGCAGCTGCGGGGGGAGGAGGCGGGGCGGGCGGGCCGCGGCGGAGCGGGCGCTGGGACGGGGAGGGTTGGGGGGGGCGGGGAGGGGTGGGGGACGAGGAGGGGTGGGGGGGCGGGGAGGGGTGAGGGGGCCGGCCGTGGCCCCGGACGGCGGCGCCCTGCCATTGGCCCGGACCAGTGGGCTGCCCGGCTCCGCGGGCGGGGCCTGCCCGGGCGCCCGCCCCGCCCCGCCCCCCGTGCCCGCCCGCCCCCCGCGCCTCCCCCGCGCGCGCCGCCGGAGTTTTTAAAGTGGGCAGGCGGCCCGGGGAGCCAGACCTCCGGGAGCGGCCCGCCGCACTGCTCCGGCGCCCGCTGCGCCCCGCCCCGCGCCCCGAGCCGGCCGTACAATCCTCGGCAGTGTCCTGAGACTGTATGGTCCTCTCGGCCTGCGCCCCGGACTCTCCGAACTTGTGGCCGTCGGGGCGACGTCTCTTCTTAGGAAAAGGGACGCCTCCTCGGAAAGAGGGAACGTCCGTGCCCTCCTCGCTGCCCTCTTTTTTTTGGCGTTTGACAGCCTCCTCCCACTCCTGGCCCTGACCCCGCCTCCCGGGGCAGGTTCCTCCCTGTCACCTTTCTCCACTCCCGGTCCCCGCACCTCGCCAGCCAGCCGCCCGCAAACGTCCACCTGGCTGCGTGCGGCTCCCGGGCCTGCGAGCGCCTAGGACCTTTCCACCCGCCGGTCTCTGCGAAGGCAGCGGCGGCTGCAGCTCCCACCGCGCTCGGCCGCGTCTGCACGGGCCACGGCGACAATGACAGCTGACAAGGAGAAGAAAAGGTAAGCGGGCGCCAGGCCGGCCCGCGAGCTCGTCCGAATGGGGTGGCGCGCTCCGGGGCGCCGGCGCGGCGGGGGGCAGCTGGGGGAGCCTCGCAGAGAGAGATCTTTGAGGCCAGAGGATAGATTTGGAAGTTTTTTTGGGGGGGAAGAGGGGAGCAGGTGCTCCGTCTGGGGACACGGAGCTGCAGCCTCACAGTGGAGGGTTCTGTGGCCGAAGGAATCGGGCATCCGAGAGCGCACGGAGGCGGCCCTGCGGGGTCGGAGCCGCTCCTCGCGCGGTAACTCCCCGCCGCTGCGCCCAGCTCCCGCGCCAGCAGGTGGAAATGGTTTTCTAGGTTTTGATTTAACTCAGGTCAACCTTCCCCTCTTCGCATGCCGGGCAGTATATCCACGTCGGATCCTTTGGGTCCTTCTAAACGAGTCGCTATGTCCTCTCTGCGCCCCAAACTGGCGAGGGGGTCGGGGTCCGAGCGCGGGAGCAGCCAAGGGCCCCCACGCCGGGCCTCCAGATCCCACCGAAGCTTGGAGAAACTCCCTTCCCGATATCCTCCATATCCTCCCGCTTCTTGACTCCGTGGAGAGGCGGGCAGTGAACCCGGCTCCCTCGCCGCCGCCGGGGCAGGTGTCTCGGTGCGCGGCGAGGTGAAGGCTGCACCGGGAGCTCCCGGCTGGTCCCAGGGTTTCTCTGCGGAGGACAGAGAAGGGCAGCCGCGATCGGTGTGCTGCCGGCCCTCACAGGCCTCTGGGCACTGGGTGAGAGGCCACTCCGGCCAGGCCAACTCTCACTGCCCTCCTGCCCCCTCCCGGCCGCTCCCCGCCCAGCCCGTTCCCAGCGAGGCTCAGCGCGCAGCGCGCGGGCCCGCACCGGCCCGGGTACCGCTTTGCGTCCCTAACCGCGCGCCGCTGGCTGCCCGACCCTCACTTCTGTCTCCGCTGGTGCTGCCCGGGCGGCTGGAACTGTCGGCCCCGCGCTTGGAGGCGGAGGCTTGGCATACAGAGCTGGGGTTGGGGGAGCGGAATGGAGTGCACCACCTGTTGAAGGGTCTGAGCCTGGGAGAAGGGCTGCTGGGTGGGGATGCGGGGCGCAGCGACAAAGGGAGGGGGTGACTGGCCTCGAGCTGGGGGCCCACAGGGCTCAGCGCCTGTGTTGATTTGCGCCTGTTCTGGCTTCCACTTGAAGATCAGAGCCAAAAACCGTGTGGAAAGCTGCGGTTCCCACTCGGCGCAGCGATAAGGATTTGATAAAAAGGGAGCGAAATGTGCCTGTTCTGGACTGGCGCCCTGACCCTTCGCTCCCGCTCCCGGATCGCTGGAGGCAGGGGACTGAGCCCAGCTCCCTCTTCCAGACCGCAGCTCCCCCTCCCACATCTCTGTGGCGCCCCCGGGCCGCCTGGGATGGAAGAGGGAGCTTTGGCCCAGCCACTCCGAGACCCCAGACCAAGCAGTGAGGCAGGGAGGAGAGTTTAAGATTCCAGGACATTTTGTAAAACCAATGTATCCTAATTCAAAATACCAATAATAATGACTGAACATTCAGAAAGCAAAATTATAGTCAGTTCCCATGGGTACACTCTCCAGGCCCCAGAGCAGCAGAAGGAGCTTATTGGACATTTACAACTGTGATGCCTCTTGGTGAATGCCAGGATCCGACTGGTTCTCTCTCAGAAGGTGATCTTGACAGATATCCAAGGTGTCAACTTCCCCCATGTGGCTCAGCATGGGTTCTGTGCATTAATTGTGGCAAGAAACTTGGGTAAATTATTTCAACACAGCTGGCCGGAGTGCTTCCTTCATTAAAGATAGAGGCAACCATAAGTGGGGTAGTCAGACTGAATTATTCATGAAAACCACTGCCAGGATTGCCTTGCCCTTTGTGACCTCCCTTGATTTTTGTGTCACAGACTGGCAGGGCAAAGGGCATGCGCCTCACCACCCAGAGTACCTTGAAGGGCTGTCTAATTCTTGTTAGGATTATTGTGTAGAGACATATTTACTTTTCATGGCTGGCTCAGTTGGCTGGTGCAGGCTCCTTGCAGGACAAAGGTGTAATTAAAATATGTGAAAACCGATACACTGAAAGTTAGTGTAACATGTAAGTGGCTCTCCAAGTGCAGCCTGCAGATGCCACGAGGGCTCTCACATGATGATTCTGCACATGAATTCTCAGCAGTTTTGATTCTTATGGTTCAGCAGAGCCATTTCTCCCCCCAAATTCAAGATGCACAGATACTTGCAATGTCCCTTCTAACAGCCCTTCAAGAGGGGGAAGGATCATGTTGTTCCAAAATGTTCATGTGTTGATAGGTACGTTAATGTTTAATAATAAAGAGTTTGCTTTCTAAGAGTTTGGCTGGCCAGCTGGCCTTGATGGAAGGTATCAAAGTGCACTCTTTGGGTGATAGCGGCATTCCCGTTGATATCAGAGATGGTCGGTTGAAGCTAGGTAAGGGTGCTGGCCTCACCTCTCTGCACTGAGACGTCAGGAGTGAAATGGAGGCCTCATTAATCAAGGCTCCTGATTCCACGAAGAGCTGGCAAGCGTCTAGGTGACTAACGTTCCGATAAGACAATTTCTGAATAATCCCTTCCCTGGGAGGGAAAAGAGTCTGGAGGTTTTTAGGCGCCTAGAAATTGGAAAGTGGTTCCAGTGAATGTAAATGAGGTCCTTGGAGAGTCAGGGATCAAAGTCCACCCCCAAAGCCAGACCCAGCTCAGAACACCTTCTCCAAGGAATGCTTAGAGCACTTAGTGGTAGAAGGCATCAGAGACATCGTGATCAGAAGTTTTCAAACTATCTCCTCCTCTCCCTGCCAGCTGGACATAGTTGTTCCTCTGTTAAAATAAAACCCAAGTCCAGTTTTTTTTTTTTTCCCCCAGTTTTTTCCATATACTGAAGGCAGAAATATTGGAGGGTAGGTTTTTCTCAATTTACATGTATTTTCTATAAATATCCCTTCAACATTTGACCTGTCTCTGTTGCATTGTCAGAATTCAGGGATAAAGAATGGATGCAGGTTAGGGCATTTTAACATTTAATTTGTACAGCTCTCATGAAGTTCAAAAGAATGCTGTGGCTAACAGGTTTTTTCAGTGTCACTAATGGAGCTTAGAATTATTTTATCAGGACTGTGGAAATCAGAGAGCCGTGGTTTGCTGCTCTGTTGACTAATGTGTTTGCAGACCACTGGGATAGGGGCTTAATCAGAAGGAACAACAACAGCTTGTAATTATTGGAATAAAGAGTCTAGGTCAGTGGTCGGCAAACTCATTAGTCAACAGATCAGCAAACCGCTGCTCGCAAGCAGCATGTGGCTCAAGAGCCGCAGTTTGCTGACCACTGATCTAGTCAAATGTTTTCCTTTCTGGATAGGACACGGAGGCCCGGAGAGATTAAGTGACCTCCAGTCACAAGGAAAATTAGCTCTGGTAAGAATTAGAACCCTGGTTTATTACTTTCAACTAAGTATGTATTTTCCAATTGTTGGCAAAATAGTACCTCCAGTGCTAAAGTGCTTCTAGACCAAGCATGTTACACTCCCATGCGTCGTTTATTTAGCCCGTGTTAGCCTTTGAGTTTGACATACTTGCACAGTTCCAGAGGATTGCAGTGCCCATGCTTCCCAAACGCTGAGCCTTAGACAGTGGAGACTTGCTTTACTAGATTATAAAAGACTTCAGGCTGCACCAGGAGGGATTCTGTTTGTTTTTTGGTGGGAAAAAGGGTGTGGTGAGGTGGGGGGAGTAAAGTTGGTGTTGGTCCCAGTGTCTGTAAATTCTGGAAAGTATGAATTCATTGCTTTAGTGCTCTCCTTGTATTTCACTAGAAAAAACTTTATATGTGGAGCTCCTTAAACAAACCAGTGAAAGGGCTCCTCCACATCAGAGCAGATTGCTCTGTGAAATGGAGAACTTCCTGTCAGAGGAGACATCCCAGCAGCTATTAGATTGATTCCTATATTGAGTTAGGTGGCATTTTCACTAGGAGTGAAAACCATAAGACTAAAACTGTTTAATTCACTTTGAATGTAAATCAGTCAATAGCTCATCCTCTCTGTCTCTTTGACTCTGTCCTGTCTCTGTCTCTGTCTCTCTCTCAGGTGTGTGTGTGTGTGTGTGTGTGTGTGTGTGTGTGTGTGTATATGTAAATGTATGTATGTGTAGGGTGATCCTAACTTTCTAGGAATCTATTGTATAAAATGTTTACACATAGAAGGGACCAATCAGATAATTTTAGTGCTCTAGGACTTTTTAGCCCAATACATTTGAAAATATTTTCTGTCATTAATTATCTCAAGATTTAGGCTTTTCTACTTCTCAGAAAATCTATCTGGTAATATTCAATGTTCTTTTTTTATATTTTTCCCAGTTCTGTCCCATACCAACTTTTCATTTTAGCCTAATAAATCTTCCCTGTTGCTCTTAGTATTGACCATCACTGCTAGTGCGTAACAGGTCGGGTTTTTCCAATCATGTCAAGCTAGCCAAGTTTGCTCACTGGGCCCCTAGTACCCTCCCCTGCCTGTTCTCATGATGAAAACCAGCTCTGCCGTTCACACCATGATATAAATCAATAACAAAACAGACACGTATTAAACGCCTACTCTTACTCTGCATAAAAAGATCGGAGAGGAGACTGAGAAATAGGGGACGTGGTCCTTGTTTTCAAATCACTTAGTTTGGTCAGGGATGGGGAGAAAGACATACCAGGAAGTTTAAGTAAAACTATAGGTAGCTGGCAGCTTACAAGTAACTTCTGTTAGGATCAAATATTTTGAAGCTAAAGATAAGCTCTCAGTAGCATTTCAGGCCGTTGTAACCATCCACACAAGCATAAACTATGATTAAAAAGTATTGTGTGTGTTTGTGGGTGGGAGGGTTGGTTCATAGTTTTCCCTGGAATCAGCAGGGTCAGTGCTGACCACCAGCATAAAGACTGGCTCTGAGGGCAGGTCAGATCTGGGCAGTCAGTGTCAGGGATAATGAGAATAAGGAAAAAGGGGGAGGGTTCAAGAGTATTCCTTGTCATGTACTTCAACACCACGGTCAGAGAGGCTCCCAATGATGAATGTTTGCTGTTCTCTACACACTTGCTGTGGGCACGGAGGGAATCATCCAATAGGGATGGATCCAGGAATGAGGGCTCGAGGTTCTGGTCCCACTGTGGAGGCAGCCATGACGCCAGGGAGGCCAAGGAAGAGGGAGCTTCTTGAGTTGGACTTTATAAATGGGCTTCAGAGGACGGTCTGTGAGCCTTTGAAATTCCATGCAAGGTATTATGTGTATAAGCGTGTTTTGTATTTTTCCCCCACTCTGAGCGAAGTCTGTTCAGCTCTCAATAGCCTTTCAAAGGCTCTATGATCTGGGAAAGGCAAGCCCTGGCTCTTAGACTCGGTGACTGCCTTACATTTCAGTGTCTTTCTGTTTGGGTCCCAAACACTTCTGATGTTTCCCTGCCAGTGTCTCTCAGTGTCTTCGAGATGGAAGTGAGGGTTGGTGTGTGCATCTAGTACGGGTGCTGGGTGCAACTTCACCTTACCTGTACCCCACGTCTGCCCTCAGCCATGGGAGAAAGGAGAGCTGAGGGCCCTACACAGTTTCTGGGAGGTCATTTTATGTGCTAGGAATGCATGTGTGTGTCCTAGGGGAAAATCATATATGTGATAGATGAAACAAAAACAAAAACAAAAAAACCCGAACACTTAGTCTTATTTGTGTTGGCACTGTCCTTAGAACTTATATGGATTAACTTTTTTTTTTTTTTAAATATATTTTATTGATTTTTATACAGAGAGGAAGGGAGAGAGATAGAGAGTTAGAAACATCGATGAGAGAGAGTCATCGATCAGCTGCCTCTTGCACACCCCCTACTGGGGATATGCCCGCAACCAAGGCACATGCCCCTGACCGGAATCGAACCCGGGACCCTTCAGTCCCCAAGCCGACGCTCTATCCATTGAGCCAAACCGGTCCCGGCTGGATTAACTTTTAATCCTAATAACAACTTTGTGAGATAAGCCCTGTTATTATCCCCATTTTACTGAAGGAAAAACTGAAATATAGCAAAAAAAAAAAAAAAATGAGAACTCATGAACATGGACAGCAGTGTGGTGATTGTGGAGGGAGGGGGAAAGAAGAGGTAGAAGAGGGTATAGAGGGGCTAAATGGAGATGGAAAAAATTAAACTAAATTTGAGACAAAATACATAAAAGAAAAAAAGAAAGGAGAATTGCCAAAGGTGAAATAGGTAATATGGGCTGAGCTAGGATTTGAACAGGGCAAAATGTTTCCAGAGTCTATACTCGGGACCAATGATGTAAGCCGCCTCACCTCCTTTAAGATATCTATAGAGTATTTATTACCATTCCTGACTCGTGGTAAGTACTCCATAAATGATAACTGCTTTTGTTGTTGGATTTATAGTTATTATAGTTACTTTCCCTTTCATGACTCATCACTTATATTGAACCTTACACTCAGACAGGGATTGAGGATCTGAAGGGTGGAATTGGCAGTCCTGAAAATTTTGTGGGTTTTATTTTTCGTGGGTTTTACTCAACTCTGGCAGGAGGCAGTTCCTTCTTGCCCTTAAGAAGTTCAAAGCTTTCCACCTTCCGCCCTTAGCTGGTGGCAAGACTTCAATAATTACTTTAGCCTTCGGACTCCATTGTGCAAAAGAACCTGTTAGAAGTCTTCCTCTGTGGCTTCTGAAGAACCATCTCCAAATCAAGATGCACAAGACTTCCTCTGGCTCTTTTGATCTTTTGAAACTGCAAGCACAGGAAGGAAAGAATGGATAGGGGAATAAAGAATAGCTTTGGTTGTTGCAATAATAACGTTGCATTTTTATAGAGCCCTTTCTCTCATGAGCCCCGAGCTTTCACAGCCATCACCCCATTGGCTCTGCACTGTGAACCCAGAAGTCATCGTGAGTGTTCGCAGAGCTGTAAAACAATTGCACCGACACATACAGCACCAAGAGAAGCAAGGCATGGTCGCACAGCACCATAGGTGTGGTAGTCATGCATGGGTGCCTGCCACTCACGGCTCTGTGATTTTCAAGTGGAGGTTGGGATAATGTGGTGCCAGTTGTCTGGTCCTGCAATTGGAAGTCAGACAACTGATCTGCAAGCACGAAGTCAAGAAGCTTGGAGAGGCCCTTGAAGATCTCTGGAGCTGAGGAAACAGGTGTGGAATGGACCGGGATGTTATCTACTCCTAAGTGGCCTTGTTGTTTTGTCTGATTCCTCCAGAAATACTGGTTTGCTTCACTGCCTTAGGCTGTTGCTAGAGGCCACTTGTACATCAGCAAAATTCTTATTATATGGCATGAGCACCAGAAACATCACGTGTTCCCAGGAGGCACTCCCCCTCCCCACCCCTTAACCTTAAATGGAAAAAGTCTTCTGTTTTAAAGTTACAAGTAACTTCTGTGTAAGATAATGACTCTGGGAAACGGTTCCTTTCCTCAAGTGGAAAGATATTTCAGAAAGGGTAGTTTCTCAGTAAGGAAAAT
Source organism: Pipistrellus hanaki (assembly GCF_964339955.1). Taxonomy (NCBI): domain Eukaryota; kingdom Metazoa; phylum Chordata; class Mammalia; order Chiroptera; family Vespertilionidae; genus Pipistrellus; species Pipistrellus hanaki. Next base: position 21,779,045 of record NC_140514.1, read on the forward strand.
GATCCCACTAAAAATATATATATTTATTTGCCATTCACCCACTTGCCATTTTCCTAATTCTATAAAGCCATGAAAGTAGATTGATATAACTCTCTTCTTATAATCCTCCAGTGCACCTCCTTTCCCGGGCACCCTCCAATAAAAAACAAACAAAAAAAACCCTAAGAGGTTAGTGCTAGGAATCCTAACAGATCAGGGATTGTACTGCTTGAGGCTGTGTGAGAACACACAGGAGGGGAAAATGACTCTGTAGGCTTCACTCATGATTGTGACGCTGGAGGCTAACCCCCACTGCCCACATTGCGGGGGGGGGGGGGGGAGGAGCAGACAGCCAATAGTGGGATTTTTTTTAGCAATTAATCAACTCTATCATGTCTTTAGTTGACTCTTTTGGAATCATGTCAGTCTGAAGTGCCCTGCTCACCTGTGACCCTGTGGGGTGGGTGGTTTGCTATGAGTAAAAGGACATGGGCTCGATTTAAGACAGTTCAGAAACACTTTATAAATCCTTTAACATATATCAGTGACAGTACAGGATTCTTTTTCGGTAGTAATCATTCAGTCACTGTGCTATATGCTTAGCCAGATGGTGTTCTCTCTGTGTCTCTTATGTTTATACTAACAGATAGGCATATTTTACTCTTGATAAAGTAATTTTCATATCGCCACCACTTTGCATAAGATTTGTCTGGACTGCCTCTGGGTAAGGGTCAGAGAGTGAAGGAAAGACATCACGTTTGCCTAGTATTTGGGAAGTTGAGCTGCTGAAAGAAGCCACACCATCTGCAATGAGGTGTAGTATTGGCCCCTGGTGTCCCAGGTGAGGCTAAGCCCCCATGGAGCACCCTGGGCTCCTGGGACAAGGCAATGAAGAGGCGGGAGCACAAAGGGGATGACTCGAATTTCAATGCTAACTATTCTCATTACTAATGAGTAATTACAGCAAATATTTACAGGCCTCCTTCCTACCTCTACGACTTCCTGTTGCTGAAGCACTTTGGAGTATTGAGAAAGACTGTGCTGGAAAAATGCGTCACACACAGTTACAGAGAGAGTGGCTCTCAGCACACGCACAAAATAGGTTGCCTGGCTCTGTTTATGAATTTTATGTGCAAACGACAAAAAAAAAGTTATGCTTGGGATACACGATGTCTCGTGATATTTTTAGAGAGTATTCCAGAAATAATCAGGACTGTGCAAGCTAGTAAAGTAAATTTTTGAATTGAAGCACGAGCCATTCGATGAACACTCTTTTATGAACACATTTTTTTTCTGAATGAAAACAGTCTTGCTTAATGGTATCAAATAAGGCGTCTATAATAAGCTACGTAGGGGGAATCGGGGAGGTGGAAGAGTAGCACTTACAGAGATTCTAGAATTAATGTTGATAATGCTCATTTCCTTTGCATTTGGCTTGAAAAGCACTTCAGTCAAATTGCTGTCTTCAGTGTCTGCAAACCACTGGACCCTTGTATCTCTCCCCTGTGTTTCCAAGAGTTGTCCGGTGCTATTTTAGAATGGCAGCATTCACTCCAGCACTGGCTGAGGCTGATGATGCTAATTTTGGTGCCCAGGGTAAAGGGAGAGAGAAGGCATCGGCAGTGCCAAAAGGACTTTCTGGTGCCTGGGCTGGGAGCAGTGTGGTGTTACCGGACACACCACATTTCACCTTTAGAACCTTTATTTGTGTGCTTGCACAACAGATGTTTACCCAGATATTAAGATAAGAAAAGTATGAAGGTCACATTTCACTGGTGACCAGAGAGGCTTCTATAAATGTAACTATATCACTGTGTGGCAGGAGCCTGTCTTTTATTCTATACCAGTTGCTTAGGGGCATTAATGGTGAGAGGGGCGTGGGAGCCAGCTGGGGTCCTTCCCAGTTTTGGGCTTTCTTGCCTTCATTCTAGATTCCCTGGCATGCCCTTTCCATTTGGTGAGGCCCATTGGGGTGGTCAGGAAGTGAGGGGGAAATCCGAGAGTACTCGGTGGCCTCCCCGGGCACTGGAGTTTTCTGGTGCTCTGTGGACTTTAGTGTCCCCTGCATTTCCCTGCTGTCTGACCAACCAGGCAGCATTCAGGCTGCTAAGATAGCTCTCCTGGCCCCTCAGTGAGGTGTGTATGGTGCCGAGGCTGCCCTGTTTTAGGCCTATTAGGGTTGTCATGTCCTCAGAGCACTGAGTCTTCAGAGTGGCAAAGGGGTGTCTTTTATGGATTTGAGTGTTTCTCTTAAAGATCTTCAAGGATTAGCTAGACACACTCAGACCCTGGATGAAGACATGGATCCTTGGTCCAGTTTTCTACCCAAGGGCAGTCTACAAGGCAGTGGGAATCCACCTCACTGACAGTAAGGAACCCCCTTCCTCCCCTCCAGCTCTCACCCCATTCACCATCATCCAACGTGCCTCCTGAGCTCCAAATAGGCAGACCTCCTTTCTCTGCCTCAAAGGCCTGTCTGCCCTCTCTCACAGGACTCGTTTCCACCTCTGTTCTTTCACCCTAGTCCCTCCATCCTGGAGGTTCCTTTCCTTAATTTCTACTCAAATATCTCACACTTCCCTAGTGTGAGCCCAAGTCCCCTAGTTCCTGCAAACCCTTCGGTTGTAATTCCCACGCTGGCCCCTCCCCCTCCACTTGTTTCTAACACTTGGTTATGTTTGCCAAACAGCCTGCCCGATTATGTTTCCTTGTTATCTAATGACATTTTATGTGCTCTTGTCTTTCCAACAACATCGCATGTTGCTCAAGGGCAAGGATGTCTAATTTCCTGATGTGTCCTATAATACCTTGCATATTTTGAATCCCTAAAATTCTAATTAAAAAAAAATGTATAGAATTGTTTCGTTGTTGTCCCTTGGGCTTTTGGAAACCCTGCCTCTTGGGCTCTGCTGTTTTCATTCATGTAGATTTGAGTTCTTTACTCATTTTGCTTTAAAAAGAAAGAAGGAGGAAAAGAAAAGTGCAGGGGGACCACAGGCAGGTGTTGGTAAATGATTTTACATCAAAGGCAAACATCAGGCTAGTATTATGCCGATGCTTCACTTCAAAAATGCCCAGTATACCTAGGCAAGAAACAGCCCAGCAAAGCACTACAGCTTATTCTCAAAAATTAAAAAAGCCAGGCAGGACAGTGTGCACGGGAGAGTCCCAGCTCTCTGTAAGAAGTCCTCTTCCCAGGGGAGCCCTCCCTGATTAGCAGCACTGGTTACCCTTTATTTATATGGTCTTCAGTTGTCTTTTATTATTTGTATGATGCTTTTGCAACTTTTGTTGTTGTTATTGAGTGTGTGTGTATGTGTAGTATCTGTCCCTGATTACCAAGGGGCCTAGTTACTTTTTTCTGTTTCTTCTTTCCAGAGAGGCCTACATTGAGGTGCCCAGTAACTGCATGCAGACTCAGTAGTTCTATGTCAGAAACATTGGGAACTCAGTGCAGAGGATTAGAGGCACAGGTGGAAACCTTTGCTCAGATCACCTTACCCGGCCTCCTTGGTCACCCAGCATGCATGTAGTGAGTTTGTGGGGAAGCAGGCATCATCACTGTGTGTAAACGTTTGTAGACTACCTACCAAATTCAGGCGCCATGCCATGCAGTGAGGTTATAAAGAGGCATTAGATGGACCCCCTGCCTTCAGGAGGCTTATAGTCTAGTTGGAGGGTCAACAAGTTCATAAGATCCTTTTCTTAAAACATTGCAAGATGGTTTTGCTAACAGCTGCTCTAGGCCCGTCTTTAAGATGTTGCTGTCTTGGTAGTCAAAGCTATCTCACATAAAACGTTAAGCAAACGGAAGACGATGGCAGTAATTAAGTGAGAGTGAATAGGGGTAAATAGATCTTCAGTATATAGATCAGCATAGATTAGAGGGAGGTGTAATGGAGGAGCATTAAGATCTAGGTCTTGAAGATTAGGTGTAATTCTGATAGGCACATGGGCTTGAGTCAACTGAGGAGGCAGAAATACACAGGGTATGCAGGCAAGGGCTGTTGAGCTGCTCCTTCCAGAGTCTAATTTTGAGCTCTATTAATGGATGAGAGATAAAGACCAGGCCTGGGCTGGTGCTGGGAAGTTTAGGGACAGTCCTCCCTGAGTCACGTTGTGATGAAATCTTTGGGCAGCCTTGGGGCCTTGGGAGCAGTGCGTGCCTCTCTTAGGAATTAGTGGAACCAGAGGGAGATATCTGATTTTCCCCTTTCTCACTCCAGATTCCAGGTTTTTGAATCTGATCACTGCAGGGAGATAGGACAATCTCTTCTACACTCCCCTGTTTGTAGGGAGGAGGCCCAATCCAAACAGACCACCTCTTTTGTTATCTTTACCAGTAACTGTCTGTTGCATGCCCTGTGTGGAGCAATACTGCCAAGCTGTTCCCTGGCCTTCTCCTTTCCTGAGATGTATCATACCGTTCCCTAAAGCCTGAGCTCTGATGTTTGGCTGGATGCTGCCAGAAGAGAAAGAAAAAGGAGCCATATTTCTGGAGTCACCTGGGTAGGGCAGCTGGGGCTTTTCCCTCTCCCAATAGGTCTAACCTTTCCCCTAGAGGTATTTAGAAGCTCTAAAGGTCATGGCTGGACACTTGCAAGCAGGGCCTTGGCCAGAGATCCTAAATCACTGGAGAAGATCCCACACCAGTAAAGGCCAAGCAAGTTACTTGAGTGTACCCTGTCCAGTGGTGCTTTGAGGGAGGCTGCAACTCCTGAATGCTTGATTTGGAATTTAATCTCATCATGACAACTGCGTGTCTCATCTCATTCTTTTTCTATCCCCACCATAATCAGTAAATAATTGTAGAATCGGGAAGCTGCTGCCCAGCCCAGGCAGAACTCCTTTACTCAGTGGCATAATTATAACCATTTAAATACTACTCTGTGCAGGATGCTGCACATTGGACCTGAATCCAAGAGGGACCTCTGGAGCCAGGTGGAAGGAGCCCTCCTCCTCCAGACTTTAGGGGACAGCCGAGCCCAGACATAGGGCTGTCTGGGGCCTTGGTCATTCCCCCGGGAGCTGCTTCAGGGTCATCCTAAGAAACCCATAGATTAGAAACTAGTGTTAACTTGAATCTAGCCAAAGCTAGACATCTGAGTCTAGCATCTACCTTCCTACAGCTGCAAACAGACCTCAGGAAGGCAAAGGAAGATGTCTTAACGAAGCTGATCTGTGACTATGCTGTTAGGGTATAAAAACCCATAAACTTACCATGTTTTGTTTTGTTTTTCTTTTCTCTTTTCCAAAATCAAGGTTCCTTTTGAAACTTTCAACTTCATTTCTGCTGAACTCCTAGAAAACTGTTTTTCCTACCTGGGTCAGAGAGGTGATGGGACCTGGGCACACTTGGGTGTGATGTGGTCACCACAGTGCTGGCTGGCGTCGGGCCTTGGGAGTCTGAGATGACTGTGAATGTTGATTCCTTCTTTTCTGAGCTATTCATTTGAGCACATTAGAAACATTCTCGATATTCAGATCAACATAGCCCTATGATCCTGGGCTACCCGTAGCTCCTTCAATGGATCCAAATGTTATGAGGGTAATGATGACAGCTTACCTCTCCTCGAGTTAGGTCTTCCGGGCCAAGGCAGAGTACATGCTTATTTTGGAAAAAGACAAACTTTCACCCACTTGAATTCCTCCAAAATTAGTGTCAGGGGCTGACCACAAGAGTTCCATATTTCTTAGCCTTTGTTTTACTAAACAGATTATAAATGCTCCTGGGGACGCCTTCTTTTGAGTCCCTGGCAAAGACTGCCTACATGTGCGGTTCAGAGGAGCTCTCAAGAGGGTCTAGGGATCTGTTTGGTAAAGCAAAAGCTAAGAAATATTGAACTCTTGTGTAACCTAGAACAGGTAATGCAACCTCTCTGCATCTTTCCCACTCCTAATTGGGGGTTAGACACACTAACTGCTTTCTAAGAGGACTATTAGGAGGTAGAAATGAGCTAGAGTTTCAATAAAACCAGGCGTTTAAAAAGTATATTACACTTTTAAAATCTTTTTGCAACCATTATATTACAAGAAAGACCTTTGAAAAGTTTAAAGTGCAGGCCATTAAGGCATCATTATTAATAAGCACAGCAATATAATCACTTGGCACATCATTACCTGTTGGAGTGATTTGTCTGCAGTTGGGAGTCTTAGGAGAATCTAAAAAGAGATGCTTGTTCCCAGGCCTTTAAGTCCCAATTCCCTCACCCCCAACCCCCTGGCTGGTTTTTTCAGGAGTGTGAGCTCTTTCCAATAGTGATTTCAGGGTATGAGCTATATTTTTCCCATACTCTGAGATTCAAGGGAACCTAACAACACCAAGAGACTGAAGAACCCTCCAGGACTCCTGAAAAATAGTCTGACCTTAGATGTGCCCCTTCCATGCCTGGCCGTTCTCCCTTACCTGTGGAGATAAAGGGTCCACTCCAACGGCTGTCCTGTATGAATGAGAATTTGCCCTTTGACTTAGCACCCCCAAATCTGTATATTGAAAGGCTGCATCCACAGTACATCTGCCCAGGTTCCATTTGTTTCTTTCATCTTATATGCAAGACATCATTCAACATGGTGGGCTCTCTACATGCCTGACCCATGGTCTTTAAAAGGTCAGACAGCTTATTGGTGGATCTATACATGAAGGGCATGCATGCCTAGAAGGCACCTTGGCCTGCAGGAGTTACTGGAAGTGGAATGAGGCTTTGGTTGTGAAGGGCCTGGCTCGGCCACATCGTGATTTGAGACTTGGCAGGTCAACTCTAGCTTCAGATCCATCATCTTTAGCACCCCAGACACCTCGTCCTTGATCTTGTCCTTCCCTCTGCCCTACCCTGCATGAGGCCAGCTGCCTTTGGCCTTAGGTCTCAGTTTGAATATAACCTCCTCAAGGAAGCCTTTCTAGACCTCCCTCCATTAATCTTCATCTCTGTTCTTTTTCTTAGTAATACTCCACAAATGCTGTAATTTATTTGTCTGCTTATTGTCTGTCACACCCCTCTAGTTTGTAAGCTCCTTGAGGTAAGCTCCTTGAGTCCAGGGACTGTGCTGAGTTGCTCAACACCAAATGTTTTGTGTCTGGGGCAGCGCTGAGCACATACAAGACGCTCCTTAAGTATAGGTCAAGTGAACTATCAGCCCAGGCTTGCAGGTCTTTGTCTTCAACTCTGTATTATCATTTCTTACCTTTCTTCAGTGTTTGTTTATGCCAAAGCTCAGGATGTAGATTAAAGCACTTATCATTCTCATCACACAGATGAAACAACTGAGGCACAAACATGGGATCCCCAAACCAGAGAGCGGTACAGCCCATGTGAAGAGATCCCCCGCCCCAGCCTCTTTCCACAGCCCGGTGCCGTCTCTCCAGGCACCTTCTTTTTCTGTCGTGGCGATGTTATTGTTTGTCTTATTTGGCAACGTGTTTACACCGGAGGAGTAGGAGCCATTGTGTGTTTGTGGCGTCTGGAAATGCACAGCAGAGTCCCAGGAGAATGCCACTGTCGGTCCTTACCACAATTAGCAATTGTCAGGCCAGGGGTAGTGACTGGGTGGGTGTCATTCCCTATGTGGCTGATTCTTCCTGTTAAAACGCCACTGCCTGCTCCTAAGAGTGGCAAAGGGAGTGGGGGTCCTAGGACCACAGCCCTGCTCTGCCTGGTACTGTCTAGCCTACCACATGGGCTTAGGCGCTTTCTGCTTGGGAAATGTCTTGATGTGTCTAGTGGAGTTCCTGTGGCCTGATGGGAAGAAAAGAGGAGTGCTAACCAGGCAGGTGTCTGCTGGGCTTCAGTTTCTCCATCATTAAAATGGGCCAATAGGTGGGAAGCAGGCAAGATAAACTCCAACATCCTTCTGGGGTTCCAGTTCCATCGTGACGTCAAGTCTCAGTGGAACCTTGTTCTGACACACTGTTTCCAGGTGCATCCTTAGGGAAGGGAGAAGGGAGGTTAAAGGTGATTGGTGAGGGTTTGGAGGAAGCCTCTCCAACTCCCCTGCAATTCCTCTTCTACAAGAGGAGGTTCTATTATGCTGGAGGGGAGCAGAGCCTTGGAAATCACTACTGAGCAGGGAAAGGGTCTGGACCCACTTCCACAGCAGCAGCCGGAGCACCCGTTAGAAGGAAGTGACAGAACGGGCACTGCCCAGTGGTTTCTACAAAACGGAACAGCTGTGTTATCAGGAGGGACAGTGCCTGGTCTTCTAATGCCAGGAAAGAAGGAGGCTGGTTGCTCAGGGGTGAGAGTACCCTTCACTAGGAGCCCTGGTTCCCACCTCCAACACGACACCACGCTGCAGCCTGTCATGGACTCATTCTCAACCTCAGTTTCCCATCTGTCAGATCGCTGCCTTGCCAATTAGTTTGGGCTTAGAAAACATAAACTGCTACAGAAGCAGGGGGTTTTGGCGCTGCCATTTGTGTATATATGCATATATATATATATATATATGTGTGTGTGTGTGTGTGTGTGTGTGTGTGTATAAGTGAACATACTGGAGTGCTCAGAGTTGAAACTAACATGAGATGATTGACACGATCTTGACACATACCCAAAGGACCGTGTCTTTTGACCTGAGGCAGAAGGGAGGAGGAGGGAGAAAGAACTGAGTCAGAAAGCCGGCGGCCTTGAGAGGAACAGGCTTGAAAATTACTGAATGGAGCTACGCTGTATTGGGGAGGCGGGGGAGCACTCCGTGGGGCAGAGGTGAGTCACAGTGCATGACTGTTGGGGAGTCACCTTGAAATTGCGCCAAAAAAGTGGAAATATTGGGACTCGGGTTTATCTGCCTTTCATCAGGTACATCAAGTTCTGGATGGCTTCCCACTGGCCGGAGACCTGAGGTGGACGGCTCTCCCCGGCCGCCTGGGAAGGCTTTCTGCTGGCTTCGGCCCCGCTGAGCAAAGTCCGCTTGTTCACTGCAGTTCACACAGACTCTTTGCCAGGCCTGCCCAGAATCCTGTCTCCTCTGACTTCCTGTGCTCTTGCATAATATTTCCTTGCTTCTTGAATGCCTGCCCCCAGTGTGGGGGCAGCTCAATGACGCTGCTGAGCGGGGAGCAGGATGTGGAGGGAGGACAGGGATGTGGGAACGTCACCCAGGGGTGCCCTGAGCCCCGTGGATGGAGAGCAGAAGAACACGGCTCCCCAAATTACTTGGCAGAAGATTTTAGCAGTAGGGTAGGGAGGGAGACTGTGCAAGTGTACACACACAGACGCCAGTCCTCATAAGTTATCTTTCCTATATAATTGTTTTTCAAGTAGCTAAGTTTTCTTCTGATTATAAAAAACACAGGAAGGCATCCAGATAAAAATAAAAATCATCAAAATTTCACCACCTAGAAGCAACACCTGTTAACACTTTGATGAACTTACTTCTTCTATATAACAAATATGAATATGTAATTACAGAATCCTATATAATAAAAGCCTAATGTGCAAATTATTGCACCAGGAGTTTGACCGCTCACTATGACATGCACTCGACACCAGGGGGTGGCGTGGAGCATGGCAGGTGTAGGAGATGCTGCACTGGCAGTGGGCAGCAGAGAAAGTGCTGTCAGCCCCTTTGGGCCCCAAAGAGAGAGGACTGTGGCAACAGGATGGTGGAGCAAGTGAGCTAGCAGCACTAGGCCAAGGCAGGTGTGAGCAGGGGGCCCAATCACCCCATAGACAGCACCAGCGGTGGCAGCAGGGAAGGTGGTAAATCATGTGATGGGATGGCACCAGGCCACAGTGGGAAGCCAGGCAGGGCTGCGGGGCTAGGAAGCTGGGGGCATGATCTGGGGCCTGATCCCCACAGACCACCCAAGGGACCTACTTGTGCATGAATTCATGCACTGGGCCTCTAGTATTATTATATGCTGTTGTGAAAATGCATTTTCTATACAGCAGTATATAAGAATTATCTCTGGCTGTCAAGGCACATAAATGTAATATAGCTGTATTAAGTTCTATGCATGAAAGTATCATAATACCACCCCTGCTCATTGACATGTCCAGGCTCAGAAAACAAGCTCTAACCAGCCTAAAGAGTACTCTCAAGCCTGAAAACAGCATCTCTTCTATTGTATATGCTGGACCAATATGTTTGTTAGTTCTGGTGTCCCAGAAATAACTACAAATTAAAAGGTCTTGTGCCCATGTAGTCCTTTCTCTAGGCTTAGAATAATTCACCTGATTACAGAGAACGGGTTGCGGCCATGAGGCTGTCAGGGCTGGGCTGGGTCTCCCAGGGTAGCCCATGTGTCTGCTTTGAGCAAGAAGCCGCTAGCTGAGAGAGCACGTTTTCCTTCAGTGGCATTGCTGTGCCTAGGACTTGAAAGCTCCATTTGAAATTTTAATTGGTGATTGTCCTCTTGAAATTTTGTGACATAATCCATACCTTTTAAGAGGTTCCCTTTCTCCTTTGCACAGTCATGTATTCACTATACTGAAAACATTAATGCATATTTAGTGTCATTCATATTTGTTACAGTTAGAAGATCTAAAAAAAAAAAAACATTTTAAAGCTGAAATAGATGCTATCAATACAATGTTTCTGTCCCATCCCTGAAAGATATATATTATAAATAAATATATATTATTAATTTATCTTTATTGTTGAAAGTATTACAGATATCCCTCCTTTTTCTCTCCTTTTCCCCCACGCCAGCCCCCTCCCCAGGCCCTCACTGCACTATGTATTTTTAAGGGTTGTGATGAGCTTTATCTCTCTGCTGATCATGGTTGGGAGTGTGGTCTAAATTTACAGTAAAATTCAACGTAAAGGTGACTCATGTTCATTTGGGAGCCAGGCGTCTATAGCATTTGCCCATTTTCTTTGAATCATTTTTAAGTTGGATTGGTCTTTTTTCTTTAATCGGGAGTTTTAATATGAGGGTGGGGCTTGTTGGAAATGGCTCCTTAGGTTTGCTTTTGTTTCCTGGAGCTGTTTCAGACCCTTCTTCTAAACCAAAATCATGATAATGCTAAGTCCGTTTAAACGCAATTATTTAAAAGTTCTCAGGCATCATTTGACACAAAAACTTGCAACAGAATTTAGCATCAATAGAATCTTAAGTATTTCCCCCATTTTATTTATCTCCAGGGAAATAACTTATTATGACAATTTACACAATGATAGCTGCTCCTTCAATTTATTCACCCAGGACTCCTTTTCCTAGAATTACTGGCCAGACTGTTATTACATGAAATTCTTCACTATACTCCTGAGGGGTTAGGAGAGGATAAGGGTTAGAGAAAGGAAATAAATCGCCGTGGCCTGTTTTACAACCTTGTAGGCATGTTGGCCTTTAGCAAGTTGATTCTACACTTGCTCCCCTTCTTGGTCATCACCTGGTTTTGGTGGGGTCTTTGCCCTGTGTGCACATTCAGGGAGTGGGGAGGGACAGCAAGACCGAATTGGCCCTCAGAATTATGAAGCAGGACTTTGTTGAAATTGATACTTCTGCACAGTGAACGTGCAGCAGCTGTTGGCATGGCAACCCCTACGTGGAAAAGCGCATGCTGCTGGCAGATGACTTTTGCAGTCCTCAGTGTTAATCTGATAAATGGCTTTTTTAGTAGTAGTGTGTGGGCTAATGGAAAGGTCGAAGCAAACCTTCATTAAGGGGAAGAAGGATGGGGATTTTGAAGTCACCGAGTGCACCCAGTGGAAAACCACAGCCAACGTGTCTCGTGGTCACATCAGATATGCTTGGAGCGTGGCAAGCAGAAGTGCTTGGGAATACTATTTGTCTTAAAAGGGTGTAGCTGCCATTATCATTTTAGATTTCAAGCCTGGAGAGGCTAGGGAGTCCTTTTTATTTAAGGCGTGAGAGTTTAGGTTTCCATTATGGTGTTTTTTCTTTGGTGGCAGTAGTGGGGTGAAGGTGGTTATTTTTTTTTTTATTGTGGAGATTATATATATATATATATATATATATATATATATATATATATATATTATAAAATTTACCTAATTTTAACCATGTTAAGTGTACAGTTTAGTAGCATTCTGCGCATTCACATTGTTACACAGCCATCACCACCATCCATCTCTAGAACTTTTTCATCCTCTTCCCAAACTGAAATGTCTACATCTATTCAACCACAACTCCCTGTAGTAGCCACCATTCTACTTTCTCTATGAACTTAACTACTCTAGATATCTCATAAAGTGGAATTGTACAACATTTGACCTTTTGTGTCTGGGTGATTTCACTTAGTCTAATGTTTCCAAGTTTGATTCATTTAGCATTGCCAGAGCTTAATTTCTTTTTTTGTTTATTTATTGTTATTGTTTTTGTTAATCCTCACCTTTTCCGTTGTTTTTTAGAGAGGGAGTGAGGGAGAGAGGGAGGGAGAGAAAGAGAAACATTGATGTGAGAGAGTCACTTCGATTGGTTGCCTCCCAACCAGGGTTGGGGTTGAACCTGAAACCTAGGTATGCAGCCTTGACCAGGAATCTAACCCAAGAGCGTTGAGTGCTCTCCCACTGAGCCACACCAGACAGAGCAGAATTTCATTCTTTTTTAAAGGCTGAGTAATATTCTATTGTATGGATAGACCACATTTTGTTTTATCTATTCTGTAAATGGACATTTGGGTTGTTTCTTCCTTTGGCTATTGTGAATAATGCTGCTAGGAGCATGGGTATTCAAATATCTGTTCTAGTCTCTGTTTTTGGTTGTTTGGGGTATAGACCTAGAAGTGGAAGTGCTGGATCACATGGTAATTCTGTGTTTAATATATTGTCGACACCAGGCAAGGCAGGGTCCTCGGCCAGGAGCCCTTACCCTTGAAAAGTTTAAAATTAAGAGGACATTAATAAGGAGAGGTTGTTTTTAAGCTGCCATAATTGTCTAATTTATACCTGCTATATTTTATTCAAAAGTGATGAGCCATTATTTGGCTCTAAAGTTCAGTGATGGATAGAAAATAGTGCTCAATACTTGTTAACAGAGATAGATATAAAGGAGGTGCCAGGGACAACTGTGCCCCCTGGATGAGGTCTTGTAACAAATGGACAGGGGGAATAAGTAAGATTGAACAGAGATGACACCTTGCATTTCTGTAGCACTTCTGAGTTTCAGAGGCATCCATTGATTTATATCTTATTTGCAGTTTCATCAAGTGAGAGACTAGTAGAAAATTAGTCGAATGGAGAGATCAAAGGAATGCTTCTTTTTTTCCCTCTAAAAAATCATGAATTGTATCAGGCATTGCCATTGTTATGTCTCTCAGACCCCTTTCCAATGGGAGTTAAAGGAAGCAAACTTTACAAAGGTCAAGGGCCTTCTAAACTATATCCTGAGTGATTAAAAGGAGCATTGTGTCATGTGTGATTCTACCATTTTCTAAAATAACCCACCACAGTCTTTTGCGAGTTTCTGTCAGCAGCCCACGTCATCACCAACAACAAATATTTAGTCTGCTTCAGTTGTGGGTACAGGGAGATGTCTAGTATCATTTGTTGTTTGCAAGCAGCTTAAAAGCAAGGGAAGGCTGAATTATGTTTATATATGTCTCAAGTGCCCACCATCCTTAGCAAGGCCTACGTGTAGTAGATTCTCAATAAATATTTATTACCTGAAAGTTCAGATCTTCTTTTAAAACACTAGGGAAAAGAAACACTGTAGTGATCATTAGCATATGTGTAAGATCTGCTTATGTGTATACATCTACCTTGTACGTCTGACATGAGATTGAGTCCGTGTCTGTTGGTATTTGTGTGTATGCACTTTTTTAAGTGTTGAGTGACTTTGCCTTTCAGATCTGAATTGGGCGCCTAATGGGCTTGAGGGAAAGATTGGAGCTGGGGCCATGTGCCAGCATTGAGAAGAGCATGGACAGCGAAGGTATATGTTGCAGGGGGAAGTAACCCTGAGAACAGATCGGTCCATCTTGTCTGGCCAAACCAGGATGTAGTTACAGGGAGCATTCGATTCTGACCTTGAAGAGCCTTACTTGGTTTTGCTTTGTTGGTTGTTTTGAGAGGAATAACTGTGGTGCTTGATGATCCTAACCTTCGAGACCCCTTTTCCGTAGAAAATTTAACTTTCTCTGTACATTTTTAATGCCCATGTTTTTATACAGCACCCTGATAGTCATGCTCTTTTATTTTTATATTTTTAAAAATTTTTTTTGTTATAAATATATCTATATTTATCATGGAAGAATGGGGGTGGCATGCTCTTTTATTTTGTTAATTAGGACCTCCTCAGTAGCCTAATCAGCAAAAGGAGGAAGGAAACTTCATCTAATGATATATCCTGAGACAAGAAATCTTTCCAGAATACAGTCTGGGCTTTCGATGACGCCATTGATGAGGTTGAACGTCAGTTTCATGCAGACTTACAACGGTGACTCAGTTGGCCATTGAAAGCCATTGACCATAGTGATGCAGGTCAAAGGAAATGGATCAATCAGTACAGATTATTGAATGGTTAAAAACTTGAATATAGGACCTCTAGAGAGAGAAAGAAAGAAAAAAAAAGGGGGGGGGGGTTCCTTCATGATGTGCCCTATCCTGGCTGAATCATACACACACTTGGACAAACCCCTCTTGGTTTGGGAATAGCTTGACAATTGGAGCCCAAGAAAAGGAAGCACATCCCCTCAGCTGCCCACTTTGGCTGTAATGATGCCCCGTGGGGTGGGCAATCCTGGGGTCATCTTTGAGTCAATCCTGGGTGCCAGGGTTTTTCCGCATTAAGTTTTAAGGCCATGTGTTAAAAGCAGCTACGTAAGTGGGAAACTGGCGGCACCTTATAAAAGGCTTTATAGGGGAGGCAGAGTCCTCCTATTGGAGCCTGTTTTGTTCAATGTCAGGAGAGGGAAAGCCAAAACCGATTCATGTTCCTGTTCTGCACTGAAAACGGTTCTCCTGGAGCCACTCTCACAGCCTGCACCAGCCGTCCTGCCTTCCTACCATGGGCGTCCTGCCTTCCTACCATGGGCGCAGCCTTGAGCCAAGGGTTGCATTGGGAAGCTCCCCATGGACAGAGAGGCTGTTCACTATTTAGGTATGTTCTGTAGCTCATTTCACATGGAAAGAGAAGAAAAACTAGCCAGTTTATTCTCAGGGTGGATTGGACCTTGCCAGATGGAGCAGAGAAATCCCCTAAGGATAACCCCTGCGAGGAGCATAGGTCTACCTGAAGGCATGAGAAAGCGGCTCCTCGGATGTGGATGACCCATTGCTTTCCAGGGGGCAGTGGTTCTGGGTGCTCTAGGTCAGAGTCTTAGATGATAAATAGTCTCAGGGTCAGAATGTCCAGTAAGCAAGGGAAGGATGACCTGATTCACTCTGGTGGTGACCTCCCTGTGGTTCAGCTGAGGTTCAAGGTGAATCAGATCAATCGGGGGTAATTATATGAGAGATGGTCAGCCCTTCTATTGCTCAATGAGAAATCTGGTCTGCAGGCTGTGGTGTCAAGCAGGCGTTGGAGGAAGAGTTGCATCAATGTTTTCTCTGTTCCTGCTGCAGAAAAACTCCATGGAGATGTGCACCTTCACTTCCAGGAAGTTTTATGTATGTTTAGCCATAGCTCTGCTACGTGGGAGAAAACTTTGGTGAAAACATCAAAATTCAATTACAATGATGTTTTCCCCAGAATCCACAGTAGGTAGGTCTTTTTGTTTTTTAAAAATAGGACACAAAATGTAGACAAAACAGAAAACAGCTATCTACAAAGTAAGTGAAAGCCCCTCACCTCCACCCCCTTGAAATCCTGAAGAGAAAAAATAGCTGAGCTGTAGCGATTACTTCCTGCAAGAAACTATAATTATGGGGCCCAGTTAGTCTTCATAGGAGGCAGCCTTGGAATAGCATGGATGCTATTTTGAATATTTGAGAAAAGGGTGACATTCAATGCGAAATGGAAATGAGTCTGGCATTGGGGCAGTTCCCTCCCGGCACCAGTTGCCCCTGGGGAGAGCCCAGTTCCCTCTCCTGTGTGGAGTCCAGTAGTCGTTGTGGACTCTCCCACCAGCAGGAAATCTACTTGGGCTCCTGTGAGAAGCTAGGGAAACGTGAATCTGCTTTTCACTCAACTTCCAGTGCCAGCTGCCTAATATTAAGGGAAATAAGATTTTTTTTTTTTTTTTAGTGGTTTTACTAGTTAAGTATGGGGGCCAGGATGGAGTCTTCTATACAGAGCGAAAGAATAAGGACATAAAAGCATCCATAGGCTGCAGGAGAGAGTAGCTGGATCACCTGCCTGTGGGATGAAACACCCCTGTGACTTCATGGTTGTACAAGAGTTGGGCAACGTTTGGCCAGGGTAGAGAGGCCTTGGCAAAGGCATTTGTATTCCTAGTAGATTCCAATCTCCACCCCCCTCCCTGTCCCCCCCCCCCCCCCCCAGGGAAAACAAGTACAGGCAAACCTTGTTGCATTGCATCCCACTTTATTGCACTTCCCAGATGTTGCGTTTTTACAAACCAGCAAAAGATTATTGTGATAATTGTGATACCTGCCTTACTGTGGTAGTTTGGAACCAAACCCACAATGGCTCCAAGGTATGCCTGTGCTAAAAGTTCTGCATGGCATTTTAAGAGGGAGAAATTGGCTGCCTTACCTAGCCTGGCATACTTTATTTGTATCTTCCTAGAGTTTTATCCAGGGGAGGCACTTGGCTGGAGGCCCCGGGGATTAAAAGAAAATCAGATATCTTTATCCCTGCCAGTAAGAACTACAGTCTAGTGGAGACTGGATAAGGGAAAGACAAGCATGTAAGTGATCATAGTCAAGGCAGGAGATGGTAAATGCCATGATAAGGAAGTGGGGGGAAGGCACCCCAGGGAGGAGAAATGTGATAGAATGGTAAGATGGTAGGCCTTGAAGCCAGATAGCCTGGGTTCAAGCCCTGCTTCAGTTGCTTATTAGCTGACAAGCATCTTGGAAAAGTTACGTAAACACTCTGTACCTCTCTTGTTTCCTCAACTGCAAAATGGGGGTCATTATAGCATCTATGTCAGAGGGTGTGTCTTAAGGTCCATAAAGTTGGCCTCAGCTCCAAGACCAGAAAGGAGGTCCTGTGCAGACCTTGAGTCAGTGACTGACAACCTCTAGGCCCCAGTTTTCTCATCTAGACATTAAAGGGACTGGGTTGGACTAGATAACTGCTAACATTTTGCTTATTCCAAAATGCTATTATTTTGTGATTCGGTATGTATTAAGTGCCTGATATGTGCCCAGGACTGTGCTGTGCCTGATGAAAAACAGAGAAAGAATACCTAGTCCCGGCTCTCATGAAGCTTTAATCTAAATAAAGAGAGGCCATTACTCTTCAGGAGACTATTAGAGAATTAAAGAATATTAGAAGTTCAAACTTGGTGGTATGGTGGTAAGAGACTAGGAACAGAGTTTATAGTGGACCAGAGTCATCGGGAGATTTGACAGCAACTATAAGCCCAGCATACAGAACCACAAAGACCACAGACTTGTTTACCAAATGCCAGAATTCTGAAGCTTAGAGCATTGCATTAATACTTAAGTTAAATTGTGGGAAAATGCCTGTTTTTAGAATTTATATGGGACAAGATCTATAAAACTCCTTGCCCAAAGCAGCAGTGTGGTCTGAAACTATACAGAGGCTTACACTGTTGTTGTTTTTTCATGGATTCCCAGATGATTATCCCAGTAGAACATAGTGTTGGGCACAACACAGGCACAAAACAATTTACCTGTTGAATGACTGGTGGAAAACCCCACTCAGCTTTGAACTGCCCTGAACATTCTGGTGATGTTCCCAGCACGCGCCCCCCCCCCCCCCCCGACTCCTCCACCCCCTCCATGCACCCCTCTAGAGGGCAGCACACAGAGGCACCCTGTAGAGCCCTCAGCTTTTCTTTTTCTTTCTTTCTTTTTCTTTTTTTGAGAGAGAGAAAAGAAACCTCACAGGTTGCCTCCCACACATGCTCTGACTGAGATCGCACCTCAACTTGGATATATGTGTCCTGACTGGGAATCAAACACACGACCTTTTGGTGTACAGGATAACACTCCAACTAACTGAGCCACACCAGCCAGGGCAAGCCCCATCTGTATTAGAGCTCAGTGTTGCTACCTCCTGCCCCCTGAGCCCCCCTTATCAGGATGAATTCCCCTGCTCCCAAAGGTTTCCCCACCGTAGGGAGTGCAGGGCCTCTCTTCCCAGCAGGGTTTGAATTTAGGTGTTGAGGAAACTTGGCAACAGCCTCAAACTTTTCCTGCCACCTGGCCATCCCATCGTTCCTCAAGGTCGATATGCAGATTGAGCCATTAGTGAGGGGACAGGAGACTTAACAATGCTTGGCAGAGACTGCTGCTTGTTCAGAGCGATGCAGACAGTGAGGTCACCCCGGCCGGGCAACTGAGGACACTGTGCAAGGGGTGAGCCGAGGCTTGAATGGTCCTTGAAGAGTGAGGAGAAGCCCACTACTCCTCACTAACGAATCACCAGATAGACCTGGTGCCTTATTCTGGGGGAAAGAAAGGAGATGGAAATGACAGATGGGGCACAAGTATGGAATCCCTGGCCTCAGTCAGTGGCTGAGAATGCCCACTCGTGCCCCCAGCAGTCAACAGTGGCATCCTGACTCCACATGAGCAGACTCCAAATCCTCACAGAGCTCTCTGCTGCTGCTTCACAGTGAAGAGCCCAGAAACCATGGTTACACCTGTCAGTGCGTTTTATTGACGTAGCAGCCTCTGTGCAGGCCAAGCACGTATCATATCTGCCATCAGAACACACCTTCACGTAAGAGGCAGGGAGGCCAGATGGGGTCATGCGGGTTCAGAAGGGTGAGAGGCACAGCAACGTGCCGTTCTAACTCTTCACAGAAAACCAGAGACGGAAAACAAGCAGAACTGGAGTCTGCTTGCCAGGCCCTGTTCTAAGCACCTTTCTTCTCTCTCAAATTCTACTCTTGTCTCACTCCTCCTCCCCTCTCTTTTGCTTTCACAAAAAAAGCCCCACCCCTCAAAAAAAAAAAAAAAATAAGCAAGATGGAATCAAACGTTGAAGCCTCCAAATGTATGAAATAAACATTATTCCTAACGAGTCTCTGGGAAAGGGCTCACCTTTGAACTTGGCCAAGGTTTATGGAGGAAAGAAAAAGTCTTAAGAACGTGATAGAGTGTTAGAGCTTCCTGGGTTTTTTAAGTCCAGTTACATATGACATTTCTTTTCCTTAATAAGGCCAGTTCTAGAAATCCTTCCTGACGGATTAGACCATGTCCAAAAGTGGAGACCCAGGGTTGGCTGCTGACGCTAGACATCTGGGTGCTAGGCAACCACCGGGGAGGAGGTGCCGTTTCTAGAATGCTCCTGCTTTCCTTGAGTTCAGCCCCTCGTCTCTCCAGCCTTGCAAGCCAGGAGAGGTGCAAGTAGGCTCTCCTAGTTTGAGGGAAGGGGTGGGGGACCCAGAAAAGATCAGGAAGATGCTCAAGTGAAGCTGGCAGCTAAAAGGTAATAGGACTGAGGAACTCACCCTCTAGGACCCGGTCTTTTTCCTGGAGACCTTGCCTGTTCGTGTGCTCATCTCTATTTCTTTTTCTAAGGAATAATAATAGCAAGTTTAAAAAAAAAAAAAAAAGGAAGAAGAAGAAGAAGAAGAAGAAGAAGAAGAAGAAGAAGAAGAAGAAGAAGAAAAGAAAACTTTCCTAAAGTTAATATACCAATGCTCTCTGTATAGCCTCTGCATGCCCAGTATATGAAAGAATACACATTTTCATTTCCCTAATTATCTATGCCTCCCAGCCAGGAAGTTTGCCTATAGGCATCAGGGTGAATCATTTCCAGAATGACTTAAGTACAACTAAGAATGTGTAACTGCTGAACGTATTCCGATCGAGGTCCTACAGCATTTGTGGCTGCCCTGTGTTTGTTGTAACACGCAGAAAAACCAGCGTGATGTTGTTTCCTTTTCTCTAATCTTTTCCTGCAAGTTTCCATCTTAATGCTTTTAATCAAGGCAGAGTCAGACAGATCTGTGCTTCCCACCCTGTGATGGCATGAACTGCACCAGGCACTCCTGTCCCCACAGAGGTCTTCGGGAAAAGGCTTATGGAATCCAGAAACATGCGCGATCCTTTCTGAGCTGTTACTGCCTCAGTGGCTGCCTTTCTCTCCCTCCAATCCCTGCACACACAGCCAGGCACATGGAGATGCTTAGCACATGCCCATGTTCGAGCCACTGATCTTTTAAAATAAGCCATCCTGGCCTGGCCGGGCCCGCCTGGCTCAGTGGTTGAGTGTCAACCTAGGAACCAGGAGGTTACGGTTTGATTCCTGGTCAGGGCTCATGCCCAGGTTGTGAGCTCGATCCTCAGGGTGGGGTGTGCAGGAAGCAGCTGATCAATGATTCTCTCTCGTCACTGATGTTTCTTTCTCTCTCTCTCTCTCTCTCCCCCTCCTTCTCTCTTCCTCCTTTTCTCCCCCTCTCTTTCCTCTCTAAAATCAATAAATTAAAAACAAATAAAAATAAATAAGCCATCCTGCAAAGAGCAGGTTTCCTAGTGGCCTTGGGGTTTGTCGGGGGTTTTCTAGAATTGGCAACTTAGCTGTGACCTCAGAAGCCTTGGCTCTGGCAAAGCAAGGTCTTTGCGCTAAAATAGGCTCAGTGCCCATGGAGATAATCACTTCTTGTAATATCCGCACAATCATCTCATTGTCAAAGCACAAGAAACGCAAAAGCAGAAGAAATGCCACAACAGGGTTGCCCGTGGCTCAGCTAACCCAGGATTCTGCTCCTGGCTGAGGGCACCTTGGGACACCTCTGGAGGGAGGGTCCCAGCCGTTGTTCTGGAGGTCAGCCCCAACTGCTGAGGCCAGCGCCCCCGAAAACCTGAGCCGAGTGCCCCGTTAGCAGGCCTCATGTGCCTGATTCCGCTCCATCTTCTTGGATGTTTCACTGCCTCTGTCTTGGCCATTCCTATTGTTCTTCAAATCTTACCAGGAAAGTCCGGCATGAAACTTGCTTTCTCCCATTGAAATGTGTACTCTTTCAATGGCTACACTCTGTGCTCCTCGAGCTCTCATTCCTGATTTCTGCAGCAATAGTTTCCACATGGCTGAGTGCCAGGCAGGTGCTACACGTATACATCAGTTATTCAGGGGTGCTCTAGGAGGCAGGGACTCGAGTAACTGTTTGCAGGACACGAAGGTTTAGAAAGACTGAAGTAACTTGCCCTGGGTCACAGAGGATGAGTGTGAGCCCCCAGCCCAGGCAGTCCACCTGGCCCCGGGCCCTGGTCTGCTTGTCTGTCTCCAGCACTGGCTTTCAGTCAGCTCATTGAGGGCAGCCTAGGATATGTACATCCTAGTTCTGTATTCCCCAGTACCTGCCACGGAGTACACACTCAATAAACGTTGAATGAATGAAAGCGAAGGCTCACTGAACACAGACACCAGACAGGGCATTAATTCCAGAGAGCCTCATTTCTTGCAAAAATGTTAAATTACAAAGGAGTACTTGCTCTTTTAGCTCAAGCTCAGTTCTTTAGAACCCTGGTACCACAGAGTTGTGGGAGGTGGCCGGCTGCAAGTGGGTAGAGGGCAAATTGGTCCCAGTCTTTGAGGCCATGGGAAATCACTCCGATGAAATGAAAGCTACATCTAGCATTATAAAAATACTTAGGAGGGCCCTAGCTGGTTTGGCTCCGTGGGTAGAGCATCAGCCTGCAGACTGAACGGTCCCAGGTTCGATTCTGTAAAGGGCACACACCTAGGTTTCGGGCTTGATCCCCAGTAGGGGGACGTGCAGGAGGCAGCCAATCAATGATGCTCTTTCATCATTGATGTTTCTCTCTCTCTTTCCCTCTCCCTTCCTCTCTGAGGTCAATAAAGATATATTTTAAAAAATATATTTAGGAGAAAGAACTAAGCAGGGACATGGAAAGTGCATCTCTGAGTTGATTCTGGAGGAGTGAACCTTTTCCTTGCACGCACGAGAGGCAGAACTCGGAGAGTCCCCAGCACAGCTGACAGGCAGCTGAGAGAGCCCCTGGAGTTGCACAACCGCTCCGCTCAGGTCTCCCCACACTCGGGCTAATCTTGTAAATCGTCTCATGGAACTCGGGGCAGTCTCGGAGGCTTCAGGGACTTTGGGGCTTTTTTCCTAGGGCTTAAAGTCTTTCTCTGCTGCTGACTCACATGTTAATTATTGCTTTCCTCAAAGTGGAATTAACACTGCGCCCGCCTGCCTGGCCATCATACAAGTGTTTTATCTGCCCGGTAGACCTGAGTGTGCAGGATGGCCGCTGTGTAGCCTCGGTCCCTTCTTGAGCAGTCAGGCCAGGGAGAGGCACAAGCACAGAAACCAACCTTTCTTTGCTTTGAGTCGCTGGGGCAAAGGCTGCTGGGGTGCTCTGCTCGGCCTGGGAAGCAGAGGGCTAACTGCCCAGGGTTAATTGACCAAAATCTTTTGAAAAGTGTGGCCAAGAGTTTTTCAATTTGCTGTCACCCTCAGCATTAATGGATGGAGCTGGCGTTTCAAAGAAAAAAGATCCACTTATTTTCCCTTTGACTGCTGGACTGGATAATGAAGTAAAAATGACATTATCTCTAATAAAAGTGATTTGCAGAAATCATTGATAGAATCTCTGTAGCAGAGATCTGCCATTAGCACGTTAGCCAGATAAGAGGAGCAGCTGGACTCGATTAACCCCCTCCCGGTCTGCTGTGTGTGTTGGGAAGTTAGGATTGAGGTTTGGGGACTAGATTTTTAAACACTGAACTTTGGGTGAATGAAGAGTGTTTATTCCAAAGTGGGTCATTCTTGAACCCCACTTGCTGACCTTTATGGTTGTCATTAGGTTTTTAATTTGGTGTTTTTCCTTAGGATTTTTGTGTTTAGTGGATTTTGGTTTTGATTTGTGTGTTCTTGTGTGTATGTGGGGTTTGGGGGTGTTGTTGTTGTTGTTGTTGTTGTTGTTGTTGTTGTTTTGGCTCATGTTCTCACCTCCATGTTACATCATCCAAAGGTACAACCCTGGCCAAGCCCTGGCATCCTCCCTGGCAGAAATCTTGCTGCAAGAAGAGCATCTAACATGTGATGTGAGGGGCTTTGGGCGATGGGTGGTTTTGGGCAACAGATTATTCTGTTGTGTCAGGAGGTGGGATCAGAGGCAGAAACCTCCCTGGTCTCCTCAGGGGATGGGGGAGGGGCTGCCCCGTCCAGGCTTGCTCTCCCATCTCAGTGAAAGCTGATTGGCATTTGGCTCATGGGACACCCCCTGCAATAGGGCAGCGGGCACAGCCAGCAACTTCTGTATGAAAACATCCTTAGGGGATGGGAATCAGCTTCCAGGGGACAGTGCGGAGTCACCAGATGGTAGGTAACCTAGTGATGAGTGAGCCACTACCACTCCTCTTCATGAACCCACTTTAACTCTGCAATCCTAATCCTGCAGCTGGCGGTCAGTCTAGCCCTCCCCACTGTGGCTGTATCTGATTGAACTGGACGAAACTGCCCTTGCTGGGGTAAGGCACAGGGCCAGGCTCTGAGGTACATAGGAAATTTGGCATTTTGTGCCCTCAGAGAAGACCTCAAGGATAAGGAATAATGAACCCTTACAATTAGCGGTTTAGATCAATTCTCCAGGCAGGTGTCCAGGGCCCGGGTGGGAGGAGAGATCAGCGTGGGCTGGGTAGGGTGATCAGGAAAACCTCTGTGGAGGTGGTGGGTCTATGTTGGTTCTGAAAGCATAGGGTTTGGGATGTAAGAAAGGAAGGGTCACATTTTTGGGGGGAGGGGTCCCTGGGTGGCAGACGGGAATGTTGAGTGGTGGGTATCTGTGCAGAGTGTAGGCTGGCTGGAGCAGGTAGGGTGCTGCGGGCTTGCAGGAGCTCTGTTTGGAAAGCAAGTTCAGGACTAACAGACCTCAAGGGGCGTCTACCGTGTTTCCCCGAAAATAAGACATCCTCTGAAAATAAGACCTAGTGCAACTTTGGGAGAAAAAATTAATATAAAACACTGTCTTATTTGGGGGGAAACAGGGTAGAGGTTGGACTTCAATGTGAGGGCAGTAGGAAGCCACTCCTGTCTTTAAACCCGGGGTGACATGCCAGAATGGTTTGGGGAAAGGGGGTGTAGACTGGTGAGTTAGTCCTGGGTTCTGATTGGAATTGTGTTCTGTTTGATCATCGGTCAAGGAGGCAAGGGGCAAGGGGAAACAGCTGGAGGACTGGGGCTAAAGTCTTTGAAAATAAAACACGACTGGAGCCAGAGGAGGCGTGTGCCCTTGGTGAAGTTTGCTTTCCGTCCCACGGGCCACGTTGATGAGTTACTGTTCAGCAAGAATGCCTCCCCCAGGTCTCTGTGGGCTGAGCCCAAGCTCCAGCCTGTGGCGGCCCAGGGGTCGCTGCCATATTTAGAGCTCCCAGCAAAGGAACACGTTCCCCAGGGCTTTGCTGGCGAGTGAGAGGGCTTCTCATACTTGCTGCCCAGTGTGGCACGTGCTCCCCCGGCAGAAGAGGGACCCAGGCTGGGGTCTGCCCTGCCCGTCACCTGGCGCATCAGCCACTAACGAATCCATGGCATAGGCAGCCATGGATCCTCTGCCTTCATTCGCCAGTCCTTTCGCTGTTGAAAACCCTCCTCTGCGCTGGGCGCCTTGTGGATACTCCTTGGTGTTTGTTGACTAAATTCTCTCCACTCTGGCTTTTCCTGTCTTGACCCCTGCCTGTCTCCTGACCACTGGCACTCTTGGTCATACCCCAGGAGCATCTCTGTCCTTCTTGTCCCTCCTGCTCTCCTGATGGCCTCCCCGTATCTGCTCCTTCTTCAACCCCTCTCTCCCCCCACTCCAGCACGGAGCTCTCCCCTCTTCATTCTCTCACCCACCCATCGCATCACTGACACCAGGCCCGCCCCTTAGGACTTCTCTCCCCTCTTCTATGCAACCTCCCAGCTCCAGGTCTCATTCCATTCCTGACAGCGCCAACACATGAGGAGGTAAATATTTGTTGAATGAGTGTATAGAGAGAGAGAGAAAAAAAAAAGCTATTGCTGGAGGGAAAAACACAGCTCTATATCCCAAATTGCTCCATATTATCATTTGAGGGTGTGATGGTAACTTGGGGAAGACTTGCTGGCATTTCCCTTGGCTTTCGATGACTTCTCTACAAAGGAATGGAATGTAGCTTCCTAAATGCGCAGGAACAACTCGCAGCTCATCGCAGTGTGACGGGGCAAGATTGGGAGAACACACGGGCTCTCCCTGTAGCCATGAACCAGATCCCACAGCTCTGGACTGTGACCGTGTAAATGGGGTGTAAATAGGCTAGAAATCAGGCTTCTAAAGGAAGCCAGGAGAGAAAGGGTCTCTGACTTTCTCTCCGGCTCCTTTCTCTCTCCTTTCCCTCTTCCTTTTTTAAAGAGGGAGACAGGGCTTTGGGGTGGGGGGCGTTGGGGAGGGGAAGAGAATGAGAGCTCCTCTGTGTGCCCCCCACCCCTTCTCTCACATTTGGAAATGCTTTAGACACCAGGCCCCGGAGTTCTGGCGTCAGATGAGGATCAGGAAAGCCAGTCCTAGGGTATTTCGCTGGCAGCCTATGATGAAGCACCAGACCCAATGAAAAGACGAAACCAACATCACTTCCTTTGAAATCCAAGAGTCTGAAATAAAGAAGAGAGAACTGACCCTTAAAATCCCATTCTGTACTTGAAAAGGGCTCTCTCTGACAACTGCCTATTCCAGTTATGGCTTTTTAATATATTTTTTATTTTTTCACCCAGAATGTCTGACGACACAGCCAGGGGAATTTCTGCTCCCTGCTTCCTGAATTATACCCAGCACTGGCCCCTGAGGCGGCCCGGCTGTGTTTTCTCATGACACGATGATTATTTTTGGCATCTCACATACTTTCTGTAATGTTATTACCCCCTCCCAACCCCCCCACCTTGGTTGCCTTTTGATGAGCAATTGTTTTGGCAACTCTGCATAAATCAGGGATTAATTTTAGTTCAGTGTGTGTTGGGGGGGGGCGGTTTGAGTAGGAGAGAGGAGGACCTCTGCTTCTGCCTCCTCTGCAACATCCAACCCCCTCTCCAGTGCAGGCTCAGAGATTCTCTGCCCCCACTCATGAAAGAGCTTGCTTTCACCAGGCTCTGTGCTCATCATTCATCCCCTTTGCCGGCGGGGCTTCAGGGGGTATCTAGAGGTGACACTGGGGGCTGCACCTCGGGGATGGCATCTCAATGACTTGCCTTGGCGGGCGTTAGAACAGCCCCATTCAGAGCGAGTTCCCTCCCTGTGCAGTTGGCTCGCTCAGCCTCTGTCCATAGATGTTCTCTTGTTCGCGCTGCATGAGGAAATGGAGATTTCCAAGTGGGAAGCAGCCTTCCCAGGGCTTTTAACTCTTCACTGAAGGGAAGAGGTGCGGCAGAGTGCTGAAACCTAAGCTGGCCCAGCTGCGGCTCCCGGGAGAGCACGAGGCCCCGCCCTGGGGATGGAGGCCAAGCCAGCTGGGATCACTTTTTCTTTCTTCCTGAGAGGGAAAGGAGAAGCAGAAAGGGCACACTTGAATGTCTTTATGATCAATTAGCAAATATTTGCCCAGGTTGCCTGCCATGGCCCGAGTCCCGTGATGGATGCACTGAAGTAGACGCTGTGCCTATGTCCTGTCCCCTGAGGGCACTGAGTTTGCCTAGAAAAGCCAGCAAGACAGGGAGGCCCTTAATGAAGGCAAGTGAGTGATGTAGGAAGAAAGCGCCTTGGAGAAGGAAGTGAGGGTGGCCAGGGAAGAATCTGGGGGAAACAGAGCTTGAACTGGCCCCCAGGATGGAGTTTTAAGAAATAAGGGATGAGATGATAGAGGTGGAGAAGATGGGAGGGAGGAGACATCAAAGTAAGGCTTAGTGATCCCTAGCCGGTTTTGCTCAATGGATAGAGCATAGGCCGGTGGACTGAAGGATCCTGGATTCAATTCCAACCCAAGGGCATGTGCCTAGGTGGTAGGCTCGATCCCTAAGACAGAGTGTGGGAAGCAACCAATCCATGTGTCTCTCTCACATCAATGTTTCTCTCTCTCCCCTGCCCTTCCACTCTCTCTTTAAAAATCAAGGAAAAATGTCCTTGGGTGAGGATTAGCAATAACAACAAAAACAAGCATCTCTAAGCAGAGAGAAAGTATTCCACTGGGCCTGGTGAGTCCATTGAGGGCTGACCTAGGGCAAGAGGGTGACCAGATATTGCCTTTGCTGCCTCCCAGATCAAGAGCTCATCCTAGAGTGTCCTTAGAGGGCTCCTCCCAGCCACCACTTGCCCCGGAATAAATCCAGCTCAGCCAAACCTTTTGACCCTACAAGAAGGACCTGCCTATGCACATTTTGGGAAAAGTTGTCCAATTTGAATTAAGAACATTAGATTTAGAGTCAAAGGATGGGTGTGCGTGCTGGCTCCATCTGGGTGACACTGGTCATGTCCCTGACATTCTCAGGTCTATTTCCTCATGTGCAAAACAGGGATGGGGCCATAGCTTCCTCCTGAGATTGTTTCAGGGTGTAATCAGAGGCGGTGCGTTGTGAGTTCATCAGTCTGCAGGTACTGCATGTGGCTCTTTCCCAGCCGCAGCTGCAGCCTCTCAGCTGGCCAGGGATAAGGGGTCCCTCCACCGGAGTCTGCACAGTGTAGGGGTTGGGCAGTAGCAGGCATCAGAGGCCAGAGAGAGCAATGGAGAGACAGGCACATGCCCGCTGTGGTTACTGGCTGTCCTCCCCTTTCTGTGGGTACAGATGCCACCGAGTCTCCTCTGTCAGTACCCTGGGTGTGGGGAGATTACGACAGATGAAAAAAAACATGGAACAAACAGAGTGGCCATCTTCACAGACCTGGATCCCGCAATTTCAGTAGCTGGTCATCCCTGTTCAGATGCTGTAACCTGGACATGGCAGGAGGGAAAGGGGAAGCCTAAGAGGATGGGGGTGGGGGTGGGGTGACTGGGCAGAGAAAGCTGCTGAGATGGTGTGCACATTCTGAATGCTTCCTTTCCCCGGTACCTGTCTCTTCATCTCCACCCCTGGGAGCTCCACATTCAGTAACACAGCTGGATGCATGTTATCTTTTATTACACAAAACAAATTAAAATGCATCACCTGATAAAGGGTGGACATCACAGTGTTATTTATAACAGCTAGGACTTAGTAACCATATCTGAACAACAGTCAGGTGCATTGTGGTCCACCCACCCAACATGATATTGCTGGCTGTTATCAATGTGTTTAAAGAATTCTTTGAAATGTGATAAAATGTTAAGTAAAAAGCCATAAATCCAATGGGATTTCCATTTTTTTTTCTTTATGCCTTTGTGTATTTTCACAATTGCCTCCTTAGATATGCATTACCCCTGTTCCCACCATAGTCTTTAAAAAAAAAAAAAAAAAAAAAAAAGGAAATCTGTTACGATAAACTTGGTTATGAGATGGTAATGCATGATGAAGGCCCATTTCCAATTAGGTGGTAGGTGTAGTGGCTGGTTGGCAAGGAACTCTGTGTGTCCTTAAAAGAGAGCTCAGGGATTTTGCTCCAACTCCACACCTCTCTGAGCCTCAATTTTCCTCACCTCTAAAATGGGAATCATGATAGCTGCTCTTTCTATCCCATGGGAAGATTTCCGAATCTACTTGTAAAGTGCTTTTATAAGGAATGATACAGACTTAAAGTGGTATCACTCAATAGGTTGAACAGAGAGAACCCTGCCAATGCTTGGGCTTGGTGAAGCTAAGCATAGGGACAGTTTGTCGCTGTGACTCCTGTACACGCACAGCTTCTCCCAGCTGGGCTGGGGTTACACACGTCCGTCCTCCGATTATGGAAGGAGCTGGGTTATCTGGGGCCCAGATGGGCAGTCCCTCTGGGGCTGCTCAGTAATTGGATCTGCTGATTTCTTCTCTGAGGCTGCCTGGAGCGGAGAAGGCCACCAGATAAGCATCTCCAGTGGGCCCCAAGCAGAATTGACCATTAGAGGGCCATGCTGGGTGGGCCTCCGACATTACTGTCAGCTCTGAATGCAGTCCAGGCTCTCTCTCTAGGGGCACAAAGTGAGTCAGGGCCATCATGGTGAGCAGGGAGCTGGGGCTCAGCCCAGGGGAGTGGAGGTTGGGAGGTTGAGGTATGAGACACTTCTCAGGGTTCTTCATCCAGGAAGGGGTCAGTGAAAACATCCATCCCTGTTTCAGCCACTCCAGCCCTCACCTCCTCAGTGCATCCCCTCTTTAGGACTTCTGATGGACTGGCCTGTCGTATTACTGTCTCTCAGAAGGCTGTGGTCTCTTTCAGGGCCCAGACCTGGTGGGTTTGATCCGCCCAGTTCCTCCTGAATTAGATTTCTCCCATGTTGACGGGCCTATGTCGATGCCCTTTCGTCCCCTTTATAATAGAGTCCCCTGTTAATCACGACCGCCTTTGGATGACATCAAAATGTCCCCGGAAAGCCGGTCACCAGCACACTCCCTCTTCTAAAGCGTTTTTTGCCACGCCTTTCTGATTGCCTGCAGAGCCAAAGGCCATTCTTTTGGAAACCTTCAATTGTGGCAAGGCCTTATCTCGGAGGGCACATTTCATTCTTTTAAACAACCAAACTCCATCCACCGGGGTGGGTGCCTGGGAGAATATTGTTTGGAATTCAAAACGAAGCATGGTTTATGAAGTATTGTGACTGATTTTCTTGTGGGGCTCTGTAACTAATTCTTAAAAGGCCCCCCCAAAATGCTTCGCACGTCGACCACTTCGCAGGAGTGAAGCGTGTAGCGTCTCCCGAGGTGGCTGTTGTGAAGGGGCAGCTGCGTTTTCTGTGGCACCCATTCAAGCCGCTGCCTCCTTCCTCTGGCCCCTCTCTGTCAGTTACAGCATCTGGTACAGCGATAGACACACAAGCTCCCAGATAAATAACGGGCTGTTGACTCCCTATTTGCTGGCCATGGTGAATGCGGATACGGTGCATTTCAGAGGGAAAGAGTGTGGTTAGGTTTACGGAGCAGGCTGGGTGTCAGTCCTCCAAAGACGGGTGACCACAGCACCAGAAACCTGTGGTTTAATAAGTTGTCGCCTCAAGTTGCAAACCACTGCTGGGCAAAAACACTGGGTATTTTAAATGAGGGTCAGATGAAGTGCACCTAGCCCACGGTGCTCAATCAGTATCAGTGTCCTTTGCCTGCCTTCCACCAAAAATAAAGGTGGGAGGAGGGGAAAGAGGTATCTTAAAGCAGACTGCTTTGCCACAGCGGTTCCCAGCCCTAGAGAATCACATGGGAAGCTTTAAACCCCTGGTGCTCAGGCTACACCCCAGACCTAGTCCGTGGGAATCCACAAAGGACCTGGGCATCAGTGTTTAAGGCTCCTCTCTGATGGTTCCAGTGAGGAGCCAAGACTGAGAAGTACTGGCTTTGGTTCTGCTTTCATTTACTCTGCGAGTCAGTCACCCCCTAGGTGTGTGGGCCAGCCACTAATCCTCTTCTCTGGGACCCGAAGCCGGTGTGTTCCTCCCTCTGGCAGCCTCATCTGGGGGTCAGGGGAGCTTCTCCTCATTGCATTTGACCTCATTTCCTCCATTCACAGCTTTTGCACACCAGTACCCGCTTAGAATTTCACCACCAACCAATAGACTCATCGAAGATGGCTTCATTAGCTTCAGCCTCTCTCCCTGACCCCTAACTCATTCTGCTCCTCAGCCATCACACCTTATAGGTCATGGATATAGGGTTTTGACACCCTGGTGGTCCCCAGGTGTTACGTGGGGCAGTCCTCATCATGCTGAACATCAGGAGACTATCGCTAATTAAGCAGCCAGCCCCGTGGGCCCAGCTGGTGACATCCTGAACATCCCACCAGGCTATGTTCACCTGGAAGCCAGAAACCACGATCATCTGACCCAAGAGCTGACAACAGTTCCATCTTGGAGCCCTGGCCCAGAGTTAAGGAGACATTTTTAAGATAACGAAGCTCTGGACCAGGAGATGTTTCCTGGTTGAATTGTAGCGGCTACCAGCTGGAGCTTTAGTGCAGTCACGTTGGTTTTGTCTTTTGACTGGCTGCCTGGCCCTCACTGGATACTTTTCTCAGGTGGGACCCGATGTCTCACACTTTGAGCTTCCAACTCGGGGGACTTAAGTATAAATTTGTGTATATTAAGATGTAAGGGAGGGGCGGGGGGGAAATACAGACAGAAACTGCTTGTTCTCCACGGAGAGAGACACACATGCAGATTGACCCCGCAGCTTTTAGGGAGTACTGGGGAGTCCCTTCTGACAGCACCACCCCAGCCCAGCCCAGCAGGGATGGAGGCAGCCTCCTGCAAAGCCCACAGCACTAGCTTCTGTCTTCCTACTCACTCCCCATTCAAACTCAGATACGGGTTTTTAGTCCTACTCCTGATGTCTAGATCTTTTCCCCGGGTGAGTGGGTGTTCACTTAAGGACAGAGTCTCCTCTCATCCCCCATGGAATCTTTATGTCACTGTCTCTTTTCAAAGCTTTAACCCTCCTCTTTCTCCTGTCCGGTACATGAACATCCAATATATGGGCAAGTATCTAACATGGCACCGTGCATTTCGAAGGCATATTATAAGCAACCGTTTCCTTGCTGCTGTGGAGAAACCTTTGATCCTGGAGAACTAGGTCTGAGACAATATCTAATTTAACAAGTTCCTTAATCCCTCTGAATCCCCACATCTTGGGGATAAGAGTTCCTATCTCTCAGGGCTATTGTGAGACTCACAGGAGATAACATGTATAGGAACAAAAAGTGTCCTCTGAGCCCTGCAAACATCACCAAGGTATTGTTGTATGTCCTCCTAGGATCAGCCGAAACCCTGCCTCCCTCACCCTGTTTATTCACAGCTTGTTTCTTATCTTAGTGCTTATTGTTTGTACCTGTTTTGTAGTTAATAGAAATGTTTCAAGTTGCCGGCTCCCTAACTAGAATGCATTCACCTTGAAAACAAGGAATGCACTTCTGATCCACCCTGCAGGTCCACAGGTCCAGCACAGAGCTCCGTAAACACCTCCAGGGCCAGGTTTACGCTGCGTGTCCCATACACAAAATATTGTGTAAGACCAGCCTGTGGTCACAGTGAGGCCACCAAGGAAGACAGGCTCAGGAACTTTGTTGAAAGAGCAACGTGGAGTAAGAAATATATTTCTGAGGGTTTGGAAAACTTGTTAAAAAAATATATATATATCGTTTTTACAAGAAACCAGAGAATTCTAACATGCCGTGTCTAGAATGGTCATAAAAAATAAAAATAAAAATTTGGACTACTGCAATTAATTTTAGAACCCATCTACTAGGGAGAGAAAATGAAGTTGGAGTATTTTAGGAAACAAAGACTCATTGACCGAAGAAGGTTCAGCAACATGACACAAAGAACCGGTCAAGATCAGCCTGACCCCAAATATGCCTCCAGCCCTGAGACAGTTTGGCGATGAAGACCAGCTGTGATGGCCAAAGTCTGAATGTGACTAATACTCATATTAGCCAGATAACGAAATCGTTATTGTCTGTCATGATGGTTTCCATTTGTGGAGAGCTTTCTGGCACAGGCATACCTCGGAGATATTGCGGGTCCGGTTCAGAACACCACAATAAAGTAAGGCGTAAGCTTTGCTTGTGGAGGGTCTTGCCTTTGATTTGTAAAAAAAAAAACAAACAAAAAAACAAACAAACAAACAAAACACGCGCAACATCTGTGAAAGCGCAATAAAGCGAAGTGCAATATAGCGAGGCATGCCTGTACTTCCAACCCTTCTACACTCATCTCATTTGATCCTTACAAATAAGGCATGAGATGGCTCCCATTTTACAGATGAGGCTATAAGGCACAAAGAGTACACTTTCTTGTCCAAAGTCAGATAGCTAGATAGTTTATGGCCAATATATTAAAACACCAGACTTCCTAACTTTCAGTCCCCTGTTGTATTTGCTAAGAGACCTACCCCATGATAAACTGTGAGAGGAAATACATGCAGCAGTTGGGCTTGGGGGGTCAGGAAGGGGGGAGTCTTGCCTTCACACTTGGTGTTAATTATATTTGTTCTTCAGTGTTGCTAATGAAATCATGACAGTGTTACACATGACAGTGTTGACTCTCCCGAGAGTCAACATTAGGCAGATATCTCTGGGCTGTGTCAAGTTGAACTAGATAACTTCATTAAAATCATGTTAGTCCCCAACGTGCAACTGAAAACCAGGTAGCTAAAATGGAGTCGTGACGTTTAAAAACCAAACAGCTGTGTGAGACTCTCAATCTTTCTTTTTCTAAATGTTAAGATGTTGCTGGTTTTTTATTTCTTGCTAAAGCCATTAAGCAGTGGGAAGTGTATTGACCTAGGAAGAGATGGGTCCTAGCCCTAGCTCTGCCACTAATCAGCTAGATGCCTTTGGTAAATCACTTAGCTGGGCTGGGCCTCACTTTCCAGATCTGTGAAATGGGGACAGCAGCAATTCCTGTCTTGCCCATCTCACAAGATGGTTGTGAGGATGGAATTAGACAGGAGCACCCATGTGTCTCAGGACTTCTAAGTGCCTTGCTCACTGACAATCCCCAAGGCTTATGCACACACTTGCTTTGTGATCTTGGGCAAGTTGCTTATTATGTTCAAGCCAGTTTCCACATGTGTAAATTGTGCTCACAAAACCCTACCATATTGCGTTGTTAGGAGGATTATAATGAGGCAATATCTGTAAGGTACTTGGTGCAACGCCAGGCACAAAAGTAGGTGTCAATGAATATTTGCAGGTCCAGGGAACATGGTAGGATCCAAGTGTCAAATGCCATTACCAGACAGAGCACTGACCCCAGACTGCTCTTCCCCTTCCTGGTTCTCTCTGCTTTGTCTGCTCTTCACTCTAAGGAAGGGACATGGCAAAGGGACACTCTGTGCACACACACAATGGTGTTAATGTCACAGCCTGTTCTGGGGACCTTTCCCACCCCAGGATGGCTTCTCTAGGTGCCCCTGGTCACGTGTTAAGGTTGCTTTTGTTGGGGTGTGCCAGGGTTGGTGCTGGAAAATGGAATCAGGATCTTTGAGACGTTGGCTTTCCTTACATACAGGGTGATGTGTACAGTTTTAGAGTCCTGTCCCCTTCCCACCCTTACTTCCTGTGCCAGGATAGCTGCGAACCTTGCACAGCTGCTTTTTCTCCACAATCAGAGGTCAACACTAAAATACAAGTGGGACAGGCGAATATGCAAACTGTCACAAAAGGTCTGGTACAAAAGCAACTGATCATGAGGGCAGATCCGGGAGCGTGGTGATGGGTGGGGTGCAAGGGAGGGAGTTCTGGGAATTGGAAGTCAGGGATTAGGTGAAGGAAACAAAAGAGCTTGGACAAGGGGGGAAAACGTTTCACCCCTTTCACAGTTTTTCTGAAGGTTCTTCTTGACCATTAGCAGCTATTGGACATTCCTTCTGCCATCTGGGCAAACGGTGCTTCATCCATCCAGGGAGCTGGATGTCCTGTTTCTTAAAATGAAACATGTCAAGTCAAAGCAGTGCCTCTGCCCCAGATCCTGAAGGGTTTGAAAGGCCTGGCCACATTCCACGAATCCCAAAATACAGATTTTCTGTCCAGATTAAAGGCGGCGAAGCCAGACAAGTGGAGCACAGCCCTGGCCTGAAGTCTCATGGGAGATTCTAGATGGAAGGACAGAGACCATGAGCTGGAGCCGGTCAGATGAGGCCTTGAGGGCCATATTGCATTGGACACTTAAAACTAACAAACATGTTTACCAACCGCACAATACATGTTCTTTCTAGAAACATAAGAAAATACAGATAAGCACGAGGGGAAAAACAATCCCCATGTGCTCACCAACTAAAACTGCTCATATGTTTGTCTATAGAGAGACAAGACAGTCAATTGTCCGTGGTTCTGGGGCCCTCCTGCTGGTGCCGAGCCCCGCTTCCCCCGGTACCTGCAGAAAAGCTGCAGAGAAATTAGCCTGGATGGACCCATTTCCTCCTCTGTACATTAGAGATGATGATAATAACGACTTGCAGGGGTATTTGCAAGAATGAAAGAAGCTAAAGTAGTAGTGTTTAAACCATTGCCTGAAATATAGTAAGCATTACACATATGATAGCTATAAGAATAATAGTTATTTTATTCTCTTTCTAGGCTTTTTACAATATAGCATATAAAAACTATTATATATATTTCTATGAAAATGGGGTTGTACTGTAGACTTTGGCAATGCTTTCATTCTCATGATCATCCTTTCACGGACAGATTTGTTATTAACATTAGCTACCATTGATTGCTTCCAGGGGAGATAGGCCTGATGCTAAAGAGTTTTACATAAATTGTCATACTTAATCCTCACAATAACTCTGTGGGGTATAAGTACTGTTATGACCATTTTACAGATGAGAAAACTAAGGCTAAGCAATTTAAATTATTTGAGTATATAGAACCACACATTTACCTCAGCCCCAAGATAACCAGGATCAGGGCCACAGCATTGCCAGTGGATGAATTTTAATTGGCAAGTCTTTGCTCAGACCCCACCATGTGAAGCCCTGTCTGGGCAGACAAGGGGAACAAAGCAGGCAGGAAGACAGTACCCATGAGAGCAGAGCTCACAGTGGAAAGCAAGTCGTGTGGTTCAGATGACTGGTGTGAGCATGTATTGGTTCAATGTGAGAGCTTGGTCATACCACGGGTGGGGACCCCTCGGGATGCCTTGATCAAGGGTATGATAGAATGACAGTGACATTGTAATGACTAACCCCTTCTCTCTCAATCTAGGAGCAGCTCGGAGAGGAGGAAGGAGAAGTCTCGGGATGCAGCAAGGTGCCGAAGGAGCAAGGAGACAGAGGTCTTCTACGAGCTGGCCCACGAGCTGCCCTTGCCTCACAGTGTGAGCTCCCACCTGGACAAGGCCTCCATCATGCGGCTGGCTATCAGCTTCCTGCGAACACACAAGCTCCTGTCCTCAGGTGAGGCTGGTAGACGCGCCCAGTAGGCTCCGTGGTGTCAGAGTTAGAAGGCCACTGGGAAGGTCTCCCCACCAGGAACTCCCACTCTGCAAAACTTCCACCCACAGACACACCATCATCAGTGCTTTACTCCTTCATGTTACTCCCCTCCCTTCCAGCAATGACCTTTACCCTGAATACAGCCATGAGATGAGGGTCAAGGATAGGACCAAAGAAATGCATGGGCACCTGGAGGCTAAGAGGAGAGGGGGCTGGGAGAACAAAGCAGCTTGTGCTGGCCTCTCGGCTGCCTTCCCATTGGCTGTATCTCCCAGCTAACTTCTCCAAAAGGACAGAGATGTGCCCAGGCCGTCTTCCCCACTTCCTAGCTAATATACCAGGTCAATTATTTGGTGCATCTGCCCTTGGTTTCCTCAACTGTAAAAAGAGGTTAGAAATGCATGTTGCATAGGGTGTCGGTGAGAATTAACCAAGATGCTGTCTTTAAAGCACCTGGCCCAGCCACACTCATACATGCTGGGGTGTTTTGACGGATAACAACCTCATTCTCACCCTCCCTGGTATCTCTGTAAGTCTCAAGTTCACAAAACATTTTTCCCCCCAGAGTTTACATTCTTCATAAAGCCATTTCCTGTTAGTCCTGACCCAAAGAGACGGCCTCAGGAATTTCCCAGTTTCAGATCCTACGCGACAGTCCCCACTTAGTCATCAATTTTGTAAGGAATCGGGCGGTGGGTAGTGTCTACTGTCGTGGCACTCCAGGTTGGCAGCATCCAAGGTAGTGAGGGCGCGGGAGGCGGGCAGGGCAGGGAAGGCTCTTCAGTGGTTGGTTTTCGGTTTTCCTGAGTGAGCAGGGTGCCTCTGAGCCGGGTGGATTCCGCCATCCTGTTATGAAGTGGCTATTCTGGGAAAGGAACCCTGAGCAAGGGGAATCCAGCGTGAGGTTGGGAGGCCAGACGGACAAATGCTATTCTGGGCCCGGGAGCACAGGAAGGATGTGAGGAAAAGACTTTCAGAAAATAGGATGACAGCTCAGTGGGACCGAGGGTTGGAGGGCTCAGCCTGTACTGTGAGTGCAAAGAGTCTTGGAAAAGTACAGACAGGAGGGGGGGAACCAAGGGCACAGACGGACTCTATAAAATACTTTCAAGGAAACAATGCAGAGCTCAGGGAGCTGCATGGTCACACATGCTACAGAAAGAGGGAACTATGGGCCAAAGTGTAGGAAGGGTCTGGAGATGCCATCTCAGTGGACATGTGTACCATTTCTTTTAAAGAGGCTCATCTCCTGGGACCGTTCAGGGCAGTATCTGAATCTGCTCTGCAGATACACAGAGCTGGCAGTGGAAAATGTAGTGATTAGGTGAAGACCCTTCCTGTCACCCAGGAACATCTTCTCAACTTCCTAGTGATGGTACTAGAAATTCTGCTCTTAGACATTCATGCCTTTGGGTTAATCATTGCTTCCTTTCACCACCATCCCCCATTCCTCCACCGACAGAGATCCCCAGAAAGGTTAATACGTTAATCCTGGGACACCTCTCGGATTGAATGTGGACCGTCGAATGTTTCATAGATGATGAAACCCGGAGCACAGAGAAGCCAAGGTTGCCCGAAGTCACACATTTGGGACAGGGCGAATATGTGCCTGAAATTCAAAGTCGTTCTATGTTCTTGGCCGATCTTGGGGAAAACACCCAGGAGGGCAGGTGCTTTCTGCAACCTGGGCAGGCGCAGATGCTGGCAAGAACCGGGTGTGTGTGGAAGAGAAGGGGACAGAGAGGACCAGAGCTGACATGTTAAATGGAGGTGCTTGGGGCCGACCCTAAGTCGTGGGGAGGGGAGGATGTCCTCACGCATTCGGTGAGCTGTTCCTATCCTTTCTCTCAGTGCATGGCCTTGTTTTCCATGTTCTCCCACCCATAAGCCTCTCCGTGGTTCAGAAGCTGGCTTAGAGAGGACCCTGCATCAGTGGCTGAGCACGTAATGCACGTATGGAACGGGAACCCCTGTGCGCCAGACACGCCAAGGGAGATAGGAGCAGAGTGGCCACAGCGAGACCTCACACATCTCCGCTCGGGGAGCCTTTGTTGCAAGTTGTGGACACAAACTGCCTGCCCTCTGTCTGGGCTCGGCCCCGGACCAACAAGAGTCCTCAGCATGTCAGCTCTGGTCCTCTCTGTCCCAAAGTAAGAGATGGCAGGAAGGGATACAAAGCCATCTGGTCCTGGTGTCCTTGAAGGAGCAGTTCTCATACAGCAAGCACCGCCCGGGGGAGGAAGAGATGGATGGCTTTCGGTGTCCCTTTTTCTCCCCTCCCTCCCGGGCTCGCTCCCACCACACATTCCCTCAACCTGTTGTTGAAATTGTTTCCAGGAATTGTGTGGGAGACACAGGACCTTTTTCTTTCCGAGTCATAGTTTGCTTTTTCAACACACATGGCTCAGTGAGAAGGAGCAAGGGTTTGAGGGCAGATAGATCCCAGTCGGAATCTTGAGTCTGGCTGCTTTTTCTCTGCAGCCTTGTGGGAATTTCTTTCCTGTCTTTGAGCTTGACTTTCCTCCTCTGCACAGAGGGGATAACAGGACTTACCAAGTGATGCTGATAAGGATTGAGATCACAGATATTAAAACCCATATCCTCTTGCCTGCCACATATGAGGCTCTTGATAAGTGATAGCTTAGAAATAGAAATTACTAGGAACAAGTAAATCATTCTATAATCAGTATATATAAATAATATATATAATAACTATGCTATCCTCTTGCCTACCTTGTGGCAAATTCTGTCAAAATGCAGAGTTGCCACTCTTTTCCAGGTCAAAATAGACTCATTATTGAAACATTTCTAACAAAGGTGAGGCTGATGTTGGTTCGTTTTGTAATAGGAAATAGCTGGTTGCATACTTCAGAGTTCAAAAGGCAAAAAAAGGCCAGGCTTTTGCTTCAGAAAAGTTTCTTCTTTACTTAGTAACACGTTTCCCTTTGATTCTCACAGTAGGCTGTGCTGTGTGGGAATGTTGGAAAGGAAACCTCAACGCTAAGAAATTCAGGCTAGGAGTCTGGGCTGCCGATTGAGATTTGTATCACAGGAAGCAAACTCAAACAATAGCTTTATGATATTAGCTTCCACGCTGGGCCGAGAACAGAACACACTCTGACAGGAACATCGGTGGAAATACCACTTGATTGTCTTAAATCCTCTTTCAAGATGAGCCCTGCAAACCGTGGCCAGATGAGGGTCACTTCTGCATTTGGCAGGGCACTGAACCACTGTAAATACGCAAAATTGGCTTTTCACCCTAAAACGAATTTTTTTTTACTTCCCCACACTCGTATGGGGTGACATCAAATTCATTTTCCACGAGAGCTAGGGTTAATGTCAAGCAAGTTTTCTAAAGAGAATTGTCAGGTTGATTATTGATTCATTGGCATTTGCTTAGTGAAGACATCATTCTTAATAAGAGATTCTGAGTTCCTGATCTTTAGACTATTCCGGGAAAGATATTCAAATATGGGACAAAGACATTTTAATTTTTACCGTGACTTGCTCATGCAGAAACAGTGGAACCACAGCGGGGGAGTAATGGAGGCAGACGTGGTTTCTGATGCCTTCTTAGGATCACTTTCAGGCTTGTTTTCCTAGGTTTTCACTCCCTACTTTTTTACTGCTCCCCTTGCCCCCTTGCCTCAGTCACCCTCCAAACCAAGGCCTTTTTCTGTCCTGTTTGGAGAGGAGCTGATAAGATGATTCAGGCTAGGATGTTAATGTCCAAGA
This sequence comes from Pipistrellus hanaki, assembly GCF_964339955.1. Classification (NCBI taxonomy): domain Eukaryota; kingdom Metazoa; phylum Chordata; class Mammalia; order Chiroptera; family Vespertilionidae; genus Pipistrellus; species Pipistrellus hanaki. Next base: position 21,818,707 of record NC_140514.1, read on the forward strand.
GTAGCTAATGGATAATCTCTTCTAGAGATACTGACCTTGTGTAGATCATTTCCTTAAGACTTAAACCAAAGAAGGGTCTGGTCAATCAGTAGGTATTCACTAACCCCAGTCCTGAGCTATGGCTTATGAAGGTTAATTCAGAGAGGTAAGATAGACTAGTAAGTTAGGTAAAGAACAAAGGAGTGAATCTCTAAGGGTGAACTTTCAAGGCCATTGGAGAGGCCAGAAATAAAGGTGAAACCAATACCTTCTGCCGAAGAGGATGGGAGCCCAAGCCTGCTACCTGGGGACAGTGGCGTGTACAGGTGTGGCTAATGATCCAGTAAGGGACCCCAAAATAATTTCCTTGCAGCATCGAAGACTACTCTTGCAGCCCATACCCACTAGGAATTGGGGGTGGGGTGGCTGTGGCCCTGGGAGAGCTGGAGGAGAGGAATCGGTCTAGAAGGAATGAGAACTAAGTGGAGACTATCTGCCAAGCACATCGGAACCAGGAAGATCTCAGCAGAATTGCTTTTACACGAAGAGTCAAAGCAGCGCTGGGACCTCTCAGAGTAGGAAAGACAGAGGGACAGCACCTTGGGGCAGCCTGGTCAGGAGCATGTGCCCTGCCACCCTGCCACTCACCCCAGACGCCCAGCTCCTGCTGCCCGAGGGCCCGCCCCACCCGGGTGGTACTAGCCTGAAGGAAATGAGTGGTGCTCCGGAAAAAGTGCTCCGAAACCTAAGCCCGCGCACATCCTGGCTGTGGGGAGTCATCAAAGCCTGTTTACAGGGGCTATTTTTAGCATTAAAGGATCTTGTTGTGCTCCCTGGGCTGCGCGGGCTGCCGCTCAGCAAAGTGCCTCTGATTGTGGTGGCCTGCCCTCCTCTTTGGGGTCAGACTCTGAAGGGGCTTGGGAAGCAAGAGACAGACCGAGAACCCGAGGCCATTGGAAGAAGCCCGTGGGCAGCGTGTGGAGCGCTCCCGTGGGGCTCTTTATTGGGGTCTCTCTCCCCTGCTGGGTAGCCTCACAGCAGTGTGTCTTTGTCTCCACCAGCACCGTCGAGGCCCTTGGAGGAAAGGGTTGCTCTCACACCTCTCCACACCCTGTACTCTCTAAGACGGGACTGAGCACAGAGTGACACTTGGCGCCAATACCTAATTTTCTGCTTTGTGACTAGCCCAGGGCAGACATGTACATACGAGGGGCATAATAAGTGCATAGCTAGTTTCCCATGTGCCTAACACTGAGCCGGAGATTGGCGATGCATTAGGGAACGCACATGCTCGCAGGAAAGAGAGAGAAAAGGCAGCGGAGTCTTCAGCCAAGACTGATGTTCATGACCCCTGGCCTCTTGCATGAAAGTCTGCCTCTATCCCACAGTCTTCACCCTCGGCTCCAGCTGACAGGGAGCCAGCCAGGTTCCTTCAGCGGCCCCCCAGAGGATAAGCAGGTGCTGTGGGAGCAAACAGTCCCACAGAGGAGAGAGGCCCGGCTGTCCCCGGGTCCCCAGGGGCCCAGCCTGCTGGCTTCCTGGTCCTCCAGCCATTGTGACTTCAGTTCCAAGACGTTCTGTTTCCATTCACGGCCCCCCGAGTGCTCCTCTCCCTTCCCGCCAGAGGCCAGCTGGCCCGCTGCTGCAGCTACTTTCGCCACCTCGTGGAGGCAAGTGTCCTGGGCATGGATGGAAACCAGTGTAGCTCTGTCAGAACTGTTAAAAACAGGAAATTTTAAGCAGAACTATTTCCTCTGGGCCTAGTTAACTCAAATAAGGTTGTCTTGGGATCACTCCAGATTTTGAAGTCAGTGTTGCCACTGAGATCAAAGAAATTAAAGAGAGAGAGAAAAAAAAGAAGAAAAAAAACCTCCTTCATAGGCCAGAAATCACAGGGCTGGCCTCTGCTGTCTGGAGGAGGGGGTCACCTATCTGGTGTCACTTAAAGGATGCTGAAGGTCTCTCCTCGCCCACCCCAAAATAGGTCACCCCCTGCCAAAACTGGCTGATTCAACCAGCATTGGAATCACTCACAGGGCCTTGAGTCAAAGTGGTGATTCTCAATCTGTGGTCCAAGGTCCAGTAGCTCTGACGTCACCTGGGAGCTACCTAGGGAAGCAGATTCTCAGCCCCGACTGGAGGCCTCCTTGAGTCAGAACCCCAGGGACCGGGCCCATCGAGGGCCACCTCATGCGGTAGGACTGTGCAGGCTCCACACTTAGAAAGGTGCTGGGCCACCGGATTTAATTTTGAGCCCTCCAAATTAGTACATGGCAGTCCTGAGCCCAGAAACCCTTGTTTTAGGAAGCTAAATTGGAAAGCACCGAGTTCAGTCTTTCTCTTCCTGAAGACTCTGTTCCAGTAGAGACCTTCGCTGAGACCCTAACACTGTCAGGGCAGCACCCTCACCTGGCCTCCAGTTCATTGCCATCAGTTTAGCTGGCTCCTTAGTTGGCAGACACCAAGTGAGCAGGGATCAAGAGTGAGTATATGTGTGATATAAGTATATTCCCAGATGGTCTCCCTTCCTATCGGCTAGCTTCCTGCACCAGAGTGTGGCGAGGAAAGAATTTCCCTCCTCTTGTTCCATGATTTCAGCAAAACAGAGGGGAAGCCACCAGGATACTACTCTGAAGGGCCCACTCTTAACTCTAAAGGCTGGCCTGTCTCCAGACAGGCCTGTTCTAGTCCTCTGTAGAAATAGCATTTGGCACATTCGCTGCCCCAGACCTCCCTGTTTGGGCACGTGGCAGACACTTAAATGGTTGGCTGTGTGCATTTCCAGAAAAGCCCCACTCCATGCCTGTGTGCCATCCCTGGCAGACATCGGTCTGTGCCAGTCACATCCGTGTCAGCACCACATTCATACAAGCCATTCAACCCCCTCTCTTTCCAGTTTGCTCTGAAAATGAGTCTGAAGCTGAGGCTGACCAGCAGATGGACAACCTGTACCTGAAGGCCTTGGAGGGTTTCATTGCCGTGGTGACCCAGGATGGTGACATGATCTTTCTGTCGGAAAACATCAGCAAGTTCATGGGACTCACACAGGTGACCACCCACCTCTGGGGACATGTTTCTATTTGGGGGTAGAAATTAGTGGAAGGTTCTGATCACATCCCTCCTGACCTGTCCCTGTACATACCCACCCTCCTCCCTCTCTGATCCCCAACCACAGTCTCAGAACCACACTTTCATCCCCGGGCCTTGGGTTTGGCATTGCTGAAGGCCATCCTGGTGGACAGCTCTGCTGACTAGGCTAACAGGCCAGCTCTCATGAATCAAGTCTCTTGACATCAAGAGCAGCCCTGATACATCGGTCTGCCTGTGGACTTCACACTGAGCTGGGAATTTGAGAAGACCTGATTCGGTCTCTTCCCAGTGTCCCAATCTAGAAGGTGGCTCAGCTTCCTCTCAGACCCTTCTACTTCAGTGTTTGGAATACTGAAGTCCAGCCTTGTTTCTGAAACAGGTGGAGCTCACAGGACACAGCATCTTTGACTTTACTCATCCCTGTGACCATGAGGAGATCCGTGAGAACCTGAGTATCAAAGACGGTAAGGCATTCTTCATTGCGTCTCCTTCATTCTTGTGCCACCTGGCAGGGGGTCATGAGTATCATGACCCAGAAAAAACTAACGCGCAACACACTCCAAAAGAGCCTGTAAGAGATCGAGGGCACTTACTAGTAAAGGTCCTGATACTCAGAAGTCTCCGAGGCAGCCAGACTCCTTTCATGGCAGTCCAGGGCTCCCCAAAGTGCAAAAGTGGAAGCTGCCAGAGTGATGCTGAAGTGGGAACAGCATCACTCTTCCCAATCCTGTTGGTTAGAGCAAGTGACAGTCCGGCCCCGAGTCAGAGTGGGAGGGGACTACACAGGCCGAGAATATCAGGAGGCTGGCTCATGGGGGCCTAGCTACCCTGGAGCCAAAGACTAAATCTGGTTCCCTATGGAGACAGGACAGGTAGATTCTGATGGAGAAGAAATTTAAAAGGTTTAGTGTATTTCACTTTACCTATGGGGCACCCAGGAGGTGCTGGTGGATAGGAGAGCCCATACAAGCAGAAAGCACTTTGCAGTGGCAGCTGGTATTGCTGCTTCATCTCGTATAAATGGGGACATTCAAGCAAAGATATGAATGGGGATATTATCAAGACTGATGCTTTGGGCAGAAGAGGGAATCAGTGACTTTCGAGGTCCCATCTGAACTTGACATCAATCCCTGCGCTGGGCAGATTCTGCCCATGTCTAAACATCGCCTTTACCATCTCTCACCTGTCACTGCCTTGATGTGTGCTTGTCCAACCTGAATAACAGGTGAGTGGTACTAAGCCTGCAGGGTTTGGCTGCTATTACCATACTCTGCAAAAGCAGACATTTTATTGGCCTACTTCCACCCTTGTTTCAGACAAAGCTTATAGCCTGGGCCTGCAAAATGCAGAATTTCAACCAACCCCGTACCCCTCTCATACAGCCTCATCCTCTCCACCTGAAGACCTCAGGACACTGAGCTCCTAGAGCACACAGTCTGGAGAGCACTCCATGGGCTATTCCATGTCTTTGTCTGGTTCTATGGGGAAGGGGCTACCAGACTCTGAATCCCTTCCCGAAGCAGGTGTTTGAAGCCTGGGAAAACCAAAGTCTCTTTTATATTCTCTGCTCCAGAAGCACATTGGTCCTTGGGTTCTCAGCCTCTAGTCTCTGCCTGACCATGTGACCTGAACCAAGTCCCTTCATTACTCGGTTCCTTGGAATCTTTCTTTTCACATTGGCTATATTGAACCAGGCAAAGTCTAGGACTTTCCAGCTCTCCAGTGCCATGATTCACAGCATGATCCTAGTCTATTTATCTAAGTAAACTTTAGGTCTCTTGGTCCACGTATCCAGGACTTGGTATCAAACTCACTAAATCAGCAAGCAGATCCTTATTGAAGGTGCCGGCCTGAATGGACTCATAATCTGGAAGCAAAGGGTTAATGTGAGCACCAAGAGGAAGATAAGAACAGGAGGCAGATTGTGAAAAACTTTGAAGGCCAGGTGGAGGGCCTCGAACTTTATCCTGTAGACAGCGGGGTGCTATTTGAAGGTTTTTGAGCAGGGGTGGAGTAATCTGATTGGAGCTACATTTAGAGAGATTAATCAAATGCTAGAATGGCAAGAATCCAGAGGCTAACAAGCTAGGACACCATGGGAATAATAACCCAAACTATAGCCACACTCATCTCCAGGCTTGAGCTGGTTTTGGTGGTGGGCCAGGCCCCAATATACAAGAACATCTCAGAATATGCCAACCCCACCTATGAAAATTAAAATTGTAGGAAACATCATTAAGTATGGAGGGCATGGTTTTATTATCATGATGGAGGAATATTCTGTCTTTTAAAAAAAATCCATTACTTAACGGGCTCTCCTGGGGATATATAAGATAGAATCAAAGTTGACACAATTCACTGGGCACGCAGATCTTTGGGGATATGACAGTCAAATAGATCACAGCCCTCTGGAGGTTTAGGTGCAGAGGCTGGTGGCTATGCCTGGAGGGAGGAGTGCAAGTATTTGAAACAAGGCTCTGAAATGTTCTCAGAAGCTGGGCAGGGGGCAAGGATGCACCTTGGGGACCCAGGATCGGGATGGTGTGTAAGGCAGAATTTAAAGATGGACAAGGGGACTCAGATGACACTTTCTGCATTTATCAATTTGCTTTACAAAAAGCAGTGAGAGTTCCGAATGGGCAGGCTACTTGGAAACTATAAGGAAGGAAGCTATATTGTTTGTTTTGGTGATTTATTTAATTCTGGCTGAGAAAGGATATCCATGTTGAGTTAATTCTCAGAATGGACTTGCTCACCAAATCCCAGGAGATTTCTACCAGAGGTCTCTCGTGAGCTTGACATAAGTCAGTTGACGGGGAAAGCTGATGGCACATTATCCTGAATGCAGCCATGGTTGGTGGAAAATTGGGCCCAGGAAGGTACAAATTCCTGTGGGACAGGAATAAGGAAAAGACAGGAGTGAGTGAGGGACATTGCTAATCTGAGAGGCATATCCACTTGGAGTCACTGTGGTCTCACCTAGACTATCCTTTGGGATTCCTCCTAGGGAGCCTGCACCAGCGCCGGCAGAGATTTGCTGAGATTGTGGCCAATAGTCACTCATTGCCTTGCTGCTGTGAAGAGAGCACCTCCCACATGAGAGGTGCAATGCAAAGAAAACAGTGTAACACCCCTATTCTTTAGGTGCTTGTACTCCAGTTGTGGGGCAAGCGGGAGATGAGAAGGCTTTAGACTATAGGCCCTGATGGTCCTCAGCATTCATGGCAGGCTACGGGTGCTAAGAGAGCAGAGACTTAGGAAATACAAACAATACATTGCACCAACAGCACTGCAACTGGATCCCTCTTCTGTATATAAGTGAAAAGCTCAATGGTTCTGTCCACCCTTCCTCACCCAGGCTCTGGCTTTGGGAAGAAAAGCAAAGACATGTCCACAGAGCGGGACTTCTTCATGAGGATGAAGTGCACTGTCACCAACAGAGGCCGCACTGTCAATCTCAAGTCTGCCACCTGGAAGGTAGGGCAACACCAGGCACGGGCTGAGCCCCAGGTGCGCCCCGCCCCATGCCCTCAGCCCCACATCTGACCCTTCACTGCTGGTCTCCAGGTCTTGCACTGCACTGGCCAGGTGAAGGTCTACAACAACTGCCCCCCACACGGGGGTCTCTGCGGCTACAAGGAGCCCCTGCACTCCTGCCTCATCATCATGTGCGAGCCCATCCAGCACCCATCACACATGGACATCCCCCTGGACAGCAAGACCTTCCTGAGCCGCCACAGCATGGACATGAAGTTCACCTACTGCGATGACAAGTATGGCCCAGGAGCCTGTGTGCAGAGAGTGTCTTGCATGCAGTGTGTGTGTGTGTGTGTGTGTGTGTGTGTGTGTGTGTGTGTTTTAGTTGTGCCAGGGATAAAGGCATGGGTCTCAGGGGCATAAGTGTTGTATTGTTGGGGTGCCAGCTTGTGGGTCTGGGTCACCGTTTCACTCCATCCATGCAGCTAAGGAATGCCTAGCACCATATTTGGCTGCCCCCCATTGATTAGCGCCAGGGTCTGACTGCAGAATTGTTCTGGTGTGCGGTTCTGTTGTCATTGTTGATCATTGTGATGTCTACATCCCTCCGCATATGTGTGTCAGGCTCCTGAGGACATTTCCAGGTCAGTCTGCTTCCTCAGGACATGAGGGGCAAGAGGTCTCCATCAGTACCCCCAATTCAGATGCCAGCTGGGAGCCGGGGCTCTGGCCCGAAGACTGTTCTGCACGTATTCTCTTCCGTTACTGAGCTCTCCCCTCAGCCTTCGCTCCTTCTGTGTCACCTCTACCCTGGCCACTGTCCAGCCTAGTTTTAAAGGCTTTTCGATAAAGAGACCTAAACCAGACTCTCATCCCCAAACCAGGCCCAACTGGAAATTCTCTCATCCACAGGACATCCAGGGGTATCGAGCTTTCTTGATGGGCAGGGCCCGACTTTCCAGGCCACGCTGTTTCTTTCCCCTGATTCTAGACTAACCTGATGTTGGCTGGCACACCTTCTTAGAATTGGCCAACTCTCTGGGACAATTTAAAAATGTCTGGAACAGCATCCTTGAGTCATTCCTGTCCCCTGGTTCTGACCATCGTGGTGCCTGCACTCACTGCTCTTGGAGCTGGTGGGAATTACATAATTAGAAAGAAGCACTCTAACCTCACAGGGAGAAAATGTCCTGTATGAAGACTTTTGCCCTGGTGCTGACACCGCCAGCATTAATTATAGTTGTTAGCACTGTGGTTACTGTAACGATGATGATGATTAGAGGGAATGACTACTCCAAAGGCAGGCACCAGAGAAATCCACGTGTGTGTGTAAGGTTATTTATCAGATGCAGTCTTTGTACTCATGTGAACACTCTTGGCAGAAGACAGTTTTGTAACATGCTCCCCTCCGTGTGGTCTTCTGAGATGCCGAGGGACATCCTGCTGCAGAGTCCACGTCTGGCTTCAGAGGAGCTGGTGCCCCTGAGGACCAGCTGGAGCACCGAGGACTAGGGCAGCACATCCCCGTCACTCACAAGCCCCAGGAAAACCCTGCTGTCCTAGAAAAGAGCTTGTCGTGCAGGGATAGTAGAAGTGATGACTGTTGTTGTTTTTTAGCTTAAGATTTTGATTGTTGCTACAATGAAGGAAAAAAATCCTATGGAAAGGGCAATTTGAAGTTATTCTTTATTCATTATCTTGTTTGGAATGTGTTTCGGGTCATTTCCTGAAAGCAAGCAACCTTTGGATAAAAGAGGAGGGGGGACATGAGGAATCGGGGGTGAGAGTGGTTGAAGAAGAAAAGGACACAGCCCTGAAGTGGGTTCAGGGCTGGCAGGCCTAGGCGGCAGTGGCTGGAAGGGATCTGTGGGTTAGGGCTTTGAGACTCCCGAGTGTGGAGGCGATACTGTGAGAGAGTTCTTTGGGTCCATTGCACTTGAAGCGAATGAAACCTTGTCTTTCATGAAACCTAATGTCACGGCCCAGGCTCTGAATTCAGTGGTGCCGGAGAGGTGGTGCAGAGGTATCTGAAGACCTAGAATGCTGTGCTACACAGAAGTTGTGTTGAACCGATTAGCAGATTAGTTAACAAGGGCACAGACGTGGCTTAGACAATTTATAAAGTGGCTATTTTAAGTCCTTAATCCCTAAGTATTATTTCTCAATTGCTTTGATGAGGACTGGTATATTTTAGTGTTGGAAGCTTGTTTTGTTTTCATTGTTTGTATTGGGATGGGGAAAAGCGTATTTGTAGTCTCTCTCTCTTTCTCTCTCTCATATTTTCCTTATTGCCCTTCCAAGATCAGTGTTTCAAAAACAACACTTGCATATGATAGCTAATGGGGGGTGGGGGGGTCTATTTTAATCATGGAATGCACTAGTTTAGTGGCATCTGACAATCTGACACACACAAAGGGCTATGATTTCTTACAAAGGGATTTTTCCCCCCCATAAGGAAAATAATTAGAATCTGATGAAAATGTAAGTGGATCTGAATCCACAAAATCACTTTTGAGAGCATTTGTTACTTCTTCTTAGATGTATTAAGATCACAGACCTAATCAAACAAATGAACAAAGGGTCTTGGAGAAAAAAAGAAGGAAGAACAGAAAGTAAAGGGGGAAGAAAAATTAAAAAGAGGCAAGAAAATAGGATTCTAATCTTGTGTTTAACTCTCAAGTTTCCAAAATCAATTCACTCTGAAATGGAGTGGAGGAATGCCGATGATTCAAAATGCATGTGTCCTGCTCCTTTTAATAAAGGGTCAGAGGACCGTATTAACTCTTGTGTTAATTATTTGAAACATAGTAAACATTTTTAAAGTGAATTCTATAACAATTTATATATGTCAAATGCATTTATGGGTATATAGTCCACTGCTCTAGACAGAGTCAGGTTGAATCACAAAGTTAAGGAAGAGGAATGTCCCAGTCATCAATATAACTGATGATCTCATCTTCGTTTATATTCCATTTCCTAAAACACTGAGCAACCAATTAATGAACTCTTATTTATTGAGCATCTACTCTGCATCTAAGCCTGTGCCAGAGACTTTTATTAAAGAAGTAAAAGAGATGGTCCCTGACCTCGAAGAGTTTACAGTTTGATACATGAGCAACTTGATGAAACCACAGTGAATAGTACAAACTAGAGCATTCCATTCACCCAGAAGGAAGACAAAAATGTGTTCTTTTCAGGTAGTTTAAATTGGGTTGCTTCAATTCAGGTGGAGATGCCATCTAGTGGTGAAAGAGAATAACTGGGAGCCACGCCATCACGGAGGGCACAGCAAAATCTGTATTTTGCATGATCCCACTGTGATTTTGTCAGTTTTATGAGTCTTCCCTTACCTTAGAAGTAAATTATAAAAGCAGATTATGTGGAGAGGACCCATATATCTGGGAGTGGAATGGAAGGCATCAAAAGTAAAAATTTGAAAGTGACAAAGAGGGACATATCATCTTTATAAGCAGAGTTTGAGGGCAGTCCTATTTTGGTATTGAATTAAGGCAGCAAAGGCATAATAATATCAACGTCTTGAAATCAGTTTAAGAATCTGAGCATATACATATGAGAAGTGCTCAAGTGTTACCTGTCTAATCTCGTCTCCTTGAGATACTCCCTGACAGGGCAGCCCTACAAATTCTCTTTGGAATTTATTTCAAAGTTTACTAGATCTTGCAATTCAAAAGCTATTCCTCCTACACACTCTGGTTCTTTCTTGCTATAATTCAAGGCAAATTTCCTCTAACTGTGTGTGGGTTCCAAGGCAATAAAAGGCAGCCGCGGCATTTGGTGGCGCTCAGAGCAGGGTCAATCCAGGATTGAGCCCTGGCGACCTTCCTAGGAATAAATTCACCTGGCCGGGGACACAGACAGGATGGAAACTGATTACCCACTGACTACAGCTATATAGATTTCACATGATTGTGTCGTATTTGAGGAAAGCACAAGGCTAAAAGTACTGTTGTTTAAAACAAACAAAATCTGCATAAAAAAACATACTAAAACAGAAGGCGTTTGAAATCTGAGTTAGTGAATAGTCTGGATATGAGGAAATGCAATTTCAAAGCTGCTATGCACATATAAAAAAACCAAAATGGGGTGAATCGAGTCTAGGAGAGACCATTGTCCAAAGGGTGGAGGGCGGGGAGGAAAACAGGCAGAGACTTTAATAGAAGTGTGGTTTATTAGCAAGTGCATTCTTTGAAAAACAAATAAGTGGTTCTAAAGAACTTAGAACGCTTATCCTCTTTAATAGTTTCAATACTCTAACCCATCTTGTTCACATGATTACTTTACTTAGCTAATCCTTTACTTGTGTGAAAAACCATGGCGAAAACTGTAGCCAGGCCTCCTTTGACTCCGGGCAGTGGCTTGTGAAGTTGGGGCACTTGCTGCTGTGTCCCACGGGGACAGGCCCTTGGCAGTGTCACTGGGAAGAGCAGCCACCGCCTTATTCTTAGTGGGTCTCTCCTGCCTCCTGAGGCGATGGCATGGACACTGTAGCTGGTTTTCCTCCACTTCTCGGTCACAGGTAATCCATGTTGGAAAGAGCGTCTGATCATCTTTTAAGGGTAAAGGGCCATTGAAGAGCAATGAATCCCGGTCATTTTCATTGTGAAGGCATGACTATCTGACTCTGAAATCCAGCTCCTGCTGGTTCGAACCTTGGATTTACCTGGGGTAACGCTAACCTCAGAATTCAACAACCGTTCTTTCCTCTATATTTTATCTTCTCTTTTTCTTCCTTCTTCCTCTGCCTCCCACGGTTGCCTATATCTGCATCTCCCTCCCAACCTCCCCCCGATCTGTTTCTTTTTCCATTTTATTATTAAAGGGTGACCTTCTCACTTATGAAATCTGGTAGGTTGATTTTTATATTTCCTTCTTCTCTAAAAACAGAACAGCCCTCCTGAGCCGACTTCTCCCTTAGCTAGCCCCAGAGGCTCTTAATTAGAAAGAAAAGAATAAATAGTTTCCCTGCCCCGGGTGGACAGAACAGATGAAACTGTTATCATAGCTCTGGAGTCTTCTCTGGGGGTTTGGGGGGAGAGGGGGGAAATTAGCCTGGAAGGCCCTTCTGTGCCTAATAACCCGACCCTATAAACAAGCCGGGTTCATTACCCTCCCGGTGGCGTCTGCGTGCCTACAGATGGAGGCGAATGACCATTAGCTTTAAGTTGGGGTTTCCTGGCTTTGTGAAGCCTGACAACCTGAATGTTCGTCAATTGTGTTTGGGGTACATGCGCATTTCCCAGTTTTTATAGTCTGTTTAAAGGAATGGAGAAGGAGACATTAAATATTTGTTTTAGTTGACAAGATAAATGAAGGCTGCTACTGGGAAGATAGCTGGCCATTCTGAAATCTAGGTTTGTTTGTCCACTTCCAAAACATGCCCATTGTGTGCCTTTGAATGGATGGTACATTAATATGATTAGACATAGTTTATTATGAGGCAGATCATAACAAACATCCGCTCTGAACATTTTCATTTAAAGATTCTAATCTTGAAAGAAAATTGAATTTCTTCAGGGACTAGAATCAAATCCTTTCCAGAAGAGCCTCATTTTGGAGAGTCTCTTCTAAAATTCTAGACCTTTCCAGGAAACAAAGTGGCTTATCTGGCACATCTACTACTCTGTCAGCAGCCAGACCCACCCCCACCCCTCTGCCCCCAGGGCTGATCCCCAGGCTAAGCTTCAGAAAGGCTCTGACCAGCAGAGAAAAGATTTGTGGTTGTAGGGAGGGAGGGGCCAGCACTGTCCTACCGTCTCCTTCCCCCAGTCTCCACCACGGCTAAGGTGCCACGTTGGATGCTAGCCCTGTGGAAAGGGTGACAAGGAACATGCGATTCTCAGAGTGTACAGATCTTCCTTGTGTGTGACCAGCTGGCTGGTGCAAATGAGCTCCTGGCATCTCCCTGGAGAGACCTCTCCTGGGCTGAAGCAGTTAAGACCCAAGCTTCTCGGGCCTGTTCAGCTGCCCCTGTTGCACACAGGCTTTAATCCCCAGTCTCACCTTGGCAGGGAATTTACCACTTCTCTGCCCACATCAACACTAGACACACAATCCTCTTGGATACAGGCCTGCCTTCCATGGGTTCTTCTACTTGTCCCTCCCAATTTCAAGGAATGGAAGAAGGGCAGGAGGTACGGAGAGGAAGAAATATAAAATCGCAGCCACAGAAACATGCCTCCTCATTACATTCTCCAAGGACCAGGCTTGGCTGTCCTAACTGTACCTCGCCTCCTTTTGTAAGGGGTCTATTTCTGATGGAAAGTAGAGAAAAGGCAAGTTTGGAGAACCATGAAGAACCACTTAACCCTCAGCTCTGTGGAGTCATCAAAATAAACCAGCCCTGTCCAAGAACCACCAGATTAGCCACATCCCCACGTCATACCTACATATTATTTTTTATAACCTTTGTTATCTCACACATTTTCACTTTTCATTTATATCCCCCTCTGCTAGAATAAGCTTGACCTAGTAATCAGGAGGCCCTGGTTTTCATTCTTGCCCTGACCTGGACACACGTGTGTGGACATCAGCAAATTGTCTATCCTTCCAGGATCTCTCTACTCCCTCACCTGCAAAAACTGGGAAGGGGAGGGGGGTGAAAGCATGATGGTTGGAGGCTAGACATATATGTATATTAGGGCTGGGGTAGGAGTCCCCTGAGGAACTGCTTTTCCTTCCTCCCCAAACATGACTTCAGGAAGGGCAGGATGGGCAGGAAGAGTGGCCACTGGACAGACCCACAGCTGAAGGTTGACCACCATGTGTTTTTTGCATTCATGAATGTTGTGACCAGGAAACTGGTAGTGTTTTCATCTGAATGTGTGCATTTGACTTGCCCTGTGAATTTAGCTCTTTGAGCACCTGCCCTCATTCATATGGTTTCTCTTTCCCACATGTTTTTTTTTTGTTTTTTTTAAATTCAGAATCACAGAACTGATTGGTTACCAGCCAGAAGAGCTGCTCGGCCGCTCAGCCTACGAGTTCTACCATGCACTGGACTCGGAGAACATGACCAAAAGTCACCAGAACCGTAAGTTCCTGGAGTGTCCCGTATGGCTCCCTTGTGTCTGTGGAATTTGGCCTTGAGTGGGGTGTGTGAGGCAGGAGAAGACCTGGTCACCTCCCTTACAGAACCACTGTCTTATGCAGCAAGAAGATGTACTCCCAAGATGGTTAGATTAGAATTTGATTTTACATGCCCTGGACTGGAATCAAATCCCGGGCCCTCCAGTCCTTGGGGCCATTGCTCTATTCACTGAGCCAAACCAGCCAGGGTTAGGATAGTTAGAGAACCAAGGCTGCCACCAGCCTGTATGACAACTTCATGCAAATGAGACAAAGGACCTTTCCTCCAGGGGGACACACTCACACCAAACCATGTGGCTTAGAGAGTAGAAGGTGGACTAAATCTCATTTCCATCTCCGCTGAGCGCCCTGGCAGATGGAGTCCACAGTCTGCACAGCTTGTGGAACAACCCTGTAACTCGAGACACGTAGTCTCGAGCACATAACACCTTGGGTTATGTGCTATGGACTTAAGTACACGCATTCGGAGAAGAGGAGAGCTAGGCAAATGCAGAAAGGAGAGGATAGGGCACTAGAAAAGAATGCTTCAACATAAGTGCAGACGGAGGTCCCAAGAGGATTATAGAAGGATTGAAAACAGGTAAGTCTGCGAAGATTCCCCGTGGCTGTGCAGGTCCTGAGCTCCCGGGATTAGCTGTGGCCCAGTGTGGCAAGGAAGAAGAGGGAAGTCCAGCTATTTGCCCTCTGTTCCTAAGTCCATCCATCTGTCCCAAGGTTAGGATCGCTCAAGTTCAGAGTAGCTACCCCATAAGTAGTATCTGATCATCATCATAATCTCTTACAGAGTGAGGTCTTGTCTTTCTATTTGGGTTTCTCTGATGCTTCCTTGTGGCTTTTGGGTTTGATCTGACAGTGAACAGGAGCCTTTATGATATCTCAGAGAAGTTTCTCAGAAAACAAACAAACGACCTAGACTCGGCCCTATTAGTAGACCAGGGATGGGGGAGGCAGGTGGAGGTACCCTTGCATGCCCAGCCCACAGGGATGGGTGTGATCCAGCCCCAGGTTTGAAATGCAGGCTGTGGCTCCAACTTGCACATTGAGGTTCCTCATGCTTTTCTGCTCTGTGACTGTTCCTGACTCTGGGATTCAAAAAACTGGGCCCTGGCCCAGCCCCCATAAGTTCCCCAGGGCCAGGATTCCTGGACTTCCCCTCCTATAGATGTAAAACTGGGGGTAAGTCCAGCTTTTCTCATCAGCCAAGGGTGAAGTCTAAGTGAGGACGAACATAAGTTTCTGGGAACTCTAGGCAGACATACTTTATCTTCCGGGTGGGAAAATAGAGGGAAGAAACTATTTCCAAGATAACAAAAATGATGGCTTCTCTCTAGGCCTATGAGAAGGATTTTTTTTTAATCTTCTCTTTCTTAGAAAAGCTTTGATTCATATAAAAAGAGGTGGGATAAAAATTTGTCACATCAGTTTTCTGCTGACTCCAGGGAAAATGTGGTGCTTTTTATTGAATCTGGTATGTGCAAGCATTAGGCACACTTAAAGGTAATTCACAGCCCAAATGGAAATCACAGGCCCCCTTCTTCCCCTGGTGGAAGCAAGGAAAGCAGCTCAGAGGCCTGGACCCAGCCAGCAAGCCCAAATCCAGCACAGGGCAATCTGCCTCTGCCAGTCTCTCCCTTTCCTCTCTCTCTCTCTCTCTCTCTCCCTCGCCGGGTTTGTGCAAATATAATCGCACCCGCAGACCCACACTGATGCTGTGAAATAGCTGGAGGCCAGGTTTGAGGCTGGTTCCCGTTGACACACCAGCACCCTGACTGTCTGCACCCACGTGTGTTTGCCTGTGAATGCTCGCTTTAGAAATTGCTGGGGAAGCTCAGCCCTCAAACCAGATCCAGATAATTGAAAGCCATCGTTTCCAAATGGATTAGTAATTTATACATTGTTAGTCTCCGAGGGGAGGGGTTTGGGGGTTGGTTTCTCTTTGTTGTGTGAGCACATTATGTGCTCTTAGGAAAACAAGATTAAAGGTCATAAAAAGCCTATCTACCAAGGAGCAGGCCCCGCATGGAGGCTGGCACTAATGAGCAGATGATTAGAAGGCGGGCCTAATTATATTCTACTGACAGAGCAGGCCCTCGCCTGCAATCACTAGAAATGCAGTTAAAACCTTTGCTCGCTGCACCATTTCATCAAGAATAAGGGCCCTGAGTTTTGTCTGCGTTAAGAGCCGTCTAAACAAGTTAATGCCAGCCACTTGAAATTGTGCAAGAATCACCTCACTGCAACAGGGGAGCCTCCGTGGCGCAGATAAAGGGAAGTCACGGGAGGACAGTTATTTCTTTAGCTGAAGAGTAAAGAAATAAGGCAGATTTGGCCCTCAGTACAAACAGTTGTGGTAGCTGACAATGATTACATTACTATCATTTTTATCGCATCCCATTTTGCAGGTGAAGAAACCAAAGCCAAGAGAGATTATTCTTTCCCCCAAGTGCCCAGGCTAGCAAGATCTCCTAGTCCTTCCCCTATGCCTCTGTCCAATTCTTTGCCATCTGGGGGTGTCTGAAGAATGAATTCCCAAGGACTAAGAGTAACTGGGCAGTTCAGGAAACCACCAGAAATTCTAACATTCAGTAGACTTTTATTTAAAGGAAGTTACTGATTCCTTTTTAATGGGAGCGGGTTGAGCATTCTGGACTGGGCAGGAGGACGCACAAAAGCTAAATGAACTTTTAGAACACTCTGGAATTGGAAAGAGGTCATAAGCATGCAGCCTCACTGGGCAGCTGGGAGGAGAAGGAGTGGGAAGGTCTTATCATGGTTTTGAAGAGGCTGAGTGTAGGCAATGGGGACTGGGAGGTGGGGGGGAGTGGGGTCAGCCCTTACCTCTGCCTTTGCTGTGGGTCACAAATCTTTGGTGACCCCATGGTGGCAGGCCTCACAGATGACCTGGAATAATCAAGGATATCGTTTGAAAATAGCTATTTATTCCCAGGCTTTTAGTATTGGCAGAAGCATGCTCCAAAGGGCTACTCTGAGGGGGCTTTCTCCACCCTGCTTGCAAGTACCCACCCCCAACCTGGAGAGCTTGACAGAGGAGGCTCCCCCGGGGTCCTGTGGGGGGCTCCCCATCCTTGAATCCTGGGGGAAAGTAGGGCAGAGCCAGTGGATGAGCAGTCAATGGGCCACGTCCTCGCATGGACAACCTTGGGCAAGTCACGTAAGCCCTGCGGCCCTTCCCTCCCTATATTGAATGGGGTGCAATGATCTCTAAGCTCCAGTCTTCATGGTCTGGTGCCTGTCACGACCATTTCCCCAGAGACTGCCCTCCCGTGGGGTCTTCAGCCCCCCGTCCCCCCCCCATCTCCCTGACCTCAAGGCTCCTTTTCTCCTCCCGCAGTGTGCACCAAGGGTCAGGTGGTGAGCGGCCAGTACCGCATGCTGGCGAAGCATGGGGGCTACGTGTGGCTGGAGACGCAGGGGACGGTCATCTACAACCCGCGCAACCTGCAGCCCCAGTGCATCATGTGTGTGAACTACGTCCTGAGGTGAGTGTGGGCGGGCCCATAGGGCACAGGCTGCAAGCTCCCCACACTGAGGATGGCAGGCTCTCTGCGGTGCGGGTCCTCAGGACCCAGAGCACTGCCATGGAGGATGCGGGAACAGCGGGTCACCTGGGACTTCACCTCCCTGGTGCTTCTTTCCCCTTTCCCTAGTCTCTCACCGATGCCATGCCTCTGACCCACGTGGGGAGGCAGACAGAAACAAAGTCATTCCTTGATAAGCATTTTGCGAAGGTGGGAAAACGGGAGTGTTTTCCCACATTCCCTCTGTAGCCCCTGGGAAGAGAGCTGGATAAAGTCATTGCTGGAGGGAAAATACAAAAATCTGCAAACCTGGGTACACCATGCAGTGCCTGCTCGTACAGCAGGATCCAAGGCAGACCCACAGTCTGAGGGCGCTCTCCCTGTTGCTGACTCAGCTCCACATCTCCATGGTGTGGCTCTTCAAAGCATGACGACACAGTGTCCCTTCCCACGCGTTTGGCCGAGGGGCTCAGCCGTCGGGGTGTCCCTGGGTCTGCGGGACGGAAGGATGTCGCTAGGAAACACGGCGGGTCTGAAGCACCCTCTTGTCCCCGCAGTGAGATTGAGAAGAACGACGTGGTGTTCTCCATGGACCAGACGGAATCCCTGTTCAAGCCGCACCTGATGGCCATGAGCGGCATCTTCGAGAACAGCGACGAGGCGGCCGTGTCCGAGCAGAGCCACCTCCTGTTCACCAAGCTGAAGGAGGAGCCGGAGGAGCTGGCCCAGCTGGCCCCCACTGCGGGAGATGCCATCATCTCTCTGGACTTCGGTGGGTGCCCCTCAACCGAGCTGGGGGACGTTGACCTCTCTTGGGGGTGGGGGAGTTCTTACTGTCACAGGCCTCACTGGCTGCAGCTTTTCCTTAACCAGAGGCACCCTGTTCCTTCCCCAAGTCGTGCTAATTACCTGTTAGTGGTCAGATTGGTCTGTACTGGATGCAAAAGAGCAACCCATGCACCTGGCACAGAGTAAGACCACAAAGTGCCAAGTCGGAGGGTGAGGGGGGGCCACGCAGGGGAGGTTGCAGAGGACTGTCTGGAAGAGTCGCATCTCCACAGGGGTAGTAAGAACCTGCCATGACAGCAAGAGAGCTGCTCAGAGATCACTGGCAAGATTCACAGTGAGGGCAAAGCCCCATCTGGGACTTGAGGGACAAATTGCTTTTTGGGAAGGGGTCTGAACTGAAATGGGAGAAATAATTCCAGAAAAGATTCAGGCCCAGATTTAGCCCCCGTAGGCACTACTTCTTTAAAACGTGTGTGTGTGTCCAGCGGGGACTGAGTTCTGGTCACCAGAGAGAGAGTTTTCAGGCCTCCCCATCCCACGCTGGAAGCACCTTCACGTGTACCCGGGGGCCTTTGCTCCCCATGTGGGTGGGACCCTCAGCCTGGCCGCGCTGCTGAAGGGACAGGTGCAGCGCCTGGGCTCGCCCCGTTAGCTGTGCCCTGAGAGGCCAGGTGAGAAGCAACAGAGGATCGTAGAGGACAATCCGGGACGAGAGGGCTTACAGCCCCCGTTCACTGAGGCTGACTGCCCTCTGTCCTCTCCTAACCTCTCACCTACATGCTGGGCTGCTCTTCCCTTAGTCTCTGACAAGTAGCTGCTCCAGGAGGGTCTCCCCTTGAAAGGGAGCCTGCACATTGAATCAGAGCCCCAGGTAAAGGCCCCTTTGTCCCAGTTAAGCTTCCGAGGACTGAGCAGCCCGCCCAGGCATGACTTCCAGAGGCTGTGGGGATTTCTCGTGCATCCTTTGGGCTTTTCTCTGCCCTTGGCAGTTCTCCTTGGACCGATCGGAATCCCTGTTAACCAAGCCAGATGCTTGTCTCCACAGGGAACCAGAGCTTCGAGGAGTCATCAGCCTATGGCGAGACCATGCTGGCTCCCAACCAGTCGTGGGCTGAGGAGCTGAGGAGCCACATTGCCCAGAGCGAGGCCAGCCTGCCCGCCTTCACCATGCCCCAGGCGGCCACGCCAGGGGACACCAGCCCCAGCGCCACCAGCAGCAGCTGCTCCACGGTGAGCCCCCTAGAGTGAGGCCACGGGGAGGGCGGGCTCCTCCTCTGGCCGCTGCCGTATGGCCGGTCAGTCAGGACAGAAATACTGCCCTCCTCCTACTCAAGTTATCCTGGAGTCCTGTAGAGAGGGCACGTATGCCTGCAGGTACACCAGCCGTTTGCGTGCCGTCAGTATCCAGCCCCACCCCCACCTAAATGACAAGTTCCCGGAAGGCAGGGGCTGAGGGGCAGTGTTTTGAGCCCCCAGCTCTGTCCCTGCTCAGGGCACAGAGCTGTACAGTCTCCAGAGTCCTGGCCTTTATCGCATTGGCACCTCAGGACAGGCTCATTGGATGAGGTGACTGAGGTGCAGAGAGGTTGATGAATGGACCTGATTCACGCAGCTCACAGTACTAGTACTGGTTGGGTGGAATGGAGTTGGTCTGTGGGCCTAAGAATGTATTTCTCCTTCTACCTTGGACTTTGGGGAGACCAGTGCCATACTCTTGACATAGTCATTCCCCTTCTGGCCCCCAGCCTGGCAGCCCTGAGGACTATTACACATCCCTGAATGACGATCTGAAGATGGAGATGATTGAGAAGCTTTTTGCCATGGATACAGAGGCAAA
The DNA here is from genome assembly GCF_964339955.1 of Pipistrellus hanaki. NCBI lineage: Eukaryota > Metazoa > Chordata > Mammalia > Chiroptera > Vespertilionidae > Pipistrellus > Pipistrellus hanaki. The sequence goes on from NC_140514.1 coordinate 21,838,525, forward strand.
GGACCAGTGCAGCACCGAGGTAGGTGGCCACGGAGAAGTTGGGCTGGTGTGCCTGCCAGCAGGCGGCAACAGCAAAGGCTCAGGCCCAGTCTAGCAGCCACACCCCTTTGTGACAGAGACCAGTGGAGACGCTGGACCCTGGTCCCTAACTGGATGAGGGTACAGGTCCCTCCTCTCACTTCATTTTACCTGTGCCAAACCAGCTCTTCTACCTGTAACTCTCACCTTGTTTATCTCCTACTCACTGAGGGAGCTCCCTTAGTGCACATGAAGGCCAAAACTACAAAATATATTTAAAAAACAAACAAACAAACAAACAAAAAAACCTACCTGGTTTGGCTCAGTAGATAGAGTGTCGGCCTGCGAGCCGAAAGGTCTCAGGTTCGATTTTGGTCAAGGGCACATGCCTGGGTTGTGGGCTCCATCCCCAGTGGGGGACTTGCAAGAGGCAGCCAATCCATGACTCTCTCCCTCTCTGAAATCCAATAAAAATGTTTCTTTAAAGAAGCCAGACATTTAAAAAGTACATCCAGATGTATGAGACATTTATAAGCAAAGGGAACACTTACTCCCTTCACAAAGTGGGGAGTCTTTGAAATACTATTTTAGTTTAAATGCATTTAAAAATGATATTGGGGCCCTGGCCAATTTGGCTCAGTGGGTAGAGCGTCGGCCTGTGGACCAAAGGGTCCTGGGTTCAATTCTAGTCAAGAGCACGTACCTTCCTGGCCCAGGCTCTCGTTGGGGCTTGTGCAGGTGGAAACCAATCAATGCTTCTCTCTTATATTGATGTTACTGTCTTCCCTCTCTCTTCCACTCTCCCTAAAAATCAATGGGAAAAATATTGTTGGGTAAGGATTAACAAAAAACAAACAAAAAATATACCAGAATCATAAATTTTCATTTGCATGTAACTTTACAGGAAAGCATTTGTTACAGAAAGCCGAGTGCTCTTGCTCTGTGTCTCCTCAGCTGGATTTCAATGAGCTGGACCTGGAGACACTGGCACCCTACATCCCCATGGACGGGGAAGACTTCCAGCTGAGCCCCATCTGCCCCGAGGAGAAGCTCGCGCCCGAGAACCCGCAGTTCCTCCCGCAGCAGTGCGTCAGCACCATGACGAGCATCTTCCAGCCGCTGGCCCCCATGCCCGCATCCGGCCCCTTCCTCCTGGACAAGTACCAGCAGCAGCTGGAGAGCAAGAAGACGGAGCCCGAGCACCGGCCCATGTCCTCCATCTTCTTCGATGGCGGGAGCAAGGTGTCTCTGCCATCGTGCTGTGGCCAGGCCAGCACCCCTCTCTCTTCTTTGGGGGGCAGATTCAACACACAGTGGCCCCCTGATCCACCCTTACATTTCAGGCCCCCCAAGTGGCCTGGGGGAGATCAGCACTCGGAGGCTTTGGGGATATCGCCGTCGGGGCCCCCTGCACCCTCCCCGCATCTCTCCATGTTCAAGAAGAGGTGAGTGGCAGTGATCCTTGGCTGCTTCAGCAAAGGCTGTGGTGGAAAGGGGAAGTGGGGGGCGGGGTGTGGGCAGATGGGTACTCATTGCGGGGGAGGGGTGTGATCTGGGGCCCAGAGACTCCCTGTCCCACCACCAACTCCTGCTCCACAGTGGCTGGTCATCCAGTGAGCTCTGATCCAGGAGCTTAGGCTGAGGGGCATCACCCTGAGGTCTGTGAGGCCTCGAGTGCAATGTGTTTATTAGAGCGGAGGGGACCCAGAGCTGACTGAGGACAGGAAAGGGGAGAGAACTAGCTGGTCCACCCTTGCACACCCCCGTCTCGCTCCCCAGAGCACCCTAAAGCACCTTTCTTACCTAGGGTTCATTACAAAAAGGGTCCTGGGCAGTGGTTCTCTGCTTCCTCCTGGAACCCTGGTTAAGAAAAGTAAAAAGATGCCCATGCCTTTTAGACATCCAGCATTGCCTTCCCTGTTCTCCTCCTCCTCCTGGCTCCTTCAAATATCCCCGACAAGTTCCATTCCCACCAGCTGGCAGCTCCCAGGGCTGAAGCACAATGGTTGGCATATGACCCTCCGCTCCCAGGGCACGTTAGTTATGCTGCCCGGGGCACGTGCCCTTGAGAGAGCAGCCTCACTCGTCTGAGGGGGGACAGTTTAGGCAGAAGAAACCCTCCTGGAGACTGATGTCACCCCACTGGGCCGCTGCAACCAAGGTCAGGCCTGGAGGCTGCCTGGGTACCGCTGGGCAGGCAGCACATGTGACTTGAACCTTTAGCATCTCAGCAGGTGGGGAGATGGGGAAAGGGCGGCAGAGTGAGCTCGGGCCTGAGGCCCTCACCCTCCCTCTGAGCCTCTGCCCTTTGAGTCAAAGGTATTAGGGCTGGAAGGGCCATCTGAAGGCCCTGAATGGCATGGGCTCCAGCCCCCCTCACGGCCCACTCTCTCGGGCTTGGCAGGTCTGCAAAGGGCTTCAGGCCTCAGGGCCCCGCTGCGAGGAGCCCGGCCATGGTAGCCCTCTCCAACAAGCTGAAGCTGAAGCGACAGCTGGAGTATGAGGAGCAAGCCTTCCAGGACATGAGTGGGGTGAGCCATCTCCTGACTGGCGCTGCCTTGGGTTTCCTCCACGGCCCTCGGGACAGGCTGGGCAGGGAATCGGGGCTGAGAGCCGAGATCCAGGCTGGCAGGCAGCTCTCACATTCTGAGGCTCAGCGGCCAGCCAGGGGCAGCAGGGCGGGGTGGGGAGGTGGCCTCTCAGAGCCCCCCCCCTCCCCAACGCGGTCTGAGGACGGGTTCTCTGGCCCTCTCCCCTCTACATCTGCCCCTCTCACTCCCAGGGGGACCCTCCAGGAGGCACACCTTCACATCTGATGTGGAAAAGGATGAAGAGTCTCAGGGGCTGTGGCAACTGCCCTCCCATACCTGACAAGCGGCTGCGCGCCCACGTCCCCAGTGGTGAGCAGCAGGCAGGGGTGTCTGCAGGTGGAAGGGTTGGGGGTTCATCTCTGTTCTTCCACTCACCATCCCTCCTTCCGTTTTCCACTGTTCTGGCTCACACTACACTGTCAGAAGCCTGGGCTTCCAGGCCTGGGGGCTGGCTCTGAGCCCCTTCTGTGAAGGCAGGGAGGATGCTGGGGGCTCGCTGTCTCTCCCCTCCTCAGGCTGGCACGGCCCTTATCCTCCAACACTGATCTTTCAGATGAATTCACCCAAAACCCCATGAGGGGCCCGAGTCAGCCCCTGAGACACCTGCCACCGCCACAGCCACCGTCCGCCGTGAGCGCCGAGGAAAGCGCCAAGAGCAGGTTCCCCCCGCAGTGCTGCGCCTTTCAGTACCAGGATTACGGCCTGCCTCCGGCTCACAAGGCGCCAGGTGGGTACGCCAGGGCCTGCAGCCTCCGTGCCAGCGTCTGCTGTGTGTGGGAAGGGCGAGGGCCAAGGGGTGGACATCCCAAGGAGGCAGGTCTCAGCTCAGCATGACTTCCTGCCCTGAAAGCCCCCTACCACTCCTGTAAGGGGGACGGGCCCTCCTTCCCAGCAGAGCTGCAGCAGCGGCTGGAAAGCCATCTGCCTACAGGGCTTTGGAAGGAACTTTACGACCATCTGGTGACATTCAGGGCCCTCTGATCCAAAAGGCCCTCGAGCCCGTGTCTTTGATGCTGCGGAGTTGCCTCATGTCCCACTGGCCTCCGGGGCATCCCTCTGCGTGCAGGAGGGAGTCAGGCTGAGGACATGTACGGAAAACATGCCGCCGGGGGCTCTGGGAAAGGTCACGCCGCTGGACCTCCTGTAGGGTTAGTCACCTGGTGCCTGCCCTCTGTCCTGGGCCTCCTTAGTCAGGTACCATCTTGGGAAACATAGATGTTATCACAAAAGGTTGCAGAAACATAGTGGAGGACGTGGTGGAACATACCGGACCCCTGCCCTCAAAGAGGGCAGTTTCCTCAGCTCTATGGTTTGGGGTAAAGTGGGTATTCGGTGCTTCAGCCTCCAGCACCACCAGAGACCTTTACGTGGGAGGTTTGCGTTCAGTAAATAACTGCATTGGCATGCCTGCTGTGAGCCCACAAGTTTCCCTGAGCCTTAGAAATCAGGGGAAAACTATTTCTGACGGTACGCACAAGAAGAGGGCTTCAGAGGCTTGAGTCCCCGCCCCCCGATCCCAGAGTGAGGTCCAGGGGACCGAGGGAAGGGGCCCATGAAGGGCTTCCAGGCTGTCCTCCGGTCCCTGGGCCTCCTTCTGGGGAAGTGGGGTTCGAGTGATTCCACTTGCTCCTCCTTGCAATGTGTGCGCACTATTGTATATGTCCGTGTTTGTGCGTCCATGTGTATGCAGGCAGCAGCCCATTCAGAATTCCCTTTCTACTCAGTCTTTCCTCCCTGTTGCCAGTGCACGGTGACACAGGCTCCTAAAGCCTTTTTGGGGGCTCCCTGAACACAACACCCTCCCCTCAAACTTCCTCTAGCTGCTGTCTGCACGACACACTTTCTCCCGTGGGGCTCAGCACCCCACGTAGCAATATGGGTCCACCCCGAGGAGGCAGTAGGCCACTCGAATAAGATTGCATTGAAGAAACAGTGAAGTTAGGGCAGCCCTATCTGTAACCCTGACTCACAAAACCTGGAAAATGCCTCTTGTTCTCCGCAGCGCCCTTCTCATCCCTGCCTGCCTCTTAGGGAATAGAGCCTTTTCCGGATGTCTGGTTTGGGTTTTATTAAATACGGTACCAACCCTTCTTTCAGGTGTGGCAAGCCGGCTGCTTGGGCCCTCGTTTGAGCCCTACCTGCTGCCTGAATTGACCAGATATGACTGTGAGGTGAACGTTCCTGTGCCAGGAAGCTCCACACTCCTGCAAGGAGGGGACCTTCTCAGAGCCCTGGACCAGGGCACCTGAGCCAGGGCCTCTCGCCAGGGCAGGCGTCCCTGCCTGGCCATCCGCCAGCTTCACTCTCAGCATCTATTTTTGCAACTAGGTATCCCTAACACCAACACACTTTCTACAAGGTGTACCTACCTGGCAGACTCGCCCAGGTTACCCAGTAATGGCCTTTTCCTGAAGACGCTCACTTTAGCATCCATATTTTTAAAGCACACGGCTGTTTCGCCTGCTGTGTTTTTACTCTGTCAATGAAAATGTTCTTAAGTTTTATAAGATTTCTGCCCCAACTTCAACTGCTTCTAATTTATATTATTCAGATGCCTCTCTCTCTCTCGCACACACAATATTCACACTAACAAGTTGGGTGTCTGTAGGAAAAGTTTTGGCTTTGTTGAACTAAAAGATATTTTGTGGTTGCCAAAGAGAAAATAATATTTGCTTTCCAAGCTTGATTTGTGGCCTTGCTCTCTCTCTCTCTCTCATGGCCCATCTCTTTTAAAACTAATCACTATATTGGTCATTTCAGCCTTTTGTTAAAAGCCCAACTCTCTGCTCTAATTTTGATGACTTTGGGTGAAAAATAAGAAATGTGAAGGGTGAACTCCAGTGTTTGTGCTGATCTGTGAGAGTTGCCCAGGGAGGCTTTTCCTAAACTCATTGGTGTTTTCTTCTCTCCCCACCACCCACCTTCAGTGGATCTTTTTTTTTAATTATTATTATTCAAAACCATAACTGAGTTGTTTTTTAAATTTATATCTGGGTTAAGTGTTTATCATATATATGGGTACTTTGTAATATCTAAAAAACTTAGAAACGGAAGTGGAATCCTGCTCACAAAATCACTTTAGGTCTTTGTAAGCCCTTTCCTGCCGACACCGCAGCGCTGTACAGCACCCCGGGCCGTGCCAACACCGCTCAAGGTTGCTCTGTGGGCTTCTGCTGTTGGGCTCTGCCGTAGCGTGACAAACAATCCAAGGAGTGGAATCATTAAGTGGGAGCATTGCCAGCTGTCTTTTCCTCGTGTGTGCTCTGTGTATTATGTATGTATGTATATATTATTATTACTGCCAAGAGGGTCTGATGGCACATCAGGGGTTAAGGGTGTGGGGCTGGGCAAATCCAAGGGAGAGGAAGTGCTTTAGCTTTTCTTAAGGTCTTGTTGCTGGTCCTTCAAGTGCACTGAGCTATGTGACACTAATGGGCTTTCACGTGGCGCACGGGGGTATTTCTAACCCTACCCTGAGATGGTTTCGATGGGAATCCACGAATGAAAGGAAGGCTTCAGAAACGGGGTAGCGACCCAGGCCATGTCTTCCCAGCTGACCACCTCAGAGCACATGGAGCTGGGCTGAGAGAGGGGCCGCCGGTGCTGAGCAGCCTGGCCCAGTGCCCTTCCTCAGATCACCCTACAAGGCCGAGGTGCGGGGCCCCGCTGGCGAGCAGCAGGCACACCCAGGGACAGCCCAGCCCCAGGCCCTCCCGAGTGTGTGTCACTTGAAGTGACGTGTATAGGTAGGAAGCACTGGAAATAGTGTTCTCAGAGCACTTTAACTCACTGTGTAAAGAGGGACTACACCTTTGGTTTCCAAACACCAATCGCATAGAACTCATCTGTCCTGGGCACCAAGATGATGTTTCTAGAAACACACACCCAAAGCACAACAGGCCAAGCATTGGGCCAGCCTGGATGGACTCATTGTCAAAACACATTTAAATTTCACAAGAAATCGGAAGTTATATGAGAAATGGTTATCTGCTCAGTGTGTTGGCCAAATGTACGTAAGCACGCAGCTTTGCCCCGCGTGGCATGGCGAAGGAGCCCCGAGGAGGGCCACGGCCAGAGAAACTGGGGTTGGATTCCCGTGTGCACGGCCTCGGCCGTGAGGGTAGCTCACCCTTGCAGTTTTACTAAAACACTCTGAGAAATATTCCGAGCTTCAATATTAACTTTACCTGTCAATGTAACGATTTCATGTACATTATTATTTTGTTGAATTCCTACTGACATTATTACTGTATGGGAGCTTAACTTTATAAGGAAATGTATTTTGACACTGATATCTTATTAAAGTATTCTGATCCTACCCTGGCTGGTGGCTCGCGTTTCCTGTGGATTTGTGGTGGGTCACCCTGACAGGGAGCGGAGTATTAAATAGTTTCCCAAAAATGGACATTGGCACTGACCTTCGGGAGGCAAATGAGGCCAGCCAACAGGAGAATGAGTGAAGGGAGGGAAACTAATATTAATGCTTGGCAACTGCCGAGACTGAAGGCCATGTTACCGCATCCATGTTTCTGTCTGCCACTGGCCCTTTTCTTAGCCAATGGGGAAAAGGCAGGTTCCTGCTTTCAGGAAACTACATGAAGCACTTGGAGAGCCTGGCCAGACTGCGTGTGGACACTCTGGGCTCTTACAGTCAGAAAGTACCTCAGTCTGGTAGAATGTGACTGGGAAGGGCAAAGAAAGAAAGAAAAAAAAACCAAACAAACAAACAAAAACTCAGCCAGAGACAGAGCACATGAAAGCTCCAAATTGGACATGCGCATGATGATGGGTTCCCCAGTTCAAATTTTCCTTTTCCAAATCATGAATGGCTGAGGAACAGCCCTCTCCACGATATGATTGGGGGGGACTAAGGGGAGACTCGGCAGCCGCCTCTGCTTACAATCACGCATTGCTTTGCATAGCAGATCAGTCCACACAGTGTGGTCTCCCGCTTACCTTATTAGCTCTCTTGATCCTCAAACTGGGAAATCCTGTGAGCACCCACTTCATAGATGAAACCGTCGAGTTGAGTGGCTTCCACAAGTCACACCCTATTAATGGGAGAAATGAAATGTAAGCCAGTTTTTCTCCTCTCACACCCAGAAGAAACACCACTTCCCTTATCCCTTTCGTCACCTCCCCTCCATTTCCCTGCTTCCCTTCACAGGAAACTTCCTGAAAGAGTTGGGTATGACTATAGTCTCTAACCCCAACCCCTGCCAGCTCATTTCTCAATCCACTCCCATCAAGCTACTGTCCTTAGCTATCCATGGAAACCTCTGCGGTCAAAGTTGATGGTCATCTCCCTGTGGCCCAACCCCAGAGCCAATTTCTCTCCTTATCTGGCTCCGGCATGACTTCTACCAGCACATACATGGTCCAGAGCTCATTCTTTTTTTTTTTTTTTTTTTTTTTTTTTAAATATTTTATTGATTTTACACAGAGAGGAATTGAGAGGGATAGAGAGTTAGAAACGTCGATGAGAGAGAAACATCAACCAGCTGCCTCCTGCACACCCCCCACTGGGGATGTGCCCGCAACCAATACATGCCCTTGACCGGAATTGAACCCGGGACCCTTCAGTCCCCAGGCGGACGCTCTTCCACTGAGCCAACCCGGCTTCAGCCAGCGCTCATTCTTAAGACTCTATTCTTTGCCTAAGCTCTTATCTCAGAGGTATATTTCACAATTGATTTCAGAGAGGAAGGAATAGGGAGAGAAAAATATCAATGATGAAAGAGAATCATTGATTATGATTGGGGATCAAGCCCACATCCGAGGCATAAGCTCTGACTGGGAATCAAACAATGATCTCTTGGTTCATAGGCCAACATTCAATCATGGACCCACCTTGGCCTGGCTCAGAGGTATTAGTTCATCCAATCTCATGGACAGGTATAACTTGCCTATTGTTGATGCACAGATTTATACATTTAGCCTTAACCCTATGATGTAAGGACTATTAGCATGTTTCTTTCACATGAAAGTAGACAGGCTCTCAGATATTAAGGGGCTTCCCCAGTGTTACACAACTAGAAACTGTAGAGTCAGAATTCGAACCTGGGTCTTACTCTGTTTTCATTGCCGAATAGAACATTTCTGTCTTTATTACTTTAACCTTTAGACCTCCCTCTGGTTCTTTTTTTTTTATTCTCCTCATCTCTTCCCTTCTCTTGGTGGGGCCTGGACCCACATTTGGCTTCTTTGGGCTCTTCCCAGCTCCTATCTCCTTTGCCTACCATCTCGAACTTTCTGAAAACCTCACTGTTTAGGGTTTTGTTTCGTTTTGTTTCTGAAGCTGTTCTGTGACACTTCTCAGCCAGGCCTTCAGCAGCAGAATTGCCTTTGAACATTGACAAGTTCAGGACTCAGACATGGATGGGCACCATTCTGGAACCCAGCAACTTTAGTGGGCTGTGGGTCTACAAAGCATCCTTGGGTAAGGCGTTGTCCTTAACCACCTGAAGGCTGTGATTGTGACCTCCAGCCCCTGGGCTTGGAGGCAGCTCCAAGTTCTTTACTTACAAGTCCAGCAAGGGGGTGGGGGAATGGGGAATGCACTGAAGGCCATTATCTCCAATGGATTACAGGAGCCTGGTCTCTAGAAGCACCCAAGTCCCAAACAAGCTCTCCCTACTTCCTTCATGTTTTGTCTCAGGTAATCAGTGAAGATGGACTGAAATGCTTCTGATTTTGTTGTAGGCAGTCACAAGCTGAGCAAAGATAGACCAGGTACAGAAGGTCACCAGATGGGAAGCCCCTGGTGCCTAATAATGGACAATCAATTATAGGATGGAACCTTGCCACCAGGGTGATTTTTTCCTTCCCTAACATCTGGACCCTTGACCTTTCCTCCCTAGAGATAACATCTATGCCTCAGTTGTATTTCAGCTCCAGGCCCTGATAAGCAACAAAACCAGCCACAGATCCAGTTGTATTGAATGACCTTCTGCACTGGGGTTGGCCAATCAATGAATGGAGACCACAACCCTAAAAGGGTATACCTGGAAGCTACTGAACATTCTGTAAAGTTCTAAAATCTCCACCCTTAAAATCTTTAGGACTGAGGATCCAGTGGGCTCTCCTTCCCCGCATCCTGGCCCCAGGGGCATTACCATTAGCTTCCTCACTTTGTTAAAAGGACAAAAGTTTTTCCTCTTGTTTTCCATAAATAGACTTATTTTCTTTAAGCAATTTGGTGAATAATATATTTTTCTCCCTACCTTATCCCTTCAGAATTTGGCAATACTTAATGAGTCATAGCATTTTTTATATGAATTTAATAAGACCAGTTCCCAATTATGGTTTTATTAACCAAGACTCTGACTGGAATGTCATGTTTAAGTGAGACATAAAGGAATGAGGCCCATTTTCCTCACAATATGCAAGATTCAACCATTCGCATCCTGCTCTCCTCAGCCCTTGCCCATCCTCTGCTTTCGGTGAAAAAGGACTTTTATCAGGAGGCCTGCCTAAGAGTGATTAGATTAACTTGGCTCTTCCATTCTCAAGCCAGGAGGACGGGACTGGATGTGTTTTCCCAAATTGACTCAGAATGCCAAAAAGGCGTAGATATGAAATTTGAGCACTTAAGACTGTCTTCACTGGATTACCCGAGACAAAACCTGAAAGAAGCGGGAATAGGTAGAAATGATGTAACCCAACCCCATCATTTAGTTGTTCAATCTCTACAATCTCCTCAGTTTAGAAATGAGACTGAGGCCACTGGAGGCCAAGTAGGCTTGCCTACAGTTACACAGGGAGGGTGACAGGGTTGGGTACAGAACCCAGGCCAGCATCATGGGGACAGAGGTCAAACTCACTGTCATTGAAAGGGGCCAGTGTTCCAGCCTCAATACATGCTCTCTGCCCATGACATCAGTTCTCAATTTCTCAACCACTATATAGACCTACACACACACACACACACACACACACACAGAGTTCTCTCCTTCTGCCCCACCCCTCCCCCAACCACCACCTCACAGGTCTCCAGCCTCTTCCTTTGTCTCTTCTCTCAGGGCACTTTCAGTTCCTCAAAAATGATAAAGTTCACAGTGTCAAGCCAATTTCTTCAAAATATTCCTTTGAACTCAGTGGCCTCTATGTGAACTATTTGGCCTCTCTGTGACCTTGGTGAAGCCTAAATCAGTTCCTTCACTTCTAGATTGAACTTTCCTTGGCTTCCCAGGATTGAGAATAGAGTTTTGAAGTACAGTTGACCCTTGAACAACACCAGGGTTAGGGATGATGACACCAGCACAGTCGAAAACCCACATGTTTTCAGGCCCTTTGCATGTGCAGATTCCCAACTGTGGATCAAACTACATACTCCCCTAACCATACAAATAAACACACTTGTTTTCAATGGTACTTATGAATTCATGATCTAACTCAGACCCCTCAAGATGGTTTGTAATAATGGAGGCCTGTGGCCCATACTTTCCCAGATACTGTGTCCCCATCTCAGATATTGTGCCTTAATGTCCCCAAGTGTGCTCTTTACTTGGGCCATGGACCCACATATCTTGGGTTCAGAAAGCATGAAACTCATAGATACAAATGAGCCCTCGGTGGCCTTAGAGGGGGAATCTGGGTCTTATAGGAGTTTAGAGGAGGCCAAGAGAGATCAATCTTGGCCTCAGGAATAAATAAAAATAAAAATAAAACACCAGAACTGGGAGGGAAGAGGATTGGAGAGGTGGAGTGGGGGGATTCAGGGGTAATCATTCCAGAAGTGGACAAGGGGTACAAAGTACAAGGCCAGACAAAGCAGTACATGCAGGAGAGCTTGGGGAGCAAGCAGGACTAGGAGCTGGAATGGAGGGAGAAGGCAGCAGGGCATCCGGGTCATTCATGGCACAGTCTGGAGTCATGCAGACCCAGGTTCAAATCCTGGCTCTGCAGCTTCTAGTTGTGTAGCATTGGAGAAGCCCCTTAAGGTCTAAGAGGCTTAAGGTCTGCTTTCATGTGAAAGGAGCATGATAGGGTTAAGGCTAACGGTATAAATTTAATTATCAACAATAGGTAAGTTGTACTTAACTCCATGAAATTAGATGAAATATATCTCTGAGATAAAAGAAAGAGTAGAGTCTTAAGAATGAGCCCTGGGCCATGTTCGTGCTGGTAGAAGTCATGGAGGAACCAAATAAGGAGAAAAATTGGCTCTGGAGTTGGGCAACCGGGAGATTATCATGGACCTTGACCCAAGAATTTCCATTGGAGAGCTAAGGACAGTAACTTGATGGGAGTAAACTGGCAAATGAGCTTGTTGGGGTTGAGGGGTAGAGACCATAGCCATACACAACTCTTTCAGGAGGTTTCCTGTGAAGGGAAGCAGGGAAATGGAGGAAAACTGAAAAGGGGATAAGGGAAATGCTGCTCCTTTTAAACATTGGATGAACTTTTATTTTAGGATAATTTCAGGCTTATAGAAAAGTTATAAGAATAGGAGAGAGAGTTCCTGCACCCAGTTCTATTGCTAACATTACTGTGGTACATAGTATTGGTTGTTAGAGGAAGCAGGTGCATGTGAAGGAGAACAGAGGTAAAATTTCTAATTGTAAAATCCTTAAGTCAAAGGGATATAATGTACAACATAGGGTATATAGTTGATATAGCATAATAACTTTGTAATGTGACCGATGGTTTCTAGACTTATTAAAATGATCACTTTGTTGAGTATATAAATATTGAATAATTATCTTATATGCCTGATTATAATATAATAATGTACATTGACTTTAACTGTTTTTTCAAAAAGCAAATTTTGAAGGTTCAGAGGTGGCTTAAATAACATGGAGGGGAAAGTTCGAGAAGTAAGAGCCACAGGATGTGGTCAGGGTTGGTGAACTGGTGTTACAATGACACTTGAGTATATTAACAGAAGAGAGATCTGAGTTGGGAACTGAAATCACTAAAGGAGTGACCGGAGGTCAAGGTTCACATATATAAGGAGAAACAAGAAGTTCAATATGAGTGGGAGAGAAAGAGAGAAGAGGAGGTTTGGAAGCAGCCTCGAGAAGCTACCGTGTTTCCCTGAAAATAAGACATCCTCTGAAAATAAGACCTAGCGCATGGAAAGATAAGACATCCTCTGAAAATAAGACCTAGCACAACTTTGGGAGAAAAAATTAATATAAGACATTGTCTTATTTTTGGGGAAACAGGGTAGAAGGGCTCTAGCTGGTTTTGCTCAGTGGACCCAAAGTTGTGCTAGGTCTTATTTTCAGGGGATGACTTATCTTTCCATGCTGACTGATGGGTCCTGGGTTCGATTCCCATCAAGGGCACATATCTAGGTTGTGGGCTCAATCACCAGTAGGGGACATGCAAGAGGTAGCTGATCAATGATTCTCATCATTGATGTTTCTCTCTCTCCCTCTCCCTTCCTCTCTAAAATCAATAAAAATACATTTTTGAAAAGAAGCTAGAAGGAGCCTCTCCACCCTTGGGCCCTGTCTTATGGTGGGGTCTCTCTTTTCCGAGATCAGCACGAAAAGAGAGTTGATCAGTTCTTCGAATATAGGGGCTGGGGATTGAGAAATATAAGAAAGAGACAAGACACAGAGAAAGAAGGAAAAAGCTGGGGGTGGACCGCTGCCCTATTCTGATGGAGAAATAGTGACCCAGAGCCGATGCAGCATGTTTATTTTATACACCCAAATACCAGAAAGTTTCACCAAAAGTCAAGACAAAGGAGATTATCTGCATTCTAGAGTGGGCCTGGGTTCTATTCATTCCTAGTGCTTGACTGGATTTACACATCAAAACCCACTTCCCTACATCTGGGCAAAGATAAAAGTCAATGCTGAGAACACATCTGTCTTTTTGGTAAGAGGTGTAACCAAGACTGGTCTTTGCCTGTCACCTTGGGTTCAGCTAACAATTATTAAGGAAGAATGCCCATGTGCCTTCCCAGGAGGCCCTCTACTCTATCTAATACCTGCCTGTGGGAGAGAAATTAGCCTCTTCATGAGGTCAGCAGAGTGGGGTTCTAGTTTTAAAAAAAGGTGAAGACATATTCAGAAAGGAAGGGGGGAGGGTCTAGAAAGTGGCTGATGAGTTTGCAGTGCAAGGACCTGGAGGGTGTGAAGGGATGGGAGATGGGAGAGAATGAACTGTCCAGGGACAAAGGCCAGGTGGTGGCAGGTGACCTAGAAGCCTTGGTCTGCCACTGGTGACTGATGTAAAGAGAGCAGAAGAGATGGAGTATCATCCTGAAGGTCTCTTGCAGGTTCAAACCAGAAGACTAGGGACATGCAGCAGCTTGTCTACCAAGTCTGCAGGACTTTCCTTATATCGTACAGTACCCGGGGACCATCACACAAGTGCGCTCAGTGAATGTAAGGTGAGGTTGCTTTCTAAGGCAGGTGTCAGGGTGGCCAGGCGGTGGCTTTCTCTCTCTACCTGCTAGAATACTGGTTTTAAACCCTTTGGGTGGGCCCTGGCCAGTGTGGCTCAGTTGGTTGGAGTGTTGTCTCATAAACCGAAGGGTTGAGGGTTTGATTCCCAGTCAGGGAACATATCTATGTTGCAGGTTCAAAAAATCTCTCTCTCTCTCTCTCTCTCTCTCTCTCTCTCTCTCTCTCTCTCTCTCTCTCTCTCTCTCTCTTCCGAAAAAAATCCATAAACATATCCTTAGCTAAGGATTAAGATGAAAAAAATGTTTTCCTTTTAATCCTGTGGGTGGGCCCAGTATTTGCAAGAACAAAGAAAGATGGCTGCTGTTGGAGGATCCATTGGTCTGAAATAAAGGGAAGTTTTCCAGTCCTCATTAGTCTGGTTGAGATGAGGGCAGCTGAGCATGAACATTGACATCATTTTGGGGAGCCTTGCTCAAAGGCCAAGGCAGGGCTCCAACTACAGATTCAAATCCGGATGAGAGAGATGACCAGGCTGCTCCTGCTGCTTCTTAAATGTGGAGAGGCTGCTGTGCTGACCAGGCTGGTCCTGCCATGAGGGTTGGTGATGCCCGCTACCCTACGTATCAACGATCTGAATGTTAAGCACCAACTCTGAGCCGTACTGAGCTGAGAGACCTGATAGTTCCACAATACCATGGGCTTGGCAGCAACCCCAATATGTTATGTCCCTCTCTGTGCACCATTCTTTTACTAGCCATATAGATAAATGTATTCAAAGAAGGTGACTGAAATGTTGATGAGTCTTGCAATGGTGCCACAATTGACTGGAGAAGTTGAGACAGTTCATCCGGGAAGAAGTAAGGTCGGGGGAGGTCAAAAGCCACAACTATCTAGAAAAGCATCTTGTGGAGAGTTTTCTGGGTGGCCCAGAATAGCACTGAGTCTGTAAGTTCAGAAAAAGAATTCTCCATTCCAGTATGCTCAAGAGGAAAGTCACTCCTCTTCCCTGTCAGTGCTTACTAGCCCAATAGATCAGGGAAAGAATAGCTTTCCTCTAATCACCAAAGCCATTTGGAGGATGATATCATCTAAACCTACCTAGCAAAGATCAAGAAAAGCTGTAATTTCAAGTCTTTGTTCAGATCTTTGTGGGACATGGAGGACCCATGGAACTCAGATGAGCAGGGAAAAGCTGGCACTACCCCTTCGGTGTTATGTCCTGTACAGGCAGAACAAATTATGTTGAATTTAGACTCGAAAAATGTTTTTTCTTAATATGTATTTATACTATAAAGTCACAGAATGACTGCTTCACTTTGGAAAATACTGTGGAGTCACATGTAAAGTCAGTGAGCAAAGCAAAAACCGCCTGAGTCAGAATTACCCTTGAGAACCCCCACAGGTGTGACCAGACTGGAAACGGACACCCACCTCTCAGTCAGCCCAGCACAGCCAGCTTTTCCCCCAGTGTCAGGACAATTGTGGTTTCTTTGGATGAGCACCAGGTGAAATAGTTGGCTGATATCTAGGGACCATGTTATAAAGAAAAGGCAGCTGAAACCGGTTTGGCTCAGTGGATAGAGCGTCGGCCTGCGGACTGAAAGGTCCCAGGTTCGATTCCAGTCAAGGGCATGTACCTTGGTTGCGGGCACATCCCCAGTAGGGGCTATGCAAGAGGCAGCTGATCTATGTTTCTCTCTCATCGATGTTTCTAATTCTCTATCCCTCTCTCTTCCTCTCTGTAAAAAATCAATAAAATACATTTAAAAAAAGGGGGGGAGGGGGCAGGTCTTTATACACAACTATACCCAGCACAGCAGGATGCTCACACCTTGCCAGGTGTGGTGACAGACACCCTGAGGCAACATCTGATCCACAACTCCTTTCTCATCCTATGAAGGACACTTGGTCATTCACTAAAATCGTCAATGGGCAGAGTTACTCACAGTCAGGGGTGATCCAGATTTTGAGGGACCTATTACTTGTATGTACATGTGATGTGATGTGATGTGATGTGATGTGATGTGATGTGATGTGATGTGATAAAAAGGACAATGTACCTCTGTGGTTCTTCATCCCCAAAACCTATAATACCAGTCTAATCTCAGGAAAGACATCGGACAAATCCAGCTTGAGGGACATTCTGTGAAATATCTCACTGATATTGCTCAAAACTGTCTAAGTCATCAAAACAAATAAACTGAACTGTCACAGCCAAGAGGAGCCTAAAGAGACATGATGATTAAGTATAATGAGCTCTTGAATGGGGGAAAAACATTAGGCAAGATAGAGGAAATGTGAATCAATACCGATACATCATTACTAAGTAGCCAAACTGGTCCCTATATTAGACTTTAATAAGTCAAGATAATCAGTAGAATGATCATTAGATAAATAATGTATAAAATAATGTGTAACCAATAAGCTAATAAAGCAGGGAAATGGAATCTTTAAAAAAATACATGATTGCCCTAGCTGATTTGGCTCAATGGATAGAGTGTTGGCCTGTGGACTGAAGGGTCTCAGGTTCAATTCTGGTCAAGGGCACATGCCTGGGTTGTGGGCTTGATCCCCAGTAGGGAGCATGCAGGAGGCAGCCAATCAATGATTCTCTCTTATAATTGATGTTTCTATCTCTCTCTCCCTCTTCCTTCCTCTCTAAAATCAATAAAATATATTTTTAAAAATACATGATTATTCCAAAGGAAGGCAAAAGAAGAGAGAAAATGAACATAAAATAAGTGGGACAAATAGCAAACAAATAATATGATATTAGATTTAAATCTAAATACAGGATGTCCCCTAAAAATGTATATACTCTTTATAATATATATATATATGTGTGTGTGTGTGTGTGTGTGTGTGTGTGTGTATTTTTAAATAAGGCTTTGATTTTTATAGAGAGAGGAGAAGGGAGAGGGATAGAGAGATAGAAACATCATTGATGGGCTGCCTCCTGCACACCCACTCCTGGGGATTAAGCCTGCAACCCAGGCATGTGTCCTGACTGGGAATTGAACCAGTGACCAGAGCCACACTGGCCAAGCAATAGGTGTTATATTTTGAAAATTAAATGTGCTTTAATAAACACTGCCTTTATAATTATTCAAAGTGTATATAACTAATTGCATAAAATATAAATGGGTTAAACATTTCAATTAAATGAAAAATGTCAGACTGGGTTAAAAAATAAATATAAGCTGTTTACAAGGATATATCCCTTCTAAATATGAACACAAACAGAAGTTAAAAGGATGAAAAAGATACACAAACACTAAATTTAAAAAGCTGTGAGAATGGCTGGAGGGGAGGGTCAATTGGGGAAAAAGAAGACATATGTAAAACTTTAAATAATATTTTTAAAAGCCCTATAGCCTACTAATATCAAATGGATAGACTGTAGAGAAGTATTACTAAAATAAAGCCAGACATATTTCAATGCAACAGGAAGGAACTATATTTCTATATTCTTATGCACTTAAGCCTCAGAAATTAATACTACTACAAGGAAAAATAGAAAACCCATCTCTCAAAAACTGTTAGAATAAGCAGGAAAAAAGTAAATAATGATCAAGGAAATAAAAAAAGAACCCACAAAATGGGAGAAAATATTTGTAATTCCTATACCTGACCAGGGCCTAAGATCCAGAATATATAAAGGATAGTTACAACTCAACAATTAAAAGGAAAACAACCCAATTAAAAATGGGCAGAATAATTTAGACATGTCGCCAAAGAAGTTATACAAATGGCCAGTAAGCATAAAAAGATGTTCTAGGGAAGTGCAAATAAAAACCACCATAAGATACCATTCAAATACTACTACCATGGCTAAAATCTAAAAGATGAGCAGTAACAAGTGTTAGTGAGGATGTGGAGAAACTGTAACCCTCATACATTTATTTCTAGGAGGAATGTAAAATGGTACTGCACTTTGGAAAGCAATCTGGGAAGGGTTTCTTTTGGGGGTGATGAAATGTTCTCAAATTAGATAGTGATGATGGATGCACAACTTTATTAAATACAAAAAAAAACAAACAAACCACAAAACACCGAATTGTACAGTTTATAAGAGTCAATATTATGGCATGTGAATTATATCTCAGTAAAAAAAATAAAGATATAACACATTGAAGTACTCAGTTAAGAAATAAAATCTAATTGACATATATAGAACTCTGTGCCCAACAACTACTAAATAGACATTGTTTTAAGTACACCTGGGTAATTTACTAAAATTAGGCATGTACGAGGCCATGGGATTAGTAAGACATTTCAAATGTCTTAAATGACTCAGAGTCTACTCCCTGACCACAGTGAAATTAAACTAGAAGTTAGTAACCAAATGCAAGTTTATTATATGGTGTTGAATTTAAGCAATACACTTCTAAATCACCCATGGGTCAAATAATGTCACACTGGAAATTAGAATATATTTTAAGTATTAATAAAAGCAATGTAATGAAGCTTCTGGGATTCAGTTAAAGCCATTTTTTTTTAAATAAATATTTTTATTTATTTCAGAGAGGGATGGAGAGGGAGAGAGAATCGCTAATTGGTTGCCTCCTGCACACCCCACACTGGGGAGAGCCCACGCTCCAGGCATTTGCCCTGACTGTGACTTCCTGGTTCATAGGTTGACGCTCAACCATTGAGCCACACCTGTTGGGCCATTCTTAAAATTTTCCCATTCTTGAAGAGAAATTTATAGCTTTCAATAGATATATTAGAAAAGGAATGAAAACTAGTAATCAAAGCATTTATACCAATAAGTTAGAAAACAAACAGAAAAGGTAAACCTAATAGAAAAAAGAAATAAGGAAATAATATGAGAGGAAATTTTAATGAAATACAAAACATATGCAAAATAAAGAAAAATCAACAAAGCTAAAAGGTAGTTCTTTGAAAGAGTAATAAAATTGATAAATCTTTGCAAGATGGATCAGGAAAAAGTGAGTAGCCACAAATTATTAGTATCAGAAACTAAAATTAAAGATTATCAGAGAATATTAGAAACAACTTTATGCCATTGAACTAGATGGAATAGACTCTATGAAAAATCAAACTTATTAAGACTGACAACAAGAAGTAGAAAATATGACTTTTAAAAGTTGAATCCTTAAATAAAACTTTCCCACTAAGAAAACTAGTCCCAGATGGCTTCACTATTAAATTCTCCAAAATGTTTGAGGAAAGTCACTTTCTCAAACATATTAAATAAATAGATTAAAAAGGAACATTTTGAACTCATTTATGAGACCAACATACCCTTAATATCAAAGCCTGACAAGCATTTAACAAGAAAAAATTATAGGAGGTCAATCTCTGTCACAGACATCTATTCAAATATCTTTAACAAAATACTACCCCTTCAAATCCAGTAACACATGGAAAGGACAATGTATTGTGAGCAAGCTAGGCTTATTAAAGGAATATAAAGCTAGTTTAACACTGAACAGCTTATCAATGTAATTTGCCATAATAGCAAAATAAAGAAAAAAAATCAATAAATGTAGAAAAGATAGTTGATAAAATTTGAAATGCATTATTAAAAAACAATTCTTAGCATACTAATGGTATATAGTAACCTCTTCAATCTGATAAAGGGTATTTATTTAAAAATTGCAATAAATATTATACTTAATGCTTACACTAATATCAATTTCCCTCTGAGAGAAACAACATAAAGATGCCAACTACTATCACTTGTATTCAACTTTATACTAGAAAACCTAGTCAGTGAAATAAAACTGCCTCCTGCACACTGGGGATTGAGCCTGAAACCTGGGCATATGTTCTGTCTGTGAAGAGAAATAAATAAATGGCATGAGGATTACAAAAGAAAAACTGTCATTATTTACAGTGTACATGAATGGGTACCTAAATGGTCTTTTCAACAAGTGTACTGCATCAATAAGAAAATGCAAAAGGATCTTCAGATAAACCATTAAGATCATTAGTGAGTTTAGCAAGACTGCTAAATTCAAAAATAAGATACAAAAATCAACTGTATTTTTATATACTAAAAACACATTTAAATGATAATATGTATTGATTTCAATAAAAAATAAAATACCTAAGAATCTATCTAAAAGATGCACAAGAGTGCTAAATATAAAACTTCAAAAAAATATTGGAAAAAAATACCAAGATAAGGGCTATCCCATATTCATTGATTGGAAAAGTCAATGTGTTTAGGATGTCAATTCTTCTCAAATTTATCTATTAAATGCAATCCCAATCAGAATACTGGAGTTTAGTTTGTGTGTATAAGTGTGTTTGTAGTCTGAAAAATATATTCTGAAATGTGTGTGAAAATTCTAAGAGCCAAGAATATCCAAAACAATATTGAAAAAGAACAACATTGGAGGGCCTGCATTATTTTAAAATCACAAAGATTATGATACTATGATATTCCATAAGGATAGACAAATGGCAAGACCAATAAAACAAAAAACACAGTCCAGAAGTTGACCCATTCCTGTAGGATACTCACTCTATGCCAGGGGTAACATTACAGAGCAATGAGGAAAGAATGTTCTTTTCAATAAATGTACCAAGTCAACAGGATCTGGGAAAAATTTATTCTTGGCTCCTACTTCATACCAAACATAAAGTTTCCAGATGAAATAGAGATCTAAATGTGAATGATAAATAAGGCTTCTAGAAGATAACATAGGACAATATCTTTATGACCTCAAAGTAGACTTCTAGACTTAAACATGAAAAGGCAGTCCATAGCATGGGAGACAATATTTACAATATTTACATCTGACACAAAAGGACAACTCTAGACTGATTCATTTGTCTCTCAGCATAACCATTATTGTTTGTCTTATTTTTGGTTCTTATAAATGTATTTATTTTATCACATGACCTCACTCATCTAGGGAAAACAATGAACAACATAAACTGATGAACAAAAACAGCCCCGGAGACAGGGAAGCATTGATCAAACTGTCAAACCTCAGAGGGAAGGTAGCGAAGGGTGGGGGAAAGGGAGAGAGATCAACCAAAGGACTTGTATGCATGCATATGAGCCTAACCAGTGGTCATGGACAACAGGGGGGTGGGGACATGAGTGGGGAGGGCTTTGGGATGGGAATGGGGGGATGAGGACAAATATGTGATACCTTAATTAAAAAGCAAACAAAAAAAACCCACAAAATGATAAACATAAAAAAATGATTTGCAAAAAAATAAAAATAAAAATGATTTGCAGAATATGAAAGCTAAAAAAAGAGGATAACTCCTCAAATCAATTAAAAAAAAAACAATAGAAAAAATGAACAAAAGACTTGAATAGACACTTCACAAAAGTTTTCATCCCAATAAAAATATAACATGGAGCTCAAATTCAGGAGTCATCACAATGAGAAATCACCCATACACCTACCAAATGGCTCAAGTTGAAAAACTGTTAACCAAGTTCTGGACAGGCCATGAAGCAGGGAGAGCCCGCATACAGTACCAGAAGAGTGTAAATACATACAATCTCTTAGGGAAGTGGGACATAAGCCTACACTCTTGGCCAGCTATTCTACTCAGAGAAATGTCCAAGAGAAATGAGTGTATTTGTCCTGAAAGACAGGTATAAGAATATATGCAGGCTGGGGTGAGGAGGGGGGTCAATTGGGGTAAAGAAGATAAATGTACAACTTTAGACAATAAAATAAAAAGAAGGAAGGAAGGAAGGAAGGAAGGAAGGAAGGGAGGGAGGGAGGGAGGGAGGGAGGGAGGGAGGGAGGGAGGGAGGAAGGAAGGAAGGAAGGAAGGAAGAAATGAGTTATGCAGCAGCATTAATTCCAATGGCCTCAGACTAAAAATAACCCAAAGTCTATCACCAGTGGAATGGAGAAGTCAGTTGTGGTATATTAAAGAAATAGAATACGCTGCAGCAATGAAAAGGAATGCACTATTGCCACATGAAAAAAAAAAACATAGACGAATTTTATAAATGCTGAGCGTTAGAAACTGAAGCAATGGATTACAGACTGTATCATTCCATGGGTAAGTTTAGTGCAGGCAAAGCTAACGATGGTATTAAAAGTCACATATTGATCATATCTGGGCAGAATGGTGAGTAGTGAGGAAAAAGCACAGGAGGGGGGTGCTTCTAGGTCACTGTTAGATATTCTCTTTCTGACCTAAAAGGTAGACGGATATGTTTCACTCTGGGGAAATTCATCTAATGATACATTTAAGATTTGTGTGCTTCTCTGCATAAATTCTATCTATAATAATAAAAGCATAACATGCTAATTAGACCAGATATCCTTCCGGATAATCTTCCGGACGAAGCCAGGGCTGCGAGGGAAGCCCAGATACCGGGTGCCAGAGGGAAGCTGGTGCCGGCAGCAGGGGAAGGAAGGCCTACTCTTGCATGAATTTTGTGCATCCGGGTTCTAGTACCTTAATAAAATTCTATCAACTGAAAAAAACTTGCATAAATATTATAGTGCATTGGTGTGTGTGTGGCAGGGGGGACAGGCACTCTATGTTGTGGGTAGAAGTATAAGTTGTAAATATACTTGAAAGGCAATCTGGTAATATTTATGCAAATTGAAATGCCATAGATAGCTTTTGAACTAAGTGGCTTTTTACAAAACACACGCAGCATTATGTTTACACCTAAATGTCGGGGGCGAGGAATTGTCTGAATAAACAAACAATAGCATCCCAGTGTTTAAAAAAAACAAACAACAGCTGACACGGGTTTGGCTCAATGGACAGAGCGTAGGCCTGTGGACTGAAGGGTCCCGGGTTCAATTCCGGTCAAGGGCATATACCTTGGTTGCGGGCACATCCCCAGTAAGGGGTGTGCAAGAGGCAGCTGATCAATGACTCTCTCTCATTGATGTTTCTAACTCTCTATCCCTCTCCCTTCCTCTCTGTAAAAAAATCAATAAACTATATTTAAAAACAAACAAACAAACAAACAAAAACAAACCAACAAACCAATGTTGACTCAATCTGGCCCAAATCCTAAAGTCTCATTCTAGGTTGACTTACAATGGAATGTCCCTTGAAGGGCACACCAGAAACGAGCAGCAATGGCATAACCACAAATACCATCCCTCCAGAGCATATGGTTTAGCAAGCACTGGCCCAGCTGACAAACTGGAACAGTCTATTGATGTGACCACCAGCAAAGCGTGTTTAAAATGTTTTGTTGTCGTTTTAATGAAACGTGAATGTAGCATTAAAGCATGTTTTCGTTCTCTGTGCTCATCTCAAATATATCTTTTCAAACACCTCCCCAAATTTATTGTAATATAATTGAAGTACAATTAATTGCACATAAATTGAAAGTAAGCAAGTGATCAGTTTGCTATATATTTACTAAACCATCATCAAAATAGCAAATGTTTCCATCACCTTCAAAAGTTTCCTCCTTCCTTCTATCCCCATCTCCATGCAACCACTAGAGAACATCTTTTTGGAAATAAGAAAGCCTGCTATTACTTTGCTATGTTCCTCATGGGGCAGGGGGGAGGGAGGTTGGAGAAATGTCAGGAATGAGGGAAAGTGTGGAGATCGCATAGGTCAATAGATTTTTTTTTAAAAATATATTTTATTGATTTTTTACAGAGAGGAGGAGAGAGGGATAGAGAGCTAGAAACGTTGATGAGAAACATCGACCAGCTGCCTCTTGCACACCCCCTACAGGGGATGTGCCCGCAACCAATGTACATGCCCTTGACTGGAATTGAACCTGGGACCTTTCAGTCCGCAGACTAACGCTCTACCACTGAGCCAAACCGGCTTCGGCAGGTCAATAGATTTCTGAGAAATGAGTGATAGGAATTAGGGGAACCCTCTTGGTATTTCACGCTCAGCAAACTTAAAAGAAAGGTATAATTACCCCCCCCCCCCCCTTATGAATAAAGACATGAGCCTCGGAGCAGTTCAAGAGCGGTCTAAGGTCACCCAGGTATAAGTGGTTCCATAGCCCACACTGCTCATCTGAGGGCTTCCTCCCCTGGCCCTGTAGCCCCATCAGGACCAGCTGACCTCTCTGAGTGTCCCATCTGGGCCCCAGGATGGCCTGCCCTGTGTGCACTGAGTCCGGCTCTGTATCCTATGGGATTCTCAGCATCCTTCCCCGTGTCAAGAAGGGAGCTAGCATGGCCCAGTGGCTAAGGACACTAATTTCCCAACTAACCTGGGGCCTGGCCAGATCTGAGGACCTGCGGCTGAGACCAGGAGGCCTCGCTCTGCAGGGACACTTCCCAGGGACATCCCCAACTTCAGCCTCTGGAAGGGCACATTTTACCGTCAACTAAAACCAACACAGCAACACGCACGCACGTACACTAGATGTTTTGCTTTAGAAAAATCACAAAGTAATGTGTAAATGCTTTAGTCTCTCCCTGTCCCCACTATCATTTGAGATCTGAGAGTCAGGCAGAGGCTGAGGGATGGTGGGGATGTCAGAGATGGGGTGTGGGGATCAAGGGAGGGAGAGATGAGGGAGGAATAGATGGCTGACAAAGGGACATAGTACTTGGTAACTTAAAAAATAGCCACTGAGGTGCCTGTCCAGCATGGCTTAGTGGTTGAGCATCAACCTATGAGCCAGAAGGTCACAGTTTGATTCCTGGTCAGGGAGCATGTCTGGGGTTTCAGGCTCAATCCCCAGTAGGGGGCATGCAGGAGGCAGACATCAGTGATTCTCATCATTGATATCTCTCTATCTCTCTCCCTTTCCCTTCCTCACTCTCTAAAATCAATTAAAAAATATATATATATTTTTTTTTAAATAACCAAAGATGTTACATTTGGGCAGGGCTGTTTTGACACAGCCACACACCAAACTAGGCGGCTGACAGAATGTTCCGAGCCCTCTCTGAGCTTCAGCTTCCACAGGAAGTGTGGGTAGAGGTTGCAGGGAACATCTGGGAACAGAACATTTAAAGGGCTTCCTGGAGGAAGAGCCCACAATGCCACAGCTCATAGACCTCAACTCCTTCAGGGGTGTGCATCCCACTTGATGGGACAAACTGAAGGGGAGAATTGTGTCCAAAATCTTGAGTGGTTGGCGGTAGAACTAGCAAACATCCTGGAGGACAGACACTGGGGCCTGGCAAACTGATTCCTGACTCGGTTCCATGCTCTGCACAAAGGGCACGGTCCTCAGATCTTGAATCTCGGTGAGGACTGGGTATGAAGGGCAGCCAGTGCATACAGAAGGAGCTCACTTAGTGCTGGGCCCCAGCTGCCCGCTGCCGCCCTGAAACACAGGCAGTTACACTGAGGGAAGGGTCTGAAGCTCGGGGAGCTTTGCCCTGGCCTCACAGAGCCCTGCCTGCCCCTGACTCATAGTTTCGGTTTCAGAATGAATACTTTGTGAGACAGACATTTCCTTTACTCTGAATGTGGATTCCTTGATTACAGTCATGAGGGGGATGCTAGTTTTGCATTTGAAGTCCTTGCTACTCTTTGTGAAATTGGAAGGAGGGCAGTTGCGATGGCAGAGGGATGGTGCTCAGCCCCACACCCACCCTTCTTCACTCTGTCCTCCTGCTGGCTGGGCAGGATCTGACCACAAGCCTCCTTCTCCCAAACCAGAGAGAATCAGAAAACCAAAGCTCTTCCCAAGCCGGCTGGCTTCTGCTGGCTCCTTGGGTCAGCTGGGCTTCTTGGAGGAACTTTCCGTATTTATTTGTTTTCATTTTCTTTGTCTCCCAAATATGGGGTGTTTCAGGCCCCCTTTGCAAGTTCTTTAAGCCCCTATCTGCTGGGGCCTTGAGACCTCAACCAAAGGCCTGGCCTGGTGCCAGCGCTGATAACTTCATCCGGGAAAGGTTTAATGGCCTCTCTGAAGTAAGCAAGCAAGCATTTACAGAAGCCAAATAGCAGGGTTAAAATTTCAAACAGCAGTTTTTACTTCAAGACATGCTAGGCTCCTGGGGAGAGGGCCAGCAGCGGGAAAGCTCCCTGAAGGATCCAGAGGCACCCTCCTTTCCTTCTCTCCAGCCTGTTGGAGGGAATCCAGCCCTAGGACTGGGCCTCTTGCCTGTGGGTCCCTGCCACAGCCGGCAGAGAGAACGCAGGCACAACTGGCCCACTCCCAGAGCCTGTGCCGGTTACATAACCTCCCTGAGCTGGGAGGCAAGCACAGCATTACCTTCCTCCCCAGAGGCACTGGGCGGGGAGGGCTGAAAGGACTAGGCTCAGCTTTTGAAAACAAAACTAAGTACCTTAAGTGGAAGTAAGACAATGCCAACTTGCTCTGGGCTATTGTGAGGCCCAGTTTGGTCTCCCAGCCCACATGCAAGCAGACCTGAGATGCTATTGACAAAAGCTTCTCATGTTTACCTCACTCTCAATACCATTGGCCCAGGTTCCATTTGGGTGTGTCATAGGCTCATGTGAGTTCATATTCTCTCTCTCTCTCACACACTCACTCACTCACTCACACACTGCTCCCTCCCCAGGAACCAACTACCAGCTCCCTGAGTCAGCCTAGTCCTGGCCAAATTCACCTGATTTCTCTGGACACCTCAACAGTCCATCTAGCTAATAGTTGCCAGTTGAGAAGAGCCTTGCCTACTTCAGTAATTCACTTAATGAACTTCATAAATTACTGGGAGCTGTTCCAAGTTCTGAGATTCCCGCAGCACTCTCCTAGAGGATAAAAATGGGGAAGAGTGAGAGCCAAAGGAAGGGGGGACATGGACCCCGCCCTCGGCTGACACCCCTTTTCCCCTCTGTTTCCAACTGCATACATACAGTGTCAATGTTTGGCTCCAAAGTGGTGACAGAAAAGAGTGAGAATATACTCCAAAGTGGTAATCATGAAACATAAAATGTGTGTCCTCAAAGGACTTACAGATCATTCATTAGTCCACCTTCTCGTTTACAGATGAAGAAACTATTTGTCCTATGACCAGTTAGGGATGCTGCACAGAGCCTCCAAAGCCCACTCATCCCTACTTTACACAGACTCCGGACAAGGTCTGCCAAGCTCATATGCTCATGAGCCTAACCCTACATCTGCTTCAGGAGACCCATCACTCACAGCCCACCTCCTCCTCAGGTTCTGTTGGCTACACAGCACTACCTGAGTCCCTGTTTTCCTAATTTTCAAGTTTTAGGGGTAACTTTGAGCCCCATGTGTCACCAACAGTCAGCATCTGTCACAGAGAACTGGAAAGGTCTGAAGCCCATAGGACCCTGGGAAATAATGCTACTGTGGTGTCTAGACAGTCCGTTTACAAACACCCTGAATGTCCCGGGAGCACCTGCTTTGTGCCCAACCCTGACAGACCAAGAAATCACACATTTGGGCAGCTAATTTCTCCAAGTTCATTTTTCTGCCAGGCCCAAAAATGAACAGCCCAAAGTGGGCAGGAAGAAATAAAGTCAAGTGTTCTCCTGCTCCTGATTTAAAACATAAAAATAAAAGAAATATGCCCACTGTGCAAATAATAAATAGACCAATTCTACTTCTCAGCCAAATATTGATATTTCCTTTAAGTTTTGGGCTAAAATATCCACACTTGGGCAGGGAGAGACTTGTGGTTTTGGCCAAAAGTTTATCTAAGTCATTATACAGCCATTAAAAATATGATTTTTTTTCCTAACAAAAGTTACAGATTTAGAGTGACTTTCTGAGCTCAAAGTTATTTTGACATTTCATAAAACAAATCATGAGACCAACATATCACCACATTATGTTG
Source organism: Pipistrellus hanaki (assembly GCF_964339955.1). Classification (NCBI taxonomy): domain Eukaryota; kingdom Metazoa; phylum Chordata; class Mammalia; order Chiroptera; family Vespertilionidae; genus Pipistrellus; species Pipistrellus hanaki. The sequence continues at coordinate 21,866,185 of NC_140514.1, forward strand.
ACAATAGTGTCCAAAATAGTTGTACTACCTTTAGTGTTTTTTATTTTAATGTCTTTATAACCACATAGTTTGTGTATAATTTATAATTAAACAATGTTTAATTACTTATATGTCTGTGTATTTAGCATTTTTAAACAGCCATATAAACAAACTAGAATGGACTAGTTCTCATTATGTTTATGGCAGACAACATGCAAAGTACCCTTTCCCCAGAATTCCCCTTAACTGAATGTTGATTGTATTTGTCTCCCAAGAAGCTGTGATCTGAATCAGGTGGACCAAGCTAAATAAAAGGTAGCATAGCACAGGACTCACAGCTTAAAAGTCTTCCGTTAAATAGTCCAGATGGCTTCTTTCTTCAATCACAGCCAGCAGCTCGGCTCAATACCATAGCTGACTCCAATCCAGAACCAAATAGCCCCATTTTTAATACTCTTGGCCTGACTCCCCCCAAGGTGTGACAATGCACTGTAAAGTGGAAAAGCTGTGCCTGGCGCCTGCCTGCACTTCTTGTAAAACATCGGACCAAGGAGCCCGACTGGAAATTCATTGTACCAAAGCTGACATTTGTTTTAGAAGCAATCCTCAGTCAGCTCACTTGGGTAAGCTGAGGAGGTAGAAAAGTTGCTTTCTCTAAAAGGGACAAGGTGGCACCGGACAGAATTGCCTATAGAGATGATAAATGTGAGGAGATATTAGGTCCCAACATTCTGAGCAGGAAGATGAGGCAAGATCGACATGGAAAATGGGGGGAGAGGGGAGACGGACACCACGACCCAAATCAAACTCTAAAAACAAGAACTTCAATGTCTGAGATAAAGTGTGAAATAAAATAAACACTGGATAGGATTAACAAGAAATTAGACATAACCTTTGTGAGCTTCAAAACTTAGCCATAGAAAGTACCTAAATGAAACAGATAAAAAGAAAAAAAGAAAGTGCACCAGTGAACTAAATGAACAAAATTCTTGCCCTAAAGAGGTGGAGAGAAGATAGAAATACTCTTTTAAGAAAGTGGCAAAACTTTCCCAGAATGATGCAAACCATTAGTCCAAAGATATAGGATGCTCAACAAACCTGAGCAAAAAATAAACAAACAAACAAACTAGCTAATCCAATAGAAAAAATATTAAACTCAGGAAGACCAAAAAATAAAAAAAAGATATAATATATAAAGAATAACAAACAAGAATTACATCAGAATTTTCATCAGAAACAATACCAACTAGAAATCAATGGAATAAAACCTTTAAAATACTGAAGAGAAAACAAAACAAAACACTGTCAATCTGTCAATCCAGCCATCTAGATTCAATGAAAAAAATTTCAAAAACAAACACAAAATAGTTTTTATATTACAAAAGCTGAAAAAAGTCATCAGCAGATCTGCATTACAAAAAATGTTTAAAAAATCTTTTATGCAAAAGGGAAATATACCAAATACATAAAGAAATATTGAAAAGATTCATATGCTGGTTCATATTTAAAAGTTTATTATATGTTTAGAGTATCTAAAACATGATTAAATATTTAAAGCAAAAAAAAATAGCAAAGTGTTCTGAGGTGTTAGTTCTAACATGTAGAACTGAAATGGCTGAAAACAACATAACAAAGGTCAGAAGGAAGGAAATGCAACTATTGCTAGTTTCTTATCAGAGTATCGAAAGGCTTTTATTAGAAAAAAGGAAATGTCTGAACTCAGTGATCTCAGCTTAAAAATTGGAAAAAGAAAAAATTAAACTCAAGTAAATAGAATAAAAAAGGAAGAATAAGGGCAGAAATCAGTAAAATATTAAAAATAAAAGAAAAAATCAGTAAACCCAAAAGCTAGTTCTTAGAGATCAACAGAGTTGATAAACTCTTAGTAAAAAAAAAAAAAAAAAATCAGAAATAAAAAAGAGAATGCATGAATTGCTAATATCAGGAATGAGAGAGGTGACTACAGATGCTACACATACTAAGAGTATAATAAGTAAATATTATGAACAATTTTATGCCAATAAGTTCAAAAACTAATGTGAAATGGGCATATCTCTTGAAAGACATAAATACCTAGAGCTGACTCAAGAATAAATAACCAAAAGAGCTTTATATCTTTTAAGGAAATCTCCAGGCCCTAATGGCTTCATTGATTAATTCTACCAAACATCTAAAATATAAATACCAAATCTACACAAACTCCTACCTAAAAACTGAAGAGAAAGGAATACTTCTTAATTCATTTTTAGAATCTAGTATTATCCTTACACCAAAACCAAATAGACACTCAACAAAATCATCAATTAGTATCCCTCATTAACATAGGTGCAAAATTTTTTCAAAAACTCAGCAAACTGAATCCAATGTTACATATAAAAGATAGTACATTATGACTAACTGGTGTTTATTCCAAAAATGCAAAGTTGGTTTAACATTTTAAAATCAATCAACATAATTCATAATTTTAACACACACACTCACAAAAACAAAACAAACAAAAATAAAACAAAAAACAAACATATAATCATATCAATAGACACAGAAAAAGCATTGGATAAAATTAAACATCCATTCTTGATTTTAAAACTCTCAGTAAAACTAGTAGTAGAAGAGAACTTCCTCAACTGATAAAGGGTATCCACACAAAACTCACAGCTAACATTTTACTTATTAGCAAAAGATTGAATACTATCACTCCTAAGATTATAAATAATGCTAAGTTTACTGCTCTCACCACTTCTAATCAGCTGTGTATGAGGTCTGAGCCATTGTTATAGGCAACAACAAAAATAAATGAAAATCATCAAGATTGCAAGCTAATATAATATTGTATGTCGACTATAGTTGAAAAATAAATTTTTTAAATAGTTAAAATCCAAAAAAGAAAAAAATATTAAAAAGGATGACCTGTTTAAGTTTCTAGATAATCCTATATAATAAAATCAAAATATGCAAATTGACTGAACAGTGGTGCATCCATTCGTTATGACACGCACTGACCACCAAGGGGCAGATGCTCAATGCAGGAGCTGCCTCCAGGCCCCAGGCCAGCCAAGTCAGGTGCCAGCGGGCGGGGGAAGTGGGGAGTGGTGATCGCTCTGCCCGTTGCCCCACAGATCGGCCCTGATCACTGGCCAGCCCTAGGGACCCTACCTAGGCATGAATTTCATGCACCGAGCCTATAGTGGAAGTAATAAAAGTAAACAGACTTCTATCAAGCATGATCAGAAAAAGAATTTGAGAAAAAGACCTTAGAATATCTTTACTTAATAAAGCCTTAATTTTTTTTTTTTACCAAAACAATAAAAACTAGCAAGAAAATTATTCTTGTGAACTCTACAATTAGAACACATCAGATGAAACTCTTGCATTTCATAATAAAAATTTGATAACTATCATAATCAAGATTTGATAGCTATTCAAAACAATGAATTGAAAAGAACTTATCTAATTCACTATTCAGAAGCAACAAACTAAACTCAGTCTTCCCATTAAAATAAGAAAGAACATATATGCATTACCTATGGACTCGAAGAATAGGATGGTGAAGGCCTGGGTCCTGGCCAGGAACCGGGGGATGGGGGGCAATGGGGGAAAGGGGAGGCATCTTTAATACACTGAACAATAAAGGAAGGGAAGAAAAATCAGAAGCAGAGAGAGGGCTCAAACAAATGTAATAAAGCAACAACCTTAGGAGCCTGGTAATTCCATGGGAGGCTGTCTGCCTAATAGGAAACCTGTGAAGGTCACCAAACCTTTCTAGAATAGAATGAAATTATGGGAGCTGGTAAGGATGCATCATTGACAAAGTCATCTGCCCTTTCGACTCCTTGGCTATCCAATACAAATTTAATTTGACCCAATTGTAACTTAAAATGTTTTATTAACCACATTATAATAATAAAAAGGTGAAATAAGTTTAAATAATGTTTTATTTAACCCAATATACCAAAAAAAATCTTATCACTTCAACAGTTTAAAACCATTGGCCCAGTTGGTGTTGTTCAGTGGTTAGAGTGTCAGCCCATCCATTAAAGAGTGACAGTTTTCATTCCCAGTCAAAGGCATGGACCTGGGTTCAATTCCCAGCTCCCATCGGGCAGGTATGTTCAGGAGGCAACCAATATGTGTGTCTCTCTTGCATCAATGTTGCTCTCTCCCTCTCTCTTCCTTCTACTCTCTCTAAAAATCAATGGTAAAAATATCCTTGGGTGAAGATTAAGAATTGTTTTAAACTATTGGGTCGGCAGCTAAGTAATTGCGGGTTTCACATATATGGCTTCAGTTGAATTTTTAGGTTTGCAGACGTAGTACAAATGTAAAACACATTTTGTTATTTGATAGTTGGCTATTCAGCTGTTAATCAGTAAAAAAAGTTTTTTGATCTGTTTTGTAGTTTTCGTTTGGCGTTCGTTGAAAAATGGAAAATCAAAAGGAACATTTTCGTCATATTTTGCTTTTTTATTTCCGCAAAGGGAAAACCGCATCGCAAGCTCATAAAAAGTTATGTGCTGTTTATGGTGACGAAGCCTTAAAAGAACGGCAGTGTCAAAATTGGTTTGCCAAATTTCGTTCTGGTGATTTTTCACTCAAAGATGAAAAACGCTCTGGTCGTCCAGTTGAAGTTGATGACGCCCTAATCAAAGCAATAATCAATTCAGACTGTCACAGTACAACACGTGAGATTGCAGAGAAGCTTCATGTATCACATACATGCATTGAAAATCACTTAAAACAACTTGGCTATGTTCAAAAACTCGATACATGGGTTCCTCACGAACTGAAAGAATCACAGTTAACGCAACGCATTAGCAGCTGCGATTTGCTAAAGAAACGTAATGAAAATGATCCATTTTTAAAACGACTGATAACTGGCGATGAAAAATGGGTTGTTTACAACAATATCAAGCAGAAAAGATCGTGGAGCAGGCCAGGTGAACCAACTCAAACAACATCAAAAGCTGATATTCATCAAAAGAAGGTTTTGTTATCAGTTTGGTGGGATTACAAAGGAATTGTCTACTTTGAACTCTTACCACCCAACCGAACGATCAATTCTGATGTCTACATTGAACAACTAATGAAATTAAACAATGCAGTTGAAGAAAAGCGGCACGAATTGACAAATCGAAAAGGTGTTGTATTCCATCATGACAATGCAAGGCCACACACATCTTTGGTCACTCGGCAAAAATTAATGGAGCTTGGTTGGGATGTTTTGCCACATCCACCATATAGTCCTGACCTTGCACCATCTGATTACTTTTTGTTTCGATCTTTACAAAACTCCTTGAATGGTAAAAATTTCAATAATGATGATGATGTCAAATCGTACCTGATTCAGTTTTTTGCTAATAAAAACCAGAAGTTTTTTGAACGTGGGATTATGATGCTGCCTGAAAGATGGCAAAAGGTCATTGATCAAAATGAGCAATACATTACAGAATAAAGTTATTTAGTTCCATGAAAAAATTCTTTTTCTTTAAAAAATCCGCAATTACTTAGTTGCCGACCCAATATTAACGACGTGTTTTACATTCATTTTCTTATGCTCTTTAAAATTCAGTGTATATTTTACACTGACAGCACATCTCAATTCAAATGAATCGCAAGTCAAGGGCTCAGTAGCCAAGTGGACAGCCCATAACTAAACAATGTAGAATTTGGGGTGCATGGGTTCATATTTTAAATGCCCAACACTGTTCTAGACTATAGAGATAAGGTGTGAATAAAGCAAGAAAGGTCCCTTGTCTCATGGAATTGACATTCTTGTAAGAGACAACATATGAACAGATTTATTTTCATTTATTTCAGGTGGTGACAAGTGCTGTGAAGGTGGTAAGACAGGGGAACATGGTAGAAAGCAACTGGGGGTGGGGGAAGATGGAAACAATTTCAGATAAAATAGTCAAAAGGACTCTCTGAGAAGGTAAGATCTGAAGAGCAAGAGGAGCCAGTCAAGAGAGGACCTGAAGGTCGAGCATTCCAAGCCAAATGAGGAGTCCGTGCAAACGCCCTGAGGTGAGCCCTGAGGTGAGCATGAGCTTGTCTGGGCTTGAGAAGAAAGGAGGTCAGTGTGGCAGGAATGCGGTAATGAAGGAGACAGTGATAAAGGGGAAGTCGGAGAGGCTGACAGCTAGCAGATCTTGTAGGGCTGCTCTCTACTCTGGCTTCCAGAAAATATTTGTGCCCAGTCCCCCATCTCTTCACTCCGAGACTCTCATTTGGTCTGTGGAAAGCCCCAGCATCAGTAATTCTCAAAAGTATTCCAGGTGATTTCAAGCTCAGGCAGGGCTGAGAGCCTCTGCGACACAGACTTGCAGACCTCAAAAGAGAGTTTGCATTTATTCGACATACAGTGGGAAAGCATTGAAGGGTTTAAGCAAAGGTGTGACATGATCTGATTTAACTTTTAGGGGGCGATGCTTTGTGAGGAGTGAAGTGTGGAGGGATAAGAGCAGAAGCCAGGGCACTAGCAGGAGCCTCCTGGAGAGAGGGTCCAGGAAATCAGGCTGTACATGGAGGTAGGGCTGACCAGACTTGCTGATGGAAGAAGTCTAGGAAATGAAGGAAAGAGGTGAATCCTTGGAGGCCTGGGATCAGCAGCAACACCAGGCATGTACTGAGGACCTTCTCTCTGCAGGGCTGACTCTGCGGGGTCCCAGCAATAGCAAAAGCACAGCCACCTACGTCAACCTGTGTTGGACTCTCTGGAAGAGAATTATTTGTCATAAAAACTCGGGTGTGGGTGGGGCTGGAGATGGCTGTCCCTCAGAAAGAGGACATTTACTTTGAGCATCTCTATTAAATGTATGAGGTGGACCTATTTGGCAAGCTCTTTCATTCTCCCTGGAATCTAATCCATATAGGTGAAGGCCCTGAGTGACTTCATCCCAGTATGTCCGTTCCATGTATTCTCCCAGTCCCTGCAGGCTTTAGGATCCTGTCCCTGTATTTGAGCGACCAGGGAGTGGCAGCTGATCCATGCTGGACCAATAAGGAACTCTGTCTTGGAGACTGAGAGGCTGGAAGGCTGCCATGCTCAGTGCATCTTGGAGCTCTCAGCTGCCACATCTCCCCCATGAAGGGCTGATACCCAGAAAGATACCCAGAAGCAGCAGAGGAAAGCCACTTACAGGCCTTCAAATCCCACTTCCAGCCGTTTCTGAGGATCAACAGTATGCCTACCCTTCCTGAGTCTGGCAGCACCCCTTAATGAGGTGAAATTAACCAACATAAGACTAACAACCTAAAAATATACTAATTAAGAGTTATTGCCAGAAATAAGTGGTATGACCTACTCGTATGGCGGGGCAAACATCTGATTACTGAACATCTATTGTTCTGTGAATAACCCTCCTCCACTCTGAAAACAAAAGCCCCTATCCTATTCTTTGGCTCAAGACAGTGTATGCATGGTATATAAACTTCATGTTACTTTTCAACTTGGAACCTGTCATGTATGTGGGGTTCCCATATGTACAAAGTTAAATCTGATTTTCTGTTTAATATAAAAATATTAATGTGTACTATTTAGCCCAACTGGTGTGGCTCGGTGGTTGAGCCTCTACCCATGAACCAGGAGGCCACCTGGTTTTTATGACAAATACCCATTCCCCGGCAGGGCAGATGCCCAAGTTGCAGACTCGATCCCCAGTAGAGGGTGTGAAGAAGGCAGCCGATCAATGATTCTCATCATTGATGTTTCTATTTCTCTCTCCCTTCTCCCGCTCTGAAATCAATAAAAAAAAAAATCTATTAAAAAATAAAGTGCACCATGTAGTGGCAGTTAGCACATTCACCGTGTTGCACAACTACCACCTCTATCTAATTCCAAAACACATTTGTCATCTCGAAAGAAAACGTCATGCCCAGGAAGCAGTCACACCAACCACTCTCCACCACCACTAGTAACCACTAACCTACTTTCTGTCTCTCTGGATTTACCTGTAAATGGAATCATACAACATGTGACTTTTGCCCCCGGCTTCTTTAACTTAGCATACAGTCTTCAACGTTCATCCATGTTGTAGCATGTAACAGAATTTTTTTCCTTCTTGCTAAACAATATTCTATAATTTGAATATACCACATTGTGTTTAGCCATTCATCCATTGATGGACATTTGTTTCCACTGTTCAGCTCTTGTGCATAGTGCTGCTATGAACATGTACATAAGTTTTTGTGTGAGCCTCTGTTTTCAATGTTGGGGATAATATACCTAGGAGTGGGATTGCTGGGTCATAGGGAATTTCTTTCAACTTTGTGAGGAATCACCAAAAGTAGTATTTTCTTTTTGCTTAAAGTTGTTTATATTGTATTTCCGTCACTTTAACAAAGAAGAGTCCTGTTGTTAGGAGCTCAAATTACCTTTCTTGTCCACTCAGCAACCCAACAATTCCCTTGCAAATACCTGGTCTGAAACACTCCAACAACAACAGCAAGACAGGATGCTGGGCTAGTCCTGTCACCTTGTCCTTACTCTACCTTGTCCTGGCTCTCCCTTGTCCTGACTCTACCTGAGCTCCACCTACCTGTCCTCCTTTATTCCCCAATGCTTCTCCTGGCACACTCCTGCTCCCTTCAGGGCTAGCTCGGGCTCCTCCTTCTCTCCCCACTAAATGACACACCCTGCAACCACCACCCCCTCATCTGCTCTACCTCCATTGTGCTTTCCTGCAGCCCACCCAAAGTCCTCAAAAGCCTTCTCCCCCCAATGCCTCAGCCCCCAGAACTCCCATCTCCTGAGTACACCCACAGTCCTCATTACAGGTTCCACCTAGGCCAGCCCTCAGTTTTGTCATTTCTTCTATTGCTCCGGTAATTTCAGGTGTCAGCAATCTCAGCCTCCTCTTGCTCTGATGGCTCCCATAGCCTCCAGCAAGGCAAGCAAGGGCCCGGTGCAGTACACAGGCAGCTGATATGAAGCAACAACCTCTCTGATGCAATAAACCTCCACCTCTGTGGGGAACACAGATCTCCTATTGCGATTGAGGTCAATTTCTTCCCCTCTCCAGGCTTTGAAAAACACAAATGTATTATTTCAGAGCTGGCTTCGCAGGCAGAGGCATTTGGGACATCCAAAGCAGAAAAGATCAATGTCAGTTACTAGTTTTGAGTAAACAACCCTTCTAGGGATTATTGGGCCAATTTTACAAATGATGACATGGGATTGAAAGATTAAGAAAGGACCTGAGGTCACCTATCAGTATTAATGTTGGGTTTTGATCCAGACCTGTCTGACTCCACATTCTAGATTCCTTTCACCACATATACCTGAAATTGCAACACAGACTATCTATGGGCAAGATGGCAGGAAACAAGTAATTAAAATTGCACCTGATGCTGGAGACTGATGGAATTCTTTAGAAAGCAACTTGGCAGTAAATATCACTCCTACCACTTGACCTTGATGAATTTATTCTTAGGATATCAATTTCATAATATAAACAAGTACTTGCATAGAGTATTCATTTCTGCATTATTTGTAATAGCAATAATTTGAGAGTAGCCTCAAAATCCAAATTGAGGGGGTTGGTTAAGAAAATTATGGTGTTAAATCAAAGCAGTATTAGTCAGCAGTGGTTCTCAACCAGGTACAATTTTGCCTCACTTCCCACCCCTAATGGACATCTGGCAGAGTTTGAAGACATTTTCTGTTGTCCCAGTGGAGGAATTGGCATCTAATGGGGAAAGATCAGAGATTCTGCCAAACATTCTATAATGCATAGGACAGACTGCAAAATGCCAATGATGCTGAAGTTGAGTAACCCTGTTATATAAATTAAGTATAATTAATATGAAGACTTTATGATTTGATATTAATTTAAAGAAAGTAGAATTCTAAATTTGAGACACACTGTGCTCTTATCCAAGGAAAACTATCTTGCACATGAGGGAACACTAGATGAAAATATGGAAAACCAAACAATACATTGGTGGAATGAGATAAATCTCATTCTTTGAAAAGTTTTCTTTAATGATGTTATTTTTTACACCAAACAAAACTTGGAAAAATGTAAAGCAAAATTTTTTGCAGGTATAATTTGCAACTATTGTCTAGCTCAAGCATTGTGTGTGGCACATTTTTTTATGATCAATAAATACTTTTGGGAAGAAGATGTGTAATTTTTTAAACAAAGGGTATGTGAACAAAACTAAAACTAGTTTACACAAGAAAAGAAGGTATTGGTGCGTGTGACTTGGAAAAGCAGGAGTAGATGGGATCTCAGGTCAGATGGATCCAAGAGTTCAAACCACGGTATCTTCAAACTTCAGGTATGTTCTGCTGTTTCCCTTTCACTCTGAAATTACTGCCACACACCCATTCTCTGAGTGTGGCCCTCATCCCCTACTGTCCTTAGCCTCCTCAGGCAGATGGGGGGCAAAAAGGCTCCAGGTTTAACATCATTTTGAGTCCAGAGAAGGAGAAAATTATCTCAGCTTCCTTAGAGAAAATCTCAAAGAAGGTTTTGTTGTTATGAAATAGAACTAAAATTTTTAGATGCCATAGAACTACTATACATAGATATGAGCATGCATTGTCTTACTTATGTGATGCTCCCAGCAGGGCCAAGTACCTATTGTGATAAAATATTTAATTGTTCCCATTCCTATAAAGATGGTCATACATCCCATCATCCCCATGTGACTTAAGTGCTTTCCTATAGGTTGGGTTCACATTCCCACCTATAACAGAGAAAAGGCCTTAGGGAGAGCATAAGTTTCCTTCAGCCATGACTCATCATTCCCCTTCAACGGGAATCCCACGTAAGAAGAGATATAAGCAGAGCCACAGCTGACCCAGCATGTTCATGACACAAATCTATGTTTTATAAGCCACTAAAGTTAAGGGGTTACTTGTGACAGCAGCAAAACTGATTAGTAGGGTCCCATAAACAGAAAAAGCAGGAGGAATAGAAAGAGGGCAAGGTAGAGCGAGAGGAGGAGACATTTTGACCACCTATTGGTGCCTTGAATCATGTTGATGTCTGTGAGAAATATAAGACCAAGGTTACGGTATATGTGCTGTCTGTAGAAGTTAAAACTCTAACTGGAGTAGAGCCATGGACAAATAAAATTACCTAGCCACAAGGACAGCAGAATTTAAGGGCTAAGCATGCTCCAGACCTCAGGCTGCAGTAATTACAGGTATGAGGGGCTACCTCTTAGTGGGGTGGAGAGAATTAAAGGACTTGCATGAACCTTGAAGGATGCATAGCACCCAGGAGGGTGCTGTAGGCTGAGTTAAGGGCATGGAGCACAGTGTAAGGACATCTCAAGGGGAGAGGCCATGGCTGAGGAGTCCATGACTTCTCCAAGGATGTCATGGCAAGTAACTGCTACCTCTTCATCAGGATTGTATAGACCTCACCAGCCTGCCTGCCTCTTCACTGGGTGAAATAAAGACAATTAATCAGAGACTTACAGATATGAGCAGAGCCACAGAAATGCATGAATACTGGAGGCTCTGACATGTGTGGGTGAGGGCGTGTTCTGAGCAGTTGCTAGTCCTCTCAGAGGTGAGCAGACTGAGCTGTGGAGTCTTGACAAAAGGGTGTGTTTGGTTTTGGTTATGGCATTTCTGGTCAATGGGCCCAGACTTTCATTTCTGGAACATCTCCATGGTTTCCTGAGAAAGCTGAATCTTGCGGCCTGGGTGTATTGCCTGTGAGAGTTAGAAGAGTGTTTTTGCGGAACTGAGATGTAAACAGAAGCTGGCCTGTGTTCTTCAAAGATAATGCTGCTCCCTTTGCTCTTTCCTCTGGAATTTTCCACATACCATGCTGACCTTCATCAGGGGAGAGGCAGCTTTTACAAATTCAGACTTGCCCTGGCCTGCTCAGAAAGGAATTTGTGCCAATTACCAATACCCATTCAGTACAATTAGAGTTTTGTTTTGTTTTGATGAGAATATTGTGCTGAAGGAAAAATAAGGTAGGCAAAAGCAATAAGGCAAGGAGTGAGATACAATGCTAGGTAGAGAGAAGACCACAAATTTGACAGTATTCTTCCCTCGGCAAATGCAGAGAGAGTAATATTGGTTATAAGATGTTTGGTTTCTAAAAGGTGTTTTTTAAGTGCTCAGTTGTACTAATACTGAAAGTAGAGAGAATTTCCTCCTACCTGCAATGGAGTGTGTTGAATTCCACCTTCAATAATGACCCAAAATGAATACAGCAGGTTCCAAGGGGCTATTCTTCAGTACAGACTAATGGCACAAGTCAAAGTTCAATTCATCAGAATGATTTATTTAAAAAAAAAAAAAAAAAAAGACAATGTAGTCCAAGTCTGCAACCATCTGATGGTACCCTTTTACCCAAGGATGATGTTTAGAATATAAAGAAGTAGATGAATGGCTTCTCCTTCAAGTTATCCTTCATTAACATTATTGTTTTTTTTAATATATTTTATTGATTTTTTTACAGAGAGAATGAGAGAGGGATAGAGAGTTAGAAACATCAACAAGAGAGAAACATCAATCAGCTGCCTCTTGCACACCCCCTACTGGGGATGTGCCCGCAACCAAGATACAGGCCCTTGACTGGAATTGAACCTGGAACCTTTCAGTCCGCAGACCAATGCTCTATTCACTGAGCCAAACCGGTTTCGGCTAACATTATTATTTTTAAATGAGCTTCTGATCCAGGCTAGAGGCTCCAGAGTTTGAAGTTATACTATCAAGCAAAAGCTTGAGGTTCAGATCATCTATGGATCCTATTAAAGGAAGACTTGATATGCTTTGGCCACAAGCCAAGTGTAGGGTAGGGCTAATGTCCTCTTTTGCCAAGGCAAGGAGCCTAATCAGGATTGGAGCCACATGAAAATCTACTGAACCTCCACAAAGAAGGGTGCCAAGAGCAGCAGCAAAGTTTCCTACAAGAATTTATTCTGCATCTATTCCAACCTGTGGCAAAATCCCAAAAGCTCTATGTCATAGAGACCAATCACTGCGTGTTAACCTAGAAAATGTACAAGACAACCATTACCAATTTCCCACTAAGACCACAAAACTTTTAATAAAGTGCCCAGGACATCTAGAATCTTAATGCCAGTTCATGGATAAAAATACTGCCTAGCTTAACCAAAACCAGCTATACACAGTTATCTTTACAAGTCATAGAATGAGTGTGCTCGTATGAGAAAGAAGGAGGAAGAGTATACCAATGTTTGGTGGGGGGGTGGGGGGAGGTTTGGCTATCACTATGAATTATTGTCTTAAAATAGATATTTGAGGGGGTTTTATTTGGTTTTCAGCTTGGAGGAGACTTAGGTGCGACTTTCTTTGGTGGTCCCAAATTCAGGTTCATCAACACCAGCTGCTTCCATCATGCCACTGAAGCTTGACCCCACCAAGATCAAAGGCATATAACTGAGATGTACCAGTGAGGAAGTCGGAGCCAGGTCTACCCTGGCCCCCAAGATCTGTCCCCTGGGCCTGTCTCTAAAAAAAGGTTGGTGATTGGAAGGGTCTGAAGATTACAGTGAAACTGATGATTCAGAACATGCAGGCTCAGATTGAGGTAGTACCTTCTACCTCTGCCCTGATTAGCAAAGCCCTCAAAGAACTGCCAAGAGACCGAAAAAAGGAAAAAGAAGAAGAAAAACAACAACAACAAAAACACACTAAGAACAGTGGAAATATCACTTGTGATGAGATTGTCAACATTTTCCTGCAGAGGTGGCACCGATCTTTAGCTAGAGAACTCTCTGGAACCATAAAGAGATCCTGAGACTGCCCAGTCTGTGGGCTGTAGTATCGAAAGCCACCACCTCATGACATCATAGATGATATCTGCAGTGGAAATGCTCAGCTAGCTGAGAGCTACAAAAAAAGATATTTCAATTAAAGATGGTTTGGCAACCAGAAGGAAAAAAAATTGATACTTGTCCCCACAATGACTTCTGATGATGTGAAAAGAAAGTTCTAAGGAATTCTCACTTGTGTTTCCCCTCAGCTCCCCTGTCTACAGCTCACCCCATGCACCTTGAAAGTCTGCTTCCCACGCAAGCATTATACTGTCAGTCTGGCCTTTCCAAACCACTACTGGCCACTTCCACTGAAGTGATTGGTCATATAACATTTAAGTTTAGGTCAGTCCTGATCCCAGAAAACCATGACATTGTCCCCATCAGAAATCATAACCCTCTTCTGACAAACTGGACTCATCGCACAGGTGAGTGAAGGAACAGTTTCTCCTGTTATTTATCTGAAACAATGAATTTGGAACACAATTCAAATTAGCCTTAAGTGCCTTAAGAGAGAAGGATTTGTTTATACACATTGATTCCCTATAGCACCTAGTGAAGTATTGTGTACACTGTAGGGGTTCACTGATCGCTATCATTTGGTGCTTACCTTAGTACAGGTGCTACACTTGAAGCTTTACATAATTTATTTCATGCATACCCTTTGTCATTCATTCTAACAATTCTCCTAAAAAGGTATTATTATTTCCATTTTAAAGGCTCCGGTAAATTCATTGACTCACCCAAGACAGTACAGTTACTAGTAGCAGACTGGACTTTTATCCCAAGAATAAAAGTGGTAAAGCATAGGCTCTTTCTACTACTCCATGCTGTCTCCCTAAAAACACTTCATGAAAGCTATAAGCTCCTCCAGTCACTGTTGAACCAATGATGGAAGTCATAGGTGGACAAATCTTCTGCAGTTACAAAGTCCAGCAACAAAACAAACCCTGAGGTAGTAAATAATTAGCACAGAAACAGTATTCTGTCTGAAATAGTACAGATGGAATTACTTCTCAGCATGAAAAGCTGGGCTAGATAGTCTCAATAGAACAAAGACAAAGTCAGATCCTGACAAGTGAAGCCAAGGCTGAATTCCAGGCTCTTCCTTACATACATGAGACTCTGCTTCAGGAGACACAGAGGTGAAAAAGACACAATTCCCAAAATGGGAATTTTGGGAATTGTGTGTCTCCTCCTCCTCCTCCTCCTCCTCCTCCTCCTCCTCCTCCTCCTCCTCCTCCTCCTTTTGGGAATTTGGGCTTGGTAGTAAAACTAGGCTTTCAGAAAGAGGGAGTAGAAAGAAGTTGGCTATTATTCCTAGTTCCCAATGAAGGGAACAGGGTATTTAAAATAAATAAAATAAAAACAGAATGGTGACAAATTATAGAAAATATTTAGGGAAGTAGAGGGTACTTCACAGAAAGGAGTGGGAGATGAGCATAGAAGGGTAAATTGAGGCCAGATTATAGAGAGCTTTGAATCACTAAGGGATCTGGATTTTAGTTACTTACACTTGGGAGCCACTGAGGCTTTTGAACAAATGAGCAATTTATCCATGCTGTGACTTAAAGTCATATAAATCCTCAAAAAAATATTAACAAACAGAATCCAATAATGAATAAAAAGAATTATATACCAAGACCAAGTGACGTTTTTTCCATGTATGCAAAGCTACAATAGTTCAGCATTCAAAAATTAATCAATGTAATCTACAACATCAACAGGCTAATGACAAAAAAAATTTATAAGATTATATTAATTGACTCAAAAAAGCATTAACATTCATTCACGGTGGAAAAAAAATAACCACCTTAGCAAACTAGGAATAAAGAAGAACTTTATCAACTTGATAAAGAACATCTACCAAAAAATGGACAGCTAACATCATATTTAATGGTGAGAAGTGGGTAACTTTCCCCTAAGATAAGGTACAAGGCAAACTCTCACCATTCCTTCTCACAATCGTACTATAAGTCCTAGCTGTTAACATAGGACAATAAAAGAGGGGTGAGGCAGAGAAAAGTATACAGATGGAAAGGAAGGAATGAAACTGTCTTCACTCAGAGATGACATGATTGCCTATGTAAATAAATCAGCAGGGCACCCAGTATTAGAGGAACCCTTACTAATGTCGTAGCAGAAGTTTGAGTCAAGAGAGTGAAACTAATTTCTTAAGTTCATGCTAGAGTCAAGAACTGCCAGAGACCACATTAAAAAAAAAAAAAAAAAAAGGAATATCCAAACCAACAAGCAAACAAAGCCAATTTAAATAGCAAACCTGAGCTGAGTTGATATGGATGCTAAGACACCTAGGTGAAAAGTGAGGAATTTCACTAAATGTCAGATATCAAGTCATCTTTTCTGTCCAGGCCAACTCAGTAGCACTCTCCCTCTCCTCCTCCACCTCAGAAATCAAGTTCTGTTCTGGAAGATGGGGCATGGTGTGATAGCTGTGTACTAATAAGCTGCTTTATAATGGCAATATATTTATTTCATCTTTGTCTTCATCTTCTTCCAGGCTCAACCCAAGAAATTAGGATAACACGAGAAACAAAACTGGCCACAATCCAATCCAGTATTTCTTCCAAAGTGAATGTGTGCCTCTATTAACATCAAACTGGAGCAGAAATAGTTAAAACAATTCAATCAATGAAACATAGTTGAGAATATCTAAGACTCAAAAAATAAAAGTTTAAGGCAAGTAGAGGGGGGTGGACGACAAAAAAGTAAAAGTTTTAGAGTCAGATGGACCAACCTAAGTTCTGAAGTCTTGCACTGTTACCCCCAAGCATGCGACAACAAGTTTCTTAATCTTCCTGAGCCTTCAGCGTTCTCACCTTTGCCATGAGAATAATGACACTTAATGTCATGAGAATTAAATGTAAACATACACATAAACTTGGTTGGCGGCAAATGGCTAAATAATGTTAGATTCATCTATCCAATTGGTAAGGCAGAGCCTGCATATGAGAGTGTTCGAAGTGTTCAAAGCAGGCGAAAGGTATAGATAGTATAAACAACAAAGGGAGGATTCTCTGGGCTGCAGTCCACAACAAATGAATCTTAAAGGGTCGGGGTAGAATTCAGATATAGAAAGGAAAGCTGCTGGCATAAAGGAAGCACTAAGAATAATCACTGAATGAGTGGATGGATGCATAAAAAGCAGAGAGAAACAAATGAACACATTGGAATATCCAAGATATATTCTAGAAGCAGTGAGTAGACCTGAGATTAAAATTAAAGGTGGCCCTTGACTCTACAGAAATTTTGTTTTAAATGCGTTTTCTCCTATGGGTGCCCATGTGAGCATTCAGGTGTTTTCTAGAGATGGGCAGTTCTATTTCCCCGGCCCTGGAGAGGACACATGTCTATAGAAACCACACTGTGGCTTGTGTGACTCCTTGGTACTGCTCTCTCTCTCTCTCTGACCTACCTGTGACCTGCATGTTTGGGTAAAAACATTTCCTGTAGCCTCAGTGGGACAAGACAGCTTTATACCTGCTGACCTATGTAGACCCATACTCTGTCTCAACGGCCACTGTTCTCTTTTGATAACCACCACAGCACCTAATTGCTCCAGTCAGCTTCCTCCACAAACCACAGTGTAAAAGATTCTCATGGGAAAGATAATAATTTTTTTTTAAAAAAAAGGTCTGCCAAGGCATCTTCTAAGTTTGATGCTTGTATTTTGAAAAATGAAGCTTTCAGGAAAAAATAAAGGTCAGAGGGGCTGGGAGCAGATACAAAGGTAAAGTCTGAGAACAGGTAAGGGAGAGAGGAAGAGGAAGCAGAAATTGATGGAAACAATCCTAGAGATCTGGGCTTTGCTTTAGGGCTTATCATTAGTTCTCTGTGATCTTGGGCTTCTCACTTCTCTGGGCATTGCTTTTGTCATGTGAGCAGTGGGAAGTGGATGGAAGTGACCTCTGAGACTCTTGCAGTGCTTCCTTTCTAGGACTGCAGATAACAGAGATCCTGTGTTCTATGCTGGGAGAGGCGAGTCAAGCCAGCTCTTCTTTCCTGATGCTCTTTTATCCATTCCCACCCCATGACCCTTAATGACTCAGGAAAGTAACTGTCCCACCACTGGAGAGCCAATGATGAACTCAAGTTGGGTGCAATTGCCAGGCTTTTTTGTTTGTTTGTTTGTTACCCTCACTGTCCCACAGAGAAGAAAAAGTCACTGCAGGAAAGTTACCCCTGCCCACCCAGGCTTATGTGAGTCTGATCACCAAGTCATTATGGGTACCACACTATTAGATGTTAACACACTGGCCTTTGCCTGGAAGAGACACATGGGAATGGCAATGTCTGAAGAGGAATGAGGAGGAATGAGGGCATTTAGGCTGGAAAGGAGCACACCTGAGAGATGCATGATGACAGCCACAACCACCTGAGAGGTGGACAAAGAGGCTGGGTTTGCTTGGCATTGCTCCACAGGGCGGAACACAGGGCCACCAGAGAAAGCTCTGGAGGAGGCGGATGACATCACCACTGGAAGAAGAGCTTACCCACAAGCCACACATCTAAGGGTATCTCATCGGGGTAGGGACTTCCCACACCAGGAAGTGTTCTAGGCCCAAAACTCCATGCCCATCTTCCAGACCTCAGAGAATATACACTCAGCTAGGGGGCGAGGATCCTTCCCAAGGCTATGATTCTATGATTCCACCCCAAACTTGATGGAATCGAAGCAAATGTTCAATTTACTTTGTAGCTGGTTTTATTTTTTTTATTTTATTTTTATTTTTTTAACTTATTTTATTTTATTTTATTTTATTTTATTGATTTTACACAGAGAGGAATTGAGAGGGACAGAGAGTTAGAAACATCGATGAGAGAGAAACATCGATCAGCTGCCTCTTGCACACCCCCAACTGGGGATGTGCCCGCAACCAAGGTACATGCCCTTGACTGGAATCGAACCCGGGACCTTTCAGTCCGCAGGCCGACGCTCTATCCACTGAGCCAAACCGGTCCCGGCATGTAGCTGGTTTTATTTTTAACTTGCCTGAATTTTTGCAAACTGAATCCTGTGCTGTGTGCCTGAACTGATTACTTTTCCATCAATATTCAAGGGGGCAGTTTGAAGTCCCCTAATTTCCATCTCCTCTCCCAATCAGAAGTCCTATCAAATGTGATCAGGAATAAGACAATTTAAATAAAATAGAAATCATTATTTAAAGGCTTTGTAAAGCCACTTACTCTTTGCAGAGTGAAAAATGCTGTAAGTTTGGATTTTTCTGTTTAGACTATTATAGAGAGGGTCCCAGCATGCTCGTGCTGGACAGAGAAGAATAAAATGCCATCACTGACACAGCATCTGGGTCAGCCTGACACAGGGCAGGGGAGGGGATTCAGAACAAACTCCACAGAATCCCAGAAAACATACCACCTCAACTGTCACCCTGAGACACAGAAGGACAACTATTACTACTTGTGCTGGTTTCAAGTTTCTTTGCCCACTTCTGGAAGTCTTGGCTTAGCTATCCTTTCTTCATCTTTCTTTTTTTCTTTATGTTTTTGCTGATTTTTAGAGAGGAAATGAGAGGGATAGAGATATAGAAACAATGATGAAAGAGATGCACATCAATCAACTGCCTCCTGCACACAACCCCATCAGGGATCGAGTCAACAAACCCTTGGTTCCTGGGTCGACACTGTGGAAAAACACAAGCGCTCACGGAAGAGGCCTGCCTGCGGGAGCACGGACACCCATAGAAAAACCCACCCCAAAATACTGGCCCTCCACTTCTCAGGGATCTATCTGAGCTTAGTCTTCCTTTGGGGGTAGCTGGTGCTCTGTTGCTTAACACCCCACAGACCCTGGGGCTGAGGCATGGACCCCAGAATGAGACTCATGACTGCCAGGGGCTTAGCTCTCCTGCTGGAGAGTCAGTTCCCTAGACAACACCCTCGTGTCCTCAGTTTTTACAAATGAACCCATAGCCTTAGAAGCACTGGTATAGGACCCTCCCCGCACAGTGTTCCTGAGTTTTTGCCACGCTAACATTCCCCACAACCTGACCGTTGGGGAGGGACCCGCTTCTGAGGAAAGCTAAATGCCCTTGACCAGAATTGAACCCAGGACCCTTCAGTCTGCAGGCCAATACTCTATCCACTGAGCCAAATTGGCTAGGGCCTAAAGAACGTTGATGGGTAACTGCAATGTTGTAAGGCCAGGCCATCAGAGGGGTGCCCACACCACTGGAGAAAACAGTCCCAGGGGCCCTGGGTTGCTCACATCCTCCAGTGTTCCCTCTGTACAGTGATCCCAAAGAATCTTTCCACCTGGAGATACACAGATTCTTCTAGTCCAGTGGTTGGCAAACTCATTAGTCAACGGAGCCAAATATCAACACTACAACGATTGAAATTTCTTTTGAGAGCAAAGTTTTTTCAACTTAAACTTCTAATGCCACTTCAAAATCGACTCACCCAGGCCACACTCAAGGGGCCAAAGAGCCAGCCGCATGTGGCTTGTGAGTCGCAGTTTGCCAACCACGGTTCTGGTCTCTTGGATCCTAACTGTGGACACTAGATTTCAGTCACCAGGTTTATAAATCATATCAATTGTATTAGAGTGATTGAACTTTCAAAAGCCACCCCGTGTCAGCTGAATAGAGCCCCCAGCCCAACACTGGCCTCTGGTATCTGTTCTAACTCCATTGCGTTTAAGATGGGTCCTTTCCCAAACTCCAGCCTCATCGCCCTGCCTCTGGGGACCATACTTTGAAGGTGAGCTTGTCTCCGTCTGATTCTCCTCCGGTTAGTTAGCCCTGTCTCCTTCTCCTCTGGCCGGGGAGCTCCTGCTGGGGTGTCTGGAACCAAGCCCAGGAAATCAGTGCTGGGTAGGGGCACACAGCGTGTGCTCGGTGGGGACTTAGGGAATTAAACCTGAAACAGAGGTGTTCCAGAACACCGGAGTAACCCTTAATAACCCAATAGGAATGCCATCCGTGAGCTTATCTGGAACACTTGAATCAAATGCTTAGTCCGACAAATCCTCCCAGGTATTTGCTTCTGGAATGTGGGTGGCAGGCATATGCCCCTTTGCCACGGCATCTAAAATACGGAACAAGTCCTCTAACCACAGAGGAAGGCTAAAAGTTTAAGTGACAGAAAATGTCACAGCACACACATGTTGGACCGCAGCCAGGCATGGCTGGCCCTGCCTCTTCCTCCTGCTCCTGGGCACCGACTGCAGGGCGGACCGCCACACCCAGAGGAGCCCCTCCGAAGCCCAGTCTCCTGTCTCCCATTCACCCCAGTGTCTCCCTCCCCCTGTTTCTCTCAGGGCCAGGGTTCTGTGGAGCCTTCCTCTGGGCTCCTCCTCCAGTCATGGCCTTACTCTCCTCAAGGAGCAGAGGTGAGAGCTCTTCCCAGGCTCCCTCCAGCTGCCAGCCAGCCACCCCCTAGACAGGAGGATGTCCAGACGCTTCTTCCCCACTGAATAGGCGGGACTAAGGGCCCTAAATTCCCATCGCTCACAATTCCAGGGGAAACTACCCCTCATGCCTGGCATGAGAGCCTCGTCCTTACTCTGAGGCCCTTCCCAGGCGGAAGCAGAGATCCAGGGTTTCCAAGTTGCTGTGCCAACTCGGCCCCTCTCGTGAGCCTGGGAGGGTCCCTCACAGTGTGAACATTTGTGTTTTTCCCCAGCTGAGGGCCAGTGACAGCGCACACCCTTAACCCCTCCCAACACCTGAAAAGCATATAGAATCTTGTGACTTCGTTTTTAACATCTCCCGATAGTCAGACCTTGGACATCTTCCACCTACATCTCCGCTCAGAAGACAGACCTTTCCCCTCAAGCATTTGCCAATCACAGAAAGGAGGTTACCTTTTATGAAATTTGAAAATTATTACTTTTTAAAAATATCTTTATTAATGAGAGAGAGAGAGAGAGAGAGAGAGAGAGAGAGAGAAAGAGAGAGAGAGAGAAAGAGAGAGAGAGAAACATCAATGATGAGAGTAAATCACTGATGTCCTGCCTCCTGCATATCCCCCACTGGGGATCGAGTCTGCAACCCCTGCATATGCCCTGACTGAGAATAGAACTGTGACCTCCTGGTCCATGATCAACCACTGAGCCACACCATCCAGGTTAAAATGTGTTACTTTTAGACTTATATGCTTTTTTAAGTTTATAAAAAATAATGGCACTACTGTATTTATATTTTAACTTAATATATTTTTGGAAAATGTTTCAAGTATATAAATCAGAAGATAACATTGATTAATCAGACATTTGGAACACTTAAAAATAAAAATAGAATATATTGAGCTATAAAGGGGTTTAAATATTTTAGAAGAAATTATAATCTTCCCCTTTCAATGTGATTCTAAATATTCGCTGATTGACAAAGAGAATTATGAAACTGGCAGGTTCCACTTAAAAGCTCCAAGGAAAACTAGAGCATTTCCTACCTAAAGTGTTAATATAAATTTTGAAACAAAAGTAAATCCTAAATAATCTTTTATGTACCCAGGCCCTTTCCTCCTCCACCCACCCCCAGTACCAAAAAGCTTACATTGAAAGCACGTTCCGGCCTTCCTAAAGCACAGGGTGAAACCCATTGCTGGAAGCTGTGGGCGGTCACTGATGGGTTTTCATGAGCCTAAGGATATCTAACCCTGATTGAAATGTGTCAATCAATAATCATTGGTGCCAATTCAATGCCAACGGGCCACACTCCTGTCCAATAACCAGCTCTGCTTCCAGGTGGGCTGCTTTGCACTTGGCACTGTACCAGCTTGCTCTGCTCTGGGATGGTCTGCTGCACCCTACATCAGCTGGATGGTTCAACTCCGCCAAGGGCACTCAGTCTTCATTCTTCTGTGGGAAGAGAAAGTTCACTCACCAAACCAGAGGTGGGCTGCTGGATTATATGAACGGCTGGCCTCATCCCTGGTCCCTGACTGGTCCATCTTCATGCAAATGAGGGCTCTGAATCCTCACAGTTTGATTGGCCCAAAAGGCACTGTTCTGACTGGTCTGAATAGAGGCGCTCTGATTGAATGGAGAAAGCCTCAACCCTATTGGTTGAAATAGAATTTCAGGAAACATTTATGAGCTGGCAGAAACACACTGCAGTGAGGCTGTTCAGCACAGAGACTTTCTTAAAAAGTGTAATTTGCATGAGCAGCCGGGTGTATAATGTTTGCTAGGCTCTGCCTTTTTTCTTCTTCTTCTTTTTTTCCAAGCCTCACTAGCCACCAGGAGCCCTTCATAGGTGTCCTTTTCTTCCCTCTCAGGATTCACAACAGCTAACTCTGTACCAGGCACAGTGCTTTACAGATTCACTCACTGAACTGTCATGATATCCCTCTAAAGCAGAGATTACGTTTAGCCCTGGTTTTACCAGCAAGGCCACCAAGGTTCACAGTCAGAAAGTGTGGAGCTGGGGCTCAAACCCAGGCCTCTTAATCCAGAGTCAGTGCCCTCAACCACTGTGCCATGTGCACCGTGATCCCTGCGTGGTTTTTGTTATTTGTTTTGTTTGCCTTGGCTTTCCAAGAGCTAGTATATTCCAGCAACAACATGGAGGAGGGTCTGCGAGAAGGCACAGTCAGGGAGGCCAGCTGGGAAAGGGCTGTTCCCATCCAAGTCATGGGCACCAGGGACATGAGCCAGGACTATGCTCATGGATGGAGTTGGAGAAAAAGAGGACAGATTTTAGAGGAAAGTTGGGAAAGGGAAGTACCCATTGGACTAGATGAGAGAGAAAGATGACACTAAGTTACTGTGAGGGGCTGGGTAGGAGCACTGGGGAGAATCGCTGGAAGCAAAGTGGAGAGAAGGGAAGGGTTGTATGTGGAGTGCCTGTGAAACAGTCAGTAAACAGCTGGGCATGTGGTCTGAAGCTTAGGTCAAGGAGAGGGGTTAAAAACTGGGGAGGCAAGACATTTACTATCACTTATAATTATATGAAAAGAATATCGTTAATATTGTTATTATTGTTAATCCCAATCAAAAACTAGCATAGCTAGTTTTTGGCTAAAGCTATAGTTTGGTGGGTTTTTTTTAAATATATTTGATTATATATATATATATATATATATATATATATATATATATATATATATTTTTTTTTTT